>NC_134121.1:38263445-38904695 GCF_040939455.1 Microcebus murinus
AGCACCTGCTATGTGCCACCCTGTGCCAGGTGCTAGGCATAGACAGAGGTATAAGACACTGGTCCTGGCCTTCTGCGTGGTCACAGTGTGGTAGGAGAAGGAAGGATATAAACAAATCATTTGGACTCATGGATAAAGACTACTGAGCAAGGAAGGGAACAAAAGGAAGATAATCTACTCTCCCCTAGGGGTACATGGGACAGATCTTGTGTTTCTTCCTCCCACGTCCCCCCGCCCCGCCCCCCCCTTCAACAACTACCAACCTGAGTTCTACCTGCTTCTCCCCTTGTCGTTTCGCCCAATTCCACATGTCCCTGCAGTCTGTGGACCCTCAGGGCCACTCACGGCTGAGACCTGCCAAGCAGTACTCTTCCCACCCGTCCTGCCAAAGGGAGATCCTGCATGTGCCTCCAAACCTCCTCACCCTCCCAGCCAGGGTGGGCCACCAAGGAGGTGGTCCTCAGCCCAGCTGGCCCCTGGAAATTCTATCTGGAGTCCAGCCAGAGATTGCCTACCACACACCCAATGACGGCCTGGAAGCTGGGGTACCTTTGATGGGAACAGAATTTGAGGCCTGTTTACACTGTCACCTAGGTCTGGGTAGGAGGTCAGCAACTGTGACCTAGGGCTGGCAAGTAAGGACACACAGTAGTCCTAAGCAGGCCATGTGACAGTTGGACTGCCCAGGGGTCTTTTTTTTTTTTTTTTTTTATTCTATGGTATTTTGTTATGTTTTGTTTTAAATAATAAACTTTTTCAATATAGTTTTCTTTAATTTTTTTTTTTTTTCTGAGAAGGGGTCTTGCTAAGTTGCTCAGTCTGGTCTCAAATTCCTGAACTCATGCAATCCTTCCACCGCAGCCTCCTGAGTAGCTGGGATTATGGGTGAGCACCACCATATCTGGCCCTTTTAGTAAAGTGTTAGAGTTGATGGAACTGAGCAGATAGGACGTAGAGTTCCACAGACCTACCCCACCCACCCCAGGCACCATTCCCTCGATTACTAACCTCTCAGCATTAGGGTGGTACGTTTGTTACAATTAGTGAACCAATATGGACTAGAGTCAGTAGTCTCCATAAGGGTTACTCATTGTGTTGTGCTATTCTATGGGTTTTATCAGGAGGGCGTGGCGTGCAGGGTGAGGCAGTCCCCCCCTCCTTGGTTTTGTCTGCACAGTGAGATTTACCTGCTGCCCTTCCCAGGCTTTCTGCGCCAGGGCTCCAGGCCACTGGCCCTGAGTAGGAGCTGAAGAGTAGCCCGGGGACAAGACCCTTCTCCCCAGTGAAGGGCAGGAAGTCAGCCTTGGGGCTTGGATCTCCCAAGGGTGAGGCAACCCCTAAGGTAAACAGATAATGATTCCTGGGGAAAGGGCAGTGTCAGACCGTTTCTAGAGAAGAGAAGGCGGAAGCCATTCGGGGCTCCTGACGGGGCTCTCAACAGCTCTTTCTGCGGCTGTCGTGCTAGGAAGACCCCGTATATCTTCTGTTGATTGACTGCTCATGCCTTGTGGGAGACAATTTCTGGGACGAATAGAGTATGCAGGGCAGGAGGGAGCAAAAGTGGGGAGACCACCGCCCCCTCGCCAGAGGCTGATGGAGGGCAGATCTGACGGGGGAGCATCCCGTGGGGGGCACTGCTGAAGCTCGGAGCCTGGGCCCCGCGTCGCCACGCCCAGCCCTTGGGCACTGGGATCTTGAGGTCTCATCCCAGGTGTGCTGCTGGCTGAGAGCTTTTGGTGTCTCATGTCACATGTCCTCAGCCCACCCTTGACTTCAGTTACAGGGGCCAGGATAGTTCCTCAAGAGTCATCTGCTGCCTGCTCAGGGACTTGCCCAGTGTGGGAGCCCTGGTCCTTCAGGCCAAGGCAGCCTGGAAGAGCAGAGAGGCTAGCACCTCTGGAGGCAGCGGGATGGGAGCCCCAAGTCTGCCCTTTCGGGGGAGGCATCTGCTCCTTCTCAGAGGGCCTGGTGGATGAAGCCTGGTTGCCCAGGGCACTGACCTCAATGACACACCCACAGTGGCTTTTCTTCCCCGCCTACTCCCCCACTCCCTGCCCCCCACCTTGCTCTCTCCTCCCTCCCGATTCCTAGGGCTCCTCTCCAAAATAAACGACCAGCTCCCAAGTCCCTGTTCTCAGGGGAATCCAAATGAAGACACGGGATTTCTCCTTTCTAGGCCTCAGCTTCCCTAAAGTCTGGACCAGTGATTATTCTCAAGTGAAAAGGGATTATCTGGGGAATCTTTTCAAAGGGTGAGAAGAGAGCCACCTAAGCCAAGTGGTGCCCTCAGGTATGCAGGGGCAGAAAACATCCCAGATTCAAGGGACTCTGAGGTCCTATCAGCCCCCACTCCCTGCTAGCCCTGCACCTACAGACCTAACGAACTGATGAGGTAGCTTCTGGCAGCCACCTCAAGACTTAATCTTGAGGTGTCTGAATCCCCAGATCCAGGTACTTGTGACATCTACCTCCCTCCAGACTTTTCACTTTCAAAAGCCAATAAATTCCCTCCTTAAATTTAAGCCCATTTGAGTTGGGTTTCTATTGCTTACAATTGATGAATCCTGAATCTACCTACACTTTCCCCGTTCGGTGGATGACCGGTGCCCTCACGGCCTGGCAGCCCACCTCCCACAGCACAGCACCTGGACTGCACAGCAAAGCGCAAACTGACCTCGGCCACTTTCCTGGTGTCGTTGTCAACAAGGCATTGAAAGGTGGGGGTTCTGCCTCACAACAAGCGTCTTCCTAGTCTCCCGACCATCAGGAGTCCTAGCTGGTTTGGAACTTAATTTTCTACTCATTCACAATGGTTTTTAGACCCAACAGTGGCCTTCTGGAAAATCTACTTGAGAAATCAACAGGCTGATTTATAGGTTTAAAAAACACAGTTCGGGCCGGGCGCTGTGGCTCACGCCTGTAATCCTAGCTCTTGGGAGGCCGAGGCGGGCGGATTGCTCAAGGTCAGGAGTTCAAAACCAGCCTGAGCAAGAGCGAGACCCCGTCTCTACTATAAATAGAAAGAAATTAATTGGCCAACTGATATATATATAAAAAATTAGCCGGGCATAGTGGCGCATGCCTGTAGTCCCAGCTACTCGGGAGGCTGAGGCAGTAGGATCGCTGAGCCCCGGAGACTGAGGTTGCTGTGAGCCAGGCTGACGCCACGGCACTCACTCTAGCCTGGGCAACAAAGTGAGACTCTGTCTAAAAAAAAAAAAAAAAAAAAAAAAAACAGTTCAATTGGCACATGCGTTATCTTCTTCAACTTCGCAGCAGCTCTGATAGGTGGCGTGACAGAGAGCTCCAGTAACCTCTTCTTCTGTAATAACAACCCCTCAGGTGTTTAGCTGGCCAAGCTGTGCGGAAGAAAGACCATGTTTCCAAGCTTCCCCAGCAGTTGGTCTGGCCAAATGGTGAGGTTCTGGCCAATGGGGTTTATTTTTGTTTTGTTTTTTGTTCTTTTAAAAATAGAGATAAGGTCTCGCTATGTTCCCCAGGCTGATCTTGAACTCCTGGCTTCAAATGATCCTTCCACCTTGGCCTCCCAAAGTGCTGGGATTACAGCTGTGAGCCATTGCATTCAGCCCCAGTGGGGTTTAAGGAGAGGTAGTGTGTGCATCTTTCAGGGAAGAATCCTTAAAGGGAAGGGACTTCTCTTTTTCCTTCCTCTGGCTGGAATGCTGCCTGTGACAGCAAAGGAACAGTAGCATTTTAGACCACATGGTGATCTTGGGCGCCACAGAGCAACAAGCCAGAAGGAGCCTGGAGCCTTGAAAGCAGGGGGTACAAAACCATCCACAGACTGGCTGTCTCCCAGAAAAGCAACTTTCATTTGCTTTAAGTCACTCTCAGTTTGGGTTACTTTGATACATAATAATCTGATGCTAAAAAAATGCAGGTGAGCAATATGAACTCCCATTCTACAAGGAAAGAAGCTGAAGTGCAAAGACATCAAGTGGCCCACCTGGCTGATAAACAGAAGCATAGAATCCAGCGCAACCACCTCAGTGTTACAGCTATGTCTGCCCACGTCCACCCTAGATCCGAAAAGAGCAGGCACAGGCACTTCCTTCTGGTTTGGGATTTATCGCCAATCTGATCATCAGAGATGATCTAACCTCAATTTTATTTTTCCACAATTTTTACTAACTGATCCCAGGAAACGAGGCCTGGGGTAGGGCAGGGTTGAGGTGGAGACAGGAGGCTCCTCCAAGAAATTAAAAGGTTCTAGAAACTCGTATCAATGCAATTTGCTCATAAACACAGGAACCACCCATCATTTCAAAAGCCCAAGCACAAATGGATTCTCCTTCCTCCCCACACCCCAAATGCCTACTAGGAGTGGCAGGGTGGTTGGTCACTTCTTTTCCTATTGTTAAAGAGATTTGGTTTTAAGAAATTATTATTATTTTTTTTAATTTAGAATGAGAGGCTTAGGGAGTTAGAGAAAAACTAGCAGTTCAAGTTGTTCTCAACTCAAAGAACTAAAGTAAACATTAGATTGGGTATTGTAAAATCCAAGCTCTCAGGAGCCAGGTAGAACTGAAGCCAGATAAGGGCTGTGATGAGACAAGGCACAGCCTCACCTAAAGGTGCCCTCAGAAGGCCAGCCCCTGAGAATTCAGGCCTAAGACCTCTTAAGAGAGGTAAGGAACAAGGAATTTGATCTTATTTGTTTTAGAGGTCACTTGACTTTTCAGTGTTGGCAACTACTGTGTTCACTGCTTTATCCCCAGTGCTGGGAACATAAGAGGTGCTCTAATGAAAGACCAAATGACTGAATTAAAAATAATGCACATAATGACTTGATTAAAAAAATAGGCAAAGGACTTGAATAGACATCTTTCCAGAGATTATCTATGAATGGCCAACAAGCATTTGAAATGCCAATTAAAACCACAATAAGGTACCACTGCACACCCACTAGGAAGGCAAGAAAACAAAATAACAAGTGTTGGCAAGCATGGGGAGACATTGGAATCCTCATACATTGCTGGCGGGAATGTAAAATGGTTCCGCCGCTGTGGAAAACAGTGTGGTGGTTCTTCAAAAAGTTAAACATAGAATTACCATTTGACTCAGAAATTCCTCTCCTAGAATAAACCCCAAAGAACTGAAAACAGGTGTTCAAAGAAAACCTTGTGCATGAATGTCTACAACAGCACTATTCACAATAGCCGAAAAGTGGAAACAACCCAAATGCCCAGCAACAGATGACTGGATAAACAAAATGTGGCATGTCCATCCATACGGTTCAATATATTATTTGGCCATAAGGAGGGATGTAATGCTGACACATGCTACCTTATGGATGAACTTGAAAACACTATGTTAAGTGAAAGAAGCCAGGAACAAAAGACCATATATTATATGTGTCATGGAGCTTTGAAATGATTCCCAAAACATACATAGCTATGTAAAAGTTGTCAGAATCAAAATGGAGCTCTGTTGTCAAACCTTGACAAAATGGAGCTGGGGAAAACAGTGAAGGGAGGGGATTCGCACACACGATTGCCCGATAGCAAGAACTATCACAAAAGACTGCCAAAACCACAACCTTGCACAAAGGCTACCACAACCTTACACAAAAAATAGTTCTTGGAGACATTTGCCCAGCAACCAGCCATCCAACACGGATCCTTAGAGCCAAGCATAATTGTCTTAAAGCAACTACGTAACAATCATTAATCACTGCGACCTCAAACCCCTAGGCACGAGCAATCCTCCCACTTTGGCCTCTTAAAGTCCTGGGATTACAGGTGTGAGGCACCGTGCCCAGACAACATTTTATCTTTAAAAACCATTGTCTTCCTCTGCCTCCCTGAATACACACTCACACACACATACACCCCACATTGCCTAATGACACATTTCTCAGACTGTATCCCCATTGTTAAGCAATGCATGACTACATAGAAACCCAAGAGTTGGACAGACACTTTGAGACCTTAGGCTGTGCTAGGGTCATGCTGCCTGGCCAAGTCTCTGCAGATTGAAAGCTCAGGCTGAGCCAGGACCACACCCTGATAGCCTTTGAGCTAGTTTCCTAAACTCATTGCCACCACCTCTGGCACGGTCCTCCAGCGTGGAGTAACCTCAGTGTCCTTGGGGATCTCTGCTGTGTTAGTCAAGCCATCTACCCGAGCATCCCCCGTCTAAAGCTGCGTCTCAAACTTCAGTTAGCCTTTGCTTTCCACAGAGGCCTGCTTTCATCCTAGTTGAGCAACTGGAGTTTAATAACTAGACTAACAAAATCGGAACTCAGTATGTGGCTAAGGTAGCACTTCTATTGAGTGTATTTCTTATGAGATTGGTTCTCTTGTTCTCTCTCACTTTAGAGCTGGAACCCATATTAAGTGAAGTTTCCCAAGAATGGAAAAACAAGCACCACATATACTCACCAGCAAATTGGTATTAACTGAACACCACCTAAGTGGTCACATAGGTACTGCAGTAATAGGGTATTGGGGAGGGGGGGGAGGGGGGAGGGGGGCGGGTATATACATATATAATGGTGAGATGTGCACCATCTGGGGGATGGTCATGCTGGAGACTCAGACTTGTGGGGGGAGCGGGGAAATGGGCATTTATTGAAACCTTAAAATCTGTACTCCCATAATATGCCAAAATAAAAATAATAATAATAAAAAAAACTGTGAATAAAAATTTTTTAAAAATCTCTGAATGTACCAGCCTAAAGAAAAAAAAATTAAAAAAAAATTTTTTTAAATCTCTTTCTATGGCAATAAACCATGTGATTCGTGAAATCTACTTTGATCATCTTCTTCTTCTTATTATTTTTTTTTTAGAGATGGGGATCTTGTTATGTTGCCCAGGCTGGCTTTGAACTCCTGGGCTGAAGCCTCAGCATCCTGAGTAGTTAGGATTACAGGCGTGTGATGCTGCACTTGGCTTATCTCCTGCTTTTTAACCATACAAAACAGATATGATTCCATCTATAATGAAACGTCCAGAATAGGAAATTCCATAGAGACAGAAAGTAGATTTAGTGGTTGCTTTGGGCTGGGAGGGATGGGAGGATAGAGAGGTATGGGGCTTCTCTATGAAGTGATAAAAATGTTCTAAAATTGACTGTGGTGATGGTTACACATGTCTGTAAATATACTGAACTCTATTGAACTAAAAAAGTCATGTGCATAATTCCACTCCTAAGTATATATCCAATAGAAATCACACATATGCTCAGCAAAATATAAGGATTAGGATATTTGTATCATTTCCAATATGGAAACTACCCAAATGCCCATCAACAGTAGAATAGATAAATGAAGACTTATTATTTGCAATTTTATGCAGCAATGAGAGCAAAGGAACTAAGACTACACTCAACAATTCAAATGAATCTCATAAAAATAATGTTCAATGAAAGAAGCCAGAGAAAAAAAGGTATACTGTCTGATTCCACTTCCATGTATAAAACAGGCAAAATTAATCTATGCTGTTAGAAGTCAGGACAGTGGCTAGTGGGTAGGGGCTGATGACCTCAAAGAAGTCATGATCGAGCTCCTGGTTTCTGGTCATGTTCTTTTTTTTTTTTTTGAGACACAGTCTCACTTTGTTGCCCAGGTTAGAGTGAGTGCCGTGGCATCAGCCTAGCCCACAGCAACCTCAAACTCCTGGGCTCAAGCGATCCTACTGCCTCAGCCTTCCGAGTAGCTGGGACTACAGGAATGGGCCACCATGCCCGGCTAATTTTTTGTATATATATATTTTAGTTGGTCAATTAATTTCTTTCTATTTTTAGTAGAGACGGGGTCTTGCTCAGGCTGGTTTTGAACTCCTGACCTCGAGCAATCCGCCCGCCTCCGACTCCCAGAGTGCTAGGATTACAGGTGTGAGCCACCGTGCCCGGCCTCTGGTCATGTTCTGTCTCTTGATCTGAGTGCTGGTTAAATGGGTACAATCTGTCTATTAAAAATTCATTCAAGGCCGGGCGCGGTGGCTCACGCCTGTAATCCTAGCACTTTGGGAGGCCAAGGCGGGCGGATTGCTCAAGGTCAGGAGTTCGAAACCAGCCTGAGCGAGACCCCGTCTCTACCAAAAATAGAAATAAATTAATTGACCAACTAAAAAATATATATACAAAAAATTAGCCGGGCATGGTGGCGCATGCCTGTAGTCCCAGCTACTTGGGAGGCTGAGGCAGTAGGATCACTGAGCCCCGGAGATTGAGGTTGCTGTGAGCCAGGCTGACGCCACGGCACTCACTCTAGCCTGGGCAACAAAGTGAGACTGTCTCAAAAAAAAAAAAAAAAAAAATGGATTAATAAAATGTGGTATATGTACACCATGGAGTACTATTCAGCTCTAAGAAACAATGGTGATATAGCACACCTTATATTTTCCTGGTTAGAGCTGGAACCCATACTACTAAGTGAAGTATCCCAAGAATGGAAAAACAAGCACCAGATATATTCTCCAGCAAACTGGTATTAACTGAGTAGCACCTAAGTGGACACATAGGTGCTACAGTAATAGGGTATTGGGCAGGTGGGAGGGGGGAGGGGGGCGGGTATATACATACATAGTGAGTGAGATGTGCACCATCTGGGGGATGGTCATGATGGAGACTCAGACTTTTGGGGGGAGGGGGGGAAACGGGCATTTATTGAAACCTTAAAATCTGTACCCCCATAATATGCCAAAATAAAAAAAATAATTAAAAAAAAAAATTCATTCAGCAAGCACTTAAAATATGTATATTTTTCTGAATCTATCATATACATAAATACAAAGTTTTTTAAAAAAAAAAACCTTCCAGGCTGGGCGAGGTGGCTCATGCCTGCAATCCTAGCACTCTGGGAGGCTGAGGTGGGCGGATTGCTCAAGGTCAGGAGTTCAAAACCAGCCTTAGCAAGAGTGAGACCCTGTCTAGTAAAAATAGAAAGAAATTAATTGGCCAACTAAAAATATACAGAAAAAATTAGCCAGGCATGGTGGCACATGCCTGTAGTCCCAGCTACTCGGGAGGCTGAGGCAGAAGGATCGCTTGAGCCCAGAAGTTTGAGGTTGCTATGAGCTAGGCTGACGCCACGGCACTCTAACCTGGGCAACAGAGTGAGACTCTGTCTCTAAAAAAAAAAAAAAACCTTCTAGTGCTCAAGCTAGTGTTATTATAGTCATAATTAATAAAATACATTTAGGCACAGATTATAGTATCTATTTAACAGTCTGTCAGAAAAATAAAAGTATCACATAGCACTTCTGTGCAAAATAGATACACACATTAACAATGCTGTGTTTAGAGATGGGGATCTTGTTATGCTGGGCAAGCAGAGAAAACACATCTGTTTGTGATCTCTGTCTTAGAAATTAAGAAAAGAAATAATCCCAATTTTGAATGTGATGGGATTTTCCTTCCTGAGAATTTCAGTAAATAATAAAGTAGTTTAGACAGTCTCCGTACAGTTCATGACTATTAGCCCTAACAACCAGTTTCATGCATGGATGCAAGTTCTCCAAGTTCAGGGGCACAAAGAAGTTCATGACATGTTGCTCACTTAGAATATGGTTTACCGCATGCAAGGTTCTAGTAAGGTCCAGAAGCCACCCCCTAGATGGGAGACTGCTCTATCAGGAAACTAGACCCTGCCTGAAAACTACCTGCTTTACAATGTAATTTTCAAGAATGTTTGTAGAGGCTGGGTGCAGTGGCTCAGACCTGAAATCCCAGCATTTTGGGAGGCTGAGGAAGGAGGATTGCTCTAGGCCAGGTGTTCAAGAGCAGGGGTCTTGCTTTGTTGCACAGGCTAGATTCAAACTCCTGGGCTCAAGTGATCCTCCTGCTTCAACCTCATAAGTAGCTGGGATGAAAGGTGTGAGCCACCATGCCCAGCTGCAGAGATTTTTAATGACAAGACGAGACGAGACTGTGACGATTCTGCTTTATGAAAAAGATAAGCACTCTTGGATGAGAAGGCAGAGATGGGCAACTCTACAGGATACATAAACAGAAGAGAGCAAGGGAACATTGAGTACCTCCTCTGTAATGCTGTCACACAGGTCTTCTAGGCAAATTGTCCCAACAACTCTGGGGAAGTAAATGCTTTTTATCTGTTTTACAAATGGAGAAAACTGAGACAAGTCTGGAGAAAAGTTAAGCAACCTGTCAAACATGCTACCAAAAAAGTTGGTGAAAACAGTCTCATCGACTGATTGCAAACAGCTCTCCACTAAAACAAAGTGACACTAACACATGGAACACAATGCTGACCAAATCTGCCACAGAGTCACAGAAGATGGAAGACAAATGGCCCTAAGCATAGGAGAAGGTGCCCATGTCACAAATCAAAGCAAAACAACCACAAGGCATTTGTTCCCCAAGACAGGAGCAAAGATAAAAAAATTGGCCGGGCGTGGTGACCCACACCTGTAACCTTATAACTCTGGGAGGCCAAGGCAGGGCAGATCGTTCAAGGTCAGGAGTTCAAAACTAGCCTGAGCAAGAGTGAGACCCCGTCTCTACTAAAAATAGAAAGAAAGTAATTGGCCAACTAAAAATATATAGAAAAAATTAGCCGGGCATAGTGGCGCATGCCTGTAGTCCCAGCTACTCGGGAGGTTAAGGCAGTAGGATTGCGTGAGCCCAGGAGTTTGAGGTTGCTGTGAGCTAGGCTGACGCCATGGCACTCTAGCCCAGGCAACAGAATGAGTCTCTGTCTCAAAAAAAAAAAAAGATTAAAACAATTGATATTATGATGTCTGCAACTTATTTTCAAATGGTGGCAAAGGCATGTGTGTGTGTGTGTGTGTGTGTGTGTATGTATGTGTGTGTGTGTATGTGTGTGTTTGCAGAGAAAGAATGTATAGGGTCTAAGAGAGAGACTTAGTCTCTGGTCCTTTAGCAGCTCAAACTCAATCCTTTCAAAAATTCATCAGAATTATTATGCCACTGGGCCCAGAAAGATGTTCCAAAAATCTCATATGTACATATATTGAAAGTAATTCAACCTGTCTGAGATGGTAATAAATGAAAAGTTACTAGAGGAGAAAATATAACCAATCAGTAATCCTCTGCCCAAAGATTGCTAGAGGAGTCAATATTTAATTTCAAAATTCCATGACAGGTATCCTCATCAAAGAGTACCCATAGGCAGTACTAGAAAGCAGTTTCAGCTAAATAAGAGTTCATCCTTGCAACCCGAGTCAGTCTGTGTTCTTGTTGGCTTCATGCAGTCAGTAGGAAAGGTTATCCCAGGATAAGCTACGGCACTAGATTATAATGCTGTATTCAGTAGTGCCTAAATAAAGCTCCCCAACTAGAGGCGATTAATAAAATGGCTATGAATTTTGACATAAAAGCAAGAATGATGAATAATACAGAATGTTGGCAAGGATATAGAAACATACCAGAGCGTAAATTGGTACAAGATTTTTAGAGGACAAAGAGTACAAATGCCATGAAGCCTATGAAATTTATGCTTCAGCCCAAACTGGCTTCTGTCCACCACCCTAGTGCTGGGAGTTCCTGGAAACTGGAGAAGGGAAGATGGTTGCAAATCAACATATTGCTTAAAGAGATCTCAAAGAAAGAACCTTCACATTGCTAGCAATTTGTAGCAAATTCTACTCTTATTCTAAATGAATCTTCGATTTGCACTAAATTTGTTATCTATAGTTTCACATTCTTTTTCAGAAAGAGTAACCCCCAAATCATGCAAGCTGCAGAACCTGTAAATCTGGATCTGTTCTGATTTAGTATCTATTAACATTTTGAATATGCCTACCTTTTGACCCAGCAATTCTACTTTTAGGAATCTATCCTAAGAAACAAAAAACAGACAAAAAAGAAAGAAAGAAAGAAAGAAAGAAAGAAAGAAAGAAAGAAAGAAAGAAAGAAAGAAAGAAAGAAAGAAAGAAAGAAAGAAAGAAAGAAAGAAAGAAAGAAAGAAAGAAAGAAAGAAAGAAAGAAAGAAAGAGAGAGAAAGAAAGAGAGAGAGAAAGAAAGGTATGAATAAGGACATTAATTTCCACTTAGCAAAGAATTAGGAAAAAAAACACCTTTATTCCTATGAGTATGGGAATAGATAACTAAATTATAGAGCATATATACAATGGAACACTAAGCCATTAAAAAAATGAAGATACTCTACATTTAATGATATGGAAAATGTATAATATATTTTAGGTGAAAAAGCATATTTCAGAACATTGGGAGTCGACGTTTATTGGTGTGTCCTCATGCCAGCTCTCTTCTAAACCCTCCGCATACAGGATCTCTGGGATCTTCATAACTGCTGAAGACACATAGCCATTTTACAGAGAGGGAATGAGACTCAAAGAAATGCAGCGCTTCACGCAAAGCCACAGACCCAGAAGCGCCAAGCTGGGATTCAAAGGACTGTCTGGCCTCCAAGGCCTCGATACAATACAAAATGAATCTTTGTGGAGCCTTATGGTTTATTTTTATTTATTTCATTTTTAGGAAAAGGAAAGAGAAGTTGACTGATTTGCCGGCAAATGAGGAGGGCAGTGGACTAGTGTTTCAAAGACCACCATCCTGTCTTTAAGTAGACAAACAGGGCTTTTTTAAAGGGAGGTTTTCAGCAGCCAGGCTCCGGTCACTGGGTTGTCACATATCGTGGCTTTGGGCTATTGCTATTTAACTATGACTCCTGTGATGGCGATACTATAACCTGTGGGCAATTCTGTTCAGCCATCTCTTGTGGTTTAAAATACTTTGCCTCGGTGCCTGCCCTCTGCCTGGAATGTTCTCCCAAGCCTTATGGTTTAAAAAGGACTTCTGCGTGTGTCTCTGATTCTCACGTGGTCCGGGACCATTTGTTTTTATGAACGAAGCAGCAAAACGTTCATTTTCTTCAGGTTCTGACCCTGGTTGGTGGTAAATCTGGACCCCTTTCCAAGCGCATTGCTCTTTCTCCCGCAGCCTGTCCACAGCTTCCCTGGGGGACCCTAGCGGGCAGACAGGGCCCTCTCAGTGGCACAGGCCCACAGAGAACCCCTCCAGAGACAGCCCCTTCAGCAGCTGCCCGGCACTGGAACTCATGCCTGGCAGAATTCAAGCACACACGGACTATTCCATGATTTAGTTTGGTGCCCGATTCGTGCTCTTCGCCGCCTCTTGTCTCACTGCTCTGTTCTCGTGGTTCCAGCTCACCTTTCCTGGCACCCACCCACAGTGGCTTTGCACCCCACCTGCACAGCCCCCTGGCTGGACTAACCTGGAAAGCCTGGGGCCCTGGCACCAGCCCCACCTAGTCCGGCCTTGCCGACCAGCAGGAACTGGACAGAAAACAAGGGCAAGCTGGCTCAGGGACCTGCAGGTGGAATGGCTGTGGCTTCCGTGACATCCCAGTGCTAGCAACCAAAGTCGGGGGGCTGGAGGTGACTGTGGGTGGGCACAAAGGATGACACAGTTCCGAGAGGGTTAGGTAGAGGCCACAGGCAGAGCTGGGCGCGATGGAGGGCTTGCACGTGCCTGTGTGAGAGAACAAGTCCGCAATCCAGAGTCGAAGGGGAGAAGCTGTTTGTTTTGCTTCCTGTTACATATTACCTGCTGGGTGGAGGTTCCTGGAACTGGAGCTCGAGGTAGACAGATAGACAGGTACCGCTGCCAGGGACTGAAATTGTCTCAGGCCCTGGGCAAGGCCCCTTAATCCTTTCAGAAACCACTGCCGAGGAAGGATCAGTGGACTCACGACCATGACTTATTGAGAGGGGCCCACAGAACTGCAAGAACACCTACCAAGCTGAGGCCGACCTCTGGTTCCTGGGGAGGGTGTCATGCCAGCCACCAGCAAGGTTTTCAAGATGAAATTGAAAGCAATATCCTGTCTTGTTCCAAGTAATGAACTGGCCTCTGCTCCTATCCCTTCCCCAGGCATTTGATGTGAGGCCGGCCCCTAGGTCCTCAGAGAAGCACGCATCATCAAGGCTAGAAGCGTTTGTAAATTTTATTTCATATATAAGAGACAAGGGATTAATATTTAGCCTGTATCTTTTTTAAAAATTCTGCAAATCAATAAGGACAATCTAACATAACAAATGGACAAAGACTATGAACAGAGGACTCACAGAAGACATCAACAATAAACATTTCACAAGGTGTTCAATCTTGCTGGTAATCAGAGAAATGGAAATTAAAATCACAAGGAGACACCCTTTCACCCTGACCAGAGTGGCAAACATCATAAACTCCAGTAATACTATGTATTGACAGGGATATAGGAAAACAGAGAAACTTAGTTGCTGCTAGTGGTCACGCCTATAATCCTAACACTCTAGGAGGCCAAGTTGAGAGGATTGTTTGAGCTCAGGAGTTCGACACCAGCCTGACCAAGAGCTAGACCCCATCTCTACTAAAAAAATAGAAAGAAATTAGCTGGACAACTAAAAAAATATATATATATATAATTAGCCGGGCATGGTGGTGCATGCCTGTAGTCCCAGCTACTTCGGAGCCTGAGGCAGGAGGATCGCTTGAGCCCAGGAGTTGGAGGTTGCCGTGAGCTAGACTCACACCTCGGCACTCTAGCCCGGGCAAAAGAGTGAGACTGTCTCAAAAAAAAAAAAAATGTCAACTCTTCATCACGGGAATCCTACTACTAGAGTTACAGTCACCTGATGGACTATGACACTGCAGGGAGAACAGTAACTTCAGTCTAGAGGTCTCCATTCACATCACCTTGAGATGGATAGGTCTCAAAAACACGCATTACAGAGTGAAAAAAAGAGGGGAATTATAATATTATTTTTGCTGAAATTATAAGAGCATAATACATATTGTTTATGGAAACCAAAAACAGCCAAAACTAAGTGCACTTATTACTCACATGGCATGATTTTAAGTGCTTTACATGTTTTAACAAACGTAAACTTTAGGCCCGGCATGGTGGCTCACACTTGCAATCCTAGCACTTTGGGAGGCCAAGGCAGGAGGATCATTTAAGCTCAGGAGTTTGAGACCAGCCTGAACAAGAGCGAGAACCCGTCTCTACTAAAAACAGAAAAAAATTAGCCAGGCGGGGTGGCACATCCCTGTAGTTCCAGCTACTTGGGGGCTGAGGCAGGAGGATTGCTTGAGCCCAGGAGTTTGAGGTTGCTGTGAGCTAGGCTGATGCCACGGGACTCTAGCCCGGGTGACAGAGCAAGACTCTGTTTCAAACAAACAAACAAACAAACAAACAAAAAAAACACAGAAAAAATTTGACAAAGTTCCAAAAAGCAAAACTTGAACTTGCTGTGTGCCGAGCTCTATGTTGAATCCACATAAATAGAGTGAAATGTAGACATAGTATTAGGTATTATAAGTAGTCTAGAGATGATTTAAAGTATATGGGAAGATGTGCATATATATGCAAATACTACCTCATTTTATATAGGGGACTTGAGCATCTGAGGATTTTAGTATACTTTGGTATCCAAGAGATATCCTGGAATCAATCCCTCACGGATACTGAGGGACCACTCTACTATCTGTGGATTCAGAGACATATTAAAAGTGTAGGCCGGGCATGGTGGGTCACACCTGTAATCCTAGCACTCTGGGAGGCCGAGGCAGGCGGATTGCTCGAGGTCAGGAGTTCAAAACTAGCCTGAGGAACAGCGAGACCCCCGTCTCTACTATAGGTAGAAAGAAATTAATTGGCCAACTAATATATATAGAAAAAATTAGTCGGGCATGATGGCTCATGCCTGTAGTCCCAGCTACCTGGGAGGCTGAGGGAGGAGGATCGCTTGAGCCCAGGAGTTTGAGGTTGCTGTGGGCGAGGCTGACGCCAAGGCACTCACTCTAGCCCAGGCAAGAGAGTGAGACCCTGCCTCAAAAAAAAAAAAAAAAAAATAGGCCAGGTGTGGTGGCTCAAGCCTGTAATCCTAGCACTCTGGGAGGCCAAGGTGGGAGGATCGCTCAAGGTCAGGAGTTCAAAACCAACCTGAGCAAGAATGAGACCCTGTCTCTACTAAAAATAGAAAGAAATTAATTGGCCAAGTAAAAATACATAGAAAAAAATTAGCCGGGTATGGTGGCTCGTGACTGTAGTCCCAGCTGCTCGGGAGGCTGAGGAAGAAGGATCGCTTGAGCCCAGGAGATTGAGGTTGCTGTGAGCTAGGCTGATGCCACTGCACTCACTCTAGCCTGGGCAACAGAGACTCTGTCTCAAAAAAAAAGGGGGGGGGGCGGAGGCGGAAAAATAAATTAAATAAATAAATAAATAAATAAATAAATAAATAAAAGAACGCTGAAACATTGCGCTGTCAAGGTTAGTAGACTGCTCATCCTAAAAGCACTCCTTGGCTTTTGAGCAAAAGAAGCCAGAGGCAGAGGGAGGTTGGGGGCGGGGGAGCGGTAAAAACTTACCTACTGAGTACAGTGAACTCTGCCCTGGTGTCCGACATGCTAAAACCCTTGCTTCAGCATTACAGAGCATATCCTTGTGGGAAAAAAAAACAAACTTTTGTACCCCCCCCCTCAATATTTTGAAATAAAAAAAAGAAGCCAGACACAAAAGTTTATCCAGTACATACTCTAGAATTAAAGAGCAGCCAAAAAATCTATGGAGATAAAAATCAGAATAGTGGTTGCCTCTGGCTGAGGAAGGCAGTTGACTAAAAAGGGGCATAAAAGAAATTTCTAGAGCTGTGCATCTATACGGTAGCCCTAGTCACATGTGGGCTATTGAGCACTTAAAATGTGGCTAGTTGAATTAAGGTGTGGTGTATTCAATACATATCCAATTTGGAAGACTTCATGAAAGAAAAGAATTAAAATACTCATTAGCAAGTTTTAAAAGATTGATTCCATGTTGAGATGATATTTTGGCTATACTGGGCTAAAGAAAATACATCATTAAAATTAATGTCTCCTTTTACTTTCTCAAGATGGCTACTAGGAAGCTTAAAATTATAGTGGCTCACGTTATATTTCCACTGAACAGTAGGTAGTACTATTTTAGAGTGATGAACAAGTTCTATATCTTGGGGTGTTGAGTAATAGGTGTATACATTTGTTTAAATTTATTGTACTATATATACACTTAAGATCTGTGCAGTTTCCTGTCTGTAATTATACTATAAAGACCCATGATCTTTTTACCACCCAACAGAACCTCCCTGAGGTAGTAAATGACCCATGAAGGACACAGACTACAAAGAACTCCTGAGAAGTAAGAGCTGCAATAAAGATTTTGAACAAGATACTCTATATTGGCGGAAGAAGCTTCTACTTTCAGCATCTTGAATGGAACCACTAGTGTGTGTGTGTTTGAGGGTTATGTAGAAAAAGCACATAGGAAGTTATAATTTGGGTCTTAGCAAACTCTCTCAAGAAGACAGGGCATATTTCTGAAAGCCTAAAATACTTAGGATCAGGCTTCCATGCTGTAGGTCTTCCCTTGGGATGCTTGTACAGAGCCCCCAGGGGAAGAGTGTCCAGAAGTTGGGGGCTGACTCAGGACACTTGTCCCTTAATGGGATTACTAAGGTCCATTCAAGGCCTAGATCTTGGCTTCTTAGCATCAAAACCCTTCATGTGGCCGGGCGTGGTGGCTCACGCCTGTAATCCTAGCACTCTGGGAGGCCGAGGCGGGCGGATTGCTCAATGTCAGGAGTTCAAAACCAGCCTGAGCAAGAGCGAGACCCCGTCTCTACTATAAATAGAAAGAAATTAATTGGCCAACTAATATATATAGAAAAAAATCAGCCGAGCATGGTGGTACATGCCTGTAGTCCCAGCTACTCGGGAGGCTGAGGCAGCAGGATTGCTTGAACCCAGGAGTTTGAGGTTGCTGTGAGCTAAGCTGATGCCAGGGCACTCACTCTAGCCTGGGCAACAAAGCGAGACTCTGTCTCAAAACAAAAAACAAACAAAAAAAAACCCTTGATATATGTTGTGTTAGCAGGCAAATGAAAATTAAAAATTTTTTATAAAATTATTTAAAAAAAAAAGACCCTTGATGTTTTCTGTTCCCACAGAGAGCTACAGAATCACAGAATATCAGGAGGTTCAGAGCTTCATCCTCGGGATTCATAAAGGATCAAGCCCAAGTGAAATTTCATACGAGTATGAAGGCTGCATACTCCACATCACAGCCCTGTTGGTTTCAGGGATGAGGCCCAAACCCCAGCCTCTTTAGAAATCACAGAATGTCTACAGAAATATTGAGTGCATCTTGTCCCAGCGGCCTATGTGACAAAGAAACGAAGATGCACGGCGGCTGAGTAAGTTGCTTAAAGACACACTGAGCTAGAAGTGGCAGGGCTGGGATTGGCTTTCCTGTTATAGCACTCCCAAATCGAGGAACACGTGCACACCACCAAGGTTTACAAAACACAACTGGTAAGCTAGAAACCCAGTATGTTTAGTTCTGGAGGGAGAGGCACTGGCAGAATTGTTGGTACCCGTCATTATCAGGACACTCCCATGGCAAACCCAACTCCAAAGATGAAATTACAGCTTGCACGTTGGCTTGTTGAACATATGATCACCTTTATCCCAATGCTCAGCATAAGCACAGATCTGTCAACATATCCTGAGCAGCCACACCTTTGCTTAGGCAGTTCCCCTGCTGGAGCCTTCTCCCTCCTACTCTCCAGACACAGTTGCTAAACTGTGGACCGTAGGGTCACTGCAAGAACGTGCAAAGGCTTTGTTATACAGGCACCAAGGTAAAACAGCTCACCACTGCAACAAGCTAAACTTGTCCTTGATGTCAGGGCTGTGTTGGGTGGGTGTGGTGGCTCACACTTGTAATCCTAGCACTCTGGGAGGCCAAGGCAGGAGGATCCCTTGAGGTCAGGAGTTGAGACCATCCTAAGCAAGATCAAGACCCCATCTCTGCTAAAAATAGAAAAATTTGGCAGGCGTGGTGGCATATGCCTATGTTCCCAGCTATTAGGGAGGCTGAGGCAGGAGGATTGCTTGAGCCCAGGAGTTTGAAGTTGCTGTGAGCTAGTCTGATGCCATGGCACTCTAGCCTGGGCAACAGAGTAAGACTCTGTCTAAAAAAAAAAAAAAAAAAAGGCTTTGTTAAGCATTTTCTTATGTGACCTCATTTAATCCTTACAAGAACACTACTTATACATGAGAAAAACTAAGTTCAACTTAAGTCAAAAACTACTCAGCTAGAAAGTGGTTCATTTGAATCCAGATCTGTCTGGCTCCAATGTTTCCATCTGTAGATTGAATAAGTAAAATGATGTGAGGGAGGTTAGGTGGACTTCAGACTCAGGGTTCAGGGTGATTCAAGCACAAGTGACATTTCACAAAAGTACGAAGGCTACACACGTCACTGCAGCCCTGTCATTCCAAGGATCAGGCTGAAATCCCAGCCTCTTCAGGAAGTCTTCCCTTCAATTCCTACCGCCCAGTCTTCTGGCTTTGACTGATATCCTTAACAGTTCTATACACTTTCTGCCTCGAATCAGTGTGTCAATGGCCCTCCCCTGTAGGCCCAGTGAAAACAAGCTCATTCATCTTTGTATTCCCTGCTACACTCTCCCCAGTAAACTGCAACCTACTGTGTGCAAAGGAGGGGAGGGTAATGAAACAGATGTATCTCCTTCAATGCTTGCAATAGCCAAGTTCATAGTTTACTTATTTATTTTGAGACGGAGTCTTGCTCTGTCACCTGGGTTAGAGTGCCATGGCGTCAGCCTAGCTCACAGCAACCTCAAACTCCTGGGCTCAAGCGATCCTCCTGCCTCAGCCTCCCGAGTAGCTAGGATTACTGGTGCAATCTTTTTTTTTTTTTTTGAAACAATGTCTCACTCTGTTGCCCTGGCTAGAGTGCCGTGGTGTCAGCCTAGCTCACAGCAACCTCAAACTCCTGGGCTCAGGCGATCCTCCTGCCTCAGCCTCCCAGCAGCTGGGACTACAGGCACGAGCCACCATGCCCAACTAGTTTTTTCTATGTATTTTTAGTTGGCCAGTTAATTTCTTTCTATTTTTAGTAGAGACGGGGTCTCGCTCTTGCTCAGGCTGGTCTCAAACTCCTGACCTTGAGCGATCCGCCCACCTCGGCCTCCCAGAGTTCTAGGATTACAGGCATGAGCCACCACGACCGGCCGCAATCTTTCTATTTTTAATAAAGACGAGCCGGGCGTGGTGGCTCACGCCTGTAATCCTAGCACTTTGGGAGGCCGAGGTGGGCGGATTGCTCAAGGTCAGGAGTTCGAAACCAGCCTGAGCAAGACCCCGTTCCTACCAAAAATAGAAATAAATTAATTGACCAACTAAAAATATATATACAAAAATTAGCCGGGCATGGTGGCACATGCCTGTAGTCCCAGCTACTCGGGAGGCTGAGGCAGTAGGATCGCTGAGCCCCGGAGATTGAGGTTGCTGTGAGCCAGGCTGATGCCACGGCACTCACTCTAGCCTGGGCAACAAAGTGAGGCTCTATCTCAAAAAAAATAAACAAATAAATAAATAAAGACGGGGTCTCACTCTTGCTCAGGCTGATTTTTTTTTAAGAGGCCATGTTAATCTTCTCTGTATTGTTCCAATTTTAGTATATGTGCTAAAGCAAATACCATAGTTTTTTTCTTTTCTAAGAAGTATTTCATTGAAGCTACCATAGTTTATGTTCTATTGTTATGTTTCTATTGTCTACGTAGATTGAAGGTTTGAAATGGGATGTAGGAATGTCATTATCAAATCATTTGTAAATCGTCTTTTGGGAATTATGAGAAAAGTATTTTTTTCTATTTCGGGTTACCACCCAAAACATTTCCATGCTTAATACGAGCTCCTCATATAGAAACAGCATTTTATAGTTAAGTTCTAAATCTTCAGAAAAGAAAAATAGCTCAGAGTAGTCTGAGCTTTGTGAGGTATGCAAAATTTATCAGTCTCGGAGAGATATGCTGCCCCACCTACCCCCATGTCTGGGAGCAACTGTTTAAAGGCATTTTGTTCCTAACTAGAGGCCTCACCCACAATCTTCCCCTTCTAGGACTTTGTGTTATAAAGAACAATGTATAGCCAATCGATAGCTCATGTTTATTTATTTATTTTTAGAGACAGAGTCTCTGTTGCCCCGGCTAGAGTGCCGTGGCGTCAGCCTAGCTTGCAGCAACCTCAAACTCCTGGGCTCAAGCGATCCTCCTGCCTCAGCCTCCCAAGTAGCTGGGACTACAGGCATGTGCCACCATTCCCAGCTAATTTTTTCTATGTATTTTTAGTTGGCCAATTAATTTCTATTTTTAGTAGAGACAGGGTCTTGCTCTTGTGCAGGCTGGTTTCGAATTCCTGACCTTGAGCGATCCACCTGCCTTGGCCTCCCAGAGTGCTAGGGTTATAGGTGTGAGCCACCACACCCGCCCGATAGCTCATGTTATTTTAATGTGAATTCTTGGTAAACCACCTAGGAACTGCCTCTACTTTTCCTTTAAAAACTCAATCGAATGGGCATTTGTTGAAACCTTAAAATCTGTACCCCCATAATATGCCAAAATAAAAAAAAATAATTAAAAAAAAAAAAAAAACTCAATCGAAGCATTTCACTTGGACCTATGCTCCCTGGCTGCAGTCCTCAAACTTGGGCTTAAATAACCTCTCCACTTATGTTAATTTTGCCTCAGTTTTTTTCCTTTAGGTTGAGAGAGCCCCATGATGATAGCTCTGGAGGGTGGTCCTTGAAGCCCACTCACCCCTCCATACCCACCACCAAATGAGTGGATCCCCAGCCTGAGCAGCACCCCCAATTTGGGGAGGCTTAAGCCACCATTCTCTCTGCCCTTCCCAGCTCTGAATGTTCCCGACAGCCCCATGCAGCTGTGCCATAGGCAGCCCCAGGACAGCTTTAGGGGGTTGCTGGAGGAAGCCTGCTCATCCCAGGTGTCTCTTTGAATTCCTCTCTGGAGGCTCCCAACTGAAGCCCCAGAGTAGCCCATCCACCTTCCTTGGGGAAGCAGCTGAGTGGACAGGGTGGAGGAGTGAGTGGTGAGAAGCTATGGAAAGCAATGGACAGCTTCTTCTTTCCTTCCAGGGAAAAAGGCTCTGGACAGCCCTGCCTTGGATGCACGAGGCGGATGTCCAGCAGATCCAAGGACTGGACTTGTGTTCGGGCAGAAGCCACCGTCTTGGCAACTGCAACTGGCCAGGAGAAAGAATCAGGTCCAAGAAAGAGGTCACTGAGGAGGGAGTACTCTCATACTTTCAAGTCAGTCTTAAATCCCACCCCGACACCATGCGAAGGTTTTCAGGGACCAGACCTGCCTCTCTGGAAAGGTTGCGGCAAAGAATAACCTTGTGTTCATCAGCCCAACAATGTAACAAGTAGGTAATATTAAGGACAAACTAACCAGGCTCAGAGGTTAGGTAACAGCCAGCAGGTGGAGGAGCCAAAGCTGTCACCCAGCTAGGTCTGGCTTCAAAGTCCTTGCTCTTCCCTACCATGCAAAAGCAGGGATCTAATAAGTAACAGGTATGGGTGTTGGGCAGCAGCCAGACAGGCTGTGGATGACCAGATCAGAAAAAGCAGAGGACAGAAGTGCAGGAACATTCTTTACTCTGGCGCTTGGAACACCGAATCAAGATCCCCTTGGATTTATCTTTTCCTCCCACTGCACTCCAAGTTTCTAGAAGGCAGAAGACTGAGTACTCTGGCTTCTATATCCACAGCACCCACTAGGTGCACGACACAGCATCTGTTCTGAGCAAAGCTTGCTGCATGTTTGAACCCTGCTTTTCTGATGGGGAAAGTAGGAGAGAAACCTAGCAAAACCACCATGGTCAGCTGTTAAGGATGCAAGGTCAGGAAGGGGAAGGGAAGGGGAGGGCTTAGGCCAAGTGCTCAGGAAATCATCTCTTTGGATAAATGGGTCTCTTCCTGGTACAGACACAGAATTTCTCTGAAGCCTTGTGGGACCCCCGCCCCCACCCAGAGGTCACAGGCCTGTAGCAGGTAAGTGACTTGTTTTGTTTATACACAAAAAAAGTCAAAGGTCAGAAATGTTGCCATATGGCCTGAGTTAGGTTTATAAAATGTGTACACTTTGGGAAGTAACTTTCCTTAGAGTCCTCCCAGCCTGAGGGGACACTCAGGGGTCCAGAGGAGGGGCTTGGAGGCCGGGGTGGGAGGAGAGCTGAACTTGCCTAGGAAGTAGCAAGTGACAGAGATGGAAGAGGACCCAGCTCTTTTCATCCCAATCGCATCTACTGGTCAGCCTTTTCTCAGGAAATTGGGCGGAGTGATGTAAAAGCACTGCATACTTTCTAGGTTTCAGGAACCAGCAAGATCAAAAGGTGTGATGGTGGCATCCTAGCCAAAAAAGAATTTGCATCTCCTTCCAGAGACAGCCCTGCTCAGGTTTTTTCTCCCTTTTCCGTGCCCAGGGTCCCACCCCATCTGAAGTCAAGAACACTGTCCTGACCACAGGCTTAGAACCTCGCCTGGTTAGGGGGCAGGGCAGGCTCAGCGGCCCCCCCCTTTCCGTTCCACCACCCACCCCCACGCCCGGAAGCTAACACACGCGACAGCACGAGTGGGAGCCAGCTCTATGCAAGGAAGCACACACTTCACATTTGCAATCTCACCGGGTCCTCCCCAGGGCTGGGGGACACCAGGAAAGCAGCTTTACTTGCTGTGCTGCTACAGAGGCAGCAAAGCTCCAGGAAACAGGCACCCCTCTGCCTGCCAGCCTCCATTCCACCCCTTGCAAAGAAGACAGAAGCAAATGGGCCCAAGAGCAGGCAGCAAGGCGCGAAAGCAGTGCTTGTCAGCTGATGACAGAGGGAGACTGCTAAGTTTAATGGCCTGGGTTGCGGAGACTGGAGTTTATCCTCAAAGGGGTCCCAGCTCAGAGGCAGGGACCTGGGGACAGAGCCCGGGGCTCGGCCCTTGTGCCCCCCTATCAGGATAGGCACTCCTGGCCCTCTGTGTGCGTGCCCATAAGGGAAGAACAATTTAGAGTCCTGGCCCAGAACTCAGAGTCGGCACAGGGTCGCTGCAGCCACCAGTCAAAACCTCCATCCACACAGGCCAGGCGAGCTTTTCCTGTTGCCTAGGTGCTCGGGTGCGGGTGGGGTGGGGGTGTGGGGTGCGGGTACCTACTCCCCACTGCGCGCCACACAGAGATGGGGCAGCCGCGAGCCTTCTTGAATGGGTCCCCAGGGAAGCTCTGCAGGACCCCCAAGATCCTCTCCGGAGGGACTTCCCGCCCCCTCTCTTCCCGGGGCCGCGTACCTGAGCGGGCGGACACTCTGCAACTTCGCTTCCTGCCAGGTCCGAAAGACGGCGGCCCGGGCCCCCAGCACCCCCCGGCTCCCGACGCACAGACTCCCCAGGCGCAGCATCCCGACGTAGACAGCCATGGCTCGCTTTGCCCTGCGTCCCCGCCCGAGTAAACTTTTAATGTGAGCCGGGCGGGGCGCGCGCGGAGCGGGCGGGGAGGCGGGGAGGGTAGCCGGGCGGAGGGCTTGGTCCGGGCGGGGCGGGGCGAGGCGCGGAGGTGGCGGCTCTGAGCGGGGCCACCTTCCCATCGACCCCGAGGCCTTTCCCCTCCCACCCTCGAAGAATTGGCCTGGTTTCCTTCTGGATCCAGAGGCGGGCTGCCCTCCCTCCCAACCCTCAGGGGCCTGGACGTTGAGAGCTCAAAAGTTTGTTGATTTCACAGAGGGGGAGCCAGCGGCGCCCTGCCAGGCCAGATGGCAAGGCCAAGACCTGTCCATCCAGTGCGCTGGGTTTAGCGCGCGGGTCACGTGCCCCCTCCCGCCCCCCCCCCCCCCCCCCGCTTGTGAGCCGGAGGCCAAAGGAGCCCCTGAGTCATGCCAGGTGGAGAAGAGGGCCCGCGGGGGGTGGGGAGGCGGACAGGACAAAGGGTGGCTCGCGTGAGCCCCTCTGGGTCCTCTGGCACAGAGGCCGGCTGAGGCCAGATGTCAACTTCGGAACAGACGCCAGTTAGTACCCCCAACTCACAGTCAGCATCCTCCCATCCCTCCCCCCCTATGCGCCGAGTAAGATGGCCTCAGGGACGGGGACGTGTATTTCACCCCTCATCTGCAGGTCCTACCTTTGGGACTAAGGCGCAATCCCCTGTGCTGCCCCCTGCGTGGGTGGAAAGCAACCTTATGGCTCAGCCCATGACCCTTCTCGCTCTCTCTCCAGCCCCTCCTTAGGGTCCCCTGAGGTCCAGATGCAGGTGAGGTGCTGAGACCTGGGCAGAGCTGAAGGACAGGGAGAAGGTGACTGCCATCTCTGGTCCTGGCTGGGAAAGGTGGCGCTGGGCCCCAAAGAGTGGCACCATTTCTGCAGGTTCCAGGTCCACACTGCTTTGGCCCAGCCTTGACCCTTCCTCCAGAGAAGGGAGGGGAGAGGGGGGCAGAGGGGGAGGGAAGGCCAGGCAGGCTGACCTCCCCTCTCTTGACCTGGAGGGTGTGAAGTAACCCTGGCTGAGGGTGGAGCCTGGCCTGAGGAGACCTTTGCCCTTATCTGAAACTTTGGCTCCTTGACGGTGGGTTGTGAGGAGGTTTCCACCGCTGCTCCTCTTAATGATCTTGACAGTGACCTCAAATCCTCCTGTTACCCTGGCTCTTGGGGAGGAGCCCCATGCTTTAGGCTCCTATGGGTTGGGGCAGGAAGGAAGACATAGGAACAAAAAGATCATGAGAAGCTGGGATTGCAAGTACGTGCCTTCCTGATTAGACTGTCTTCTATAGCTGGTCCAGGGAATGTGGGGTGCTGGGGAGTATCCCAGGTCTGGGGTCCCGGCCCTGCCTGGCAGACTCAGCCATCAGCTTGCTGGGTGATGCTGGGTAAATCGCTGCCCCTCTCTGGGCCTGTGAGGTGAGGGATAGATACTGATCTTGTAGGTCCCTCCACTCTTCCTTGCTAGTTTGAGGGTCAGTCCTGGGGGGAGAGAGAAATGAGTTCCTCCTTCAACTTTACTCCGGCCTTGGCTTTCCAACACTAGGCCTTCCTGACTCTTCCCAGGCAAACATGCCACGGAATCACAGCCACCAGTTTTGGTATATCTCCCACATGCCAGGATCTTCAAGGAGACACCGTGCAAGGAACAGGCATGCCTTGGAATATGCCTTATGGATGAAGAAACTGAGTCCCTGAGAGCTTCAGCCTCTTAAGCACGGGCCAAGGGTCTGCCCATACTTGCCCTGTGGCTGTGGGCAAGCGCAGGGCCTCTCCAGCCTCAGTCATTATCTGTAAATGGGGATAATGTAATGGGGTAAGGGTTTAGTAGGTGGCACAGAACTGGCAGTTAGCCAGTTTTCAGTGATTGTTTCTTTCTCCATCCGTTCTCTTGTCTTCACTCTGAGACCTTCCTCTGTGTTAGGAATTGCGTAGCTTTTTTAGGAGGAGGACTTATTCTGCGAAGCCCTGGTAGGCACTATGGATGGGGAGGAGGGGCTGGGAAGGAGAAGTCAAGATGGCTGATGTGGGAGTCCCTGAGTCATGGTACCAGGAACATGTTGACTCAGCATTCTTGGGATAGTATAGGAAGTGGAGAACCTGGCATATAGACCATCCAGGCCCTCCAACTTCCCTTACCCTCCCTTCAACTAAATTCCCTATTGCCCCCCAAGGGGCTTTATACCTGAGCCAGCACATCTGCTGTGCATGGTACACATGATTTGCATGATTTATGGTCCATGTGATTTTGCTCATGCCATTGGCTACCCTGAGAAAGCTCTTATTCCCTCCTCCTTGGCAATATCCTTTCCTTCCATGCTTCAAAAACAGGCTCAAAATGTAAACACCATTTATTGATTTTTTTAAAATTCATAGTATCAACCTATGAGTAAAGTCCAGAAGACTTAATCACAATTAGGGAACAGAATATGTTACCTATGTTACCGACCTTGGAAGTTACACCTGATAATAGTTGAGAAGTATGGGGCAGCGGAGAGAGGTAGAGGCAAATATTCTTGCCTTATATATTCAGGTGTCAAGAGATCCTGTCTATTGATGATGGAACATGAAATAAATGAGTATGTTATTAAGCACAAAAATAATAATACAATTATATTAGGAGGACTTAGGGAGAAGATGGGGGGGCAAATCCTCACCTATCAAACAGAAAATCAAGAAATAGTAGAATAAATATATTGGGTTTTTCTTTCTTTTTTTTTTTTTTGAGACAAAGTCTCACTCTCTTGCCTGGGCTAGAGTGCTGTGGTGTCAGTCTAGCTCACAGCAACTTCAGACTCCTGGGCTTGAGCGATCCTCTTGCCTCAGCCTCCCGAGTAGCTGGGACTGCAGAAGAGCACAATGATGCTTGGCTAATTTTTTCTATATTTTTTTTAGATATGGGGTCTTGCTCTCTCTCAGGCTGGTCCACTTCAGACTCCCAGAGTGCTAGGATGAGCCAGGCCATTGTTTAGAGATTAATAGCAGAAGATAAAACAGAAATGGTTAGAATAGTTCAAATGATTACCTTTGCACTTAAACAGCCATTTCTCCAAAGAAGATATACAGATGGCCAATAAGCACATAAAAAGATGCTCAACATCACTAGTCATTAGGGAAATGCAAATCAAAACCATGAGCTAGCACCTCACACCCATTAGGATGGCTACTATTAAAAAAAACCCCAGATAATAGTAAGTATTGGTAAGGATGTGGAGAAATTATAACCATTGTGCATTGCTGGTGGGAATGTAAAATGGTGCAGCCACTTTGGGAAACAGTATGGTAGTTCCTCAAAAAATTAAAAATAAGAATTACCATGTGGGCCAGGCGTGGTGGCTCACGCCTGTAATCCTCGCACTCTGGGAGGCTGAAGCGGGCGGATTGCTCGAGGTCAGGAGTTAGAAACCAGCCTGAGCAAGAGTGAGACCCTCGTCTCTACTATAAATAGAAAGAAATTAATTGGACAACTAATATATATAGAAAAAATTAGCCGGGCATGGTGGCACATGCCTGTAGTCCCAGCTACTTGCGAGGCTGAGGCAGGAGGATTGCTTGAGCCAGGAGTTTGAGGTTGCTGTGAGGTAGGCTGACGCCACGACACTCACTCTAGCCTGGGCAACAAAGTGAGACTGTCTCAAAAAAAAAAAAAAATTACCATGTGATCCAGCAATTCAACTTCTGGCTATATACCCAAAAGAATTGAAAATAGGGACTTGAACAAACATTTATACACCAATGTTCATAACAGAATTATTCATAATAGTCAAAAAGCAGAAACAACCTAATTGCCCATCAATGAGTAAAGCGATAAACAAAATGTGTATATTCATACAATAGAATATGTTATTCGGCCTTAAAAAAGAAGGAAATTATGACACATGCTACAACATAGATGTATCTTGAAGACATTATGCTAAGTGAAATAAGCCAAAGAAATAAAAACTATGTGATTCTACTGAGATAAGATAACTAGAATAGTTAAATTCACAGAGACAAGTAGAATGGTGTTTGCCAGAGGCTGGGGAATGGGGAAATGGGAGCTATTGTTTAATGGGTATAGAGTTTTAGTCTGTTTAAAGAAGATAGGCCGGGCGCGGTGGCTCACGCCTGTAATCCTAGCACTTTGGGAGGCCGAGGCGGGCGGATCGCTCAAGGTCAGGAGTTCGAAACCAGCCTGAGTGAGACCCCGTCTCTACCAAAAATAGAAAGAAATTAATTGACCAACTAAAAATATATATACAAAAAATTAGCCGGGCATGGTGGCGCATGCCTGTAGTCCCAGCTACTCGGGAGGCTGAGGCAGCAGGATCGCTGAGCCCAGGAGTTTGAGGTTGCTGTGAGCTAGGCTGACGCCACGGCACTCACTCTAGCCTGGGCAACAAAGTGAGACTCTGTCTCAAAAAAAAAAAAAGAAGATAAAAAAGTTTTGGTGATGGATGGTGGTGATGGTTGCATAACAATGTGAATGTATTTAATGCCAGTGAACTGTACACCTAAAAGTGGTTAAAAGGTAATTTTATTTATATTTGTTTTACCACAATTAAAAAAAATATCTAAGGCCGGGCGCAGTGGCTCACGCCTGTAATCCTAGCTCTCTGGGAGGCCGAGGCGGGCGGATTGCTCGAGGTCGGGAGTTCGAAACCAGCCTGAGCAAGAGTGAGACCCCGTCTCTACTATAAATAGAAAGAAACTAATTGGCCAACTAATATATACAGAAAAAATTAGCCGGGCATGGTGGCGCATGCCTGTAGTCCCAGCTACCCGGGAGGCTGAGACAGAAGGATCGCTTGAGCCCAGGAGTTTGAGGTTGCTGTGAGCTAGGCTGACGCCACGGCACTCACTCTAGCCTAGGCAAGAAAGCGAGACTCTGTCTCAAAAAAAAAAAAAAAAAAATATCTAGCCGGGCGCGGTGGCTCACGCCTATAATCCTAGCACTCTGGGAGGCCGAGGTGAGCGGATTGCTCGAGGTCAGGAGTTTGAGAATGGCCTGAGCAAGAGCGAGACCCAGTCTCTACTTAAAATAGAAAGAAATTAATTGGTCAACTAAAAATATATAGAAAAAATTAGCCGGGCATGGTGGCGCATGCCTGTAGTCCCAGCTATTTGGGAGGCTGAGGCAGGAGAATCACTTGAGCCCAGGAGTTGGAGGTTGCTGTGAGCTAGGCTGACCCCACGGCACTCTAGCCCCGGCAAAAGAGTAAACTCTGACTCAAAAAAACAACAAAAAAAAAAACAAAAAACTTCTCTTTAGAGCATAAGACCAGGAAGAAGAGAACTTCTGCTTTTTGTTACAAAGCTGTTTTCTTGTTTTCTTTTCTTTTTTTTCTCTTATTTTATTTTTTATTTTTTTTATTTTTTGAGACACAGTCTCACTCTGTTCCCCTGAATAGAGTGCCATGGCATCAGCCTAGCTCACAGCAACCTCAAACCTCTGGGCTCAAGCGATCCTACTGCCTCAGCCTCCTGAGTAGCTGGGACTACACAGATGCGCCACCACGCCCGGCTAATTTTTTTCTATTTTTAGTAGAGACTGGGTCTTGCTCTTGCTCAGGCTGGTCTCAAACTCCTGAGTTCAAGCAATCCTCCCACTTTGGCCTCCCAGAGTGCTAGAATGACAGGCGTGGGCCACCGTGACTGTTTTATTTTCTAAGGTGGGATATATATTTTTATTTTTCATATCCAAGTATTATATAAATTAGATATATGTTTTATCCTCATATATATATTTTTTATTAACAGGCCTGAGAAAGGTTTCCTAACTAATGCCATCAAACAGTTACAGGGGCTAGGCATGGTGGCACATGCCTGTAATCCCAGCACTGGGAGCCCGAGGCAGGAGGATTACTTGAGCCAGGAGTTCAAGGCTGCAGAAAGAAAAGTTATAAGGACTAATGTGTTCGATGATGTTTTCACTGTAAAAAATGAATGCAAAGGGGTTACTTAGGCTTGAAGTCAGCTTTGGCGTCAGCCCTGGAAAGAATCCAGCCCTGCTGCATTTTCTGTCCATGACCTTGAGCAGATCTCTTTTCTCGGGTATAATTTTTCATAGCTCTCTGTTTTAATTGACTGTTTCCAAGTAGTATATGAAAAATGGCCCTTTTAAAGAATTTCCTTCACTGCATGTCTGAAAAGGGAGCTAAGAAGTGCAGTGATCATGAAGGACATGTGGGAAAAAAGGAGAGGCTCTACTGGCCACGGAAAGAACGGGGAGGAGGATGAGAAAGGGAGTTTTCATTTTCAAGGAAGAGAATAAAATGATCTGGAATATAATGCTTATACTCTGCCAATCAAGCCAATTAGATCCTATAGCCAATACAAAAACAAAACAAAACAAAACAAAAACAAACAACAAAAATGAAAAACGGCCGGGCGCAGTGGCGGTGGCTCACGCCTGTAATCCTAGCTCTCTGGGAGGCCTAGGCGGGCGGATTGCTCAAGGTCAGGAGTTAGAAACCAGCCTGAGCAAGAGCGAGACCCTGTCTCTACTATAAATAGAAAGAAATTAATTGGCCAACTAACATATATACAAAAAATTAGCCGGGCATGGTGGCGAATGCCTGTAGTCCCAGCTACTTGGGAGGCTGAGGCAGGAGGATTGCTTGAGCCCAGGAGTTTGAGGTTGCTGTGAGCTAGGCTGACGCCACGGCACTCACTCTAGCCTGGGCAACAGACTCTGTCTCAAAAAAAAAAAAAAAAAAAATGAAAAACACCCAAAACCAAAAAACAAGGCTAATAAAAATTGTTCTAAAAATAAATGTTTCTGGTTTTCAAACAAAATGAAAATAAGGAACTTGCTCTGAACTACTGTGTAGACTAAAATTATCTTGATCACAGTTGATGGCAGACACAGGCAGATGTGATCTTAAATGATCAGTGTTCTCTTGCTGACAGTCCGAAATTGAAAAACTAAATAAGCCGTAATCCCAGCAATTGCCAAACGTTGTGAAAGCCTTGCTTTTGTAAAGAGGAAGGGACACAAAAATCTTTCTTTGGATTGTGTAATATTTTACTTTTCTTAGGTCAAAGTCGAGAGCTAAAGTCAACTGTGATGTCTTGGATAAAAACCCGGTGTTATCAGACCAATACCTTCCTATAGTCGTTCATTGGTTCAACAGACATTCACGAGTCCCCACGTGGTGACAGGCGTTATGCTGGACCCTGCAGCTGGAGATATGAATGAGATATGAATGGGGGCTCACAGTCAAGGAACACCAACCCTGAGACTGATGATGGCCTACGGTGTGGACAGTGCTGTATGAAGGGGGACGGGGAGAGGCACCTGCCCTGGGCATGTCGCGGAAGCTCTCCTGGAGGTTTGATCTGAGTTCTGAGAAATGAGCAGCGTGTTAGTTTCCTATTGCTGTGGGAACAAGTTGCACATATTTATTTAGTGGCTTAAAACAACAGAAATTTATTTTCTTACAATTCTGGAGACCAGAAGTCTGAAGTGAGTCTTACAGGACTAAAATCAAGGTGTTAGCAGAGCTGGTCCCTTTGAGAGGCACCGGAGGAGAATCCATTTCTTGTCCCTTCCAGCTTCTGGTAGCTCCAGGTGTTCTTTGGCTTGTGTAGCTACATGACTATTCTAATCTCTGCTTCTGTGGTCTCTGGTCACATTGCCACATTGCCACATTGCCTCCTCTTCTTTGTCTTATCTCCCTGTGCCTTTTTTTCTTTTTCTTTTTTTTTGGAGACAGAGTTTTGCTTTGTTGCCCAGACTGGAGTGTAGTGATACAATCTCAGGTCTCTGTAACCTCAAACTCCTGGGTTCAAGCGATCTTCCCACCCCAGCCTCCCAAATAGCTGGGATTATGGGTGCGTACCACCACACCCAGCTAACCTCTGCCTTTCTTATAAAGAAGCTTGTGACCATATTTAGGGATCACTTGGATAATCCAGGATAGTAGCTCCATCTCAAAATCCTTAATTTAATCACATCTGAAAAGTCTTTTTTGCCATATAAAGTAGCACTCACAGTTTCCATGGATTAGGATGTGGGTATCTTTGGGAGCCATCCTGTAGCCCACCACAGACAGGATTTTCAGGGGTAACCATGGACAGCCAATGGGATGTTGTGAGTGTAAGGGGAAAGTGTACGTGAAGGAAGAGAGCATATAAGTTCTGGAAATTTCTAGCGGTTTTGTTATGGGAGCAAAGAGTATTTATTTGGGGGTACAGAAAAATAAGGCATGGCCTTATGAGTAAGATAGGCAGTGCCCATGTTATTAATATAATGATTATGGGTTTTACTCCTAGCAAGCCCTTGGCTAGTGCGTGGTATATATGGTAGGTACTCAATACACCTTGGGCGACTTGAGTAGAATAAGTGGCAAAGAAATAACATTCACAGAGTGCCTACTGTACATTTCTTGGCGATATAAATGTAAAAAGGGGCCAGGCGGAGTGGCTCACGCCTGTAATCCTAGCACTCTGGGAGGGCGAGGCAGGCGGATTGCTCTAGGTCAGGAGTTCGAAACCAGCCTGAGCAACAGCAAGACCCCGTCTCTACTATAAATAGAAAGAAATTAATTGGCCAACTAATATATATAGAAAAAATTAGCCGGGCATGGTGGCACATGCCTGTAGTCCCAGCTACTCGGGAGGCTGAGGCAGGAGGATTGCTTGAACCCAGGAGTTTGAGGTTGCTGTGAGCTAGGCTGACGCCACAGCACTCAGTCTAGCCTGGGCAACAAAGCAAGACTATCTCAAAAAAAAAAAAATGTAAAAAGGATCTCCATTTGGTGAGGTCCAAGCCCTGTGACCAAGAGATGAGGCTTTTCAGGCCTGGAGGTGTTGTCAGGTGGCTTGCAGATGCTGGTAACAGAACCCAAGCTAATCCATCTAGCCATTGTGCCATTTGCAATGTGTAGGCAAGTGTCTTCTTCCCTCAGAATCTCAGGATGGCAGTTCCAGGCATCACATGCAGGCACAACCAGGAAAGAAGCTTGGCAGCATTTGATTAGCAAGGTTGTCCTTTCTCTGGAGCCCCTCAACAGACTCCCCTCAGGTTCCATTGCCATCACTGTTAGCATGCCAACAACCCCGATGCAAGGCAGGACACAGTGCTGTGGGCCACGGTGTAGTCAAAAGCTCTGTAGGGCATCAGCAGAAATAGCTCACTTTTGGTCAAGGTGATCAGGTAAGTCTTCCTGGAGAAGGTGGCATCTGCATTGGACCTTGAAGACTGAAAAGGATGGTGACCATGGAAAGAGAGCAGAGGGCATTTGAAGCTGAACAGAATGGATAGAGGGGAGGAGGTGGTAACGCAGAAGAAGAGATAGGTTGAACAGTTTTACAAGACTGATTTTTTGAGTGCCTTTTAGGGACTGAGAACTTTGTATATTGTTTCATTTAATTGTTCTTAAAAATATATATGCCCGGCTTCTTGGCCGGGCATGGTGGCTCACACCTGTAATCCTAGTACTCTGGGAGGCTGAGGTGGGTGGATCGTTTGAGCTCAGGAGTTCAATACCAGCCTGAGCAACAGGGAGACCCCATCTCTTCTAAAAATAGAAAGAAATTAATTGGCCAACTTAAAAAAAAAAAAAATATATATATAAAATTAGCCGGGCATGGTGGTGCATGCCTGTAGTCCCAGCTACTCAGGAGACTGAGGCAGGAGAATCGCTTGAGCCCAGGAGTCTGAGGTTGCTGTGAGCTAGGCTGATGCCACGGCACTCACTCTAGCCTGGGCAACAAAGTGAGACTCTGTCTCAAAAAAAAAAAAAAAAAAAAAAGGGCCGGGCGCTGTGGCTCACGCCTGTAATCCTAGCACTTTGGGAGGCCAAGGCGGGCGGATTGCTCAAGGTCAGGAGTTCGAAACCAGCCTGAGCAAGACCCCGTCTCTACCAAAAATAGAAAGAAATTAATTGACCAACTAAAAATATATATACAAAAAAAAAAATTAGCTGGGCATGGTGGCACATGCCTGTAGTCCCAGCTACTCGGGAGGCTGAGGCAGAAGGATCGCTGAGCCCTGGAGATTGAGGTTGCTGTGAGCCAGGCTGACGCCACGGCACTCACTCTAGCCTGGGCAACAAAGTGAGACTCTGTCTCAAAAAAAAAAAAAAAAAAAATAGCCTCTTCTATAAATGGAGTTTGTTTGTTTGTTTTGTTTTGTTGGTTTTTTTAAAGAGGTCTCACTCTGTCTCCCAGGCTGGAGTGCAGTGATATGATCATAGTTCCCTGTAGCCTCAAACTCCTGGGCTCAAGGGATCCTCCCACCTCAGTCTCCCGAATAGCTGAGATTACAGGCGAGAGACACATTGCCTAGTTCCTACAGATGGAGATTTATGATTGACAAAATCCAGGCTTAGAGAGATTAAATAATGTGTCCTAAATTGGTATAATCAGATTTGATCTCAGATCTGTCCCAACATATGATTTCATTCAGTCATTTATTCATTGCTTATCTACTTATATTGAACTTTTCTATTTCATAATTTATTACAAATGTAATAAGGTTCGGCTGGAAGCTGTGGCTCACTCCTGTAATCCTAGCACTCTGGGAGGCCGAAGTGGGTGGATTGCTCGAGGTCAGGAGTTCGAAACCAGCCTGAGCAAAAGCGAGACCCTATCTCTACTATAAATAGAAAGAAATTAATTGGCCAACTAATATATATAGAAAAAATTAGCCGGGCATGAGGAGGCTGAGGCAGTAGGATTGCTTGAGCCCAGGAGATTGAGGTTGCTGTGAGCTAGGCTGATGCCACGGCACTCACTCTAGCCTGGGCAATAAAGTGAGACTCTGTCTCAAAAAAAAAAAAAAAAAAAAAAAGTAATAAGTTTCGTTGCAATAAATCTTTAAGGTAAACAAGGTTAAAATTGTGGACGTTCATCTATACCTTTTCCTAGACTCATACAAATATGTAGACACATTTATGTCTTTCTCTATCTCCTTTAGATATTTTTACCAAAACATGAGATTATGTTGGACATTCAATGAAATCAGAATAAAGTCCATAGATTAGATAGTTGTATTGATCAGTTGTAATTTGTTGGCTTTTATAATTGTCCTGTAGTTATATAAGAAATTTCCTTGTATTAATACTTGGGAAAAACACTTCAATATATTTAGGGATAAAGGGGCATCATGGACTCCAGCTTGCTTTGATTAAAAAAAAAGAAGGGGTATCATTTCTGTAAGCATACTCTTAAACAGTTCAGAAATATGTGTGTGTGTGTTTATGTAGGGAGAGACAGAGAGAAAGAGGGAGAGAGAGAAGGTTAAAAGCAACTGTAGTAAAATGGAAAATCCAGAATATCCAGGAATTCTTCCTTCTATTCTTGCAACTTTTCTGTAAATTTGAAATAATGTCAAGATGAAATTTAAAAACAAAACGAGATCATGCCATGCATCTTATTCAGTGACTTGCATTTTATTTGTTTATTTTTTGAGACAGAGTCTCACTTTGTTGCCCAGACTAGAGTGCCGTGGCGTCAGCCTAGCTCACAGCAACCTCAAACTCCTGGGCTCATGTGATCCTGCTGCCTCAGTCTCCCGAGTAGCTGGGACTACAGGCATGTGCCACCATGCCTGGCTAATTTTTTCTGTATATTTTTAGCTGGCCAATTAACTTCTATTTTTGGTAGAGACAGGTCTCGCTCTTGCTCAGTCTGGTCTCGAACTCCTGAGCTCAAAGGATCCGCCCGCCTCGGCCTCCCTGAGTGCTAGGATTACAGGCGTGAGCCACCGCGCCCGGCCATCATGACTTACGGTTTTTTTACTTAGCCATATGCAACAGACATTTTTTTCCAGGTGAACACATATAGTTCCTACTCATTCTCTTTAACAGCTGCTTAACGTTTCATTGTATAAATACATCCTAATTTATTTAACCACTCCTCTTTTGATTGGCTTGACTTTAAATACAATCTTAATTATATATTAAAGGCTTATATATGTTTGTATCTCTTTTCAGTCTATTTTGTTCCATTGATCTACCTGCCTATGACAATGCCATACTGTTTTGACTTTCATTATAAGACCTAATACCTGGCATGGCAGAACACTTCTTGCTATTTCTTTATTTCATGAAGTGTTCATGGCAATTTTTGTATATCTATCTTTCCATATGAACTTGATATTTCCCTCTATATGCATTTTTTCTTAAAAATATTTATTTAAAAAATAAAATTGTCATCATATCCTTGTTTATGCATTTTAAGATGATTTTTTTTTTGAGACAGGGTCTCACTTTGTTGCCCAGGCTACAGTGAGTGCCATGGCGTCAGCCTAGCTCACAGCAACTTCAAACTCCTGGGCTCAAGTAATGCTACTGCCTCAGCCTCCCAAGTAGCTGGGACTACAGGCATGTGCCATCATGCCCGGATAATTTTTTTTCTATATATATTAGTTAGCCAATTGACTTCTTTCTATTTATAGTAGAGACAGGGTCTTGCTGTTGCTCAGGCTGGTTTCAAACTCCTGACCTGGAGCAATCTGCCCGCCTTGGCCTCCCAGAGAGCTAGGATTACAGGCGTGAGCCACAGCGCCCGGCCTTGTCTAAGGTTTAATAAGGAGCAAGTGGCAGAGCCAGAATTAACACCCAGTTGGTGTAATGCCAGAGGTCCCAGTTAACCATGAAGCTCCACCATCTCTGATAACAGGTGGCACACAGGACATTGCCAGAGCCCTAAGGACGGACCCCTAACTCAGCCAGGTGATCACAATGGTCAAGAGAAATTTCCTGAAGGACCAGGAATTAGGTAGGTAGAGAAAGTGAGTGGGAAGGGCAGGGCCATTACAGGAGACGGCAAGGCGTGGAGCTACCTACTGGAAGTCTACACAGCATCCAGTCCAGGCTAGGGCTGCAGCAGGTGAGGATGCTGCAGAAGCAGGCAGGACCCAGCCTAGAGAGGAGAGTGGTCCATATTCTAGAGGTAGCTAGAGGTTTGAAGAGTTTTAAGCAGAGGAGAGACTTGGCCAGACTTTTTTTTAGGAAGATCACGGGGGAGCTGGGTGAAGGTGGATGGGAACGAGAGAGATAACCGCTGAAACAGTGAAGAGGCAAGAAGGGAAATTCAGAAAGTCGAGTTTTCCGGATGACGGTGATTTGGTGGTGATTAGACGACAGGAAGCAATATTTGAGGACACCCAGCTTCGGCTCCTAATCCAGGGTGATGGGAGTGATCTGACGAGGTCAGTTTTCGATGTGAACCCAGGTTTTCTGGCGTCCAGTAGGTGCCCTTTCGCCTCCTGGCGCTGCTAGCTACGATGCAGCGGATGTGCGCCCAGGGTCACTGGGGAACAGAGTTCAGAGCCTTCCACCCCGCGCCTCTGGCTGTGGCGGTGTCGCGCAGTGCACCGTCCTGGGCGCTAGGAGGCGCTCCCGAACACGCTCGGGTCGCTCTGGCCCAGCCCATCTCAGTGGCTGCGGAAGGTGACGTGGACACGGAAGTGGTCGTCGTCGCGGCGGCACCGGTGGGAGCGAGGCGCGGGGCTCCGAGTGCGGCCAGCGGGCGGACGGGCGGCGGCGGTCTCGCACCGGCTACGGCGGAGAGCGCAGGCACTGTCGGTTGGGTGAGAGTACGCTGAACCGACAAGCGGCTTTTTTAGCTCCTTTCCCTGCCCGTCGGAACCCCGGAGCCGGGGCCCGCTCAGCCGGCGTCACCATGACCAAGGCCGGTAGCAAGGGCGGGAACCTCCGCGACAAGCTGGACGGCAACGAACTGGACCTGAGCCTCAGCGACTTGAATGAGGTCCCCGTCAAGGAGCTGGTCAGTACAGTCCCACCAGGCCCGGGCGCCCACCTGCGCCTGGCGCTGGTCTCTACGTGGGCCACTTTTCCCAAGCATCAGTTTCCCCGTCTTTAAAACGAAGGACGGTCGGATGGACCTAAGTCTCCAGGGAGGCCGCGTCTAGCCCCAGGGTTCTTCCCGGGATGTACACGTGTCACTTTGGCGCAGTTCCAGAAGACAGGGAAGATCTGCTTGTCCGGCCCTGGCCTGTTTACAGGCCAAAAAGCGAATCTGCCTCGTTTTGGGGGCTTTCACAGCGCCCTGCTCCATGCCTAAGCCAGAGTAGGAGCCCACGGAGCGGTTGGTGGATGCATACGAGAATGAATGACTCGGTCCGGGAGTAGGCCTCCTGGTAGACTTGGGTGTGGCCCAGAACTGGGCTTTTCTAGGAAGCCAGCAATCTCAGCTGGCAGCCCCAGCCCTGAGGCGGCCTTCCTTGGAGAGACTAAAGTCTCCTGGCTTGGTTTGCAAGGTCTGGTCCCAATTCCACTGAAACTGGCAGGAATCCCGCGATGCTACTGATGGGCCCCCACCCCAGTTAAACTGAGGCATGAGGCTCCAGGGAGATTACACATCTAGTTTGTTGTCAACGTGGAGCTAGGTCCCACAATCCTGCTTTTCCCACTGTGTTCCCCAACCCACACACTATCTTCACATTGGATGATGCACACTTTGCTTATTGCCTTTGACAAATTACATTTGGTCTCACCTTCCCTCCACTGTGAACGTATAGTAGAGTGGTTAGAATGGGGTTCCCAGCTCCTCCCAGCTCTATTGCTTAATAGATGAGTGCCCTTGGCAAGCTAGTTAGCCTTTATTCTTAGATTTCCTCATTTATAAAACAGTCATAATACTTTCCTTATCTTAACACTTAGCATGAGATTAAATAAAATTGTAACATAAAATGCTTGGAAGGTAGCAAATGCTGACACATGTTGCTGTTATCATGACATTCTTTCCATGGCTGTATCCAAAACTTTTTTTAGGTGGTCAGAGTTCACTCTTAAGACTTTCTGACAGAAAGTGCAGGTTGGCGTAGGACTCTTTGCTGAATGTTTGTCTGCTTTCCCAGCCCTGGAAGATGGCCAGCCTTGTTTCAGCCTGGCTGTAGGACTGGTGTCTGAAACCATTTACTCCAGGCATCTGGTCAGCACAGCATTGCCCCTAGGGAGAAAGAAGGGTCAGTTTTGCTGAGCCTCTCAAGGCCTGGATACCGTTGGAAAATAGAGTTGGGCTGTGAGGGCCTCATTTTCACTCTGGCATTCACTCAATAATTCATTCATGATTCAGCCAACACGTATGTATATTGAGTCTGAGAAAGGCCCTAAACTGGGGAATATGGAAATTGCAAAATAAAGACTCAGTCCCTGCCCTGAACCTAATGGAGGGGGATTGCTAGATAATATTTTGAAAGTGCTAGGAAAGAATTTCTAAAAAGCCAAGTTTTCCTTTCTTGGATGCTCCATGGCCAATCCCCTGATCTTTGCATTCTTCCCTATATCGTGGTTGACTGAGTCACTTTTCTTCTCTTATCCTCAGGAACATTATACTTTGGTGCCATTTTTTAAGGGCTTTTCCTAATTGTGGGAACTTTCTCTGGAAAATGCTTCATTAGCAGATGTCACTGAATTGTGCCAGGTGTTGGTTTGACATGTTTTTCTCATCCCCTTTCCTAGGCTGCCCTTCCAAAGGCCACCATACTGGATCTGTCTTGCAATAAACTGAGTACTCTACCGGTAAGATTGGCAAGCAGCCATGACTCCTTCTGGAGCCCTGGATGCATCTCCTTCCTGTTTCTGGGGTGGGTGGGGGGTGGGTGGATGTCATAAGGCATAATTTCAAGATAGGCCTAGAGCAGGCTACAGCTAAATCTGAGCGTGGTGTTGGGGGGCGGGGTGGAGTAGGGTGGTTAGGCTCAGTGGGAAGGGAATCGAGCTAGAGGCCTCATTCTTTAGAGCAGTGGGAAAGTCAGGCCACAGAAAACTAAAGTCAACAGGATGTTGGCTGAGTCAGTTACTAGGCTCATCTTTTTTCTGCCTTATTTTATTCCTATGAAAATAGTTTATCTTCCTATTTCATAGAAGAAGCTAGAGACCATTTTATAAGTTGCTCTGCATTCCAGGGAGAAAGCTGTGAACAGCTTCCTTGGGCATCTTTGACAAGGAAGAATGTGATTTTAATGGGACTACCTTATCATCCTTCCCAAACAAGGACTTGAATGACTAGAGATTTGCTGCTTTTTTGTTCAGCACATCCAATCTGTGGTCAGATCTTTTGGATTTCTCGCAGTTCTCCTAGTTCTCCTTTTGCACTGTATAGGCACTGGATTCATTCACCCCCTCAGGCTCCCTGAGTAATAGCAGGTCTCTCCTCCACGGCAGTGCTTCTGCATGGGCACGCCGAAGTTGTCATTGTTGCCTCTTCCACCCATCGCTCTGGCCATGCCACTCCTTGCTATACTCTAGGGTAGCTTCCTATTGGAGTGTGCTGAATAACTTCCTGGCAAAGTATACAGCAGGTGTGCAGCTGCAAGGAATTACTAACTATCTTTAATTAGACACAAAATACTTCCTGGAAGAAGTGGGATTGGGCTCTGGCTCCGGGATTGAGTCCAGAAGTTGGCAGTTTCTTCATTGGATCATTGGTCCATTCCCTTTTCAGTATTCTCCTGGGAATACTATAGCATCTTCCCACAGCTCATCAAAAACTGTTTCTAACATTCAAAAAGCATCTGACATCCCACTTCTTCCAGGAAGTATTTTGTGTTTAATTAAACATAGGTAGCAATTCCTTGCAGCTACACACCTGCTGTACACTTTGCCAGGAAGGCATTCGGCACACTCCAAGTGCACTTTTCAATCTGACTTTGTTCTGTTGTGTGTACTAACAACTTTCATTTCACTCTGCAGTGCAGATCCACTGGCGTTTACAAGTCCCCAGAGAGTATGAATAGTGCCTCATTAGCTGAGTTAGTGCCATCACTTTCAGATGGGCACTTAGCAAAGCTTTAATGTCAGGGAGATGCTTTGGCCTGTGCTGAAGAAGAGTCAGGATATGGGTAGAATGGGCCCCAGCCCTTTCAGTCAGTTATCCCAAGAACACTCATGGAGCACCTATGCTAAGTACCATGCTAGATGCTGCAAATAACAAAAAAGTAAGAATGAGTACTCAAAGAGCACCTGATCTTTTTACGAAAATGGATAGGCACACTGTTTTTTTTGTTTTGTTTTGTTTTTGAGACAGAGTCTCGCTTTGTTGCCCAGGCAAGAGTGAGTGTCATGGCATCAGCCTAGCTCACAGCAACCTCAAACTCCTTGGCTCAAGCAATCCTGCTGCCTCAGCCTCCTGAGTAGCTGGGACTACAGGCATGCGCCACCATGCCTGGCTAATTTTTTCCATATATATATTAATTGGCCAATTAATTTCTTTCTATTTATAGTGGAGACGGGGTCTAGCTCTTGTTCAGGCTGGTTTCGAACTCCTGACCTCGAGCAATCTGCCCACCTCGGCCTCCCAGAGTGCTAGGATTATGGGCGTGAGCCACTGCTCCAGGCCAGGTACACTGTTTTGACAGATCTTATGGAAGGTGAGCATAGGGTACCATAAGAGGACAGAATGGGTCCCTAACCACTCCAGGAGCAGTGTGAAGGACAGGATGGAGGGAGAGCTGAGAACGAAGGAATACACATGTACTTTGTGCCTGCTCTGTACTAAGCCCTTGTATGTGCACATCTCGGTAACCAGCACCAGGAGTGGCAGGCGTTCTCTCCATTTTCATTTGAAGAGCTGGTAAAGGAAAAGTTAGGATTTGTATAGAGGAACCTCTGACTTGGGGGCTCCCAAACTGTTACACCAAAATGTGTGAGCCCAAGGTTTAAGTGTTCTCTCTTTGGGTCCTAGTCGGATTTCTGTGGCCTCACACACCTGGTGAAGCTAGACCTGAGTAAGAACAAGCTGCAGCAGCTGCCAGCAGACTTTGGCCGTCTGGTAAACCTCCAGCACTTGGATCTTCTCAAGAACAGGCTGGTCACCCTCCCTGTCAGCTTTGCTCAACTCAAGGTAACCATTCATAAACCAGTGTTTCATGGCCAGGTATGGCAAAGACCTTGAGGATCGATGGAGCATGGCCATGAGAAAGGCTGACAGGAATACCTCCTTGTTGGTCCTGCCTTAGATGGCCTTCCCTGTAGGTGGAACACAGAGGAGCTTTTTCCCTGCTCGTTTTGTTCCACCTTGAGGGACTGTATATGTGAGCTCGGGCTTAGCCAGCCTCTTTGCCCATCTCTTTAGAACCTGAAGTGGCTAGACCTGAAGGATAACCCCCTGGATCCTGTCCTGGCCAAGGTGGCAGGCGACTGCTTGGATGAGAAGCAGTGTAAGCAGTGTGCAAACAAGGTAAGCACGACGCTCCCAGGTGTCTCCTCGCACTCCCCCAGGACTTGCCTCTCATCTTGTGTTTGCTTCACAGGGCACCTGTAACTGTGTTGATTAAAGCGCTAATCTGGGTGAAATATATTTACTGTAAGCCTGTCAAGCAGGGACCTTTGTTTGTACATTTACTTTGCAAGTAGCAGAATAACAAGACTGGCTTCTGCTTTGCTGCAGTACTTCCTTTCTTAGGAAACCAGGAGCAAAAAAAGCCACACACAGTGGTACATGCCTGTAGTTCCAGCTACTATTTGGGACGCTGAGGTAGGAGGATGACTTGAGCTCAAGTGTTTAAGCCCAGCCTTAACATCATAGGGAGACCCATGTCTCTAAAAAACAAAAAAGAAACCAGGACCTTGCATGATCCAACATTGCACTGTGGTTGACAGTTGTTTTTTTTGAGCCGGCTTCTCACTCAGTTGCCCAGGCTAGAGTGAGTGCCGTGGCATCAGCCTAGCTCACAGCAACCTCAAACTCCTGGGCTCAAGCAATCCTCCTGCCTCAGCCTCCCGAGTAGCTGGGACTACAGGCATGTGCCACAATGCCTGGCTAATTTTTTCTATATAATTTTTAGTTGTCCAGTTAATTTCTATTTTTAGTAGAGACAGGGTTCCGCTCTTTCTCAGGCTGGTCTCGAACTCCTGAGCTCAAAGGATCCTCCCACCTCGGCTTCCCAGAGTGCTAGGATTACAGGTGTGAGCCACGGCACCCAGCCGACATCTTGTTTTAATGGCACGAGTGTTAGGGGCTGTGGCCTTTCTGAGGCAGTTAATGTAAGAATTTTGATAATAATGGAGTTAATATTTATAAGTTTTCAACAGATGCATCCTGGACAGACCTGGCATTTGATAACAATTGAGTCATCTGACGTAGGAGTGAGGAACGAAAGGCAGCATGCAAGGCTGACGTTGCCAGTGGCCAGTAACCTTGAAGATACCTTACCCTGCTCATTAAGAACAGCAGTGTACCCATCTCTCAGTAACACCAACTATAGTCATTTTTTTCTTCTAGCTTTGGAACAGATTGCTGCTGCTTCAGTTGAGCACCAGATGACTTAACTTGGCTATGTTTAGGGGGCATGTTGAACAAAAGACTTTAAATACTAGAATTTAGTTTAGTTTAATGTGTTTTAGTAAGTATTTAGTAAGAATTTAGTAAGTTTAATGTGTGTATGATGAGTCTCCACTGTGAATCTCAAAAGTAATAGCTTTATTTTCCTTATTAGCTCAGAGCTTCTTATATAATCTCATCATCTGTGTCACTCATTATTACAAAAAATTAAGCACAAAGTTAAGCACAAAATTAAGCACACAACCAAGTAGCTAACAAGACAACAGGTTTCCCTTAGATGAGAATAGTATAAGTGTTCAGTGAAATCCTGTTTGGGGCAGGGTACAGTGGCTTATACCTGTAATCTTAGCATCCTGGGAGGCTGAGGTGGGAGGATCACTTGAGGCCAGGAATTTGGGACCAGCCTGAGCAAGAGCAAGACCCTGTCTCTACAAAAAATTGAAAAATTAGCTGGGCATGGTGGCAGGTGCCTGTAGTCCTAGCTACTCAGGAGGCTGAGGCAGGAGTATCACTTGAGCCCAGGAGTTTTAGTGAACTATGATGAAGCCACTGTACTCTAGCCAGCAAGAAAAACCGTGTTGCCTTTGGAATGATGTCTCTTTTGAAGACTAACAGTAGCTACTGTTGATTACGCTTTGTTTGTCCTAGCTGTTTTACATCTGTCATCTCATAATCCTCAGAACCCTGAGAAGTAGGTATTATTTTCATTTTTCTGACACAAGAAACTCTCAGCATGTACACACCTTTCATTAATACATTTATTTATTCAGTAGATAATATGTGGAACCATATGAAATTGATGATATCCCACATTTTTTGACATATGAAAATAATTTTTGAGTGCAAAGGTCTTTTGTGTTTGTATGTACCTTCCATACAAAGCTCCAGGCACCATAGCGTGGATGTGGTCACTAAAGCTATGGTCCCTGGCACTGCTGCTTCAGAGCTGCCGCACACCTTTAGGCTTTGTAGGGAAGGGGCTTGGGCCAGTCAGAATGAGGTCACTTGTCTCCAAAAATTAGTTTAGACCTTATCAGCTCTGACCTGGTGTGTGGGTTATGGGTTAGTTAGTCATCAGCTTAGTATGTATTAAAGCACTTTTTAAAACTAATTTGTTCAACAGTACTCATCAAGTGCTTACTGTGTGCTGTGAACCAGGGTAGGTAGATAAAATATACCCTCCAGGAGCTCATAGTCTAGACTAGGAGAGTCTCTCCCATTTCTGAACTGCCTGTATTTTCAGATAATTAACTCAGATGGTAGGTAGCACTTGTAGCCAAGGTAAAAAGGGATGTCTCTTAGCCAGCTGTATACCCCTAAACCCAACGGAATGGTTAATGCTTATTTAATATTCAGAGTTCAGAGACAGGGACTTTGAGCTAGGGCTGCCTTTCACCATCATACTTAACCTTCTCCAGATCCTGCAACTCCTTGTTGAGCAGCCATTTTTGTTAGCATGACTCCACAGGGAGAGGTACCAGCAAGTTCAAGTCTTAGATTACTCAGGACAGGGTTCCTGGTGGCTTCAGACCAGGCTCTTGAAGGGAGATCCTTTTGCAGGCCTGCTTCTGAGTCCCTCTTATGATGGCTGTTTGTGGTCTGAAGATTCCAAGAAATAAAAAGAATTATGTTTGAATACACGTCTGTCCTGTAGGTGGTTTAGTGCAGTAGTGAAATAAGACCCTTTTGCTATCTTAGAATAGTACAGATTTTCTTCTTTTTTCATTCATGGGGTAAAGAAGATAAGCAGCAGTATTTCTTGAGCACATATAATCCCTGGGATTTTGCTAGGCATCCAGTACGAGTTACCTTATTTAATCTTCACAACAGGCAAGAGAGAAGGGTATCTTATCTCTGTTTTCCAGATGAGAAAACTGGCTCAAAAAGGTTAAGTCACTTACCAAGGTCACATAGTAAGTGGTAGTCAGGATTTGCAGGGGGCTCCAAGCTTATACTCTGTCCCTTCCATCTAAGGAAGACCACCTTCAAAAAAATACAAACAGAAAAGATTTTTTTTGCGTCCTCCCACAACCTTGTCCATGGTGAGAATCTTTGTGGCATTAGTCAGAGGTCATCCGTGATTGAGTTGTTGAGTGAGTTGTTGAGGGAGCTCAGGGTGCCAAGTAGAAGGGCGTCATGTTTGGGCCTTTCTCTTAGAGCTTTCCTCCCCTGTGCCTTTGGTGGCAGTGAGTACAACAAGCTCTGTTCTAGGAATCTGCACCCAGGTCTTAGCTGTGCTACTTTCTAGCCATGTGCAGTGGACAAATCACCCTATCCATCTTGGTTTTCTTCCTTTGGAAATAAGAATCCAGTCATTCATCATACATGTATTGAATGCCTATGATTAGCTGAGATCTGTGCTAGCTATGCCCACCTGGGGCACCTACGGATAGGACAACAGTTCAGCCCTTAAGGAGCTTGCAGTCTTATGACTGAGACAGCTGGGTAGCAAGTTAATTGCAGTATCCTGTATGAATTCCATAGGGGTGGGAGGTGGTACCTAAAGTAGCCAAAGGAGGGGAGGTCAGGAAAGTGAGTTGGAGGAAATGCCAATCCCAAGTTTTTGCTGGGAGGATTCTATGAAATCAAACGTGAGAATGATTGTAAATGGAAGAACTTTTTACAGATTTAAGCTGGCATCATGTTTCACAGATTTTTTTCTGACAACTTTAATGAACTGGGCTTATGTGATTCTTCTCCAATTAAGGCTGGCATAATAACTTATGATACAAAGAGAGGATTAACTCTATTAGTTCTGCATTGCTACCGGGGACCTGTGGTAATCTAGGATCCTGAATATAGTCTCTTTTTTGAGACTGCCCTGAGCAGAAGTGAGCTGTGAAGACGATTACTTTGAGTAGTTGAGAGCCGTCCTCTCCCTTTGCAGGTGTTACAGCACATGAAGGCCGTGCAGGCGGATCAGGAGCGAGAGAGGCAGCGGCGGCTGGAAGTGGAACGAGGTGGGTGGCCATCCCTCTTCCAGTGTCTTCCAAGTCCTTATCCCACCCAGCAGATTCTTGGGCTTTGGGAGCTGAGATCCAGTGAAGAGTCATGAAGAGCAGTTGTGAGGAGAGGGGGACAGCGTGGTAGTAGATGGCATCCTCTTTATCAGACGAATCTCTCTCCAGTCCTGCCTTCTCTGCTGAGCTCCAGCATCGTGTTCAACTGTTTGTGTTGGTCTCTGCTTGGAGAGTTAATAGGCATCTCACATTGAATGTGGCTAAAACAGACTCCTGGCCCCCCCCCCCTTCACTCCCTCCCAGCATTCCCCCATAATAGGAAGTTATTTCAAGCCTGAAATAGGAAAGGTATCCATGATTCCTTTCTTTTGTAATTCCCATATCCAGTCTGTCAGCAAGTCTTGTATGGGACAGTTTCTGCACTTCCAGTGCCACGTCTGTAACCAGCCTGCCCTACTGAGGACTACCAGAGTGCCACCCAACATGTCTCCATGATAGCACCATCGCCATAAACCCATTCTCTACATAGCAGCTTGGAGATCTCTGTAAAACATAAATCAGTTACACATAATTGCTTAAAACCCTCTAATGGTGTCCCATTTAACTTAGAATGAAATCCAAACTTGTTGACATGGCCAATAAGACCCATCTTGGCCGAAGCCTGCTCACCTACTTTCCGGCCTTGCCATTAACTTCAGCCACACGAGTGAGCCTCTGCTGCTGCTTGAACACACCAATGCTAATCCCACTTCAGGGGCTCTGCTTGGTTTCCTCTTCCTGCAGTGTCTGGCTTCCTGTAATCCCTTGTCTCTGCTGAAACGTTGCCTTGGGTTAACCTTAACCCTATCAGAACCACCCTCACTAGAATGGCTATCCTACCTATCACTCACCACATACCCTCTGCTGTTTTCTTTATAGCACAGATAACTGTCATCTTGACTCTGTTCATTTGTTTATTGTCTGTCTTCCTGACTAGTAAATAACATAGGCACTAGAATCTGACCTGTCTTCTCCACTGCTGCATCTTGAGCACTTAGAATAATTCCTGGCCTGGCATGGTGGCTCACACCTATAATCCCAGCACTTTGGTAGGCTAAGACGAGAAGATCTTGTGAAACCAGGAGTTTGAGGCCAGGCAGGGCAATGCGATGAGACAGTGTCTGTATAAGAGAAACAACTCCTAGCACATAGCAGGGGCTCAGTTGACTGGCTGGCAGATTTCTGAGCCCCCTTAGTGGAGGACTACTGTGGTCAGAGAAGAGATAGATGTGTACAGTTCTGATTACAGGCAGTCCCTGAGATCAAGATGCCAAGTTACAGCTGTCCTTTATTGTGCATGGCCACGGTGGCAAGACTTGCCCATATTTACTCTGACCCCTGCTGCTTTCACTTCCTGACAGCACATGTTCCCTAGAGGCTGGGTGTAGCGTGCTCTTGGCATTCTCAGTGCCCAGCTGGAAATTGGAGCGTGTTTGTACATAGAGAAGCAGTGGAAAGCTACAGTACTTACAGTACTACTATTCAGCTATATTATGGTTCACATAGTCTTTTAAGCCCTAAAAGGACATTTAACTGCCATTTGTGGCATTCTGGCTTTGGAAAAATGTATTTCAGATTTCTAAATAACTAATTTGGAAGTGCATTTTTAGAACCCAATAATTTGGAAGTTGTAATTTGGAAGTTTGTAAACATACTTGGGCTGTTAAGTAAATCTGAATGTGTTCTTGAGTTCAAGTCTCAGATTCCTGAGTTCGAGTCTAGAGATTAATGAAGTATTAGTCTCACTGTTTTAGAACAACGTTGCCATTGTCTCTAACCCTAAACTTGAGTGCTCATTCTGTCTTTTCACTTGCCTTCCTTATACCATATTCATTTCTGAAGCTTGAGAAGATAGGAATCCCATAGATTCAGCACTGCCATGGTTTCTTCTCTTCACAGCTAAGTTCTAGAAGGCTGTCAATTACTGTGCCTTCTGAGTTAGTACTGAATTCTAGAGGAGCCTATGTATCACTCATGTCTTTTGTAGGTTCCCCCTTGTTATTGTGCCCTAATCTCTGCTGTCTGGGGCCCGGGACTCCTCCATAAGAATACACTCACCAAACCCTGAGAGCAGCTTATTGTATTTTAGGGAGGGTTACTTCCTGGAAAGCAGAAAGGTGGCTGTTTTCTTTGACTATTTCTTACATGACCCATGGCACAAGGGAAAAGGCAGCTGAATCTATATTTTTAATCACTTGGGAAAACAAACTGCTGGAGGGTTTTAGGGATAGAGGTCACCTTTCGGTATATTTTGTTGTAGAGGCAGAAAAGAAGCGTGAGGCCAAGCAGCGAGCTAAGGAAGCTCAGGAACGGGAACTGCGGAAGCGGGAGAAGGCAGAAGAGAAGGAGCGTCGGAGAAAGGAGTATGATGCCCTCAAAGCAGCCAAGCGGGAGCAGGAGAAGAAACCTAAGAAGGAAACAAATCAGGCCCCGAGTAAGTTTTCTTTCTGTTGTAAGTTTCCAGGAGGGGTGCAGTGGAGAGACTCGCTTGTTTTCAGGCCTAGATGAGCGAGGAGCGAGCCTGCAAACCTTAGATAAACTGTAAAGCCTTGGAGTAGCATGGGAGAGTGTGAAGGAAACGAGGCCTGGGAGTTTGGTTACAGGGAATGGGGACTCTCGTGGGGAGATAGTACCCAGCTGGTTTGTTTCCCCAGTGCCCACATATTTCTGTTCAGATATTTTGGTCAAGCGTGTCTTGGAGCATTCCCAGAACAGGGAGTCTCAACAGGGGTGAGGTTCTAAAGTCACTGATATAGGCAAAGGTCACACATGGTCAAGTTACTTTTAAAAGTCTCTCATAGGCTGGGCACGGTGGCTCACGCCTGTAATCCTAGCTCTCTGGGAGGCCGAGAGGGCAGATTGCTCGAGGTCAGGAGTTCGAAACCAACCTGAGCAAGAGCAAGACCCCGTCTCTACTATAAATAGAAAGAAATTAATTGGACAACTAATATATATAGAAAAAATTGGCCGGGCATGGTGGTGCATGCCTGTAGTCCCAGCTACTTGGGAGGCTGAGGCAGAAGGATCGCTTGAGCCCAGGAGTTTGAGGTTGCTGTGAGCTAGGCTGATGCCATGGCACTCACTCTAGCCTGGGCAACAAAGCGAGACTCTGTGTCAAAAAAAAAAAAAAAAGTCTCTCATAGCACAGTACATTGGCATGTGCCTGTAGTCCCAGCTTCTTGGGAGGCTGAGGGCTGAGGCGGGAGGATGGCTTGAACCCAGGAATTTGAGACCAGTCTGGGCAACATAGTAAGACACTGTCTTTAAAAAAAAAAGTCAGTCCCTCATATCATTTCTGAAGTATACTGGGTGTTTTGAGTATATGGTATAGTCTCTGTAAAACCAGCAGTGTCTGTGTTTTTTCCCCCAAGTCAAAACAGGTCACTCTCTCTGCTTGAACACCAGAGGAATCATTTGGTCTGTATTCAGGGAGCCACAATGTATAGAAAAACATTTTTGTGTTTTGCCTGAATATGTCCAATTGAATTCATGTAGTGATGTGGCTAAATACTAGGGAGGGTTGTATACCCTCTGGGTCAAAAGGGACCATCTGAGGGAGTCATGTGAGGGTTGGGAACTCTGTATAGATGGTGGAAACTTTGTCCCTCTCCCGCTCACCCTTGCCTTGAGCAAGTTGCTAAATCTCACTTTTTTATTTCCTTGTTGAAAATGAAGATCATAATTACAGGGTAGTGATAGGGTTAAATGAGCAAACAGGATCATGCAGTTCCTGGCATTGTAGATGCTCAGTCAAGTTTTTAAAAATTTTGCCCAAAAATCTCAAAGCCAGTTTTTTTCTATTTATTTTATTTTATTATCTTTTTTTTTCTGAGACAGAGTCTCGCTTTATTGCCCAGGCTAGAGTGAGTGCCTTGGCATCAGCCTAGCTCACAGCAACCTCAAACTCCTGGGCTCAAGCAATCCTACTGCCTCAGCCTCCTGAGTAGCTGGGACTACAGGCATGTGCCACCATGCCCATCTAATTTTTTCTATATATATATTAGTTGTCCAATTAATTTCTTCCTATTTATAGTAGAGACAGGGTCTCGCTTCTTGCTCAGGCTGGTTTCAAATTCCTGACCTGGAGCTATCTGCCCGCCTCGGCCTCCCAGAGTGCTAGGATTACAGGCGTGAGCCACCATGCCTGGCCAAAGCCAGTTTTTTTCTAATTAAAAATGTAATGTATGTTCATTGCATAGAATTTAGAAAACACATATATATCAGGAAATAGCAATTGCCTGTAATCCCTATTCCTAGCAAAAATCCCCATTTACAGTATGTTGTATTACTGTCCAGGCTTTCTTTTTATATATGTATTACATAATAGTGGCATTAATGATAAATCTCCATTTCCCCAAGTATGCAGCACTCTGTCCATGCTTGATACCTCCTGATAAGGCCCCCCTCCCCCCCTCGGTGTTCCCAAGAGGCCTGAGTCATCACCTGTTACCAAGGAGAACTTAGGACGCTAGGGACTGTGAGCTACCTGAGACTTGCAGAATGAGTCCCAGTTTCGAATGTACTCCCTTGAGATTCAAGGGAAAAGGCGTTCTGTTCCAGTCTCTGGACAGCAAAGTTTTAAGAAGTCATATTCTTTTTTTTTTTTTTTTTTTTTTGAGACAGAGTCTCACTGTTGCCCAGGCTAGAATGCTGTGGCGTCAGCTTAGCTCACAGCAACCTCAAACTCCTGGGCTCAAGTGATCTTCCTGCCTCAGCCTCCCGAGTAGCTGGGACTACAGGCAGGCATGCACCACCATGCCTGGCTAATTTTTTCTATATATTTTTAGTTGGCCAATTAATTTCTTTCTATTTTTAGTAGAGATGGGGGTCTAGCTCTTGCTCAGGCTGGTTTCGAACTCCTGACCTGGAGTGATCCTCCTGCCTTGGCCTCCCAGAGTGCTAGGATTATAGGCCTGGGCCACTGCACCTGGCCAGACATTCTTTTTTTTTTTTTTTTTTTGAGACAGAGTCTCGCTTTGTTGCACAGGCTAGAGTGAGTGCCGTGGCGTCAGCCTAGCTCACAGCAACCTCAAACTCCTGGGCTCAAGCAATCCTTCTGCCTCAGCCTCCCGAGTAGCTGGGACTACAGGCATGCGCCACTACGCCCGGCTAATTTTATATATATATATTAGTTGGCCAATTAATTTCTTTCTATTTATAGTAGAGACGGGGTCTTGCTCTTGCTCAGGCTGGTTTTGAACTCCTGACCTCGAGCAATCCACCCGCCTCGGCCTCCCAGAGTGCTAGGATTACAGGCTTGAGCCACCGCGCCCGGCCCAGACATTCTTAAAACACTTTTCTCTTCTGGATCTGGGGCATCTTGGCTTGAGGAGGGGATGTAAGTGGATGTGCATGGAGGGCACACACAGAGATTGGTAGAATGGCTCTCCTTAAACTGACCGATCTTGTTTTCTCTACTGTGATTTTGGCCCTCCAGAATCTAAGTCTGGCTCCCGTCCCCGCAAGCCACCTCCCCGGAAGCACACTCGATCCTGGGCCGTGCTGAAGCTGCTGCTGCCGCTGCTGCTGTTATGTGTGGCAGGTGGGCTGGTTGCTTGTCGGGTGACAGAGCTACAGCAACAGCCCCTCTGCACCAGTGTGAACACCATCTATGACAACGCCGTCCAGGGTCTACGCCGCCATGAGATCTTCCAGTGGGTCCTCCAGACCGACTCTCAGCAGTGAGCTTGTCCTCAGTACCTGCTGCCTCCCAGCCTTGGAGCTTGGATTCCTATGGAATTGGGTTCTGCTGGACACAACCTCTTTTTAGCATCAGACCTACCTGCCACCATCAAATGGCTGCTGATTGGTACTTGAGACCTCCTCTTCGTAGGACTTCTCTGTTCCTTAGTCAGGGTTCCCTGGTGGAATGAGGAGAAATGGGAGGTGGGGGGAACAGTTATCTGCATGCCTAAAGGAATAGGCTTGGGGATGGGGAGAGAGAAAACATAGCCTTTTCTAGTTGTTATACAAAGCTGTGTAAAGGCAAGGCTCGTTTCTACTAAATGGTCAGCTGTTACTACATTTATACTTTTGTATGTCACAAACCCTTTCATTCCTCCCTGGGTAACCAGGGCAGATCAGGAGGAAGTGTTACTGGGGACTGGGGGTACACCACACTCAGCAAATCCAGCGTAAATTGGGGGGAGGGTATACCTATTTTCTGAAGGACTTCAGAAACTTAAACATTTTAAGAACCACAGAAAATATCTGGCTGTCAAAGGGACTTCACGGCCATCCAGTCCAATATAACATTTGCAGACAGAAAAATGGAGGCCTTCCATGACTTGCCTATAGTCTCCCAGCTAGTTTCAGGCAGAACTAGATCCCACTCTGATATTCTTTCTTTCCTTTACATCATTATGCCACCTTTATGATGTCCTGAGAACAGAACTCACACCAGAATTGAATATGTCTCAGCCAAAGTATAGAATCTTTCATGGTAGATAGACTCAAGACTCACAAGTAGAAATCTCATGCCACCAGGGTAAGGCAGCTCCTATGGAGTCCTGCCTCAACTTATGTGGCTTCCATAGAATGGCAGCAGTCCAGGCACCTTGCCTCAATTTTAGAGCATTAATCCCATATTGCCAGTAAGCTGGGAGGTGGATCTCTGCAAAGCCACATTGTCTGACAGCTCTGTTAGTACTTGGTGTGACTAAATACGTCAAAGGCATCCTGCTTTTGCAGGATTTGAAGTATCAGCTGGTTGCTTCACAGACACTGAGGTTCAGAATTATTTGATTCTAGACAATAACTGAGGGGAGTGAATGAAGGGAGACAAGTAGTATCATGGAGCTGAAAAGCAGTGCATCAGCACAAGTAAGGGCAGTACTGGCCATCCTCCTGTCTGCTAGATTAAGCATTTCCTTGCTTCCTTTTCCTCATTTTTTGACAACAGCTGGATGGAGGGATCAGACATGATTGTGTCTTGGTGCTCATTCACTGAAAACTCCCAGTTGCAAGCTCCTTGCCTCTCCCTGGAAGGAGCAAGAACCTGTCATAGTTCAGAGACAAAGAGAGCAGGGTCCAGCCATTTAGCCCTAGTGGCCCCTTTGGCTAGGCCTGCTGAGTACTCATGACCGTCCTGATACTGGAAGAAAGGACTTTGTTAATCTTCTCCCCCAAGGATAGTTCTGCTGCCTATGTCCATACCTTACTCAGAAATCACTACACATTCCTTTAGTCTTCCTCCAAGCTCCAGAGCCATTGATATAAATGCTTTATTGAAACTAAATACATAATACATAAGATGAGATTAAGACAATATAGAAGTCAGCATAACCATCATACCCTGCTCCTTGGCTGGTTGAGGCATCTCAGTGGCTGAGCCTAGTCACGACGCCAACCCACAGGCGATAGTTCACTCATGACTTCAAGATTTGATGATGATTCTTTTGGATTTCTACAATTATTAAATATATGTCTGAGTGGTCCGTCTTTGTTCCTTTGTATTTTGAGGGCTGGCTGGGACAGGGGTAACATGGTTTGTCCATCACAACTGATTTTTGCTAGGACAGGCACATTAAATGCTGTAGATGTAAGGACCTCAGTCTTCTCCCCAAGTTGACAGGAAGGGAGACTTTGACAAGTAATGAAACCCACAAAAGACTTGTGGGCCTCGGCCAGGCTTGTGCTCCAGGAGGGACTGCCAGTCTCCCTCGCTGCAGTCTGGCTCTGAGGTTGGGGAGGTGGAAATCTCCAGCTTTTCACCCTTGTCCCTGAGTGCTAGCATCCATCAGCACTGTCTAAAGAGAGATCTGGTTGTAAAGTGGTCATTTGAAGGTAGATACGCCTGGACAGCTCTGGTCCAACACGGCGGGAGGTAGACGTCACACCTTCCCCACGGCGCACTTGTATGTTTGCAAGCAAATTCTGGCGTTCTTGCTCCGAAAAACACTGCTGATAAGCCTGAAAGGGGTAAATGACCTCTTAATACTGTACCATCCATGTTCATCTCTTGTCTATGAGCAAGGAGGGTGCTAAGTCTGGGTTGGGGGATGAGAACCTGTCCTTCCTGGCTGGGTCAGCGTTAACAATTCTGATCTTAGCAGACCTGCACTGCTGACCTACAAAACCTCCTTGGGCCTTCAATAGTGCTGTCTGTGGAAATCATCTGGGGTCCTGCTGAGACCACAGGGTGCTGGGCGGTGACCCTGGAGCAGCATACCTGTACCAGGAGTTGTGGGGAGGGATAGACATCCACAACAGCACTGGCCATGTCCAGGCTGACTCGGTTTAGCTGCTGAATCTGTCTTCTCCAGACCAGTGCAAGTCCCCTGCCAGCGCGATCCACCTTCGCCCCTCCAGCCCAGTCACTCTCCACGTAGAAGGAGAAGCTAGTTTGATCTCGGAGCTTCCTGCAGATGGCACAGTTAGAGAGCTGTGAGTTACCTGTTGCTCACCTGTACCTTTCCCTAAACTGGGAACTGAAAAACCCTCCTGGACGTGATGTGTGTGGCCTATTTAAGCCTTCAACAATTTGAGTGTTCACTTTGTTCCCAAGCATAGTGCCAGTTAGTGATTCCCTTAAAAACTGCATCTAGTTCTCTGCATTAGAGGAGGTACCAGATTCTTTTGCTTATGTTGAGATGAGGTTGTGTTGCTCAGGAAGGCAGCGTGCACAGGGTAAGCACAAAGGACTGGATATCTGGCAACCTGGAGTCTGTTTCTGGTTGTTCTAACTTGCTAGGAGCCTAGACAAGTCAACCTCTTCAGGCCTTCATCCCCTCAACGGACTTGGACTGGATTGTCCTTTGTTAATTTTAAATTCTGCTAATTTAAAATTTAACAAATTTAATTTTATTTATTTTTTTTTCAATTTTTTTTTTACACACACCCACACACACATACTCACACTCACACTCACACAAGATCCAAATTTAATTTTAAATTCTTAGAGGTCCTTTGTTAATTTTAAATTGTGACCATGAACACTCAACTTAAGTAGGCTAAAAATTTCCTTTACTAGGGATTACTACATTATGATCTGATCTGTCATCAATCCTAGGAACTTGGCCGACTGGTAACCCAGTGCCAAACTGCAGAACACATAGTTACACATAAGCTAGAGGAGAGTATTTTAAAAGGGACTGGGCCTGGGGGCTCTTCCTAAAAATCTACAGCATCAGGTCAGCTCCTTCTGTCTCAAGCTTGAGAAACAATGGGCTGACTGCAAAGATTAGGGGAAAGGGACATTTTCTTTGGCTGTTAACCGTTGTAAAGGACAAGGCCCAGCATGGAGGCTGGACTTGCTGGGGGTGCTCACTTGAAGGGTGCCTCTGCCACAGCCTTTGTGAATGAGCATGTGAAGTCGGCCAGTTCTTTCCAGCTCTGCACAATTTGAGCCTGGGCTTCTGTGTGTAGCTGCAGATCCACCAATGCCTGGAAACCCAAAAGCAATAATGGATTGTAAGAGTAGAGAGAGACTAGCTGGAAGTGTTACTGTTCACTGAAACCACACCCCAGCCCCTTGGATCCCTGTTGGGCCCCTTCTCTCCTACTTGGTGCAAAGGCAGAAAGCAGTGTGCAATGGGCATTTTATTCTCTATCAATAGCAAATCTGGTTAGATGACCAGTGGGTACCCAGCCTGACTCAGGCAACAGGAAGTTCTTACCTCTTCCACATCTACCCTGGACACCACAGACCCCAAGGTAGCCTTTGGTTGTCTCTGTTGCTGCTTCTGCTTGGCCTGTTTGTTTGCCACTCCCTGTTTCCTTCTCCTTGGGGGATTCTGAGCACTGGAGCAGGGGAGGAAATGAAAGGACAGCAGCTCCAGGTTGAGCTCAGACAGAAGTGCTGCAAGAAGACTGGATCAGTGCATCCCACAAGGCTTGCCAGGGGTGCTGCCTTGCAGAGTGATCCACATCTGGGATGAACAAACTCAACCCAGTTGGCCCAAGAGCTGCCCCTTCTAACACTAAATCCCCAGGGCAAATCCAAACCTGAAGCACTTCTCCGGATCCACAATCACCAGTGACAGAGCTTTCCCGGCTGTTCTTGCTGTGGTGTCAGTTACAAAGCCCTGAAGTGTTTCCTTCCCTTTCTCAGTGTTGCCCAGACTTCCCTGCACGAAGGAGCAGAAACTGCATTAATACTTGCTCCCTAGCAAGAGTCGGCACTCTGTTCCATGCCTCAGCCCCCACCCCTCTGGCTCTGCCCACCTGTTTTAAGTTGTAGATCATGGATACAAACGCCTCTGCCAGAAGCAATACCAGGACCATTGGCTCCTCCACCCAGTCCTCACCATCCTGCCAAAGGGCCCGGAACACAGCACAGGGAGGGAGGTCAGCAGGTGGTGAGCACCTGTGAGTGTGGCCCAGGTCTTCTGGGTGAATGAGCTCACTCCCGCCCCTCCCCCTCGTGCATTATCCCTTTTCTTCTAGAATGAAGTCATGGAGGCAAGAAACAACCACCCATGATCCTGTCTTTTCCCAGTCCTCAATTGTTTAACCTGGTGGCCTGCATCTCACAGATGGTGAGTAAGAAGGAACATCAGCAAGTTGAAAGGGACTGAGAAGTAACTGCTAATTTCTTCTATGCATTTTGAATAGGGAAGTGGAGGGACAGGAAACTCCTCCAAAGGATTAGTCCAAGTAAATGACTTCAAATGCTTTGAAGGCAGATGCTGTGAGCTGAGTGCCCCTTCCTAACATACAGGTTTTGTGTGGCAAAGCTAAGAATCAAAAGGGAAACTTCCTCTGTGAAAGCACCTCCTCTTTATCATAGCTAGGGCGTTATCACACAAAGCCAAGGCTGCCTGAAGGCCAAGAATCCTACAGCAGATGGTATCACGGAGTAACTGGGGAGCAGGAAGTTTTCTGATTGGGTCTCTATCTGCAAAAGCAAGACTCTTACTGCAGCAAAGCACAGGAGGGAGGAGCTCTTTCTTGAGTTCCAGTTCTGGCTGTGATCCTTAACTAGGCTTTTAACTTCGCTAAGCCCCCGTTGCCCTACCTGTGATGTGCGGAGTATTTCTACCTTATAGGATAAGTGCAACTGAAACACAAACAGAATGTGGCAGTGCTTTGCTCTATGAATACAAAAGTTTGCTAACAACTCTAAAATAAAAAGTGTGGGTAAATGTCCCAAATTACTGTGAAAGTTTTAAGATCTGAAAAAGAGGGAAAAAATGTTAATGTATCATCTATAAACTTTTTTTTTGAGACAGAGTCTCACTTTGTTGCCCAGGCTAGAGTGAGTGCCGTGGCATCAGCCTAGCTCACAGCAACCTCAAACTCCTGGGCTCAAGCAATCCTGCTGCCTCAGCCTTCCGAGTAGCTGGGACTACAGGCATGAGCCACCATGCCCGGCTAATTTTTTTTTCTCTCTATATATTAGTTGTCCAATTAATTTCTTTCTATTTATAGTAGAGACGGGTCTCACTCTTGCTCAGGCTGGTTTTGAACTCCTGATCTTGAGCAATCCGCCTGCCTCAGCCTCCCAGAGTGCTAGGATTACAGGCGTGAGCCACCGCGCCCGGCCACACAATAAGAATTTTATACATGAGTCAACTGAAGCCCAAAGATTTGTAATAACTGGCCCAGGGTTATTACAATAAAGCAATAGAGCCACAGAATTGGGATTCAAACACAAGCCTCCCCATTCCCACAGCCTAGCTAAAGAACTAGGAATCCTGTGTAGATTATCTCCCCTCTGCCCACTCTGCTCTCTGCCTGAGGAGGTGATCTCTCCAGACATTAAAAGGTCCATATGTCTTCTGGCTCCCAGCTGGGTGTGACCAGTGGGAAACCTCAGTAGGGGATTGGAGGGAAGGAGGAGAGTGAAATCAGGATATTTTTTCCCCTGGTTTCCTCCCAAAGGGGTCACCTAGGGTTTACTGTACCCCTCTACTGGAGGTCAAGTCTTCTCTCAAGGTGGCCCTATCTGTATTTCTCCCTCCTCCTGGACTCTGCTAATCACTCCTTCCCTTTATCCCTTCGGGCAAAGGGATGGTAACAGTTATGTCAGTGGTTCTCAACCAGGGGCAATTTTTCCCCACAAACGACATTGGCAATGTCTGGAGACATTTTTTTTTTTTTTTTTTTTTTTGAGACAGAGTCTCGCTTTGTTGCCCAGGCTAGAGTGAGTGCCATGGCATCAGCCTAGCTCACAGCAACCTCAAACTCCTGGGCTCAAGCAATCCTCCTGCCTCAGCCTCCCGAGTAGCTGGGACTACAGGCATGTACCACCATGCCCAGCTAATTTTTTCTATATATATTAGTTGGCCAATTAATTTGTTTCTATTTATAGTAGAGACGGGGTCTCGCTCTTGCTCAGGGTGGTTTCGAACTCCTGACCTTGAGCAATCCGCCCGCCTCGGCCTCCTAGAGTGCTAGGATTACAGGCGTGAGCCACCTCGCCCGGCCTGGAGACATTTTTGATTGTCATGACCAAGAGGAGTGCTATTGGCATCCAGCAGGTAGAGGCCAGGGATGCTGTTGTGAATTGTTGATACTGTGATATTGTGAATCACAATATAATGTTGACATTGTGAATCACAGTACAGCCCCCACAACAAAGAATTAAAATGTTAATAGTACTGAGGTCAAGAAACCCTGAATTATGCTGTTATTACCCTGAGGTACTGGGCTGTCCCTTATAGTTTCCTCGTACCCTACCCATGCCTTGGAAAACAGTCCCTTTACTAAATCTTCCTCAAATTATCCTAGGTGGAATGTGCCATCTGTTTTCTGCTGGGGCCCTGACTGATATATATTCTTTCCAAAACATATTTATCCTGTAAGTCTAAGGGGAGGAGAGATGTCAGCCAGAAACCCCCTACCTCAGATGGCCCAGTCCTCCTCCTCCAAGTGATACTGCAAGGCACAGCCTGCGCCTCAATCACACAGCAGCACCCCATGGACTGCAACGCTCCGAGGAGCTGGCCCCCACCTTCCATCTGTAAAAGCACTGCAACAGATGGGAAAGGGACTGTCAGTGGGTGGTCCAGAAAGCAGATCACTCAGCAAAGGGTGAAGACAGATGCTAGGAGGACCTGGATCCAGCACCACAATGATGTGTTTCAAGCATTCCTCTGGCCTCTGGGATTTCAGCCTGTTAGCCAGTGCTGCCTTCTTCTTTCTTTCCTGTTGTCTCAGGGTGCTTTCCTTCTGGCTTTCTTGTCCCTGCTGCTGGCATCCCTGTGAGCCTCTTCCCTGGACCTTCTGACTATGCTTGGTTTTCTTCTGAGGTGGGAGGATGTCAGAATTTGTTTTGGCTGCTGTCAAGCTGTTGCTCTGGACAGGGCAGGTAGACTCATAGGCTGGAAGCTGATGGCACGGATTGTCTAAGATAGGGTCCTTGTTATCTGATGCACTCCTCTCTGGCGTATCATGCAGGGGAACTTCAGGGATCTTTGGAAAGGGCTGCTTTTTCCAGTCACTTGATGTTCCTTCATTATTTTGATGGTCCAAAACACTTTTAACTGGGGAGCTAGAGTCCTCAGGGCTCAGCTGCTTGTGTGTCAAAAACTTACATGCAAGCCTCTCAGCCAGGGGAAGAAGTTCCACTTCATCCTCACTTTCACTGCTTAGCACCTTGACTGGCTCTGTTTGTGTGACAGTTTCAGCTGTGTCTGGGACAAGCAGTGAATCTTTCAATCCTGGTGATAGAGGACAGGAGGCCTCAGAATCTGAGATGTCAACCACTACAATCGTCTCCTCCCTCTGAGGCTGTCTCCTGTTTGTTGAAGATGATTCCTTCTTCAGAAAGGCAAATGTTGGCAACTCCTCAGAGTCACTCTCACTGGAATCCAGTGAGAATGATGACTTCTTCAGAGCCATCAATACGTGCTATCAAATTAATTCCCTGAAAGGAAAAGACAGATGAGACACAGACTGGAGCATTCAATTCAGTCCACTAGATGTAGTCTATAGCCAAGCTTTATGAAGATAAATAGGAGATACAGAGAAAAGAGATATAGGACATGGCCCCAGCACATTCAATCTGTCGTCTAACAGGAATCCTCCCCAAATCCTTCTAGGTCAAGGTGAGGTATAAACAAAGTAGAGTCATTATTACAAAATTTTAATGGGGGTGGTAACAAGGTTCAACACCACCCCCTTGTTGATCTCTGCATTTGAAATGGAGATGCCAAAAATCATCCTTTTTAAAAATTAAAATATAATTTGTAATCCATAATATTCATCATTTTAAAAGTGTATAGTTCCCAATGTTGTGCAACTATCACCACTATTTCCAAAACATTTTCATCACCTCAAAAAAAAAATCCCATAGCCATTAAGCAGTCACTTCCCATTTCTCCCCCGCCCTCCCACCCCTACCAACCACATATCTACTCTGTCTTCATGGATTTGCCCATTCTGGACATTTCATTTAAATGGAATCATACAATATGTGCCTTTTTGTGACCTGTCTTTTTCACTTAGCATAATGTTTTCAAGGTTCAAGGTTGTAGCATGCATCAGTACTTCATTGCTTTTTATAGCTGAATAATATTTTATTGTATGGATATGCCATATTTAGTTTATCCATTCATCACACGATGGACATTTGGTTTGTCCCCCCCCTTTTTTTGCTATTATAAATATTGCTATGTACATTCATGTAAAAGTTCTTGTGGGGGCATGTTTTCAATTCTCTTGCACGTATACACCCAGGAGTGGAACTGCTAGGTCACATGCAAGACTGATTGCCTGAACTTTTACGGGCACTGTAGGTATGACCCTGGATGAGTAACGTAACCTTCCTGGGCCTCTGTTTCCTCTTTAGCGCGATAGTGATAACAATACCAATTCTGTAGGCTGTGAGAATTAAATGAAATATCGCATCTACTGTAGCTCAGTTTATCTGGCACACAGTTATCTGGTTAACTAAAGTAAGTTGAAGACAAGGGAGGGGGCCTCATCCCTGACCTCTCGCTGAGCCTCGGCTAACTACTGTAAAATAAGGGAGGCGGACAAGCAGGCCTCGGCCGGGGAAGCTCCGCGCCTCTCAGGTCTGCAGTCCGTTGCAGACGCCCCCAGACTCCCTGGCCATCAAGACCCTACAAAGCGGTGCTCACGACGGAAACTCTGACCAGCCAAGCGGCCCGCGACCCAGCGCGCTCACCTCCGATTTCTCGCGCTACTGTTTCAACTGCCAGGCAAGACCCGGAAGTAGATCTCCCGGTAGCGGAAGCAGAACCTTTCCGAGGCCGGAAGCGGGTGTAAGGCAAACATGGCGTCGACGATACTGGCGCTGAGGACGCGGGCAGCAGGTAACTAACACCGTAGCCATAGCGAGGCGAGGGGTAAAAGCAGAGTGCGGATCCAGCAGGGAGGCCGGGAAGTGGAAACCGGTCCCCGCGAAGGACCTCGGATACGAGGGGAAGTGTAGGGGACGCGAGGTTTGAGGGGAGGGCAGTTGATGATCATGTGACAATTCCTGGGCGGAGCTGCGAGGGAGACAGTTTGAGTAGCTCGTTTTCTTCCCTTGCCTCAGCTGCACCGTCTGCTTCCCGGGCGTTTCGGGGTGTGTGTGGACGGTTTCCTTGGCAGTTGAGGGTTTGCGTGGATCCCTTCATTTGTAGAAAGGATTATTATGTCTATATGGGTCAATCTGGGGGAAAAAAGAAAAGAAAAAAATAAAAGGATTAGGATTAGTAGTATTGGCACATTGAAGCTCAAAAAGTTAATTTATTCATTTAACAGACTGAGGTGTACATGTTGGGAAAATCAGCAGAAAACATGAAGACATGATCTCTGGCCCCTGAACGGTTCTTTCTGGTGTATAAGTCAGTAAATACACACGTAAATTAAACAGTTGTAAATCGTGACACATGCGGAAGGATAACAGGAGGCTTAGCCCTGTGTTGAATGAGGGGCAGGAGAGCGACTTAATCCAATTTTACATTTTGAGAAGCAGGCTAATGCTCTTATGTAAGTTTAAAGAGAGTAGTATTGTAAAATAGGAATAATAGGGTGAAATCGGGAGGGAAGTTGTACTGGTCCTGACAGAGATGATTTAGCCAAGATGTTACTGGTGGCAGTGAACCTGGAGGAAAATGGATGGATTTGAGATCTGTTTTGGAGATAAAAGCCACAGAGCTTGCTGGTGAACTGGATATGTGAGGTGAACAAAGAGAAGGAAACTTCACTGACTCTTTGGTTTCTTCCTGAGCAACTGGATAGATGGCGGTACCATTTACTTTGAGGAGGACAGGGAGTAGAGTGAAGAGTAAAAAGATCTGTGAATGAGATAACGTTGGTAAAGCAAAAGCCCAGTTCCTGAGCTTGATGAGTGTATGAGTGAATGAATGAATAGATGTTTAAAGGTAGGTAGATCCTGGTGCTGGGCATTTAATGTGTTGTCTCTCCAAGCCCTTATCTGTGGTCCTTTGCCCCAGCTAGTCTCTGTTCTCATGAAAATATCAGAAAACTAGATTTCTGGAACTCTGAACTTATAGGTTCCAGAGACCGCAAGGTCTTCTATAAAGACCCTGGCATGGTCCTTAAACTATGGCTGTGTCTGGAGACCTGAAGATAAGGACTTCCATCCATAGGCTTGTCATATATATCAAGGGACTTCCATCTTAGTATGAACTTTGGTTCATTTTCCTTTTTAAAATAAATGCCATTGAGCACTTTAGAATGAGTGTGGAGACGTAAGATTAACAAAGGGCAGTGTATTGGTCATGGACCTCTGCTTGATGGGCTTTGGGAAGAAAGGGCCCAGCCTTTTGAAATGGCCAGGACTCTGTGGGAGCCACCCCCAGATCACCTGCCCCTTTTGTTTACAAGTATCTGGTGGGTGGTAGATGAGTGGATAGCTAAGAAAATGGTGAGTGAGGCTGAAGCAGAAGCCTCTCTCTGAGCTCAGAGAGTCTGGCCCCTCCATGGAGCATGAGGATGAGTGAAGCTCTGAAGCAGGCAGTTCTGTGGTGTCCACTTGCTGGCTTCTTCTGTTTCTGTGGTGTTTGTTTCTCTTCAGCACATTCAGACTGAATGTGTCAGGACCCAGAGCACATGATGGTTATTTTATTTTTCATTTATATTTCACTGCTCCCCACCACCTACCACCCCTATCCCCAGCACAGTGCTTACACCCTGGACAATACAAGGAATAAATTGTCCCCTGCTGTGGAAGAAGGCGAGGGACTTCCAGGTATTCCCTGAAAACCACTCAGAAGTAGTATTTCTGCTCCCCTCACATATTATGTCTTTCTTGTCTCCCCTGCCACCTCTCAGCTTAGCAAATGGCCCATTGAGGCAGAGAAAGAGAGTCTGATTGCAAACCTCTCTGTCTGAGCAGTGTTTCTGTTTTTTCTGCATTTACAGCCCTGCTGAGCCCTCCTCCAGCTACAGCTCTTGCTGTCAGATATGCATCCAAGAAGACAGGTGGCAGCTCCAAAAACCTTGGTGGAAAGTCATCAGGCAGACGCTATGGCATCAAGAAAATGGAAGGTGAGGATGTGCCTTGGCTTCCATCTCCCAGCAGTTCCGTACCCTGATGTTCCTTAGGAGAACAGCACACCTACAAATACCTGGCCCTGTTCTCTCCACCATATTATTTGGCTCTCTACATTAATGGGGCAGATAAGACCTGAAGAAGGGGAGGGGCTGAGGAGGAGTGGGTTGATGTTAACTTTAGCCTTAAGACAGGAGGATCCTGTGTTGGGTGGAATGCCAGGTGCTGCTTGTGTTGAACCATCTGGGAGTTGTTTTTGGCCAGGGGCAGGCTTAGAGGTTGGTGTGCAACATTTGGGCCATCATGTTTTCTTGGCAGTTTGCTGTGTTGCCAGATCACTGGGGCCTGGAGTCAGTACATTTTTGGACTTCTCTTCTAGGTCACTATGTTCATGCTGGCAACATCCTTGGGACTCAGCGCCATTTCCGTTGGCACCCAGGTGCCCATGTGAGTTGTTCTGTGGCTCCCCTTTTGTCTTTCCTAGACATCTCCATGCTCCTGAGCACAGTAATAACAGTTGCATTCATTGTGTGCTTACCAAATGGCAGGCACTGTGATGATTTCCTATGCCTACATGATCTCATTTCATCTTTACCACATACCTGTGTTGTAAGTATCATCTCCATTTTATAGGTGAAAGGCCAGAAACTTATAGACCAAGTGACTGGTAGGATTTGAACCAGGTCTGCCTAATTCCCAAATCACTTACGTTTTGCCTTGGCATAGCGTTAGGCTGGTATTCTTGGTTCTCCTTTCTAACCCTTAGTTCTTGGCGCATGAGCTGCCTAGTGATTTAAGATATTTTTTGAGTCTTGGGAAACTAATTTTAATTTATTCATTTTTCATGATTTCTAAGAATTCTTCCTTTGTATAAGCTTATTAGTAGGTGGTTGAAAGATAGCTTGAATTTAATAAAATGTAATTCAGTGTGTGTTAGACGTTAGGTCTCTAACAGATGGAGATTTCATGTCAGCAAGTTGGGATGACTTTATGAGGTAGGAAAGTTCTTTGTTAAGACAGAACTGTACTATACCCTTCACATTATTTTAAATATTAGTTTAGTTTCCTTTGTAATCAATTTCTCCCCTCCTCACCCCTTTTCTGATAATTTTAATGGACACAGAAAGGCTAATAATAACCTATATTTATTTCAAAGATGCTACTTTTTATGTGAATTGAAAATAGATGTAGTAGCTTTATCTTTTAGAACTTAAGACATTGGGTGTGTGGCTATGTTAACTCAATAACAACAATAAAAACTAACATGCTTTGAGCTGGGCAGTGTTCTAAGCTTGTTATGATTATTAACTCATTTAATCCTCAAGATGACGCTGTAAAGTAGTTAATATTATCCCCATTTTGCAGATGAAAAAATACTGAGGCACAGTGAAGTAGCTTGCCCAAGACCACACGAATAAGTAGTATTGCTGGGATTTAAAGCAAGCATCCTGGCTCCAGAGTCTTTTCTTTTAATTAGAGAGACAGAGAATAGTGCTAGACTGCCTAGGTAAAAATCACCCCACATCCTATCTGAAGTTCTAAAAGAAAAAAGCTAAAAAAAAAACCAAAAAAACAATATGGTTAAAAACTGTATATACAACACACAGTTTATTTAACCTCTTTGCTTCATATTTCTCATCTGAAAAACAGTGTCGGAAATAATACCTATTTCACAAGGTGAAGATTAAATGAGATCAGATAAAAGGGCTTGCTTCAGTATTAGCTCATGTCAGTACGATTATTTTTTTAGCATATGCTTTATCTATATAGCTTTGGTCTATACTCTCCATAGAGCCTAAACTTTATAGATCACTATACAGATGAAAATGCACATCAAACTAGCGTTTAATATTTTAACTCTAGTGTTTTTGAAGTCTAAGTGAAGCTCAAGGGGCCTTGATTTGGGGCATCTTCCTCTGCCTGGTTTTGGGATCTATTTAGTGTGACCTCTGACCACTTGCAAAGACATAGCTCCAAGTATCAGCCCTCTGGGACTGAGCAGTGACCAGGATTGGCTGTTGGAGTGTTCTTTTCCATCCTTTGTTATGTGTCAGTAAAGAAGCAGAAAGCAAGGAAGAGCTAAGCAGTGGGAAAGGGAACTTGAGGTAGAGCTCTCTGAACCCTCCCCGTCAGCCCCAGGGCCTGAAACCATGTGAGAAGTCTGTCTGAAGCCCTGCAATGGGCCACCTGGCTCTCCGTCCAGCTGACCAGGTCTGTGTGTTGCAGGTGGGGCTGGGGAAGAGGAAGTGCCTGTACGCCCTGGAAGAGGGGATAGTCCGCTACACTAAGGAGCCCTACGTGCCCCATCCCCGCAACGCTGAAGCCGTGGATCTGGTTACGAGGCTGCCCAAGGGCGCTGTGCTCTATAAGACTTTTGTCCACGTAGTTCCTACCAAGCCTGAGGGCACCTTCAAACTGGTCGCTATGCTTTGAGGCCATTGGACAGATACTGGAGCCCAGGTGACAGAAGTCAAGGGTTGAGGTAATGATAAGGCCTCCCGAGGAAGATGTGTGCTTGGTGAAGGAGTCTTTGCGGGAGACTCTGTGAAGTGACTGCTGAGAAACCCTTTGGGAGACCTGACCTGGGGCCAAAAATAAAGTTAGCCGGAGTCATGAGCCTGTGCTACTTGGGGACAAATCTGGATGGAATTGCTTACTGATTCATTGGCCCTTACCTACTTTCTCTAGTGCACACCAAGAGGGGACCTCAAAGCAGGCAAGAGGCCCATCAGAGTGAAGAAATGAGAAAGAGAGGACTTTGGAGGAGGGGAGTGCTTCAGTACCATCCCCCAGAGAGGAAGGAAGAGGAGAGCTTGTGCTTGAGGGTGTCACTACTACTTCCCCTCTTGGATCCCATAAAAGTCCAGTGCCTGGGCCCTGGGAGGAGGAGGGGTGGGAGGGAGTCAAAACAACACAGTCATCTTCCTCTCTTGGAGCTACACGCAAAGGGAGCTCGGGCTGTAGCCCCAGAGATGGCCACGTGGTAGCCCCCTGCCTGATTCTGCAGGTCCAGGGTAGGGAGGGAGCTTGTGGGATGGCAGGAGATCCTCCTCAGAGGTTCATTCAGGCCCCATCTGTCCTGAAATCCCTAGGACCTTCTAGTGGCAAGGCAGAGTAGGTAACAAATGGCTTCTTCCTGCTCACCCAAAGAGCTAGACACGCTAAGCCCACATTTTTTTCTGGTTCTTGATTTATTTCCAGCCATAAACAGCAGCAAAGACTCTGGCTTTAGGAATCTCAGTGAGGGCCTAGAGTGGGCTGGGGATAGACCTTCATTGTCATACCAACCATGATCTTTAGAGGCTTAGCTTTGAGTAGAGGGCCCAGGAAGGAAATCTTGCTGAGGGGGACAGTCATTGCTGGCTGTTGGAGGTAGGTGGTGTTGACTGCAGTCCCATGGCTTCCTTTCAGGGACTCTCCTCTGCCCAGGAGCTCAGGGATTGTGGACAGAGCCTCCAAATGCTGAAATTCTGCCTTGAACTTGTTACCTCATTCTCTCAGGGCACGACCCTAGATTCTTCACCTCTTGCAGATCCTTGGCAAAGGTGACCTGGGCTTTGTGGGGGTTCACTTTGGCATCCAGTGTGGGGGCCTCAGGTACCACGGCCCAGCTGGGGTAGTTCTTAGGCAGGGGAGATTGGGGGCTGCCTCCATAAGCTCAGTGCTGTCCCTTCCAGTCCCCTGGAGAAATGGGAAGAGGCATGACAAGGGTGGTTGCTCCCTCCTACACAGTGGTGTTTCCCTGAGCAAGGCAGATGGCTGCTTCCTGGGAAGGGTGAGCAGAGCCAAGGTTGGGTGGTGCTGCAGGCAGTGACCCTAGGGCTTCCTCATAGCTTGGTGGTGGCTGGAGGGATGGGAAAGCAAAGGCATTAGCTATTCCCGTGCCCTCCCCCCAGATACATACTGCCCTTTTTTTGGCTGCTGCTTCCTATATCTCCTCTCCCCTAATGACTGATCCTTCCAGGAAACAGGATGGGTCTAGAGCTGTTGGCTTCATGGAAACCCCTTTGGGAAGGCCTCCCTGGGCTGGGGTCTGCCATTGTTCCCTCTATACAAAGAGGTACAGTGGGGCCTCCAGCCAAATCTTGGGATTCTCCACTAGTGGCCCTTTCCTTGTCTTGACCCAAGGGGCTCTAATTGGGCATTTTGTATAAAAGAATATTATGGGAACAGCTCAGTTACCCAGGGCACCCAAGGCTGGGAGGGCTGGAATTTCACCTCTCTGCAGGCCCAGAGCCCGAAGCGCTGTGCAATCAGCTGGTGAATTTGCTGCTGCCGATCCTTCTTCCGAACACTCTCATAGCTGGGCAGGCGAGCTGGCTGCCACAGGGGTAGCTGGTGGCTGCTGAGCAGCCCTACACAGAATATCTCGTTCCTCTGAGGATGGCCCTGTGACCAAGAAAAGCCAAGGGAGTCAGGGAGGAATGCACCACCATTATCCAGCTTTTATCTGGATCCTCTTTCCCAGACTAAGCCTAAGTTCAGGTGTACTGCACTGTCTCCTCCTCTTCAACAAGCCACTTGAAGCTTCACCCCAGCCTTTCCCCTGCATTCTTTTTTTTTTTTTTTTTTTTTTTTTTGAGACAGGTCTCGCTTGTTGCCCAGGCTAGAGTGAGTGCTGTGGCATCAGCCTAGCTCACAGCAACCTCAAACTCCTGGGCTCAAGCAATCCTGCTGCCTCAGCCTCCCGAGTAGCTGGGACTACAGGCATGCGCCACCATACCCGGCTAATTTTATATATATATTAGTTGGCCAATTAATTTCTTCCTATTTATAGTAGAGACGGGGTCTCGCTCTTGGTCAGGCTGGTTTCGAACTCCTGACCTCGAGCAATCCGCCCGCCTCAGCCTCCCAGAGTGCTAGGATTACAGGCGTGAGCCACCGCGCCCGCCTCCCCTGCATTCTTTTTAGTCCACCTAACCACACTAGGTTCCTTGCCTGCCTTCAGGACCCAGGCATATCCTTTCTCCATCTCCCAGGTGGCAGCCCCAAAGATCCTTACCTGCATCCCCAGGGCCTCTCCGCTGCTTTCCACTGGCTGGACCACGGTGGAGCATCCCATGGTGCTCAAGTACAGAGGGGGGAAGCCCTGAGGATCATGAAGGGCAGCTCCAGTGAAGCTCAGGATTTAGGTCAGCATGCAAGAGAGCAGAGCCCAAACCCCTTCTTGTCCCCCATGTCCCTTTCTCCATCTCTTTAGTCCTCTCCACTGAGGCCAAGGCACAAAGCACGGACCCTCGGCATTTCTGAAATGCACTTGGGTATAAAGAGGTTCCTCTGCTTTCTGGGCACTGGCTCACTCTCATCATCTGGTAGTCAGCTCTGATGACCTTTAGAGGGAGAGTCAGAAAGCCGCCTCCTGGCCCTCTCTCTCCATCCCAGGCTGGTCCCCAGAGTTGGGGTGTCAGAGCCTGGGATGGGTGCAGCTCAGATTTCTTTTGCTTTCTATGCATGATGCCATATGGTTCCCTGTCCCTGGGGAAAGGACTGACAGTGCTGCAGTTGCCATTTATCCCATCCCACAGAAGTCGGGGCTCTGTGCTTTCCCTGGGGAGCTGGAAAAAGACCCTTATCTTTACTGAGCAGCTCCCTGTACTGAGTCCTGTTATGACAATGGCTAGGGAGGGGCCTAGCCAGGATCTTATTAACCCTTTCCACACTGCTGCCCTGAAACCCAGGCCGGATGCAATTGAGTTCATCAGAGAAGAGATTCCGAAGGCCCCTTCCATACTGAACAAACAGTTGCTTCTCCTTGGCCAGAGCACAGGTGCCCTTTGGTTAGGATTGGGGTGGAGGGGCACCGGCAAGAGGTTGGTGGGTAGGGGTGCTTACGTGTTGGTTGGGACTCCGAAAGAAGTGGCAGGAGCAGAGGACCTGGCAGCACTGGAGGTCGCGCTGATGCAGCAGTAGCAGCAGGATGGCCATGATGAACACCAGGGATGAAACTACCCTCCCCCCAGAGGCACAGTCAGGGGGCAGCCTGGACCCCGCAAGCATGGGTCCAGCTCTTCCCCAGATTGGAATTCCGCTCCAGAAGTTGGTGCAGGAATGACCCACTTGGTCTGGTGTCAGCTCAACACGCAAGGCAAACTCAGTTGCAGGCAGCTCCCTTTTTGCCACCGCATCACCTCCCTGGGGCAGAGATTTGTGAGGGAGAGCAGAGTAGCTTTATCCCGTCTCCACCTTCAGCCCAGGGAAGGAGTGATGTGTGTAAGGGAGGTTTTACAAAGGGACAAACTCAGGGAAGGAGGAGCAGATTCCCTTAGAAACAGTGGATTGAGATGGCAGGAGAGGACCCAAGAGCCTGAACTCCCTTGTGCCCAGACTCTCTCCTGTTTATCAAAGTCTGTGGAATATGGTAGAACTTGGCACTGACAGGGAAGGGACCTCAGGGATCAAACACAAACCATACACGATCTTCTTCCCAAGTGGCTCGGGGAGGGATATTGCTCTAGGTTACCCTATAGAAGAAAAGGCTGGGCTTCCAGTTTATGGAAGAGTGCTTCTGCCGCATCCCTGGGACTCAGAACGGCAGTGAGTACTCACCAGTGGCCACGACTATGGCTAGGAGGCTGTTGTCCATGGTGATCTCTGCACATGGAGAAGCGGTGGCAGAGGGTGCCAAGAAATGGCATTGGCTTTGAGGGCAGCCAGCAGGGCCACAGAGCTGGCCCTTCCCCCTGGTGCCACACCCCTCCCGAGGAACCCAGGCACAGAGGACTAACTTCATTCAGAGCAGGGACATCTGTGAGCAGCTCTCCAGGTTCTCAGCCTCTCTTGCCCCTCCTTGTCCTGGTTGATGCTGTGCCATGGCCTAGTGTTCCGTAGATGGCAGTCCTCTCTGCATGCCTGTTAGCTGTGAGAGTCCCTCTCCAACCTTCTGGAGAAGAGGTTGGCGGGAACAGGCCTGGCTTCTGCTGAACCTGACAGGGAAGCTCCAAGTCGCCCAGATCCCTCCCAGCCCGACTGCCCACCTCCACTTCCCATTGGCCCAGGTAACTGGGCTCTGGGTGCCAATTGGCTGTCCTCTGGACTTGGCTTCCACCTCTAAGGTTCCCCTGGTGTCCGCGGTTGCCCTGGAAACCGGGCACGCGGGCCACAAAATACAAAAGCCTCTCTGCCCAGGCTCTCTTCCCTCCGAGGCAGTTATTGTGCAGCTCTGGGGGCCCAGCCTGCCTGAGCCTGCTCCCCGCCCCCACCCCCATGTCCTGCCTGGGCTGAATCCTAATCTTGACCCCAGGGGCTCAGCCAGGGGAAGATTTCAAAGAAACCTAAAAAAACCCAAGCCTCCAGGCCAAGCTACCCCTACAGAAAGGTGAGGGGTGGGGAACACTGCCAGGAACTCAGGTGGAGAAGCCGGCTTACACTTGCCTCAGTGACCTGAACAAGGAAGAGAATGTGCCTGCGTCCCCAAGGGTGCCCTCTGAACCTGTCAGGAGTCCTGGCTGCTTTGTCCTGCTGTGCTTCTAACTCGGTGGGGCCAAGACAAGCCCATCAGAGCAGCTAGGGTGGGGCTAGACTTCCCCAGTTCTCATGCCTGCCTGCGTTAGAACCACCTGGGGAGCCTTAAAAGCATACCATTGCTGGGTTGCCACCTCAGACCAGTTAAATCAGAAGCCTCAGCCAGGATCTGAGGATTTGCTGGGCTAAAAAGGAACACAAACTCAAAATGTTTACAGCAGGTGACAATGATAACTAGGACCTCGTATAATATGATGGAGAATGGCAGGGGACTCAACAGCCACAGCCCGAGTTAAACCCACAGGATGGTTTGTGAGTTCTTGGCCAGCAGAGTTTAAATATTCTGATATTTACTGCCTGTGCCTAATATGCTGAACTAACTTAATTTTTTGATGTTGGGAAATAAAAACCCCGACATTCTAGAGAACCAGAGTACAGCTTCAGATGTTCACTAAAACAGGAGCCAGATAATCCTTAGCACTCTGGGAGGGGGAAGCAGGCGGATCGCTCAAGGTCAGGAATTCAAACCAGCCTGAGCAAGATCGAGAGTCCATCTCTACTAAAAATAGAAAGAAATTAATTGGCCAACTAAAAATATATAGAAAAAATTAGCCAGGCATGGTGGCACATGCCTGTAGTCCCAGATGCTCGGGAGGCTGAGGCAGGAGGATCGCTTGAGCCCAGGAGTTTGAGGTTGCTGTGAGCTAGACTGACACCATGGCACTCTAGCCCGGGCAACACAGTGAGACTCTGTCTCAAAAAAAAAAGAAAGAAAGAAAGAAACAGGAGCCAGAAGAAATAATCATCTTAGTCTCTGAACCCAAACACCATTTCTTTTGAGTTTTTGCTGTTAGCTCCTTCCTAGTTACCTGTCCAGCCAGGCTCTCCTGAGAGCGGAGACTGTTGCAACTGAGCACTCTGAAGCCTGCTTGCCACCATCTAATAGCTAGCTATGAGTCTAGCTGGGCTCTTCATTTCACAGCTCTGAGCCTCAGTGTCCTGATCTGTTAAATGAAGATAATAAAAGTGCCTGCCTACAAGGGTTGTGAGGATTAAGTGGGAGAACTAACTGCATGTAAGGTCAGCACCGTGGCTAAAAAAGAAAACAAAACAAATCCACCCAAACGCTGTTATTGTTGGTCAGGAGTGCCCTCTCCTGGCAACTAGGAAACATGACATGTGGCAGCCTGGGCAGGAATTTGTCCCTGAGCTGAACTAATGAGATCAGTGTGGCTGGCTGATAGGGTGATTTTAGAGGTCTAGAAGCCTTCGCCCTTGCTCCTCCCACATTAAATAAGGTGTGAAGGACTGACAGAGCCCTGGCTATCAAAGAAAGGGGAGGGAGAGGGGGGCTTGGGAAACAGGGAGGATGAACAGACCTTTCCAAATGGCCCTCCCAGGTCCTAGGGCAGTGGCCAGGGACCCAAGTCTCTGCTGTTCCTGCCCCTATAGGGAAAATTCCAATGGTGACCATGGGGCCATGCCTGGCATTGCCTTTCTTCTTGAGGGTGTTCCATAAGGCAGGGCTGGGCTTCTAGGATGGGCCCTGGTGACAGTGAACACAGAGAAGCCAGCATCCACCATGACTCGGGGCCTGGTGGTGGGGGCAGGAGTGCTAGGTCAGGGCTCTCAAACTAAGCTTGAGTCCTGCTGGTCCACTGGCCTGCTGGGTGGCAATAAGCAAGTCTCTGAGCCTCTCTGGGCCTGTTAGCACTTCAGAAAACCAGGGAGCTGGATTAGATGAGTTCTTGAGTCCCTTCTGGCTCTTGAATGGATTCTAACCTGTTCCCACTCTGGAGGAAAGATACCTTTGCCTTCTTGAGGATGGTACCAAAGTACCAGCTAAGTCTTCTAGGAGAATACCCAACAAATTATGATGCTTCCCTGACATCCAGGAGGAAAAACACAGAGGCTCAGCTTAGAGAGATAGAGATATATTTCTTCTGTTGCATATTTCAGACTTCACGCTGAGCTTCAGGCACAGTGCTACTCCAGGTTCTCCTGAGAGCCCTGATAGGGTCTTCTCGCACGCTGCTCATGAGGGCTCACCCTTCCAGGGCCCAGGAAACTCTGCACTGGTCTCAGGCCTTCATGCCCTCCTGTCCCATCAAAGGGCAGGGTATGCTTGAAAGTCCTGGAGCCAGCCTCAGCCCTCTTCTAGGTCCCCTGGCCATAAGAGGAGAGACTGTCCTGTTAGAGCCCAGCTCTGCAGTGCCCCCCATATCACCTGTTCTCAGGGCCTGAGAGCCTGGCAGGGCACCTGCACCCCTGCAGAGCCTCAGCCAAGAGCACCACAGGCCCAGGCTGGGGATAAGGCCCTGGAGAGCAAAGCGGGCCCAGCCTCATTCAGAGCAACAACACGTGGGTGCAGCAGGCCCCCGCTCCCACAGCCATGGCCCACTTCCTGGGGCTGCTCGGAGCCCTATTGCACATCTTCTGTTTCTAGTTCCTGCCCCCACCACCCACTTTCCTTTTTAAATTAAAAAAAAAAAAAAGTACTAGAGAGGAAGGTGAGGAAGAGCTGGGCATGGAACGCTGCTGGAGCCCTTCTCATGTTCGCGCCAACCCTCTGGTCCCTAGCAGAGACAGCCGCCATAGTTACGCTGTGCCCACCTTCCCTGCCGTCTGTGTGGGTTCTTGATGGCTGAAATGGATGTGCTGCTTGGGCCTCTGGTTCTTGCCTGTGAGAGGGGACAGCCCTCTGTTGTCCATAAGGTGCAATTCCCCGGGTCCTCCAGGGGTGCTGGCTGGGGCCCTGCTACCTGAGTCGCCCATCTGCTTTGACAGGCCCCAGCTCCGATTTGGGGTCGGGGGACAGAGAACTCCAGCTGGTCAGTCTGCAGGGCTCCAGGGATGGGCAGGCAGAGGGGCCCATGGCACACAGTCCAGCCACAGACCAGAAGCCCTTCAGTTCCCCATCTGTCCAGGCCTCGAGTGCATGGCCAGTGAGCTCCGCGTGCTGCCGGGCGGCCTCCTCCATGAGCTCTGGCTGAGGCAGGTTCAGGATCCCACTCAGGCCCTGGAAACTCTGCTCTGTGTACTCATTGTGGGGTGGCCCTGCATGCATCCAGCTGGCATCATCTGGGGGGCAGATCAGGTAGTAAGCACACCCCACCCAACAGATTCCACAGAGCCAGACCCAGGAGTCAGGTCTGGGCACCCTGGTTCTTGTCCCAGTTCTACCACCAAGCCACTGCTTGCTGAGCAGCCTTGGGCTAACCCAAGGAATTTTCTGTGCCTGTAAAACTGTTAGTTTTATAAAACCAAGGCAGTAATCCCTGGATTCCCAACTTTAGGATTAAGTAAAACAGTAGGTCCAAGGCACTGTAGAAAATAAGGTAACAGTCTGATTGTGTCACCTGTACCCCTTCCGGACCATCATCAGTGGCTCCCAGAACCCTCAGAAGCCTGTACTCAGGCCCTCGGCCCCTCATGCACAGACATCAGCCAACTTTGTCCCCTTGGCTTAGAGCATGCCTCTCCTTCTCTGAGGCTCAGCCCCAGTCCCCACCTGCTGTGCAGCTGGCCTTCCTCTGTGTCCTTCCCTAGACCGGGAGATCCAGGAGCACAGAGGACATAGCCTGCCCACCCTGGATCTGCTGCAGCCCCAGCACCCCCTCCTCTAGGCTACCCCTGCTCTTACACACCTTCTTGTGATAGGATGTGCTGGAAGGAAACATCTACTGATTGAGCACCTGCTGCAACCTAGCCACTCCTCCCCACACACTTGTCCCTAACATCTCCCAGGGACGGTTACCTGTATCAGGCCTTCCCTTGCAGGAGTCTGCCCGGCCCATGCCTCTGTTTAGAGCCTGTTCCCATAGCCTTAGCCAAATGAGTGGAGAGCCACGTGACCCTGCCCACCTGCCACATAGTGGACTAGGATGGCCAATCAGGTTGGTATCCCAAGAATGTGGAACCTAGAGACCAAGAGGCCCTGCCCAGTCTCTGTTGCACTAATAAGCCACATATGGAGAAGCAAAAAGAGCCAGAGCCTGAGGCCAATATGCAGAGACAGGACAGCATGAGGGACAAGATGGCCCCAGAGAGATGGAGAAAGCACCTCTGGTTCCTGGTGAGACCTGAGACCTTTCCTGGGTTCTATGAAGGGGAGCTCTGCATTCTTCCAATAATTTCCCTTTTTTAACTTGAGCTAGGTTGGGTGGATTTGTGCTGCATGCACCCAGGTCTCCGTTAATTGTACCACTCCTACTTTACATGTGATGAGACAGAGGCCCAGGAAAGCCAAATGGTTTCCAAGGACAAAAGGCCAATTAAACTGTCGGAGCTATGTTCCAGACCCAGGTCTGCCTGACCCTAAAACTTCCCTTTCTACCATAACACAGGGCAGGACCCTGGCATGCTAAGGGATAGAAGCTCAAGGCCCATCCTTTCCCCCGTCCCTTACTCTAGGGAGTAAGCTCCCTGGCAAATCCTATTCTGTCTGGCTTTGGGGCATCATTTGGGAACTACATCCTTACCTTTCCTGAGAGGTAGTTTGCGGTTGAAGGTCAAGGGCAGCACAAGGAAACGGGTCTCACCCAGAGGTTCCCAGAACTGAAGCAGTCGAACAGTCCAGGCCCCTGGCCGCAGGGGCCGGCTCAGTGGAGGCTTGTATTGCGTGACTTCAGTCTCTGCATCTACTGTGATGTCGTAAGATATGGCTACCACATAAGTTGGGTCAATCCAGACCACGGTAGCTGTGAGGTTGGGGCCCCGGGCCCAGCGCTGCATGGCCACGGGCTCATCCAGCGGCCCCAGCAACCCCCCAAAGTTCCGGAAAAGACGTTCTTTGGGGTCCCACTCGGTGCCAACCTGTAGGGAAGGAGGCAGCTGGGCAAGAGCCCGGGAAGAGGTCTTTCTCTCTACTCTGATGCTGCCTCTCACTGTGTAACCTCAGGACAGTCACTGTCTCTTTCTTGGCCTCAGTTTCTTTCCCCATCTGTAAAATGAAGGGGTCAGACTAGGAGATCTTTAATATCTCTGCCAACTCTGAGATCTAAGTTTCCATTCTGAATTGCTCCACAGTGGTGCAGACATAAGGTAGAGATGGGCCCTACCCAGAGACCATTCCACGTGAAGCCAAAGCCTCTAAGAGAGACTGGGGAGCCACCCAAAAGCTTAATTATCTGGCCCAACTTGAATGTCCAAGTCCCTCTAGAAGAAATCTCTATAGTTTAGGAGAGCCCAGTGAACCAGGCTTGTACTGTAGTGGAACGAACCCTCCCTCCCTCCTTACTGCATAGTCTGGGCCTCCCAACTGGGAGCTGCTCCTCAAAGTGCACATGCAGGGGTGACACAGGATGTCTACATGGAGCATCACCAAGGCTGCCATTGCTGGGAAAAAGCCCAGTGAACCCAGTCCATAAAGGCCTAACCAAGTTCTTACCCCTCCCTTGGTGTCTGTCCCTTTCATCCCACTAACCTGAGTCTTGCTAGGGGTCAAGAGAAAACAAGGGGGGGGGACCTGTCCCACCTCCAAACTCTGGAGCCGGCTGGCCTGGTCACTGTGCCCCAACAGCTTCAGCGACCCCTGGGGCATCAGCCACATCTCAAGCGTCTCTGCTGGCCCCTGGGCTGAGGGCTGCACCGTCTGCGTCACCAGGTAGCCCTGGAAATGGTCGTCATAGAAATACAGGTGCACGCTGGACGGCAAGCCCCTGGGCTCAAACCTAAGAAGGTTCCAGCAGGGAGAAAGGGAGATGCCATCAGCACACTCAACTTGACCTGGAGTCCCAGAGAGGGGGCTCTGGGGAGTCCCATCCCCAGCCACTTCCTTTGCCCCAAATCTCACACCCCACAGCACCTACGTGCCTGGCTCTTGCCTTCTTTTTTTGTATTTGCATTTTTCCCTACCTCGGACTGGGGGCTCACTGTGGGCTGGGGTTGTCGGTCTCTGATTGGCTTTCCCATAGGGCACCAAACCTTGAGGACCTGCTGTATGTCAGAGGGGGGTCTCACCTGCAGAGCTGGGTAGCCAGTGGGGGCGTGGCAGTGGCAGCATGGCGCAGGCTGAGGCGGGCGAAGGCAGTGTAAGCAGTGAGCATGACATCACTGAGCCCACTGGGGCCATCAGCCGCATCGTAGATGTTCTCCCAGTAGGCCTTGAGGGCTGGCGTGCCAGGGGGGTAGCTGCCATACAGGTGGAAGTCCAGGATTTCTAGTACCTCCTGGTTCACAGTTGACTCAAACTTGCGGGCGAAGAAAGTGGGTCTGGAGACTTGCTGGAGCGGGAGAGGCAAGGAAGGTGAAGGGCTCTGGAGGTGCCAGAGAGCACAGCAGGGGCTGGCCCCTCACAGCACTGCCTGGAGATCAGCCTCCTGCAGCTTTTCCTGCTGCTGCTGTAGCCCCAGATCCCCGAGGGCTGCCCCAGATGGAGGCCCCCCCTGATTCTCTGACTGGCCTACCCTGCCCTCCTGACCTCGGGAAGTTCAGAGTGAAAGCTGGGTGTAGGCCTAGCAAAGGGCAGCCTCTCTGGCCACAGACAAGCACCTGCAGCCGTAGGAAGTCCTGTGGCTTGAAGTCATTTGGGGAGCAGCCGCACCAGTCCACGATGTGCTTGTACTGGCACTTGCAGCCCAGCTTGCGGTTCCAGTTGGTGACCCGCAGGTTGTTGTCCACGAGGGTCTCACAGGCCAGGCTGTTCTCCAGCACCGTGTGGAAGAAGGACTGCAGGTAGCAAGGGAGGGCGGAAGGTGAGCTGTGGGCCGCCCAGCCCATGCCCTCCCTGGCCTTCGTGCCTGTCTGATCACCCACCTCAGCTGGGAGCAGTGTGTATGTATAGAACTGGCGTAGCTGGGCCACCAGCGGGTCGTCTGTGTACACCACGTACTCTACGAAGCTGCGTGTCAGCACAAACCAGTCAGAGCCACCATCCACCACGATGCCCGCTGGGATCTGCCGCTCACCCAGGCGCCACATGTGTGAGTCACACTCATGGAAGAGCCGGTCCAGGCCCTGTTTCTTGATGAACCTGTGGGTGGCAGAAGAGCAATAGCTGAGGGTCCTGCAGGGTGGGGCCTCAGTTTTCACCCACCTGGCAACCAGCACTCCTCAATCTGTGATTGGCTGGAGGCTCTGTAACCCAGGGCTGGGGCCACAGAGCCCCCCTCAGCCCCACTGTGTGGGAGAGGTTGGGATGAGACCCCAGCACCAAGGCCTCCTTCCCCATCCCCCTCACCTGGAATTGTCCCGGCCATGGGACTTGAGGAAATTCTTGTCCCGGTTCTTGGACAGGAATGCCACCAGCTCCTCATTGGTCCTGGTGAGGAATGGGTGGCCGGCAGCCATGTGTGAGGGATGCTCAGTCACTGGCCCAGGGCAGACCCCAGTACTCTCTACCTCCACCCTGGCCCTTCCTTCCTCAGAGCTGTCTGGCCATGTGGCCTACCCCCAGCTGCTGCTCTGGGGTGGTGGGCACTGGAGGCCCCTAAGGAAGACCATCCCATCTTTCCTCTACCCCCTGCCGCCTGACCCGGCACCCCAGGTACTGACCTCTGGCTCCTCCTTCTGCCCTTCTCCTGTCATTCTCAGTTCTCAGATCATCCTGCAGCAACCCCTTCCCTAGAACATGGCTGGGGCCATGTCTGGGCAGTACAGGTCCCAGAATGGACTTGGGGTAGGGGAGGGAGTCCATCAGGGTCCTCTAACCCAATGCCCAGACAGGCCTCCCCTCCCATCCAGAGGATTCCGAGCCCCAACTCCATACCTGGTTGGGTAGTCGGTGGCACTGAGGTTGATGAAGAAGTCCCAGGCCCAACCAGGCACCTCTAGCAGGTCCTGCATGCTCCGCAGGTACATCCTCAGGAGGCTGGCCCCGCCCCAGATGGTGACCATGCGCCAGGGTGTCACTCGCACGTTGTCATACAGCTGGGCTAGCTCCACCACCTCACGGTGCAGGTAGTTGGAACGCTGGGGAGAGGAGACACTCGGCAGATGCAGCTGGGCATTGTAACTGCCCCCACTCACACCCCAGGACAGAGTATAAGTGACATGAAATGGATAAAGCTCCTAACCACTGTGCCAGCCACACTGGCCCCTCCCCGATTCTGGGCTTCAGTCTCCCTATATCTAGGGTACCCAAGCCAGGTCAGAGACTCTGTCTGTGCCCTTCTGTGTCTTGTCTCTGCTCACCCCAGATCCCTGGCCTCCCCCACCCACAGTACCTTGTCCACATGGATATAAAAGAAGTGCTGCTCATGGTAGACAGCCTTGAGGAGACGTTTCAGCTGGCGGATAGCGCGGCCGTGGACCACCAGCATGTAGGCAATCCGAATTGGGGGGCCATCCACGGGCTGCTGGGCCCGCATCTCGTCCCATTGGATGCCGGGACTCATCTTCCCTGAGAATAGGCAACAGGGGCATCGGTGAGGCCCTGCCTAAGTCACAGGGTGGGGTGGGAAGGGAAGAGGGGGCTGCCTGCCTTCCAGAGGAAGAAGCCTGGACTGGAGCCCGATGCTCCTGGGTCCCTGCTTCACCTCTGCCACTTATTAGGTACACGGCATGAAAACTCTGAGCTTTCTTCTCTGAGAAATGGGGGTGATGATCTGGGCCATGCCACCTCCCCACCCAGGCCTCGGAAGGACTGGAGCATCCCTGTCCCTCACCAGACAGCTGGCAGTACCGGGGCACAGCCTTGGGCATGAGGCTTCCAGCCTGGTGCAGGCACACCACGTTGGCAATCTCCTGCTGGCACTGCTTGGTGCTGGCCCGGGCCAGTGCAGACAGCGCATCCTTGCCCACAATCTCGCACTTAGGGGTGAAGCCGTTGTCCGTGGGCTGGGGGGCGCCCTCCACACTTCCTGTATCTCCATGTAGCGGGAAACCAGCTGCCCCTACCAGCGCCTCCCCAGCTGCTGCCCCACTCAGGTTCTGCCGGCCTGGGGCCTCCGGGGGTGGGGCGGGCGGGACACGTCGGCTGGCTCTCTGCCGGCTCGTTACTGCCCGTACCACCTTGGCCACGGGCACGCCTGGGCTCTCAGCACGGCCCCGCCAGCGCCCATGCCTTCTGCTCGCACTGCCCCGCCGCCCTGCCGAACTGTCGGTGTCTTTGGAGCCCTCGCCAGGGTCCAGCGGCCGTGGCTTCTTCTGCCTTCCTTTCTGTAAAAGACGCGCAGACACAGATCACTGGGGCAGTCACGTACCTCCTCCTGCTCCTTGAGCTCCATCTCGGCTAGGGGCACCCTCAGACCTAGAGGCTCCTGCCCACCCTTTACCGAGACAAGTTCTGTTCACCTGAGGACTCTGTGCAAACAGCACTGCCACTGGGACACCTGCCTGACCAGCAGCTGAGGAAGCATCGGCCTTCCCTCCACTGTGCCATCTCACCTCCTGTGCCCCACCAGCTCTCAGATCACACGGCACTGTGCTTCTATTTTTGCTGTGGACTCAGATACCACTTTCTTTTTCAGCAGATGTTAAAATGAACATCCACATGTGTCCCAAGGGAAGGGAGTGGAGACCCCCTTGCAGAGGACACAGGAGTGTCTACCTAAGACCCAGAACTCCTACCAGGGGCTGGGAAGAGACAGTGCTCCTCAGTAGACTCTAATTTCCAAATGAAGCCAAAGCATTCTATCGACTAAGGCATTTCCATGTGGGGATACTGAGGCCACAACAGAGTGAAGAGGGAGGACTAGAGGTGCCCTCTAGTCCAGCAGGGAGGACTAGAGGTGAAACCTGAGACTTCAGTATTGGTTGGGTCCTCTGGGAAGCAGAGATCAAGACAAGAGATTTGTTGGGGTACACCTGTGGATGACGGGGGAGCAGGGCGGGAGCTGGCAGGGAAAGGCTTCAGAACACTAAGGAGACAGCCATGCCAGGAGAGGGGCAGGGGAACTTCAGCCTGCAGCGCAGCGCGGAGGAAGTCCTGGCCAGCTCAGTGGGAAGACAGCACAGCACGGCCTGCAGACTCGAGCCCTCGTGCTGCCTCCATGCTCAGCTGCAACCAAGACAGGGCCTGAAGGTGCCGGCAGCTGGAGGCTGTCACCTCACCGCACTTGCAACAGGTTCTCCTTTGAAGGGAACTCTGCAGTGATGTGCTCCTTGGCTGCCATGCCCCTGCTTCCTGGCTGTACGAGCCTTGGCCCCTGCTTCCCTAGATGGCCTGCTCTGGCTTGAACGGCATGTCCACCCACCTCCTCCCTTGCTCTCCCTGCCTGACCAAATCCCATCCATGCTTTCAGTCCAGCTCCCAGTCCTTTGGTGTGCAGCTACCCCGTCTGCCCCAGTGGGGTGTGCTGAGCTCCGGGGACCCGGATGTTCCTCTAGCAGACAGTGAACTCCTTGAGGAGAGGCACGTCAGCTCTGTCTCCCAGGGCCTGGCAGAGCAGCTGGCACACAGGGGACGTCTGGCTGTGTCTTGTGGGTTAGATGTGGAAGGGATGGAGAAGCAAGAGGCACGAGTGAACGCACTGGAGTTTCTGGGGCGGGTGCTAAGCCTAGCTCTGCCAACTCACTAGCAGTCCCTAGCTTGTCTGAGCACAGTCCCCCAGCTGTGAGTATCACATGAGATACAGCATGAGATAATGCGGCCCAGAGCCGTCTCCGCCCGCCGTCCTCACTCCTTTCTCTCTGTTCACCCTAAACCCTCTCCCACGGGCCTTCCCCTCCACCACGCCACAAGCTCTCCGATGCCAGGTCCTCTCCTTTCTTGGCCTTTCAGCAGCATGACTTAATGATCACGCTGTCTTCCTTGAAGCCCCCTTCTCACTTGGTTTCCGGGATACCGGCCTGGCTTCTCACCTGTCTCTACTTCCACTCCCTGCCAGTCTTCCTGGTACCTCCTCATCCCCCACAGCATGCCCTGGGGCCTTTCCCTGTCCCAGCTCCTTCGCTTCCTGAGTGACTTCTTCAGTCTCTCTGTCTAAGCTCCATCCACACTCCCAGATTCACCTCTGGCTTGGGTTGCTCCCTTGAACCTCCAGGCATTTGGCTTCCACCAGCCTCCCTGACAGCCCCCTCGGGAACCTCACAGCCCCCTCCAATCCCCTCTCCAACACTCAACTCCCGTGCCTCCTCTCCAGCCTGCCCCTGCTTCAGGCTGCCCCACAGGCTGCTCAGGCCAGACACTTCTGGGAGTCATCTCTGACTCTTCTTCCCTCATACCCACCTCCACTCCATCAGGCCATCCTGTGGGGGCGACCTTCAGAACACACTCGGACTCTGCTCCCTCCTCACTGCCCCTTGCTGGCTCCTGCCTGCACTCCTGGACTTCCAGCTCCTACTCCTTCTGCTGCAGTCTGTTCTCATCGGAGCCTCCAGCGTCCTGCTGAAACTTAGGTCCCATCTCCCCAGCCTTTTAGGATAAAAACCAAAGCCCTTACAAGAGCCTGCAGAGGCTAGCTGAGCTGTGTCTGCCTGTCCCCTCTCGCCTCTTGGTCCTTTCTAACCTCATCTCCTACGAACCCTTTCATGGTCACTCTTCTCTACCAGCAGTGGCCTTCTCCATGTCCCTCTATCCCACTGGCACTCTTGGCTCTGGCCTTTGCACTCGCTGCCCCTGTGCCTGGCATCCCCTCCCCACCCCAGCTCATTCCTCACCGCCTTCAGTTCTTTGTTCAGATGGCACCTTCTCAGTCAGCCCACCCCGACCACTGCAGTGAAAGCTCCAGCCCTCCCTCATCCTCTGCTTCATCTTCCCTGTAGCACTTTATGCCTTCTATCATTTATTCTATACAGTGTTATTCTGGTGCTGTCCCCTCACAAGATCGTACGCTGCACAAGGGCAGGGATTTTTGTTGTTTTGCTCACTGACATATTAATGTTCCTGCAGCTCGGGAGAGTGTCTGGCAATAGTAGACACTCAGTAAGTGTTTGCTGAATGAATGCATGTAGAGCTCTTGGCATAGGTGCAGCATTCAATAAATGCTGCTGTCCTTGTCATTATTACTACTGGAAGGGGAGGAGGAAACAGTCAACTATGAAGTCAAGAGAGAGGTCCTAGACCCTCATACCATGGACGTCACTGGGGACTGGGCTCTCTCTGCTCCTCACTCCCTAAGACCTTCCTTCCCTCCCCTGTCTCAGCATGGCAGGAACCTCACATTGGCAGGCTGACAGTCACCTACAGCCAGAGTCCCAGCCCCACACCCTAGACCCCAGCCCCTCTGTGCCCAGCACCCAGCTAGCCCTTTGATCTCTTGAGAGGTGGCCAGAGAGAGCTAGGGTGTCCAACCACATCTGAGAAGAGATACCTGCAAGAGGTGGCAGCAGGCCCTATTCTGTACCCACACTGGGAAGGGCACCTTGGCTGGACAGCCCCTGGGAAGGGTGAATGCAGCCCACTGACTAAGTGTGTATCAGCCTGGTAACATCCGACCTGGCCACACAGGAAGCAAAGAAGGACATGCCCAAGCTTAGGTGGGTAGAGATGGCTGAGAGCTGTGGGCTCTCAGGGTGGAAGCCAGTGTCAGTGAGTCAGGAAGCTGGTCGAGAGGGCAGGACACAGGGCACAGGGCCAGGCTGGCTGTGGTAGGGGACAGGATATGGGAGGAGACGGGCATGGTGGTGCCCTGCACTGCAGCAGGGAACTGGCTGACCCTGAGAAGGACGATCCCAGAGGAGGCTGGGGGCCCAGGAGACAGCAGGGAGGGATCAGAGAGGCTCTGGAGGGCGGTCATCCTCTGCCCCTCATCCTCCCAGGCACCAGCAGGCCCCAGGCTTGTGCCCCTGACAGCTGCCCCCAGTAGCTCCCAAGATGAGGGACCCGGCTGATTACTGAGGGTGGGGACTAGGCCTCCAGCCTGGATACATTCTGGCTTTACAGGCCCCCTCCTCCCCACTAAGGAGGCATTTCAAGTCCTCTGCACTTCCTGGCTCTGTAGCTCTTGAAATCCTTCTTTGAGCCACGCAGTGAACACAGAAATGCTCACCCCACACCCCACCTTCTTTGGACGTCTCAGACTGCATTTAAAATAAATGGTCAGACAGTGTTTGTGAAAGCTTTGAAAACTATCAAGTGGCCCTTTGGAGGTTAGTGATCATCCCTGGTATCCACTGTGGCCCCCTCCAGAGTGCACGTCTTAAAAGCACATTGGATCCTGTTGCTGCTTAAACACGTCTGTTCTCTCCCACTGCACTTAGAGTAAAACCTGAGCCCCTCACTGTGGTCCTTTCAGCCACACAGGATCCAACCTTCTTCCAAGGAAAGCACCACACCCTCCTGGCCATTCCTCAAGGGTGCCCAGCTAAGCCCATACTCTTCGGGGCCTTCTGCCTGCACTCTGCTGCCCACCTCTTCCTGCGAGAAGCCTTCCCCACCAGCTGATCCCAACCAGCCCCTTGTTATCCTATTGCATTTCCTTTCCACTGTCTGGCTCTCCCTGTACACTGCCTGCCCACGAGGCCAGGGCTGTCATCTATTTTATTTCTATATCCCCAGAGTTAGCACAGTGCCAGATACAAAGTAGGACTTAATATTTGTTGAATGAATGATTGAATGAATGAATCCATATTCCCAATGTGCAGTGCTGAGATAATAATGAGAGTCATTTACTGACAGCTTAGCATGTGCCAGGAGCTCCTGCAAGTGCTTCGCAGGCATTGCTTTCATTTTATCTCTATAATCACCCAACATGAGAGGTGCTATTATTATCCCCGTCTTGAGGAGGACACATGAGGATACAGAAAGAGGTGAGGTCGTTTGCTGGTGGTCTACTCAGTAGCAGAGGCAGAAGAGGATGGTGTGTGGGCTGTCCAATTCAGTGCTCACCTTCCAAGCACTATGTTAAGCTGCCTGGTGAGATGGTTGCTGAGGGGGTCCAAGCATCAATGGTTGCCTGGACTGCACAACCTTCAGTTCATCAGGAGTCTTTTCCCATCCCACTCCAGGATTCCCCTGTCAGCTTCAGCCAGGCAGCTGCAGAAGGAGGTGGGGGTCGGGGACAGTATCCCAACCACTCCACCGCCCCAGTTCTCCACCCAGGCTGTGGGCAGGGCGGCAGGGACCTCAGTTCATTCAGAGACTCACAGACCCATCCCACACAGGGTCATTCATTTTGGAGAAGACTCAGACGCTTTGATGTGCCCCTCCCTAGAGTGGTCACCAGCCTCTACTCACATACCCTAGGGTCAGAGGGCTCCCAAACCGCCTTGGCAGCCTGTACCGTCTTAGAATGTCCCATCTGCCCAAAGAATCTCCTTAAACCAGGCCTGAAACCCTCTCCTCCTCTTCCTCCTACTTAGGTCCACACAGAACAAGCTCATTCCCAGCAGATGTCACAGAGCAAGCCTCCCTGGCCCCTACCTCCTTTTGGAGTTATGGTCTCATGTGACTCCGTTCCAGCTTCCCTCACCATCCCACCCTCTTGGTTCTCCCAAAAAAGGCAAGGGTAGTTCTTCCAGTCTCCACACTAGGCCTTCCAGACTGCCAAGATGCAGGAAGCGGAAGTGGATCGGGGCTCCCTTGGCCCTCACCCTGCCAGGTGAGAAGCCCAGGAGGACAAGGCAAGCAGAACCTCTGCCCCAGAGCCCTGAAGACACCAGAACAAGGGGGTGGAGCCAGGGAAACTCTGGCCTCTGGCTTAGGTTTATGGTTTGGCCTGTCCTCTCTGCCCTTCCAGGATGAACTCGGACCCCACTGGACCCTTCATAACCACATTGAGGAGAAAGTATCTGGGCCTCTGGGAGAAACCACATCAGCCAAGACTGGGACTTGGGGACTGAGGCTAGGTAGGACCTAGGACTGAGCAGGATGGTGGTTGCTCTGCTAAACCAGCTGCTGCTGTCCTCATTCCCTTAGAGCCAGAGGGACCCCCTCCCCAATTCCCTAATGTCCTGAGGCCAACTCACCAGCTCACTTCCCCTCTCCTCCCCTTCTGAAGACCCACCCAGGTTCTTCAAACCCCTGGCTGAAGAAGCCACACCTCCAGTTCTCTCCCTCGGGGTCACTCCCTGTTCCCTCAGTTCCCGGGTACACACTTTGTCCCAGGCTTGTATTCCCCCACAGAGCTCCACTTCCTCACTGGCCGCTGCCCCTCAGGCATAGCTGGGCAAGGATGCCCAGGGTCCCTTGGCCCCACTCCTCTGCCCACGGCGCGCACACTCCCGCCCCTTCCCAACTTCAGAAAGTTTGGCCTGGGGCTCCCCAGCTCCGTGCAGGCCCGGGCCCAGCCCCGCCTCCTAGCCTGGCTCCCCGCGCCTGACCTTCATCGCTCCCGGACCAGAGACCACCCCACCATGACCTGCTCCTCCCTCCCCAGCCCCCAGTCTGCCCGCGGCCCGGGTCTCCGGATCACACACCGCCCCCGCGCGCAGCCCTCTAGGCCTGCCTGGGAAGAGGGCACCGGGGGACAGATGCCCCGCTTCAGGTGACCGCCAGCGCCGGGCACGCACGCGGCCCGTGCCCCACTTCCCTGGCCGGGGCCGTCCGCAGCCCCGCCAGGACCCCGCGCGCCCCCGCGCCCGGCCTGCCCGCCCGCCCGGCAGTCGGAGCACCTCGCCCGCCTCGTCCTCCTCCAGGCCGCTGAAGCTCCACACCACCAGGCCCTGCAGCAGCAGGATGGCCAGCGCCGTGGCGATCGCCAGCTTGTAGCGCCGCACCAGCTTCTGCACTCGCGCGCTCGCCACCATCTTCCTGCCCGGGACGCGGGGCGCGCGCCCAGCTCTGCAACCCGGCCGCGGGCGCGCGCACGGGCGCGCAGCCGAGCCCCCCGCCGGGGAGGAGGGCCGGGCGCGCGCCGGGGCGGGGCCTCCGGGGCGGGGTCTGCCGCGCCCCGCCGGCTAGGGGCGGAGCTGGGCCGGCGGAGCCTCCCGCCCCGACGCCGACGCCGGGCTGCGCGCACGCTTCCTGCACTCGCCTCCCCGGCCGCGGCTCAGTCCGAGCGGGTCTCCCGGGTGTGCTCATCTCTTCCTGGACGGCAAACCCATTGCACTGCGGTGCGGAGGGTCTGCGGCCCGACCTCTCTTGCCTGGTGTCGAGAGTCTCGGGGAACTCCGCCCCGCGCGGGGTATGCTCTCGGCTCCAGGGACCCAGGAATGCTAGAGCCCCGAAACGAGTTGGGAGAGGTGTGTGAGTGGCATAGCCCCTGCTTAAAACCTGAAGGCCGCGCCCATGGGGCAAAGCTTAAGCCCTTGACTGGCATTCGAGGCCCTGCACAAATCCTTTCCTCTCTCCCTCTCATCCTAAGCATCTTCAGGCCTCTGCCAGAGTCGTGGTTTTCAAACTCTAACGTGCTTCAGAATCACATGGAGGGCTTGATGAAACAGGTTCTAGTCCCCACCCCCCAGAGTTTCTGCTTTGGTAGATCGTGAGTGGGGCCTCAGAATTAGCATTTTCAGCAAGTTCCCAGGTGATGCTGATGCTGCAGAGAACCACTGGACTTTGGCGCATGCTATCCCCCTATGGGGCCCAGCGCCCTAATGGCGGTCCCCCTCCCCCACTCCCATCAATGGCATCTTCTGTGCTTCCCCAGCCCAGTACAGTGAGCACTGATGACTAATCTGGTCGTGATTTCTCTAGGATCATGCCTTAATCACTTTTGAATGCTTAGCAAGTGAAACCCAACTTCCTGTCTAACCCGCGTCCCTAACATTTTTTGAGAGCCTGGCATGGTCAAGCACCGCGTTAGACAAGGTCTGAGTACCTGTGACCCTCCCCTGAACCTGGCAGGTCCACGGAGTGAAGGAAGGAGAGAAGAGGTAGAGCAGTGCCCACTAGAGCAGGGCGAATTATCAGCCAGTGAAGCCAAGCACTGTGGGAAGGAAGTAATAAAAATAGCAAAACCAAGATGGGTTTAAAAAGTTTGAAAGTTTGAAGGCAGTGATGGAGGATTTTGGAAGTTGGCAGGAGATTAGGTTGGTGAGGAAATTCTAAACTGTGATGAGTACAGGAGATGCAGTCATTTGATGGCACTTAAATAAAACCTGCTTTAATCATCTCCTGAGGCTTTGGCATTTGCAATCATTCCATTCCTCAGCGTTTGTTAAGTGGGAGAATTGTAAACAATGTTTCCGATGACAGTTTGGCTACTTAAGAGACCCTACACTTCAAGGATTTTGGAAAACATCAGTTGACATGCAAGCAATTGATGTTATTAATAATTACATATTGATCTTATGTGCTCATTAGATCAGGTGCCCAAGGGACCTCTACCTGCCAATGCTTACTCCCCAACAATGAAAATAGCTTTATTTTTCACTGATATATGTATATATATATATATATAATATATTTTCATATAACATTTAAACCCTAAAAAAATGAGGAAAAAGTAAAGGTCACCTGCAATCCCACCCCCTGAGATAATCAACATTTTGGTGACTGTCCTTTCCCCTATCTCTTTATGTGTACATAATTTTGCATGGATGGGGTCACATCATATACATCATTTTTTTTTTTTTTTTTTTTTTTGAGACAGAGTCTCGCTTTGTTGCCCAGGCTAGAGTGAGTGCCGTGGCGTCAGCCTAGCTCACAGCAACCTCAAACTCCTGGGCTCAAGCAATCCTCCTGCCTCAGCCTCCCGAGTAGCTGGGACTACAGGCATGCGCCACCATGCCCAGCTCATTTTTTCTATATATATTAGTTGGCCAATTAATTTCTTTCTATTTATAGTAAAGACGGGGTCTCGCTCTTGTTCAGGTTGGTTTCGAACTCCTGAGTTCAAACGATCCGCCTGCCTCAGCCTCCCAGAGAGCTAGGATTACAGGCATGAGCCGCCGCGCCCAGCAAACATAGAAACTTATTAAGTATTTCTGTCTCCTCCCACTCCATGTTAAGAGTCTGGCTTAGGCCGGGCGCTGTGGCTCACGCCTGTAATCCTAGCTCTTGGGAGGCCGAGGCGGGCGGATTGCTCAAGGTCAGGAGTTCAAAACCAGCCTGAGCAAGAGCGAGACCCCGTCTCTACTATAAATAGAAAGAAATTAATTGGCCAACTGATATATATATAAAAAATTAGCTGGGCATGGTGGCGCATGCCTGTAGTCCCAGCTACTCGGGAGGCTGAGGCAGGAGGATCACTCGTGCCCAGGAGTTTGAGGTTGCTGTGAGCTAGGCTGACGCCACGGCACTCACTCTAGCCTGGGCAACAAAGCGAGACTCTGTCTCAAAAAAAAAAAAAAAAAAAAAGAGTCTGGCTTGCTTGCTTCCTTCCTAACCAACCTTCCACCTTTCTCCATAACAATTCTTAAACACACACACACACATTTTATTTTTGGAGGGAGTCACTATATTAAATTTAATTTTTTTCTATTGGGGGTATTATTATATTTAAAATGTTGAATAATATTACATATACTTTTCTGTATCTTGCTTTTCTCCCTTAACCATAAATACATAGTAGAAATTCCCCAAGTTGGATCTGACAGGTGTAACTCATTCTTTTTAATGGCCGTATAATATTCTGCTTCCTTCTGGAATGGGTATTTGCTTGGTTTCCAGGGTTTTGCCACTGCCACACAGCTATGATGAACATGCTTCCATGCCTGTCCCTGTGTACTGATGCTTTTACTTCTATGTTAGAGTTTCCCAGGAATGGGATTACTGGGGGAAAGGGAATTTTTAGTTTTAATAGGTACTGCCACCAGCTGGGCACGATGGCTCACACCTGTAATCCTAGGACTTTGGAAGGCCAAAGTGGGAGGATCACTTAAGGCCAGGAGTTTGAGACTGGCCTAGGCAACATAGTAAGACTCATTTTGATAGGAAAGAAAGAAAAAAAAAAAAAGAGCTGGGTGAGGTGGTGCACCTGTAGTCCCAGCTACTCTGAGGCTGAGGTGGGAGGATCGCTTGAGCCCAGAAGTTCAAGGCTACAGTGAGAGCCTCTTAAAAAAAGTGACAGAGTGAGACCCTCTTAAAAAAAAAAAAGGAAGAGATTTACCAGATTGCTTTCCCAAGATGCTGTGACAATTCACATTTCCAACAGTGTGTGAGGCTATTGTTCTCCTGCAGCCTTTCCAGTAGCAGGTGTTATTCTGTTTTTAATTTTTGCTAATCTGATAGGTGAGAAGTGACCTCATTGTTTTTTAATTTACAGTCCTCTGCTGGGCAGTGTCTGGTAATTGGTTTATTGACTTGTTGTTGTTGTTGTTTGCTTTGTTGTTGTTGTTTTTTATCTCAAACTCCTTGTGAGGGAAAGTTTTATTGACTGGGTTGCTCTTTGGCAGTTGCCTCTTCATGTTCTCTGCAAATAACCTATGGCTATTGCATTGTCTTTTTCTTATCAATTTTTAAGAGTATTTATCTATTTAAAATTTTCCTCAATTTATCATTGCACTTTGACTTAAGGCCATTCTAAAATTTTTAACTTTTTTCTAATCAAATATGTTCCTTTTTGTTTTATGGCTTTTCATTATCTGTTTTAATTTAGTAGATCTCCCTAGTTCTTGATGATGTATATGGTTTCATATATTTTATCCTATAATTTTTATTTTGTATTTTTTTTCATGTAACTCTTTAATCCATCTGGAATTTGCTTTTACATATGGTATGAAGTAGGGGTTCAGGAGTCTTTACTAGTACATATTATGGGGTACATGTGATGTGTAGGCATACAACGTGTATTGGAAATCTTTATTTAGCTTGTATCTAAATAAAGCTTCTCTCAGTATCTGTTAATACTTGGATTTTATTATTTTTACACAACAGATTTGTTATTGAGGTATAACATGCACAGATCAATTTAGATTTGACTATATAAAAATGCAAGGTTCGCTGGTCCCCTCAGTGCCCTTTTCAGATTCCCCTCTAACTTCCATTCTGCTTTTTTCTTTCATTGTAAAACTTGAAAATACAAAATGGTTCCTCAGAAAATCAAAATGGTAAAACATTCTTTTTTTTTTTTTGAGACAGAGTCTCACTCTGTTACCCGGGCTAGAGTGCCGTGGCATCAGCCTAGCTCACAGCAACCTCAAACTTCTGGGCTCAAGTGATCCTTCTGCCTCAGCCTCCTGAGTAGCTGGGACTACAAGCATGCGCCACCATGCCCTGCTAATTTTTTCTATGTATTTTTAGTTGTCCAGCTAATTTCTTTCTATTTTTTAGTAGAGATGGGGTCTCGCTCTTGCTCAGGCTGGTCTCGAACTCCTGAGTTCAAACAATCCACTCGCCTCGGTCTCCCAGAGTGCTAGGATTACAGGCTTGAGCCACCGCGTCCAGCCAAGAAAGCATTCTTTAGTGTTAAGTCGGTTGCTTGTATGATATATTCCTCCTCATGTGAGGGAATTCTCCTTTCTGAGCTATTTTATGAGGCAAGGACGCTGAATGTTTTCAAATGCATCTTCAGCAGCAAGAGTCCTAGCTTGGCTCAGCCCCAGAGGACATGGAGGCCGCTGCAGGAACGCTCCAGGCTGCGCCTCCAAGCGGCTCCTCGGGCTCTGTCTTGCTGCCTTTATGTGGTTTCTGCTTATCTGGCCAGTTCCTTCCAGGTGACACTTGGCTGTCTGCTGGCCTCATCCTGGCTTTACCCCTGAATGCTACCTTTCAGGGCACTCTGCCTGCCCACACCCAAGCCATCTCCTGGTGCCCGTTTGTCAGGACGTTCTGACATCTATTGCAAAGATCATGTGGGTTTCCTAATGTGGCTTTCTAAAGTGGTTTTTCTATTGAGATAATGAATTATTTCAAAAATAATTTCCACATATTAAAACATTTCTGGGCTGGGCATGGTGGCTCACGTCTGTAATCCTAGCACTCTGTGAGGCCAAGGTGGGAGGATTGAGGTCAGGAGTTCAAGACCAGCCTGAGCAAGAGCAAGACCCTATCTCTACTAAAAATAGAAAAATTAGCCTGGCTTCATGGTGCGGCCTTTAGTCCCAACTATTCGGGAGGCTGAGGCAGGAGGATCCCTTGAGCCCAGGAATTTAAGGTTGCAGTGATCTAGGATGATGCCACTGCACTCTACACAGAGTGACAAGAGTGAGACCCTGTCTGAAAAAACAAAACAAAAACATAAACAACAACAAAACCAAAACAATGGCCTCCTATAATTTTTAACATAGTCAACATTGTCATTTATTAGTTTTTCTGGAGAAAAATTTAACACTATTCCATCTCTCTTATTTTTCTTTTGCATTTATTTTGTTGTATTGGATGTCAACAGTATGAATTGTTCCAAAAATGAAAGGGTCACATATCTTTTGTTTTCCTATATAGCCAGCAGAGAGCCCACATGCAGTATTAGCTTCCTCTTTTGGTCTTCTGAGTTGTCTAAAAGCCTGTCATGGGCACATGCAATTCAGAAGAGCTGTATAAACAAGCTGGGCTTCCATTCCCCAAGCAGAATAGCACTAGGGGTGGAACATTCTGCTCCTGCAAAGCATCTTACTCCCACATGGGGTCGCTACAGGAAGCAGGGCCATAATTAGAAGTTGCTCAGGTGGGCTTTCACTGGTCTGATCCACCTACCTGACCAGCCTGCCAAGCCCAGACAAAATGCCTGTCACTTGGACTCTCAGGGTTGCAGCTCAATGTTCAGCTCTTCCACTCCCAGACTCTAATGGCTAGTAGATTCCACTGTGAGAAGTAGAAACTCCATCTCCAAGAGACTTACACATTAATGAGAAGAAGGCTGGAAAGTTCATGTATTGACATACCTTCTATGTTCCAAACACATAACAATGAGAGATAATGTCTTTAAAGGCATTAATAAGATACATTCAGGCTAAAAAATGGGATAAACATCTCAGTGGACAAGAATTAACTGGAAAGAAAAGTGGGGAGTAGGACCAAAGCCAAGGGCCTGGGGGTAATGGGAACTAAAAGATTGTGGAGGGGATGGAGGATAGAACCAGACTCTCAGGCTGAAGCCATGGACTGGAGTGAAGCCACCTTACTTGTGAAAGGAGGCTGGAAAAAAAAATGGCAGCTGACCAGATCTCAGGAGCTATGGCCAAAACTGTGGGGAGGCAGCAGAACAGAAACAGCCTCACAACCAAGAATTGGGTCAAGCCATTCTCTAACTTGCAGGCTGGGTCTGCCAGTTTACCAACGTTAAAGAAGAACAGAAGTTCCCAACCATCATCACAAGACCAGTTCTGGATGAGGGCACAGTGGATGCAACCACAAAACTAAATCCACCATACAAAAAAGAAGAGAGAAAAAACAAGGCACAAAGCAAAAACAAAAACTCCCAGCCATAATGAGCCTGTAAACCAAAATTCCAAAGCACATTAAGAAATTGAATGCTAAATATGGCAGCCAACCAATTCAACAGCTGGAATATGAACTCATTCCAGATGAAATTCATTTCTTGGACTCATTTGGCAAAGACTTGAAAATAAAAATGCTCAAAGAGATAAATGAAGAAACTGCTTGACAAACAAGAAATTGTGAAACAGATGCAGATGAAAATGAAATGAACATATAGATATGAAATGTAACAGTTGTATATCTCAGAAATGAAAATATAGCCATGCAATAAAAAATATCTCAAAAGATTGGCTGAACTTTAGACTGGATGTAGTTGAAGATAAAATTAACGTATTGGAAGATAGTGCTGAAGAATCTATACAGAAGGCAGCACAGCAAGGCAAATATTAAAAATAAAAGAGAACAAAAAAAAAATAAAAATAAAAAAATAAAAGAGAACAGTTTGAAGAGTAGGAGAATAGATTGAGAGACTCCAAAATATGTCTAATAGGATTTGCAGATGAAGAAAATAAATAAAATGGCAGGGAAATAATATTGAAGGCATGATAACTGAATAGCTGAGATTATTTCAGAATTGAAGGAAAACATAAGTAACATACAATATGGGCTGGGCGCTGTGGCTCATGCCTATAATCCTAGCACTATGGGAGGCCAAGGCAGGCAGATTGTTTGAGCTCAGGAATTTGAGACCAGCCTGAGCAAGAGTGAGACTCCATTTCTACTAAAAAAAAATAGAAAGAAATTAGCCAGGCATTGTGGTGCATGCTTGTAGTCATAGCTACTTGGGAGGCTGAAGCAGGAGGCTCTCCTGAACCCAGGTGTTAGAGGTTGCTGTGAGCTAGGCTGATGCCATGGCACTCTAGCCTGGGCAACAGAGTGAGACTCTGTCTCAAAAAAAAAAGTAACATACAATAGGATTTTGATTTTTTTTACCCAGTCTAATACTCTATGTCTTACTAAGTGTATTTAATCAGTTACACTTGCCATTAATGATTTGTTTGGATTTTATTTGGACATTTATTACTCTTATTCTATATTTTCTGCTCATCATTCTTTTTTTTTTTTTTTCACTCTTTTTCTCCTTTCCTATGTTCTGTTCAATTTATAAAATATGTTTTCCTTCTCTCAGCAGTACCAGGATTGGTACTGCTTTTATTAACTTATTTGATGCCTTCTGCTTAATATTTTCTTGTGCTTTAATCACCTCCTACATACCCCATTGGTGAGGGAGGGTTATGGAGAAGGGTGAACACACAACATTTGACTCTGGGTGGATGAGATTGGTGACAGTTTATTCGTCACACATACTTACAGCGCAGTGAGGACACCACATACCATGTAGGGCCACAGAAGGGTTATACTCAGGAACAGAGTGAACAACTAGGGCTGTGGAGGCAGGTTTTGTAGTATCAAGAGGACAGGGTGTCCCTTAGTTTGTGCAGGGGTATATGATTGGCTTATTTCAATAATTATGCAGGCTGCAAGCTAGCAGGAAACTGAAACCGGCGACTGGGGAATAAGCAGGAAGTGTTGTTCCCGGGCCCTGTAATAAGAGGGGTTGTTTGGCCGGGGGACCTTATGAGGGAGCACAGTGGGGAGAAAACGTGTGGTTAGGCCATTCAAGGCCCTCCCAATTTCACCACGTGTCAAGGGAGCATATAATGTCGAGTTTTAGGCCTTACACACATTTTGTTGTTAATTTTCTTTTTAGTGCTGTATAGACTGTTTCCCCAATAATTTAGAGGGCAAGAATTAGAATATCTTTTTAAAGATTTTTGGATGTTTTTGATAAGATATTCAATGATCACAGGCCATGTAGAACTAGAATTTTTATTTCCCATCATAGAAATTTAGTTTCTCCCCATTCATTCCCACTTTTTAAAATTTCATCTGAGGTTATGAACTTCGCCATTTTTGTTTGCAACGTAGCTAATCTCTTTTAAAGGAATAAATACATTTTTTGAATCTTCAATTTTGAAACTATTTTTTAAAAACAAACGTTTAGAGTAATGCATGTCTAGTAACTTGCTTAATGCCCTTTGCCAAGTAGGTAATTTTAAATTTCAAAAATAAGGCAACAAATTCTTTCAAAAGTGTTTCATTCAAAGGTGTTTCAGAACAGCCAATCCTCTCCCTGTCTTTCCCTTCTGTTCCTCATCTTAGAATTAACAGGCATTAACAGTTTGCTTTATTCCTTCCACAATTTTCTCTTTGCTCATTTAAATATATGCAGATGTAAATCCTTTAATATTAATAGGTTCCTCCTCTATGTTTTATAGAAGGAGAATCATACAGAAATTGTTGCTATTTTTTTTTTTTTTTTAGACAGTGTCTCTCTCTGTATGTGGTGTCAGCTTAGCTCACAGCAACCTAAACTCCTGGGCTCAGAGATCCTCTCACCTCAGCCTCCCAGAGTGCTAGGATTACAGGCATGAGCCACCGCACCCAGCCTTCTTGATTTCTTTTTTTTTTTGAGACAGCGTCTCACTTTATTGCCTGAGTTAGAGTGCGTGGCGTCAGCCTAGCTCACAGCAACCACCAGCTCCTGGGCTTGAGCAATCCTTCTGCCTCAGCTTCCCGAGTAGCTGGGACTACAGGCATGTGCTACCATGCCCAGCTAATTTTTTCTATATATTTTTAGTTGTCCAATTGATTTCTTTCTATTTTTAGTAGAGATGGGGTCTCGCTCTTGCTCAGGCTGGTTTTGAACTCCTGACCTTGAGCCATCCTCCCGCCTCTGCCTCCCAGAGTGCTAGGATTACAGGCGTGAGCCACAGCGCCCGGCCCACACTTACTTTTTTTAATCACCATTTTATTGTGGACATTCTTCCAGGTTTATTTTATCATGGACACTCTTTCAAGTTAATACATATATAGCTAATTTCTTAAAAATAGCTACATGATGTTTATTACTTTACTATAGATGCACCATAATGTATTAAACCTGTCATTGGACATTTAGATCATTGCTACTTATTTTGCCACAAAACATGTGGTTGCAAGAAGCACCTTAGTTCCATTGTCTGCCATACTAGTATCTTTATTTTTGTATAACAGATTTCCTAGAGTGAGATGGGTTTGCAAAAGGGCGCTAGCAGTTCACATTTTTTTGAGAACACATGAAGACTCTCCTTCCCCTAAATCTCCAAGTAGGTGCTTCAAGCTGGATTTTTTTCTCATTCTTGGGTTTTTGCATCTGATTTTTTCTAGTGTCCTGGTATAGTATACATCTTCAAGTGATTTATTCAAGAAGATGACTCAGGAGGGATTATTTTTTAAGTAACTTCCACACCTGAGGTCTTTTGTCTCCATTCATGAATGATAACATGGCTTTTCTTTTCAGTTTTTCTAGATCAATGTATTTCAAACTGCAGGTCACAACCCATTCAATTTAATGGACTATGATTGCATTTTTAAAAACATAAAATGGTATAGACCAGAATAGAAAATATTAGAGTGCATTAAAGGGCAATTATTATATCATGAATATCTGAAGATCCAGTAAGAGGGAGATTTAAATTTTCTTTTTATATGCTTTACCCTGTTTAAGAAAATATATAAAATGGTCTACAACGTAAAATGTATTTTTAATGATGAGTTGAAGTAAAAAAAAATTGACGTTTACTTCTTTTGGATGTTGTGAGAAGTATAAGATCATTTTAATTTAGGCTCTTGGTTATTTTTTTCCCATTTGTCCATTAGATCCTTATTTATTACCACCCCCCAATTTAAACTTGTTTTAAAAATTATAAAAGAAATATATGTACATGATATTAAAAAAAACACAACAACAACAGAGCAGAAGGTATAAAAAGAAAAGTAAAAGTTCTCTCCTCCTTCAGTTTCCTGTACCAAGGGTGAGTATATGTGTTCCAGAATTTTTCTTTACTTTTTTAACTTTGAGAATTCCATCACAGTGTGTCCAAGTGGGGCCTTCTTTTTATTAACTTTGCTTGGAAGTCAGAACAGACTCTCAGTCTCCAACTGAGTTCTTTCTTTTTCTTCCCCCTCCTATTTCTTTGATTACAGCTTTCCTGTATCTATTTTGTTCACTCCAGAATTCCTATTATTCCCAGGTTATATCCCCTGTGTCTGACTGCCTGACTCTTCCCTTTTCATCTTTTTATCATCTCACCCTTGACCATGTTAATTTTATTTTCTCCAGCGTCTGGCCTGCTATTTACGGCCCACGTCATGGTTTCTCGCCAGGCTATTATGGTTTCTGTCTCCTTGCTACACTTCCTGCTTTCAGATGTCTCCCTCTTTATTATGATCTTTTCTAGTTTCTAGATCTTTTCCAGCACCCCATGGAATCTTATTGAGAATTTGAATCAGATATTCAGATTAAAAAAAAAAAGAAAACAAACTTGTGCGGCAGTAAATCTCCTCTGCCCCCCACCTCCAGGCAGCTTCCTTAAAACCTTCAGGGGATGTTTATCTTCCCCCAGAGCCTGTGAGCTTTGCTTTGATTCATCCTCACAGAGAAAAGTCTAAACCTGCTGAAGATGGCTGTTGGGATAGAAGCCTGCCTGCCTGCCTGCCTGCCTGCCTGCCTGCCTGCCTTCCTTCCTTCCTTCCTTCCTTCCTTCCTTCCTTCCTTCCTTCCTTCCTTCCTTCCTTCCTTCCTTCCTTCCTTCCTTCCTTCCTTCCTTCCTTCCCTCCCTCCCTCCTTCCTCCTTCCTTCCTTCCTTCCTTCCTTCCTTCCTTCCTTCCTTCCTTCCTTCCTTCCTTCCTTCCTTCCTTCCTTCCTTCTTCCTTCCTTCCTTCCTTCCTTTTTTTTTTTTGAGACAAGAGTCTCAGTCTGTTGCCCAGGCTACAATGCTGTGGCATCTGCCTAGCTCACAGCAACCACCAACTCCTGGGCTTGAGCAATCCTTCTGCCTCAGCCTCCTGAGTAGCTGGGACTATAGGCATGCGCCATCATGCCCGGCTAATATATATATATATATATATATATATATATATATATATGTATATATGTATATATGTATATATGTATATGTATGTATGCGTGTGTTTTTTAGCTGTCCAAGTAATTTCTTTCTATTTTTAGTAGAGACGAGGTCTTGCTGATGCTCAGGCAGCTGGTCTCAAACTCCTGATCTTGAGCAATCCTCCCGCCTTGGCCTCCCAGAGTGCTAGGATTACAGGCATGAGCCACTGTGTCCAGCGAGAGCTTTATTTCTTTGGTTTCATTTTTCCACACGGGGGTGAGATCTGGGATAGAGTGGGTGCTGGCTGAGGCCACAGAAACTCTCCAGGCTTCTTTGTCGCCCACTCTTCAGATGCATGTCTTATCTGATTGGTGAACATGGCTGAGCTTCTCTTCCAAAAGGGTGTTTTCTGGACTGCGCTTTGACTGGCAATATATGGCTTGGCCCAGCAGGAGGCAGTATACAAGGGGCTGCTGGAAAAGTCTGCCTAATTTGGGTGTGAAACCTTTAGGGAGCCCATTTGTCTAAGGAGCTAAAGCCACATTCTCCAATTTCCCTCATCAGTGATAAACCTGACAGGTTGATCTCCAGCTGCCTAATTCCTGTGACCTATTTCTCAAATGACCTTGCACTTGGGAGGGGAAGAAAGGGATAGCATTTGTTGCTGGTCTAACAAGGACTTCAAGTCAAGAAGGAACTGAGCTACATTCAGTGGGGGGTTGTGAAGAGTTCCCGCCTGAAACTTTCTCAGAGGGTCATTCTGGTTCAGACCAAAGGGATCAAGGACGATTGACAGGAAAGAAAGCAGGCAGTGAGCATTTCAGACTTCGCACAGCCCTGGAGGAGAAGAAAGCAGGAGCTGAGCAGCTACTGCTGGGAGATTTAGCGCCTCCTCCATGGAGGCATTTTTAGAAAAGGAAAAAAATAGAATTTTATTATTTTTAAATTCTCAAGAAGACATAACAATTGCAAATAAGTTAATAAAAGGTTCGGGGGACTGCCTGGTTGGATGGTGGATTGCTTTTCTGTTGCATGGAGCCACCAGCCACTTCTCAGGACTTTTCTGTGGCTGTGGGCAGGTGTGACCAGTCAGACACCCACAGTGCACTTGGGGTGGTCTCGAAACTGCAGGGATGCAGAGGTGTGGGGAAGCTTAGGGGTACACCCTCGCCCATCATCCCTGGAGCCACCTGGCTTCCAGTCCCTGAGGGGGGCTCCCCTGGGTGGCTGGCATCTCTGGCTTTGTCCAGAGCGCGTGGTCCTGTCCTACGGGGTGATGGCTTGCCTTCCCTTGATGATGTCTTCTGTTTGGCCCCGCAGGCACAGTCTGGCCGAAATTCCTCATTTCCTCAGTGAGGATGTCTAGTTTACAGTGTGTTGCAAGTCTTCCCCTTTTCCTGATGGTCATTTCTGGGGTGTTTTGTTGGAACAGGAATCGGGGTAGAGACCTAAAACAATGCCCAGCCAAATGTGACTCGCATGTTCACAATTACCACATCTACTTGAACCTTTGAAAACAGGAAAACTCAATCCCTTCCTATTCTTAACTACATTCTGCGAATTTTGGATTCTTTTTTTTCCTGGCTACTGTAACATGATTTTTAGATGATGAAAGGCTGTGAAGACAGAGGCTTTTACATAAAAATAATGTCGGGTGTCAGAGACCTGGGCAACCTCTGAACTGCTCGCCTGCTGTTGCCTGGTGAGCACAACCTCATCGTTTGAGTGCAGCTCGCGGTCCCTCGGCTCCTCCGGGCAGGGCTGACCGTGCGTTACCGCCCCCCACTTCCCGCCCAGGTGTCCCCACCCCCTGGGGCACGTGTTCCTCTCTTGGTCTGTTCTGATTTTAAAAGGTTACCTCCACTTCGATTGCTGACTGTGAAACACTTAAAGAGTCATCTTCTGTGCTTTTAACGTTTTGAAAATTACCATAAAGAGGCTAACACAGCGAAAGCCGTTCCCAGTTAATCAAGCCTCCCCAGCGCTCGTGCATTAGCGGAGATGACGCAGGTGGAAGCTCTTAGAGGACAGAAAGCCCAGGGCAGTGCTGGAACGGGGTGTCATGAGGGTCTGAGGTACATCAGGGAAAAATCCTTGTGAAAAGTGAAAGCAGTTGTGGTGGGCTTTTGAATTCGTCTTTGTGCCTGGGTTGATTCCTTTTCTGGGCAAAACACCAGGAGGGGACAAGTTACGAGGACGGCAAGCAAGTTCCCATCTGTCTTCTCTGGGGAGGACCCCTGGGTCGAGTCACAACCATCCTGTGTCATCCTGGGACAAAGTAAGTAGTCTGCTCCCAAATGTTAATGGGGCCACGTTTGTGGGGGATGGACCCCAGTCTACACACTTAGCGGCCTCTCTGAATGGATTTCCATTGTCTGTGTCTCCTGTGTGTGTTCTGTTCACACACTCACAGATCGGGGCGCTGAGGCTTCGAAGAAGCCCACACGGACCTGACTGTTTTCACTTTGACTCACTACAGAGAGACTAGCCTGGATTTGGCAGGGCTTAGCTTTTACTGGACTACCTCTGCCCTCTGCAGAGTGGGCTTCGACCCTAAATGACCGTCCCCAGGAAATGTTCTGACATTGGGGAATTCTGTTGAGTTGACTGGGGCCAAGGGCCACATCCCTGTCAACCCTCGGGAAGGATCAACTGTTCCACCATCAGGCACACCGGGGAGAGCTAGACCTCATCATGAAATATCGGAGCCTGGGAGGTGAGCCTGAAGCTGGGAGGAGGGAAAACCTTTCCTTTCTCTGGGCTTGACAGTTGTTGGACCAGGACTCCAAGTAGGGAGGATATTCAACATTCCACACCCAGAGGATTTTAACTGAGCACGTACTACGTGCCAGGCACCAATCTAAGCATTGGGATGCAGCGGTGAACAGAAGAGGTTACAGAAGAGAGACTGATGATAAATGAGCAAAAGTAAATGAATGAGAGCGATTCAGCTGGTGACAGGTGCTACGAGGATATAGGATAATAAAACAGGCTGAGGCGATAGAGAAGGGCTTGGTGGGTTTTGTCAACAGTGTGCTCAGACAAGGCTGCCTGGGGCAACAGTGTGACAGGAAGTGACGACCAGAAGAAGCCAGCCAGGCACAGGTCCTGGGGTGTGTGTCCCAGAACAAGCACGAGTCCTGCAGCGGGAGAGAGCTGGCGCATCCTCAGAGCAGAAGGGCTCAGGGGACAGCAGACTGATGGGCATGGAGGGTGGTGGGAAAGGGGGCAAAGGTCAATTCCTGCAGTTGGGGGTAGTCTCGCTGCCCATGTGGCTGCCTGGCGTGGTCAGGAGGGGTCGGTGGCCCTGGACAACAAGCCCAGTTTCACTGAGAGGCAGTGGGAAGTGTTCATCTTCTGATTTATTTCGCTCGCCTCAAACCGTCAGTGTCTTTAGCAGTTGGAATCTCGTCTCCTACCATCGTGGCGAACTGCAGGAAGGGTCTGAACCAGCGCCAGGGCGGAGAGGAATGGCCCGTAGGAGGCTGGCATGGGCTGTGACAGAGCAGGGAGTGGCAGGGTCATGATGCTGGGTGAGGCAGCTGTGGGCACAAGGACGACATAAGGGAACATGTCAGCAGTCCGCAGGGAGCCCCAGGAGTACCTGGGAAGGCAGGCAGGACTCCCTATAGTGGAACAGGAACTGGAGCCCCAGGACTCATGCCGGCTGGGTGGGCCCAGGCCGGTGAGGCCAGGGCGTGCCGACAACATGACTGTGACAGCAGTGTCCACACCACATGCAGCTGGGCTTCCAGCTGAGCCCAACCTGTAGGCCTGCGGGCTGGGCACCCTGTGGGTTATTTGTCTGACATGATACATGTAGGGACTTGGCCTAGGAGGCACGAGGATTTCTTTTATTTTTTTCCCAATCCTTCTACGAACCTTATTGAGCATCTATTATGAGCTAGGCACTTGTGGGTGCTAAGAAATAACGGTGAATAAAATGTGCAAAAAAACCCCTGACCTCATGGAGCTTACATTAGTGTGTGTGTGTTCACGCGTGTGCACATACAAACACACACACACACACACACACACACACACATGCTAGCAAGAAGGAAAATCCAGGAGAGGAGGCGGGAGGGAATGGAGGGGCGGTCTCCTGGCCCAGCCTGAACAATGGGTTGAGAACCTTCATGGGCACAGGTGTCTGGCTGGAAGCTGGAGGATGCGGGACACCTCTTTGTCCCTTGAAGTCCAGGTGACGGGGGGGGGGGGGGGGGGTGTGTGTGTGAAGCTGCTGCAAGGACGGTTTCCCTCTGCCCCTCCACCTCCAGGCCTCCACAGCCCAGGGCGGCTCCCGTGGTCCAAGGGCTCTGGGTGCCACCAGCAGGGGCAGGCTGGCCCGGGCAACACAGGAGAGGGCGGGGCTGCCTGTGGGGAGCATGTGGCTGTGGCCGCTGGGGAGGGGCTCAGCCGGGGAAGGGTGTTGGGCACAAGGAAGCCCATGCAGAGATGCAGGGGAGGGGACAGCTCAGCACCTGAGGTGCTGCAAAGAGCTTTGTGGTTTGGGCATTAATGGCAACGTGGCCTCGTTGGCACCCACAGGCCACCGAGGCTCGGGCTGAGGGACTGAGAGACGTGGCCGCCCCTTCAAACCGACATTCTTTAAACACTAAATGGAGACGGAGAGAAACAGATGCTCTGTTAATAAAAACTGTAAATATGTTCCCTTACATTAAAAACGAGGGATTTATTGCATGTATTGGATACACGCGCTTCTCTGAACCAGACAATTTATTGGGAGGCATATTAAACTGTTTAAATATCAGACAACAAAATAAATCTCTCCTCCTGGGTGAGCAGTATTCCCCTTGTGTGATTTGGTTTCGTAATTTCAGCTGACGGCAGCTGCTGACTTCAGGGAAGCGCAGCAGCGACACTGGCTGGGTGGAAGTTGCTGCCAGGTCCACGCCGCTCTTTGTGATTTACATGTCATCTGTGAAAACACTCAGCAGAAATCTTTTGAGGCTGGTAAGCAGTATTTTAAGATTTTCACTCGAGGGCATTGCCCACTCTGGCAGGAGTGGGGACAGTGCACGTCATGCCCGTTATGAGAGGAAGCCCAGGTGGAAACCTGAGTTAACCGATGTCACCTTCCTGATTAATCCCAAGGACGCACCCCAGGCAGCAGCCGTGCTGGCCCGCCTCTCAGTCTGGCTGCCCCAAGAGACCTCCGGGCTATGCTCAGAGGTCATTAGGACTGGTTTAAGCCAAAGGTAAGTATAACCCTTATCATTTAAAAGAATAGGAAAGCAAAGGCTCTACAATCAGCCATGCGGTCATTGCCTCAAGCGGGGGGGGGGGGGTCATCACCCCCACTGGGTGGGCATGGGGCATCCCCTCTCCCGTTTCTCCTTGTTTTCTCCCCTCCCCTGGGCCCCACCACACCACACCCACATCCCAGTCCCTGCGGCATTTTATCCCTTTGCTTCCCTGTCCCAGGCTCTCAGCCAAGGGCTTCTTTCTGTTTTTTCTCTCAGTGGAAGTGGAGGTGTCCTGCACATTTTAGCTCCCTCTGAATGAAACAGTCGCCAGTCAAACCACTCTTTCTCTTACAAAAGTGGATCATTTGTTGCAGTATAACGCACTAGATTATTCTGCTAACAGAGCGTCTGTCACTTTTCATCTTCCCAGAACACCTTCTTCTCCGTCCTCACTAGGCATGAGCGCAGAGACAGGCAGGGGTAAGAGCATCCCCTGGGGTAGGAAGAGAGAGCCCCAACCTGCCACAGAAGGAAAAGCTGCCGAACGGAACGATGGCAAATGTCCTAAAAGGGACACAGGTTGTCTTGACAGGCAAGGAGCATCCTGTTTTGAAGGTGTTCGAATGGAGGCTGGTTAATTTCCGTTTCGGTGAAAGACTGGACCGATTCACTCTATCTGGAAGTAAGGGTCTAGGGACATTTTTTCTTGCCCATTTGTTCCAAGAATGAATTTGTCACTGTAGTGGACATCTGCTCTTTTCACTCCCAGCACGCTTTATCCCTCTGTCAAAACTGTTTATTTCTCTCTGGCCCGGGTGGGGTTGGCTTCACTCCAGCCCCCAGGTGGTCCTCACTGATCACATGAACATGTGACACAAAATCACTGTGGGCCCATCCACTGGCCTGTGCCAGACTTCTCTAATCGTCCCATGTGTCTCCCTCTTGGTCCCTGCCATGCCATGTGCCACTGTCCCTGAGTCCATGTCCATTCTCATCTCAGGCCACTTCTCTGCTCACTAGGTGGGTGCCCAGGTGCCTGCCTGTGGGAGGCGTCCTCCTGCACCTTCAGGGCTGGCCGGAGTGGAGCTGTAGAACCGCAGAAGCCCACTGGTGGCTTCCACCCACCTACCCAGCCAAGTCATCTATGAACCAAACTTGGTTTGTCTCCTTCCTCCGTCAGCTGGTTCTAGGCCCCCACCCTCCACTCCAAGGTGGCTACAGATGTGATCTGAGGGGGAGGCACAGATTCAACAGTGGTGGCTGACAGAGGGGCTTAGACACCTGCTCACACAGCCTACTTGAGCCCGCTGGCCCTGCTATGTCCCATCCTGGAGGGGGCACTACATCTGTATAACGGATTGCTCTTGGGCTGCCAGTAGCTATCATGACATACCTAGCTCGCAAGGACAGCTCTGGCCATATGGTCACTCAGCGTCCCATGGTCAGATGCTGTGATGGTTCATTTTATGTGTCAAATTGACTGGGCTAAGGGATGCCCATGGAGCTGGTAAAACATTTTTTCTGTGAGGGTGTTTCCAGAAGAGATTAGCATTTGAATCAGCAGGCTGAGTATAGATCCACCCTTCCCAGTGTGGGGGGGGCCCTCATCCAATTCTTTGAGGGCCTGAATAGAACAAAAAGGTGGGAGAAGGGGGAATTCTCTCTCTCCTAGAGCCGGGACATCTGTCTTCTTCTGCTCTTGAAGATTGCAGCTCCTGGCTCGTGGGCCTTTGGATTCCAGGACTCACAGCAGTGGCCTGCCTGGTTCTCAGTCCTGTGGCCTTGCAGCAGGAGTTCTACCACAGGGCCCCCTGGCTCTCAGGCCTTTGGACCTGGACTGAATTATACCACCAGCTTTCCTGGTTCTCCAGCTTGCAGACAGCATATCATGGGACTTCTCAGCCTTCGTAACTGCATGAGCCGTTCCCATAATACATCTCCTCTCCTGTGTCTATATATCCTATTGGTTTCTTTCTCTGGAGAGCCTCGGCTAATACTGAGGCTCTGCCTCCAGGCCCAGCAGCGTCCTGGGAGCTGGGTTTTAGATGGTGTTGCATCCTCCACTGTGGAGGGATAGCCTTGCTCCAGAGCCCTAGGGATCCCTATGTTGTGATTGTCCCACTAGTCCTTTCTATAAACATCACACAGAATCTTTTCCTACCACAGATACCTCCAGGACCACAGAGTACTTTGGGGCCTATGGCCCAAATGGCAAAGCTGCTCGTACTGCAGCCTGGACTTGCTGTAAACCATCCTCCCCCTTGCGCCCTGCTCAAAGACGGAGGGAACTCTTCCATTTCACTCAATAATTGGATTGGAACAGGATTGATTCCAAGTCCTGCCAGAACTTGCAGAGGGCTACCAGGCCCTGGGCTTCCTTCTTAATGATGGGAGGTGTAAGATGAAATAAGTTCCCCTTTACTTTACAGGGATAGCCCCACTGGACCCCTAAGAGCTTCCCTGATGCCATAGTTTCCTGAATCTTTGTAGGGTTCATCTCCCACCCTCCAGAGCATATATTTTACCCAGGGCTTGAACACATTTGCCACATTTTATTCATTTTATTTGATTAACATGATGTGATCACTATAGTAGAGTATATACAATGTGCAGAATGTCCAAGAGATACTGGTCCCTTTGAACTATATTAGAACAGAGGGGCTGGGCATGGTGGCTCACACCTATAATCCTAGCACTCTGGGAGGCCAAGGTGGAGGATCGCTTGAGCCCGGGAGTTTCAGGCTGCAGTGAGCTGTGATGACGCCACTGCACTCTGTCCTGGGCAACAGAGTGAGACCCAGTCTCAAAACACAAACAAACACACAAACAACCAGATGGTAGGAGAGTTAACCTGGCCTAGAACAAGACTGTAAATGCATACAGTTGGCTCTCCATATCTGCAGGTTCTGCATCTGAGGATTGAAGTTATTCAGAAAAAAATCCCAAGAAAGAAAACAACAACAAAAATAACATCAATTAAAAAATGTACAGAGCCGGGCACGGTGGCTCACGCCTGTAATCCTAGCTCTCTGGGAGGCTGAGACGGGCGGATTGCTCAAGGTCAGGAGTTCGAAACCAGCCTGAGCAAGAGTGAGACCTCGTCTCTACTAAAAATAGAAAGAAATTAATTGGCCAACTAATATATATAGAAAAAATTAGCCGGGCATGGTGGCACATGCCTGTAGTCCCAGCTACTAGGGAGGCTGAGGCAGGAGGATCGCTTGAGCCCAGGAGTTTGAGGTTGCTGTGAGCGAGGCTGACGCCACGGCACTCACTCTAGCCTGGGCAACAAGTGAGACTCTGTCTCAAAAAAAAAAAAATGTACAGTATAATAGCTATTTACATAGCATTTACGTTGTATTAGGTAGTATACGTACTCTAGAGACGGTGGAAAGTACATGGGAGGATGTGTAGGCTGTACGCAAATACTACCATTTTATACAAGGGACTTGAGCATCCTTGGATTTTGGCGTGGGGGGTTCTGGAACCAACCCCTCATGTATGCCAAGGGACGACTGTACTATTGACCGTCCCCTGCAATATGAAACAGCTCCTGATCCTCCTTGTTGATAGGGACAGAAAGAAAGCACTTGCCAGATCAGTAGCCACGTGCCGTGTACCTGAGTCAGCGTTAATCTGCTCTAGCAAAGATGATACCCAGCATGGCCATGGCCCCGGGCCACTGCTTCACTGAGTTTGTGGTGGTCTACTGTCACCCTCTAGGTGACTGTCTACTGTCACCCTCTAGGATCTGTCTGGTTTTTGTAGGAGCCAGACTGGGGAATTAAACAGAGGAAACAATGGAGACTATCCTTTAGGTTTTTACAGTGGCATTCATCTCTGCCAGCCCCAGGATGCCATGTGGTTTTCGATTAGCCAGGTTGGGAGGCAGTTTGCGAAGCTTCTGCTTCACCTGCCTCACTGTGATGGCTCTTAACCCACAGGCCAAGGGACCAGTGGGAGGTTCTGCCCACTCTGTGTTGATTCCAGTTCTATATCAAGAGACCAAATGACTGCTGTGGGGGTCTGTGGACCTAGTGGACCAGCAGTAAAGCTGGTCACGGGCTAGGACTATACTTGCTATTTGGCCCCATGGGCCCCCACGCTGGAAGGGGCCGTGACAACGCTGCAGGTTCCTGGGTATCAGTGTCGACTTGGACTCTGTCCAACAGTTCTCAAAGTGCCTGGCTGGTCACCTTCCCCAACGTATGGCTACTCAAGTCATCACCCACGTTCTTCTCATGGAAGGGCTGGAGGGACTGACCCTATCCATTTGCCAGGTGGTGCAGGGTCTTCTTTACTCAGTAGGTGCTAGGTCTTACCTTAGGCTGGGAACTGGACAAGCGCCCGTCACTTTTTATTAGGGTAGCTGATTTTTTAAAAATTTTTATTTTTTGGCCAGACGCGGTGGCTCACGCCTGTAATCCTAGCACTCTGGGAGGCCGAGGCGGGAGGATTGCTCAAGGTCAGGAGTTCCAAACCAGCCTGAGCAAGAGCAAGACCCCCGTCCCTACTATAAATAGAAAGAAATTAATTGCCCAACTAATATATATAGAAAAATTAGCCGGGCATGGCGGTGCATGCCTGTAGTCCCAGCTACTCAGGAGGCTGAGGCGGTAGGATTGGTCGAGCCCAGGAGTTTGAGGTTGCTGTGAGCCAGGCTGATGCCATGGCACTCACTCTAGCCTGGGCAACAAAGCGAGACTCTGTCTCAAAAAAAAAAAATATTTTTTTATCATCTTCCCCCAAATAAAAAGATGAGTGGCTAATTAAAAAAAAATAGGTTAAGCAATGCTCTTTTGGCTGCCATCTCTCTTGCTCCCCAAAACGCCGTGTTCTGGGAAGACTTCTCCAGCTGTCTGCATTCAGGAGCTCTGGCTGCCTCCCCGACCTTGCCACTCACCATGGGAACCATGTCCACCTCTGACAGTGAGGTGCCACCACTTGGCCAATGGTGTCTGGGGTCCTCTTATCCCCGTTACTACTGGGGAGCCCACTTCCATGACAGTGTCTCCCTAGCTCATGGCCTGCAGAGGACAGCTGACAGTGAACTTCTCATGATGCCAGAGCTCCTCCGCTAGAACATTCTTTATTGCTGCGGTAAAAGAGTGTGCAATGGGGACATGACGATGGCAGAGCAGACTCCCATGGGTTGAGAATCCAACCTCTCCAGAGCTGTGACTCTTAGAAGTAAGTCTCAGGCTGGATCCTTAGCTTTTTCCGCCCTCCAGCTGCAGAGATGAGAGCATCGCCATTTCATTAGCAATTAGCAATTAGCATTGCCAGCCCTCCAGCCATCTGATCCCACAGCCCTTATATTATTAGCTCCCTCAGACCTCTCAGTACCTTTCCCATTCCTGTACCTTTCCCATTCCTGTGCACCCCCAGTGACAGTTCCAACAATCGCGCCACTTTGGAATGCCAGGGGCTGCTGGTGCTCCACCTTCCAGCCCCAAACCCAGATTTTAGCGTCTGCTTCCTAAAATCCCTCCTGGCCCCACTGTCTTGGGCCTGAGGCCAGGGAAACAGATTCTGTGTTGGAGAGGCTGGAAGTGTATTGGGAAATGAATGGTCTCGGAAACAATACCTAGCAGGTGCACATGAAGCAGATTGAGCAGTTGCACCAAAGGCCTCAGCTGATCCTACCGGCAGCGCTGGGGCTCAGGTGGTCCTTTATCCTCCTGCACTGACCAATCATGGGAGGCCGCGGAACCCCAGGCCAGGCAGAGGATAGTATCTGGATGAGAATAAATAAAGCCTGGGCATTTATGAACATGAAACTGTGCCTGGAGGCTCAGCTGTGAGCCATCAGCAGCCAATCCTCCCTACAGCTGGAGGAATGAGTGCTGGTCCCAAAGGGGAGAGAGAGGTAGTGCACTCCTGTATCCACTGCCCCGAGGAAGAGGCTGACCCAGCATAAGCCCGAGAGGAAGGGCAGAAGGATACTAGTTTCTTGGTGACATCCTTTAAGCTGCTAGATAAAACCTTGCCTGAAGTCACATTTCAATTGTACTTTTCAGTTAAGCATGTAGGTAAATTCTCCTTGTTTCAGCTATGTGAGTTGGGCTTTCTGCTGCTGGATGAAACCTTACCTAAAGCTGCTTTTATTTGCATTTTTCATTTAAGCATACAGACAAATTCTCCTCCTGGTTTAAACTGTGTGACTTGGCCTTCTATCACTTGCAACATAAAGAACATCCATGTATCCACGTACAAACACTAACAGTTTATTGCCTTTTTAAAAATCAGAACCTAAGGTTAAATTTGTGAATTGGAAAATTTATTAGTAAAACAGATTTCTGTATACATTAATGATGGCTCTTTTCTTGGTCCACAGTGCTACCTGAATATGGAGTGGGAATTACTTATGGAAATATTTACAAGCTTATACTGCAGTATAACTGGTGCTTGTTTGAGTGCTTCATTAATATTTAATTTTGTATCATTTCTTGAACTAATTTATTGGCACATTTTCAGCATTCCGCCAAGAGACTTTACATAAATCACATTAATAATAAATGACACGAGAGCTTTTTATATTTCTTTTCTGAGCTATCATTTAAAGATAATTTTCTATGACAGGGAATTCTAAATGTACTATTGAAGATAAGACTTTTTTAATGTCTGCTTCGGCAACCAACAGGAAATACAATATGATTTAAATTATATTTATGTCGTGGGTTTTGACACAGTGCTTTCTGTTATTAACGCTTGTGAAGTATACCTCTTTGTAAAGTGTTTCCAGCCATCCATGAAAAAACAGGCTTGCTCAGACAAATACTTGAAGCTAAAATGAAACTATAGAAGCAAGTTCATCAGACGAAGCAAGAAGTTTTCCTTGTGGGAACTGGGGCAGCCCATGCTTGTCCGAGTGGCAAGGACATAAATTCTACAGGTGGCCAATATTTCTTTTTTCTTTCTTTCTTTTTTTTTTTAAGAGACAGGGTCTTAGTATGTTGCCCAGGCTGTGTGTCATCTGCCATTTATTTCCTCAGTGTTTCATAGTTCTCCTTGTGGAGATCTTTCACCTCCTTGGGCAAGTATACTCCTAGGTATTTTATTTTCTTTGTAGCGATTGTGAATGGTATTGAGTCTTTGATTTGACTCTCAGCTTGGCTGTTGGTGGTGTATAGGAATGCTACCGATTTGTGTACATTGATTTTATAATCTGAGACTTTGCTGAATTTATTTATCAATTCCAGAAGTCTCTCGGTGGAGTTTCTGGGATCTAGATACAAGACCATCACGTCAACGAAAAGCAGTAGTTTGACCTCTTCTTTCCCTATTTGGATACCCTTTATTCCTTTCTCTTGCCTGATTGCTCTGGCTAAGACTTCCGGCACTATGTTGAATAGAAGTGGTGACAATGGGCACTCTTGTCTTGCTCTAGTTCTTAGGGGGAATGCTTTCAAGTTTTCCCCATTCAGTATGAAGTTGGCTTCTGTGGGCAGGCTGTCATGCTCCACACATCACCTGAACAAAACATAAAATTAACTCTTTAAACAAGTCACGTTAACCAATAAGCAATTCAGACATTTTATGTGGAAAAGAGAAAATATGATAAACCACCGAAAGTGTATTTTTAAAAACTTTTTTGTTAATTTTTATTTACTTGATTTTTCTGTCTCTATTTGACAAGTATACCATCTGATGAAAGTATATCTTTAAATGCATGTCCTAATTAAGAATTAACCAGCAAAAATTTGGGGAAAAGCCATACCTTAAAATAGTTTAGAATTCTTAAAAGCATTTATGGTAAAGCACATGGATATGAAAATAAAATGCAAAGATGATTTCTTTCCCCCCACAATGCTTCCAGAATGGTCAGGATTCTTTTGATTGCAAGTGACAGAAATCCAGCATAGAGGGCAATGGGGGATTAAAATAACCGAAAATGTCTGTTTTGTTACAAAGTAAGAAGGAGAATTTCCTCTTCCCTCCCTGGCATCTCATGCTCACTTCCAAGGGGACCCTGCAGCGCTGGGGTAACTATTGGTCGCGTGTGCTCACCAGCCTTCTGGAAATAGCACCCGTTTCTTTTGGAGCAAGTGCACTCAAGTCCCTGCGGTCCTGATGGGGCTGCTGTCATCACAGTGCCCACCCCCCTTCTGCCACAGGGTGGACATATGCCCCAGCTGAGCTGGCTCCTAGTATCTGCCGTCCTGTCTCAGTTGCCACTCCCCCCATTACTTGAATTTGTGACACCGCAGCCGCTCCCTGAAGCCAGAAAGAGCAGAACCCACAAATTCCCTGGGCTCTCACCCCCTCTAAGAAGAGGACAGCCACTTAGCTTGGCAGGGCCGTCTCAGGAGCGTCACTGTCTCCGAGGGCTCACCGTGCTCGTTTCTAAATGTGCACCCACCATCTGCTGGATGATTCACGCCCGGCTGGATACAACGTCGGGGCTCAATTCGGGTCTTTGGAAGGAATTGAATTCACTCCAAAATCAAAGGTGTCAAGCTTGGTGGCCTTAAAATTCTGGAATCATTTTGGGAAATGAGGACAACATTTGCCCTTGTACAATGTCTCGATGTGTCTCCCATTTTCATAAAAATGTGACGAAGGTTCTGACAGGTCCCCAGGGTGACTCCTGCCCCATCTGTGATTGTGCCCCTCACGACCACGGACCTGGCTCCTGCTCACGCACCCTCCCTTCCCTGGACTGGCTGGACTGGGCTGGGGGCCTTTCTCCCCTTCTTCCTCCCTCCCTTGCTTTTATTTTCCCCATTTTTAAACTTCAGGTGCAGAAATTTGAATTAGTTAATTACATGCCTTAGTTCGTGGCACTTTACTGTCACTAGTTGACATGAGGCTCCTCTCTGGTTTGTAACAATTTATTCTCTTTTATCTGCACGTCACTTTCCCAGTCTCCATGCCCTGCCCCCCATATAGGCTCATGTTCTATTACGTGAATCTTTGTTTGCATGTATTCTTGCCAAAAGAGTATTGCTTTATCGTATTTTGTATTTTTCTATGCATACATTTTAAATGTTCATGAATGGCATTGGGTTATAGATCTCATTCTGTTTCTTGTTTGTTTCACCAGTATTATGTTTTTGAGGACTGGCCCTATGGCCCTGGGTCTGCCCAATTCATCACTTCTAACTCTGCAAATACTCCGTGGTGCGCGTGCTGAGTTCCCCTGTGCCCCCAGAACCCACTTCCCACCTTCCTCTCTGGGAGGCGCCATCAGGAGATCGTAGGGTAGGCGAAGGGCGAGGTGGGCTGTTTATTCAACTAGACAGCTGGGGGGCAGTGGCTGCAATCCCTACCCAGGGCTCCTGTCCAGGGGCTCCCACCTACAGCCCGGAGGCCACTCTCTGCCTTGGTCCTCAAGCACAGGGCTGGGGGTGGGGATGGGGGTGGGGGTAGGGGTGGGTAAGAGCTCCCCGTGGGTGCTAGTCCAGGGGTGCTTCACTGTCTCTTGTTGGAATCTCTAAATGCCATCTACACCTTGTACATGATTCCATCTGGGAACTCTTCTCAGTTGCCCTGTTCAATCCATCTCTGACTAATTGAGCATGTATTCACCACATTGTCCTTTCTGCCCACCCAGTGCTGGACTCCTGCATTGCTGCTGACTCCCTGCCACTGCAGATACCTCTGGGACAAACATCCTCACTCCTGCTTTCCACCTCTGGTCCTCTCCTTTCCAGTGTGAGGTGCATTGTCATCCTAGCCCTGGAAGCTGCAGCATCTAGAGAGCAGTTCGCCCTTGTCTTCCTGATCAGTTAGCCCAGCAGTTCCCAGCCAGGGGTGATGTGACCCCCCAGGGGACATTTTTGATTGTCATGACGGGGGACAGGGTGGTGAGGTGGCACAGGCTGCTAGCAGGTGGGGGCCGGGGATGTTGCTAAGTGAATTTGCTCCATGCATAGGACAGCCTCCACAAGAAAGCATCATCCGCTCCAAATGTCAGCAGTGCCGAAGTTGAGGAAATCTGAGTTAAGATAATACCAAATTGTTGTTGTTATTGTTTAGAATACCAACTTTATATAATTTTCAAATATGTCTTCTAGTACGAGCTCCAATTCAAAGCAATACATGGGTGCATTTCTAACAAGGTTCAAAAATATGGAACGCTTCACAAATTTGCGTGTCATCTTTGCGTGAGGGCCACGCTAATCTTCTCCGTATTGTTCCAGCTTTAGTACGTGTGCTGCTGAAGCCAGCGCTAAGATAATACCACTTTGGGCGTCAGCCTTAATCCTTTCTTGGGTTTTTTATTTGTTTGGGAGAGGTAGGGGAGGAGGAGACCTCCTTAGATCCTGCTTCTTGCTTCCTGTGAAAGGAGCTTGGTTGCCTAAGCCCCAGGCCTCTCTCCACCCTCTCCCTCCTTCCTCCCTGTGGCAGGAGGGGTGGCTTGTCTGATCCAAGTGTCTGAGTTTCCAGGGAGGAGCCAGGCAGGCATGCTTAGCCCCTTCCTGCCTGCACAGGAGCCTCGGAGACCGGGGCTTAGTTCCTCCAGTCCTTATGTCTAAAATGTCAGGCTCCGCCCTGGCTGCAGAATACCGTTGGTCCAGCTGCCTGTACACCACACCGCTCTCCTCCAGCTGCGACAGTTATGAAGCTGAGATTTCCATTGTCATCTGCCTCACTTCTTTGCCAGTCCCTCCTCTGGTTTAGAACTGGGGGAGAGAGCATCGGAAAGTCTAATTCATTGGGACCCTTGGAGACCAACAGTCACTTTACTATTGCTGGAGCCGCCCTGTCTTCCTCAGGGCAGTGCGGGCAGACACCCCGCAGGCACTGGCATTAGGGGCACAGGCCTATTGTTGGTGGGTGGGGATTCTCCATTTGAACTTGATAGGAGAAGATGTCCCTGGCCTGGGATGGAAGACACAGCATGTTTGCTCACGTGTCTGCCCAGCGTGAGTGGAGCTGGACGCAGGGGCCCAGATGACTCAGTTGAGACCAGCCCCTCTCCTCCCACTGCTTGGCTTCTGTCTCCGTGTTAGCTGTATCCTCAGGCAGGCTGTCGCCTTACTGTGGCTGCAGCAGCGACCAGACTCTCCATGGCAAGTTCAAATCCCACTAAGAACAGCAAGAGGTTTTTTCTGAGCATCCCGGCAGTGCTCTGATGTACCTGGGATGCACCTGTCTCCTGAACCGACAATGAATCAGAACCCAAACCGTCTTCCCCACGCCCTGCCTGGACACTGAGAAAGGAATGACACCCCGGTGTCTGCAGTAACGTGACTTGGCTAGGCCACTCTCTTCATTAGCATTTCTCTACCCATCTGGGACTGTCCTGCCCAAGCAAATGGTTTAACTGTTCATTACAGGAGCTTCCAGAAAGATCTATCAACTGTTCAGTGGAAAACACTGATGGTTTGTGCCCTAAGAGTCTTTGGAAGCTGTGGCTTAAGATCCTGGCCAATCCTGGACTGTTGCGTCATGATCCTCACCCAGATTGTGCCCTCCCCAAAGACCTGCTTTAAACCAAACTTCCAATTCTGCATACATCCCGACCTCACCTTCCCCCTCTGAGTCGGTGACCACAGGAAGCTGTAAGCCCAGCTCCGTCATATCCGCTGGCCGTGTCGGTGATGTCAGGGAGCCAGCTTCCGACGATAAGTTGGAAGACTCCCTCAACCAGGAAGGGGTCGAGCTCCAGACGAACACTTGTCAGTGCTAACAAGAGGGTCAGCTTCAAATATGTCCCAATTCAGAGGGGCCTCTGTTAGCAGGAAAGGAGAGAAGGGCTGGTGAGTTTCGCAGGTTAGTTTCTCAGGAAGCAGATGCTGGATGGAGCTTGGCTTGCAGGGGATTTATTTATTAGGGAAAAACACCCGAGGTAAGAGAAGGGGGCAAGGCGAAGTGCGACACCCAGAGGGGAGCCTTGTTAAAGGGTAAGCTTATACATATTAAAATGTTAGCGCAGCGGAACACACAAGTATTCATGAATCGGGCAGCACCGAATTGCAAGCTCCCAACTGCAAGCTCCCCCTGTGAGGACTTTTATGAGGTGTTTGCAGAAGCAAGACAAAAACATTTTGGTAGGTTAAAATGGGAAGTCCCTAGTTAGAGGCTAGTTGGCAGTTTCTGATTGGGTAAGCTTGAGTTTACATTGAGTTGGGTTTCAGTTTGCTTACTTAGGAACCCAAGGTGCTGGAGCTGTCTCAGCCTGATGGCTTCTTGATTAATTACCTTCATTATAGCTTAGATGGCCAGTCCTTTAACCCCCTACCTCTATCAGTCACTGGATGTGGCCCCCCAGGAAACAAAAGGCATGTCTTGGGTGAGGCAGTGCTGCATGGCTGGGGCAAACCAGGCAGGTGACAGCCCTCCCAGAAGCTGGGGTAAGTCCTTGCTAGATGGCAGATGGGGCGGCACATTCCCGTCCCTCCACTGAGCAGAAATCAAGCAGAAGCCAGTGGCCTTGACTCCCTCCAGACAGGGCTTCTCCTTGGCACTGGTCCTGACTTGGAAAGGAGTGTCTGTAGGGTAGGAAAAATATTTTTTTTCCCTTTACCCATCCTAGGTTCATTGACTGGGGCCCCTATGACAAAAGAAGATAGAAAAAAACCCAGGAGTTTATTAACATGTTATAACAGGAAATATGAAATATCTCATGTGTACGTGGGAGGTGCTCAGAGGATGAGTAAATTCCACAGGGGTGGCTCATAGCCTCTTCAACAAAGAACAGTACGTTTTTAGAGAAGCGACAGGACATGGGGAAAGGACTCGGAATCTCTAGGGTCACCCAACTCGTGGGAAGGCAAATAAGTGGTAGATAAAGGCAGGTTAGAATCTGTTATCCAGATTATTCTGGTTCTGATAAGGGTCTAAAGTTGTCTCCGGGGAACAACCTTTGTCCTTCGTGGTAGAGAGGGGAGGAGGGCGCCTTTGTGAGTTTATGTCCTGCTTTTAGGCAGCTGGGAGCAGGGCAGAGAGCTCTTCTTGTATCTGCTTCTTTGCAAGTGTCTTCAGCTCAAAATAATCCTTATGCCAAAGGGACATACTTTGGGTGGCATGTTCTGGTCCCCTATATCTCCCTGAAGGAGGCATTGGTGTTTCCACTCTTTTGCAGAATTAGGCCTTTTATGACTAACTTGATGCTGTTTGGTTACTTGAAGGGACTGAACAAAGGGTGACCAGAGTTGTCAGGGGCCCTGCCTGGGTTTTCCGCCGGGAAGGGGAGGAGCTAGCCTGGTAGGATTGCGGGCGGTTAACTGTATCTCTGCGCCAAGTACGAGGGTCACAACCTACCCAGGCCCTTGGTGATGAGAAACTGGGGCCAGCCAGGGTCCCTCCCTGCAAGACAGCTCAGCTGCCCCAGCTGGACAACTTAACAGAGGTGAGGTGAGGGGACTGGCCCTGTGACAAGAAAAGGCGTGAAAGGAAGAAGGGAAGGAAAGAACCTGACTGTGTGTTTGCATACCTGGACAGACGTGCAGCCCTCCCAGATGAAGACAAAGCCCCCAACAATGAAAAAGATAAATGTCTTCATAATCCCGTCAAGGTCGAGGGGCCCTTTGGAGACGGTGCTAAGCCAGCCCCGCCAGACACGCCACCTTGCGTGGGCCCTTCCAAGTCCTGGTCCTGTTATGGTGTTAATATTTACACTCTGTATGCGGGTTAAGCTAGTTCGAGTTGGGTTTCTGTTGCTTCCGACCAGGAGTGACACCCGGGTGTGGATTTGCTGAAAGGGGACTGTCCAGGACCCCTGAGCTGGGGCTGTGGGAGGCGATCTCCTGTGACAGTGTCAGGGACAGTCATGCGAACATCTTCTCAATTCCTAAAGGGCCACCACAGCCCACGGAGGCGTGAGCGTCTCCTGGCCACCCCTTTCAGGTTGGCGGTGAGGAATCATCTTGACAGGCTTCCTAGACTGTATGTGTGTGCAGGTGGGGGTGGGCGGGACTTGGGGCTGAGAAGGACACACCACACCTCCTACTTTCTACGGGAAAGTGGAGGGGGAGTAACCACTTAAATCTAAAACTTTCTTCCAAAAATCTGTTAATAACAGGTAGAGCACAGGGGATTTTTAGGGCAGTGAAACTATTCTGTATGCTACTGTAATGGTGGATACATGTCATTATACGTTTGTCAACACCCACGGAATGTACAATGTGAAGAGTGAACCCTAATGTAAACTATAGACTTCAGTTACTAATAATGCATCAATAGTGGCTCGATTGTAGCACACACAGCACCCTAATGCAAGATATTAATCGCAGGGGAAACTGGATGCAGAGGGGTAAGGGTGTGTGCAGGGTTCTTTCCATTCGGTGTTTCTGTAAATCTGAAACAACTCTAAAATATAAAGCTTATCAATTAAGACAAAACAAGACAAATCTAATAATACAAGGTCATATTCCTAGTCTCTTCCAATTAAAAAATCCTAGTGTGTGATTGCAACTGTATTTTCTGCAAAAAAAACCATTCAGTACACGGAAAAAGCGATGTACACCCCAATTTTATCACCCTTAAAATCAGTCATATAGACGCAAACTTTAACTAACACAGACCGCCGGCATCATGCGCTAAGAATGTGTGAAAGTTGACGCTGTGCTCATTTTTACAGTTTCGACAAATCAATCATTTATCTTAGAGAAATACCAGAGCTTTGGACAAATAAGCCGTATCTAGAGCGCTGAGAAACAAATTCACCTGCATGTTTCCCGTCTCTGGGCAATCTCTTTCTCCAAGGCCAACATTCTTTGCCAAATAAGTCTTGACTCCAACTTTGGAAAGGAGGAAGTTTATAAACACACAGCCACGGAGACACACAAATGCTTCCTGGAATCCTGTAGTTCTGCAGTTAGCGAGTCCGAGGTGCTTGCCCTGTCCCCAGATCTCTACCCGAATTGCTCCGCCATGTTGCCTTGCCCAGTCCACATTCCAGGGACCCCTCCTCCTCCAGGCAGGCAACAGAGGTTCTGCTGCAAGGGGAGGAGGGACCGATGCCTGTGCCTCTGGCAGCCTGTGCTGGCACCTTGCCTTTTGCCCTCCTTGGGGACAGCTTCCCTCTGCCAGCTGTCACACAGCCCTACAGCCCAACAGACTTCCTCGAATGTCACAGCATGGGGTATCATGTAACATTAGCATGTACCATTGCGTGGAACAGCATGTAACATCAGCCTTGCCCACGTATTTTGTTCTTAACAGCCACCGTTTCAGTGTGTCCCCAGTTCTGCACGCACGTGGCCAGCCAGCTCCCGCCATTCATTTGCAGCCTACACAGCTTCGTTGCCACCACAGTAGTCCTCTTGCAGCCCCGCAAAGAGGCAGAGGAGATGTTTGTCTTGCGAGAAAGGCCAGAAAGGCCAGAGCAGGCGCATTTCCGCATCCCCATGTTGATGATCGTCCTTTTCAGAATCAAAGTTCCAGAAGTCACGTGCCTCCCCCAGAGATGCCAGACGCTGAGTTCCCAGGCCAGCCTCTCGCCCACTTCTCACTCACGGACACCTTCCTTCCTTCACGGCCTGGGAGACCACAAGGAACCCCAGTTCCTCCCACGGGCCCTAGGGACAGGCAGCCTGGGTCTGAAGCCTGGATCTTTGCAATTATAGCTAAGCGACTTCAGGCAAACCTCTCTGCCCCTCGGTTCTTACCTGTAAAGTGAGGATAAGAGTCACACCTTATGATTAGAAAACCGGGATAAAAAAAAAAGTCACACGTACCACTTAAGGTTGTACATAGGGGAAATACTTGTTCAGTGCAAGGCCTGGATCCTGTGTAAAGGCCAACAATAGGGAGTCATAGTATCATCATTATATTCTTGCGTGTCCCCAGCAGGAGTGAGAGATCCCTCTCCCAATGCCACCTTGCTGGGCTAACTAAGGGCTGGGCAGGCCTGAGCTGCACCTTTGTTCACTTACCTACCCCATGACATCAAACACTCCACTCTACCCGCAACTGCTGCAGTTCACAGGTGGGTTTTGCACACCAACGGCCTGCCCCTTCTCCCAGCCAATGTGGGACAGTCAGCACCAAGCCACGGACACCTGCAGACAAGGGCCCTACTAGGACAATGGCCATGTTGTACTCACAGCTGTGCCTTAATTCTTGTGGCGGGGTTGGGAGAGGCATGGTGGCTACAGTCTAAGAGCTGCATGGCAACTGGGGCTGGGGTGAGACCCTCACCACCTGAGTACATCCCACTTTGGGCTCTTTGCAGATACTGTTCCTTCTGTCTGGAACCCCTGCCAGACTCATTTACACACACACACACACACACACACACACACACACACACACACACACACAGCCTGCACCTAATAAACTACTGCTTCATTATTTGATTGCTCCAAAGTCAGTTCCCCAGTGCTAAACACAGCACCTGGCAGACGGTGGGCTCTCGGGTCAGAGGAGGTGGCTCACTCCTGTAATCCTAGTATTCTGGGAGGCCAGGGAGTAAGGATTGCTTGAGCTCAGGAGTTCAAGACCAGCCTGAGCAAGAGCGAGACCCCATTTCTACTAAAAATAAAAAAACATTAGCCGGGCATGGTGGCGTGTGCCTATAGTTCCAGCTACTCGGGAGGCTGAGGCAGGAGGATCGCTTGAGCCCAGGAGTTTGAGGTTGCTGTGAGCCAGGCTGACACCATGGCACTCTAGCCCAAGCAAGAGAGTGAGACTCTGTCCTCCCCCCCAAAATAAACCAAAACGGTGGGCTCTGATCTGCTCCTCCTTGACATCCACTAGGGTGTCAGTACTTTCCCGATCCACTGGGGAGGTGGTGGGCACTGGGGGGGGGGAATGGTAGGTAGAGAGTACCACACCCGGGACATTCTAACTCCGCATGGCCATCGTACCAGGTGTGGCCCACTTGCATAACCCCCAGCCAGTTTCCACCCAAACCGCCTGTCCCTTCTCATCTGAATTCCTCAAACCTGGGCCCTTGCTCAGGCACCTGCTCTTATAAAATCTCCGGAACTTTCTGTGTGAAAAGCAGCAGAGAAACCCCAAAGAAAGACTAAGTGATTTGGCTACATCAAAATGTACAACTTCTGAAGGTTAAAGAAACAATGACGTTAAAGGCAAACCACAATCTGGGGAAAATATTTGCCACCCATATGGGGAATAATAGATAGCATGTTTGACAAATATTTACTGACTGCCTGCCCTCCACGGGGTGCCTGGGAGCAGACCAGAGGGCTGGAGTGGCAGTTTATTAAGTACTATCCTGGGTGCACGCAGACACTTCCATAAACGGACAAGGCCGGGAGGTGACGGTGGGGACGTTGACAGGGGCCAGGCGGCCATGTTTTATTTTTTTTTTTTGTATTTTATTCTAAGAGCAGTGGGAAACCACGGATGAATTTTAAGCAGAGGGCAAAGGGCTTGCCTTTTGAAAAGCTCACTCTGGCGGGTCAGTGGGTGAGCGGACGAGCTGAGGCAGGGGCAGGAGACCTGGTAGTGCAACCCGCCTTGTAGGGGTCAGGCGGGAGGTGGTGACGGCTTGGAGTAGGCGGTGGCCCTGGCAATTGGGAGAAATGGCCAACTAGGAAAAATACTTTGGAAATAACTTGTACAGGACTTGATACCCCTGGATGTCCAGGGAGACCCTTGAGGGGGAGTGGGGGACAGGTTTTCCTAGGGGGCAGGAATGGAATTCAGTTTTGCATGCTGTAAACCCGAGATGCTGCAATGACTTTAATGCATTGGTTCTGCAGGTCTGGAATCCAGAAGGGGACCTGGGCTGGAACAGAAACTGGGTGTCATTGGCATGATGCTGACACATGAAGTCACAGGAGTAGATCAGATTACATAGGAGAGAGGAGAGACTGAGAAGGAAAAAATCACCAAAAAAAGAGATCCTATTAGGCATTTTTTGAGTAACACAATTTCATTGCATTATATTTTTTATGAGTTAAAAGCACTCAAAGAAAGAATTTTAGATATTGCCACAATCTTTGTTTTGGCATTTCTTCATTTTTTTTATTGTGGTAAATATATATAACATAAAATTCATCATTTGAACCATTTTCACATATGCAATTCAGTGGCATTGAATACATTGCCAACGTTGTGCCACCATCACTATCTCCTTCCAGAACTTTTCCTTCCTCCCAAATGGGAACCCTATACCCATATTCCTCCAGTCCCTGGCAGTCACAAATCTGCTTCTCCATGCATTTGCCTGTTTGGGACATTTCACATCAATGGAATCATACAACATGTGGCCTTTCGTGCCTGCTCTTTTCACTTCGCTTAATGTCATCGAGGTTCATCAGTGTTGCGGTGGGGATCAGTGAGGTGTCATTCCTTTTTATGGCTGAATAATATTCTATTGTATAGATACACGTATTTATTCACTTTTCTGTTGATGGACACTTGGACTGTTTCTACCTTTTGGCTATTGTTAATAGCACCGCTATGAACATTCCTGTACAAATTTTTATTTTTAAAGAGACAGATTCTCACTATGTTGCCCAGGCTGGTCTTGAACTCCTGGCCTTGAGTGATCCTCCTACCTCAGCCTCCTGAATAGCTGGGATTACAGTTGCACAAGCCACAATTTCTTTTTTTAACTCCCATTTTTAATTCTTTTGGCCTAGGAGTATGGTAATTGTATGTTTAGCATTTTCTCATTTTAAGAAAATTGGGAAGGTCTGGCCTGTGCTCACTACTGGGGCACTGCCTCTGTGATCCCCCAGCTCCTGGCACTGAACTCACCACTGTCGTGACCTGCATCCCTCGGCATTGCACTGATCGATCTCTCTGCTTCCAGGCTGAGAGCGACTGTGGCAGAGATTCCGTCTCCACCACTTCATGGGCCTGGGGGCAGCACAGTACCTAGCGCATCAGCTGTTCTCAATCCACGTTTGGTAAATCACTGAGTCACCCTACAACACCATCTCCCTGCCTGGGTTTGGAGTAGGTGCTGTTCAGTGTGGCCTCTCTGGAAAGAGGTAAAGACTCGCGGAGACTTGGGGACGTTAGAGGCTGGAGCAAGCAGGAGCACATCCTTGACACTGGCCACGCCACCACCAAGGCAGCTGCCGTTGCCGAGTGCTCCCTGTGTGCCAGACTCTGGCGTGAGCTCTTCCTGGCACTCTAACCAGAAAGTCTCCCTGAGCAATGGTGTTGCAGAGAGGCGATGCCCCAAAAGGACCTTCGGTTCCCCAGCAGCTCTGGAGCAGAACCTGATCCACACAACAGAAGAGAAACCCTAGCCGAGTGCGCACACGGAAGTCCCGCAACGTCCACCCATTCATTTCGTGCGGGCACAATCATCTGTTGAGTAGCTATTGTGTGCCAGGCCCTGTACTAAGTGCTGGGCACGGAGGAGTACCCAGCCCAAGGGATACACACGTCCTGCTTTCATGGAACGTTGACTTTGGTGAATGAGAATGGCACAAACAAATGCTTATCCAGAGAGGAACTCAGTGGATTTGTGATAAATGCCTCCAAAGGAGAAAATTCAGGGCACTGTGGACACCAAGGGTGCCTAAACTAGCTTGGGCTTAAGGGAGGCCTCCACGGGAGCTGACATTTCAGGCCGAGCCTAAAAGTGGATGGGAGTGACTGGGGAGGATGGGGGAGGGTGGGGGCGAGCGGAGGAGCATTCCAGGCCACAGGTGCTGGTCCTGAGGGTGCCCAGGTGGCCCAAGCAGCTGCAGTTGAGTGAGTCAGAGGGACAGGTCAGGAGCTGAGACCGGACGGCCCAGGAAGTCTGGGGGTTGGGGTCAGATAGTGCAGGGCCTTGTAGGGCCACATTAAGGCTTTTGTATTTTAGTCAGAGTGCAGTGGGAGAATCCGGCTCGTTTTGGTGAGGTGGCTGAGTCTTACTGTGTGGTTTGTCCCTGGAAGGAGCTAATGAAGCGATTCCTTGGTTATTGATTCCCTTTTGAGTTCCACATTCCTTGCAGAGCAGTCTCCCATTGAGGAAGCCACCAAGATGGCGCCATGACCCTCACCGCCAGGTATCACTCCCTGTGTGGTCCCCTCGCACCCCTCCTGCTAGGCTTGGTCTGTGAGACCACAGACTATGGTGGTGATGATCATATATCACTACACAAAACATTACGAAAGACTTTGGCTTCTATCTCTCTTGAGTCACTTGCGGAGAAGGGGTGAGGCGTGGGGAGGGGACATGCAGGCAGCTCCCCGAGAGGCCCGTGTGGTGAGGAACTGAGGCCTCCAGCCAGAAGCCACGACTGAGCTTAGGAATGAATCCTCCAGCCATGGAGTGGCTCCACTCAACAGCTCGACCACGATGTCCTGAGACCCTGAGCCACAGTCACCCAGCTGAGCCACTCCCAGATCCTGACTCTCAGAAACTGTGTGAGATAACAAATATTTGCTGTTTTAAACAGTCAAGTTTGGGGTAATTTGTAACACAGCAATAGATAGTATTCCCATGATTACTGTTCTGTTTAATTTTTCCATTTAGCAAAGTTTCATTGAGCAACTACTCTGCAAAAAAGAAATCATGCCGAAGAATCTTCAGTGAAAAGAAAGACAGGGTGGAGGACACAATCTGATTTTTGTAAAAGCGTGTGTGTGAGTGTATAGAAAACGTCTAGAAGGGGCCGGGCGTGGTGGCTCACGCCTGTAATCCTAGCACTCTGGGAGGCTGAGGCGGGTGGATTGCTCAAGGTCAGGAGTCAGAAACCAGCCTGAGCAAGAGCGAGACCCCGTCTCTACTATAAATAGAAAGAAATTAATTGGCCAACTAATATATATAGAAAAAATTAGCCAGGCATGGTGGCGCATGCCTGTAGTCCCAGATACATGGGAGGCTGAGGCAGAAGGATTGCTTGAGCCCAGGAGTTTGAGGTTGCTGTGAGCTAGGCTGACGCCACAGCACTCACTCTAGCCTGGGCAACAAAGCGAGACTCTGTCTCAAAAAAGAAAAGAAAAGAGAAAACGTCTAGAAGGGTATTTGTACAACACAATGCTTACTGCTTTCTTCTTTAAATTATCCTATATTGTTCAAATTTCTTTATAGTGAGCATGTAGAACCAGGAAGAAACAAGGCTGTGATTTCCATTTGGGTAAATAAAGCCATCTTAGCGTGCCCTCCTGGGAAGATTGGGAGGCAGCGTGTTCCCAGCCAGCCCCTCACAGGCTCTCACCCGCATGCCAGTTTCCTGGGGGATCTGTTGGACTATACAGCCACGGACCCTGCATTTCTCACAAGCCCCCAGTGCCCCTGAGGCTGCTGGTTCCAGCACTACACTGTGAACTGGGCTCTAACCAGGCCTGGATTTAGACTTCAGGCTCTGGGTTCAAATCTGCCTTTGTCCCTAAGTTGTAGCTCTGCCTTGGGAAGGAGGCGAGAAGAGAGCTGTCATTAAAACTCCCTTCTTTGTCACTGAGCCCTCCTGGGCACTGAATGGGCCTGAAAACCAGCTTTTCAAGTGGTTCTACTGCTCTGAGCCGGCTGAGCCCCGTGCGGTTCCCATCTCTGTGGGTCTGTCGCTGGGTGTCCCTGCAGTGCCTGCTGCCTCCAGGCGATGGCAGCAGAAGACAAGGAGTCCCAGAGGGTGGCCACCTGCTGATGGGGTGGGCACTTGTAAATGTTTTTAATCAGCTACGAGATGAACTGTGCCAATTCAGATTGGCATTTTTACTTCTTTAGGATTTAGGCTCCAGCTTTTTTGTCTAAGAAGAATTGAAGCCTTATGCTATGTGGGAGAATTCAGGATTAAAAATAGATCAGAAACCATGCAAAGATCTTACCTGTCACCAGAGCTGAACCTCGGGTGCTAAATTTAGAGTTTCGAGGCAGTGGAGGCCCAAGGGGAAGAACACTGGGCATTCTGGGCCAAGGAGGGAGGCAGGGGCCCTGGACCGAGCCACTGAGGGCCAGGCTTGGGCTGGGGGCTGAACACTTATTAATATTTTACATTCTGTCTTCACAGACCTGTGGCGGCTAGTCCCGTCTTAGACGTATGGAAACAGGTTCAACAAGGCTGGCACGGTGGCTGTCCTTCAGTTTGTTAAATGGCGGGGCTGGGACTCAAAGTCTGAATCTTTTCTCCTACGCCTGTCGGCCTCCCCTGGGTGACACGGTTTTCCTCTTCAGGGCCAGCCGCCATATTCCTGTTTACAGAGAGGAGAGCTTTGTGTTTTGTTTTGTTTTCCTTGTGATTGAGCTCATCAGAATGTATTAAAATGACCCGGGACTGCAGTGGTTAGTGGCTTCCAGGACAGCTGTCCAGGCTGCAGACTCTGTGCCCACACATGGGTTTATGCTAAACCATATTAAAGACTGGAGAAAAGAGGAAACTTGGAGTCCATTGAGACTGAGACACACGGTTCCGGTCCTGTTTGTTCCCTGACAATCCTACTCCCCTCCGGGCACGCTGGCCTCCTTGGCGGGCTCACAACATGCCAGGCTAGCTCCTGCCTCCAGCTTTCGCTCCTGCTGTTCCTCTGCCTGGATGTGTTTCCTCAAGATCTTCAAGGCTCATTTCATCTCCCATCTTCAGGTGGTCTTCACTGGATGACTTTAAGGGGCCTACCCTGGCCTCCCTGTTCACGGCTGCGTCCTCTCTGCCCCACAGCTCTGATCTCCCTGATTTTGTCTTATTTTTTCCACAACATTCATCACCTTCTCACATACTATACTATTTATTTATTATACGTATTGATTTATTTCTATGTTGACTATATTATTATTATTATTATTACATTTATTGCCTTAATATAGGCTCCATGGAGACAGTGTGTGTCATCTGTTTTGTTCACTGCTGTATCTGCAGAGCCTAAAACAGTGACTACCACATAGTAGGAACTCAATGATGAATGAATGAATGAATGAATGCATGAGTTACCCTGATGGTTACATGTCAAACACATGCTGGACCTATGAGGGCAATATTACCCCATGGACAAGTGAAATGTGAGGTTCATACGTGAACGTGCAGCTGACGTGTGGGGGACATGTGACCGACCATGGCAGGCACTGGACCAAAATGTGACAAAGCTTTGAAGGGAATGTGTAATGCACATGTAGACATATGTAGACCAAGTGACAGGATGTCCCAGACGTGCGGTGGGAATGTGAAGGCATAGGCTGAGCACACTGACAGCCATGTGACAGACCCAGGCAAGACAGGTGGCAAACACATGGAAAGACAGGCTTAGGAATGCCCATACCTCCAGGGCTCTCTTCATTCAATTCGGAGGTCTCTTTGCATAAATAGATGTGTCTCCCAAGCAAACGATTTTTGCAAAATTAGTCTAGCTAAAAATTCGTCAATTTTGTTTACAGTTTCAAAAAACCAACAGTTTCATTGTTCTTTTCTGTTGTTTGTCTAGTCTCTATTTCATTTATTTCTGCTCTGATCTTTATTATTTCCTTCCTTTTGCTAACTTTGGCCTTAGCGTGTTTTTCTTCTTCTGGTTTCCTGAGGTGTAACGTGAGGCTGTTTGAGGTCTTTCTTCTTCCGTGGTGTTGGTGTGTGTTGCTATAAACTTCCCCCCTAGAACTGCTTTTCCTGCATCCCATGAGTTTTGGTGTGTTGTGTGTTCATTTAGTCTGTCTCAAGATATTTTTACATTTCTCTTTTCATTTCTTCTTTAACCCATTGTCTGTTCAGGATCACGTTGTTTAATTTCCACATATTTACGAATTTTCCAAAATTCCTCCTGTCTTTGATTTCTAGTTTCATCCCATTGTGGTTGGAAAAGATATTTGATATGATTTCAGTCTTCTTAAATTGGCTAAGACTTGTTTTGGGGCCTAACAGATGATCCATCCTGGAGAATGTCCATGTGCTCTGGAGAAGAACGCGCGCTCTGCTGCCGTTGGAGGGAATGTTCTGTGTGAGTCTGTTACGGCCATTTGGTGAGTGCAGTCGAAGTCTAATGTTTCCTTATTGATTTTCTGCCTGGACAATCTGTCCATTGCTGAAAGTGAGGTATTGAAGTTCTCTGCTTTTATTGTATTATTCTATCTCTCCCTTCAGATCTATTAATATTTGCTTTGGGGTACATGTATATTTACAGTTGTTATAGCCTCTTGATGAATTGACCCTTTTATCATTATATAACGACCTTCTTTGTCTCTTTTTACAGTTTCTGACAAAGTCTATTTTATCTGAGTGTAGCTATCCTGCTCTATTCTGGTTTCCACCTGCATAGACTATCTTTCCCATCCCTCCACTTTTAGTCTTGTGTCCTTAAAAGGGAAGTGAGTCTTATATAGGCAGCATATAGTTAGGTCTTTTATTATTATAATGTAATTATTATAGTATTATAATTATTAACCATTCAGCCTTGCTTTCCTAAAAAAAAAAAAGTAGATCCTCCCTCCAAATATCCTTATGCCTAGAGCCTTTTCCCAGAATTGAAGAATACATAATTTTTTTTTTTTTTTTGCCCTAGACTCCCTTGGCAACCTGGTAAGACCTATGGACTTTTTCTGAGAATAATGCCTACATGCATTTCAAATTCATAGAATAAAATGCATTGGTACAAAAGAAACAAATTGTATTAAAATGCAATAACAAAAATATTTGGAAAAATTATGATAAAATAATGCATGTGCTTCTTTATGAAAACACTAAATAATGAAACCTAGTGACGAGTCTAATAACTAAGCTACTTGCAAAGTGGTTTTGAGTGTACATGATATTTTAAGATACTGGCAACAGCTATAAGGTGACATAAAATATCTGTGGTTTCCATGTGACAAATTCACAGGTACTGCTAACACCACTGTGGTTTGCTGCCTACCTTTATAGTGAAGGAAATGCTAAATTTCAGTTAGAAGTCTGTGAAAATCAATGTGTAATGTTTTTCCCATTTCAGCTCACAGACTCCTTGAATTCTATCCAGGAAACTACTGGAGGTCTATGGACCTCATGTTTAGTATGTGCCCTCCAGCCACCCTCTAGAACTGCAGGCAGCTTTATACAAACAGTGTGTCCTGGCTACAGAAATTCAGCTTTAAGACTCTTTTTCATCAAGGGGATAAAAATGCCTAAATCTTAGTAAAGAAGAACGATAGGCCATCAAGGCTTGATTTTGGTCGGATCTGGAAGGAGGAAGAAACAGGAAGTCTTCATCACCAGGCAGGTACCCCCTACCTGCTCACAGGCTGTCTGGACACTGCCCATTGCCTGGTGCCAGAGCCAGCATGAGGGGTCTGTCCTGGGTGTCTTACCCTTCTGGGCCCCCAGATGGAGTCTGAGCTGGAGGAGTCATGATCCCTGTGCATCCAGGACAGAAGGCCTGGTGGAACTGGGTCCAAAAAGCAGAGAAAAGGGATGATGGCCCATCATCCAGGTGGTGTTGGGGCAAGGTGGGGGGCTTAACCTCCTGGGAGGCTCAGGCAGTCTCCGAGGAACCTGATTGGATTGGTAATTGTCAGAGGGGCTGCTAGGAATTCTTGAAATGAAACCCATCTGGTTCCCGTGGCTTATTCCTGAAATTCCGAGGGCTCCCCAAGGCTTTTCCTGTAACTGAGACTGAGACGCTACCCCGGAGAGTCCCAACGCTTTCCAGGTAAAAGACAATCCAGGAACAGATCCATTTCAAGTGCAAGCGGTAGATACATGAAAAATAGATTTGATGACAATGCATCCTGGATTTTCTAGTATAGTTCTGACCTCAAAGATTCAGTGTCACTGTCAGATCATGTCCCAATTTGGGGTATAGGAAGTAGAGTAATTATGTGTATGAATCAGCTTCATGTTTTGCAGACGAGGAGAACATTTCTCGCTGTTTAAGAACTTTTGCTAAGGTTTGCGAATTGCATTTGTTGGTCCAGAATCAGGCAGAATTGCTTTTAGAGAGATGATTACTCTTTGGATTAGAAAAAGCACCTTGATAAAAGGGTTTGTTCATGGACAGCAAGACCTCCTAAGAATGGAAAGTATTAATATTAGATAAAAAGCATGAAAATGCTCTTCAGGGTGGGCTATAGGCTGGAGTTTGGGGTTCTTTGGGGCACATGAGGAAAGGAAGAGAAACCCTACTGCAGGCAGGGCCCAGGGAAGCATCAGGCAGGTATACTGTAGGTGGGTATGCTCAGGGATGATGAGTATACACCGTGTATGTGATTTGAGATGTGACCCTCTGGGCAGGTTCTACAGAGGATGGGGTTTGAGGCTGCCTGGAAGCCGTCCGCTTCCCCACGAGCCCCACCGATGTACCATTTGACTGTGCAAGGCACAGTGGGCCCCAGAGGACAAGGGGCCGGAAGATGCCAGCGATTGTGGTTTCCTGAGTCCCCCTGGATTTCTGGGTGTGGGGGCTAAAGGATTCTGCCTGTCCTGGGTGAAGACCTGTCAAGTCTTAGGCAGCTCAAAGGGGGAACTCACCAAGTCACTTGTTTGTCAGCCACTTCCTTCTGAAACCCAGCATACGTGCCTCATGGGGTTGTAAAACCTGCCTGCAGCGAGCTAGGTCACTGGGCTCTAACACACACTGCGGTTCTGGGGACAAGTTCTTGCCTGGCCACAGACACCACCTTGCTATATGCTTCCAGTCCAGGCCATTGAGTCATCTGTTTAGCAGGCACCAGTCTCTGGTGTCTCTGTTGTCCCCATACATGGCCCAGGAGGAATCAGAACCCCCTGAAAACCTGCCAAGGGCCATAACACCCCTCTCCATGATCCCGGATCTTCAGGAAAGTCAGATACACAGAGTAGCGTTGTCAGCAGTGCTTGGGTGCTGGGGGCAGGAGTGAGAGCTGGGGCTAGGGTTGGGGGTGGTAGGAGGAGAGTGTCAGCTGCTGGAGCCAAGGAGGCTGGCAAGGAACTATGGGACTATGCAGAAAGAGTCTCTGCTCTCTCCCTCGAGTCTCCTTATTTAATATTAAAGGTAAGGGTGACCTCAGAAGGCTGGAAGGCTTGGGGACTCACAGGCAGCCCGCCCTTGAGTAGGCCTCTGATCTCTTTTCAGCCTTGGTTAGGTGGATATTTATTGGCTCGGTTTAATCTGAATCCTGCATGAGAGTTTTGCAAAGGGGTGAAGACCTCCTTTGATCCTGTCTTCCTTATGTGAGAGCTCAGCCACAAATAGAGTGTGGGGCCCTTTCAGTTTTTATCTCCAACAAATCTGACTTTGTTCTTTCCATTCTCATTTTCCTACACCAATGCTCCTGGTACCAGGTCCCAGGTCTTCTATTTTTATCCTTTCCCTTTTGTTTTGTAGCTAGGAGCAGGTACAGGTACATTTTCCTCCAGCTGAGCAGGTACAGATGCATTTCCCTCCAGCTGAGGACTTTGGCAATCTCTGCAGGCTTTGGAACTATCACAAGGCAAGGCAGGAGCAGCAGCTGTGCAGAAACAAATGAGCCCCCCACTGGGAAACCTGTGATTTAATTCTAGCCTTGCCACTCACTGGCCTCAGCCTTAGGGAGATCATGGCCTTTCTCGGAAACAGATTCTTCATCTGTAAAATGAGGGAGTTGGTCCAGCAGGCTACAATGAGCTCTTTGGGCTGCAAGTGACAATAAACCAACTCAAACTGGCTTGAGCAAAATGAGGGATATATTAGTTTCTGGTTGCCAAGAAAAGGAGGAGTAGCCAGGCTATGGAAAGGCACTGGATCTCAGGAACACACAGAACCCAGCATCAGAAGGTTATCAGGACTCACTCTGTCTCTTATCTTTACTTTCCTTTGAATATTGGCTTCATTCCATTTCACTCAACCAGGTTTCTTTACATAGTGGCTAACATGGCCTCTAGGGGCTCTGTATTCTCTATCTCACAGCTTTACTAACTGAGCAATCTAGACATGGGACACATTCCCTGAGATCTAAATTTAAAATTCTCAGGGAAAGGCTCTGATTGGCCCAGATGGGATCAGTGCCCACCCCTGAACCAATCAGCTGTGGCCAGAGAAGCAGAGTCACATTGTGCAAAATGGCTGCCCCCAGGCTCACACTGTGTGAGTGGGCTGAGGGCATGTGGAGACAGTTCCAAGAAAAGCCAGGGAGCTGGGCATGTGGCAAAAACTGTGTGTAGTATAGCATGTTCTGAATCCCATTGTCTATGAAAGTTCTGCTACTGCTGTGTCACAACACAAAAGCCTCTAATCAAAGTTATTAATATCCTTTTTGCTGTGAAAATGTTGGCAGGAAGCTAAAGCATATTTGGAATAAATGATTGGTCAAATATCAGCTAATACAGTTGAATTTTCTCAAATGGACACACTTAAAATATAATCCTGCTTCACAGAGGTATAGCTGGATGACCAAGAAACATCATCTCCTCTTTTTTTTTTTTTTTAAAACAAAAAGCCTACCTGGTGTTCCCAGGAGGTCTCCCATCCAAGTACTGACCAGGCTCAATCCTGCTTAGCTTCTGAGAGCAGGCGAGATTGGGCGTGTTCAGGGTGGTACAGCCATAGACTCCTCCTTCTCTTGCCTGTACAACTCTAGTGTGAGCAGGAGTCACACACTTTGACATAGGAAAGTCACCCTCATGTGAGAGAGAGGCGGAAGGTCCATTGGTCCTTGCGTTCATCACTGCAGTGAAGCATCTGCAATTTACTGCCTCCTGCTCCCAAATTACTGCAGTTTAAATAAACTATAAAAGGTCATAAAGTGTGCTTTTTATTGGGCCCTAGAAGCACATGCTGCTAACATGAAAGGAAATTTGATCTAATGACCTTTGATAACATAAAAAACTCTTGAACCTTGAGGCTGGAAACTTTTTTTTTTAATATTTTTTTTATTTTGAAATCATTATAGATTCACAGGAAGTTGCAAAGACAGTAGAAAGAGGTTACAAGTTCCCCTTCATCCAGTTCCTCCCAAGGGTCATGCCTTGTGTCATGGTAATGCCCAGTGGCTACCTTTTACGTACAGTTTCAAAACAAGGAAACTGACATGGGTACAATGTGTGTGTGTCTAGTTCTATTTCATTTTATCACATGAGCAAACTTATGCAACTACCACTTCAAATAAGATACAGAGGCCAGGTGGTGGCTCATGCCTGTAATCTTAGCACTTTGGGAGGCCAAAGCGGGAGGAGCCCTTAACCACTTCGGTACCAGCGTCAACTATAGTCGATAGCCACAAATGAACGTGCACAGCGACTTTAGCTGACAGCTGTGATGAGAAGGCGCACAGCTGAGCGTCAACTTTAGCCAACAGCCGTGATATGATTTTTCTAATTTTTCATTTATCAAAATAAAATTGTGAACATTTAAAAATAACGTAATGAAAACATATATGTATATGTTACCTATTCTGATTTACAAGTAAAGCTGCCTGTAGGTGGAGCAAGAGAGGGAAAGGGAGGAGCCCGGGAAGGAGCAGCTGGAGAGCAGGAGGCAAACCAGTGGAAGGCGGAGTCAGGAACATCTAAACAGGAAAGCTGTTAAAGAAGGCAGTGGCCAAATGTGATAAATGCCACTGAGAAATGAGGCCAGAGAATGGACCTTTGGCTTCAGCAAGATGTAGGTCACTGATGATCTGGACAAGAGTCATTCCATGTAATCACAGAGACAAAGGGCTGACTAGAGGGACATGGAATGTGAGGGGAGGGAGGAAGTGGGACAGCAGACGTCACGGCACTGAGGGCATGGGGGACACAGGGAGGTGGTGCATCAGAGGCATCATAAACAGGTGATAAGGCTCCAGGAAGGAGGGGGGGACCCACTGCTGCAGGAACAACTGCAGGAGTGAGGCCCCGGCTGGGGGTAGGGTGGAACCCCGTGGCCAGTTGGCTAATCGGGATGCGGCTTCCGCTGCACCCAAGGGAAGGAGGCACGAGTGGGGACTGGGTTGGCATGGGTGGAGGGGGCAGGGGTGGAAATGGGGTGGTTCCTGCATGATTGTATCCATTTCTTCTGCTGAAGCATGTGGTGGTGTTGCCAGCTGACATTGAGGTTGAGGGGTGGCAGACTTGAAGAGAGTCGGAGGTGTGAATTAGTCACCTCCAGAGAGAGGATGACAGGTGGCTCAGGCCTGTCGGAGGAGCTGAGGGCCCGTGGGAGGCTTGCAGTTCTGATTTGGAAGCAAGTCCAGTTGCACAGGTGTGCTGGATCTTGAGGAAGAGTTGGGTTCAAATGGAGTTTGGGGTTTTGCCAGGTGTGTACACTGGATGGAGAAAAGGGGTATAGGAGTTTGATGCAGGGAGTGATGGTAAGGACGGATCAAGGACGTGGCGATGGCACGGTTTGATTGGGCGGGAGTGGGGGGAGCTCGATGGCTCAGAGGACTGCCAACATGGCGGTAATGCAGCACCTGGAGACCAGGAGGTGACGTCCAGACAGTGGGGGGGTGGAGGTGGTCAAGGATGGTAAGGTGAGGCCCATCCACTATGTGTGTGTTGAGATGGGGTGAGAGAAAGGCTGTTGGCGTTAAGGAGTTCTCTGAATTCTCTCACCCCGCCCTTCCCAGCCACCTCCTGCCGTAACTGGACAGGGCTGACCTCTTCACTGTACAGACGGGGACTCGGCCGCCTGGAGATGTCGGCTGCAGAAAGCAAAATGCCAGAAGCTGGTGCTCTGCGTCTCAGCCGGAGGAGGTGGTGAGCTTCTTACTGGGGTTCTCCTCTCCCCACTTCCCCCAGCCGCAGCCCTTTCCTCCTCCCTCTCTGTCCCTGAGGCAATTGTCATAAGAACCTCCTCCTTCACACCCTGCACCCCTCCTCTGCAAACCCCCACCCCTCGAAGCTTTTCCTGCAGATAGAAGTTCAAGTGCACAGCCATGAGGAACACCTCCTTGATGTTAGTGGCAGAACTCCACATTCATTCATTCATGCATATACTCATTTAATCATTCTTTCATTCTGCGATTCCATCTTTCATTATTCATTCATTGTGTTTGAGCTGCTAAGCCAGCCTCAAGCGATGAGTTCTCCGGCGTCATTGTGCAATTGCTCAGCCACGCCACCACCCAGCCAGGCACCAGCTCACTGTTTCTCTATTTCAGTGTATACCCAGTGCTTGGCATGATTCCTGCATAAGTTTGACATGCGGTTTCACATGTCTGGCAGGTGCTTTTCATGTCCATCCTGTCTCTGTTCCCTGGGTCACGTACATATCACGTGTGTGTCACATATCTAAAGTCCTTCAGGCCGGGCGCGGTGGCTCACGCCTGTAATCCTAGCTCTCTGGGAGGCCGAGGCGGGCGGATTGTTCGAGGTCGGGAGTTCCAAACCAGCCTGAGCAAGAGCGAGACCCTGTCTCTACTATAAATAGAAAGAAATTAATTGACCAACTAATATATATAGAAAATATTATATTTTCTATAAATATAGAATATATTTATATTGGCATGGTGGCGCATGCTTGTAGTCCCAGCTACTTGGGAGGCTGAGGCAGTAGGATCACTTGAGCCCAGGAAGTTTGAGGTTGCTGTGAGCTAGGCTGACACCACGGCACTCACTCTAGCCTGGACAACAAAGCGAGACTCTGTCTCAAAATAAAAATAAAGTCCTTCTATCTTCTTTCTCATAGCAGAGCTGATAATATATCCATGGCCATTGATCAAAGTTCACAAGGTGAATGAATCTGCATGAACTTCTAAAGCTGCCTATATTTTCCAGTAAACAAATCTGTTCAACATACAAAAACAATGCTTGCTCATTGTAAAAAACACACACAATGCCCCAAGCCCATGAAGTAAAAATCCTTCTATACCACTGACTTCCTCCCTCCCTGGTGCCAGCAACTGTTAAAAGTGTGGTGAGTGTGGTTTGATTTACACCTCTCTAGATCTTATCTATATGTTTGCAAAGAAAAAAACATATCAAGTATGGAGTATATACTTAGAAATTGAGATCATAGGCCTTGTTCTGCAACTTGCCTTTTGTCTATTACAAACCATGATGGGCATTGTGTGGGGTTGGTGCTGCAGATTCACTTTATCCTTTTACAAGGCTGCACAGCACTCACGGTATGGATGTACTGGGCTTATTTAACAGGCTCCTGTCAATGGGCGTTTAAGATGTTTTCATTCCCTGCCCCAGCTACAATGCTGCGATCGACATCCGGATGGGCTCTTTGGTATAAGCACTTCTGAAGGCTCATTTCTAGAACTGGAATTGCTAGGCATGTACATTTTACATTTTAATGGATACCCTGTGCTGGGCATTGTGCCTCACACATAGTAGGAGCTTTGTAAATATCTGTGGCATGAATGGATGGTGCCAGATCGCCCTCTAAGAAGGTCACGCCATTTCTACTCTCACCAAGAAAGACCAGAGAGCCACAGAAACAGCCATTTCTGCCACCAGGTTGCAGCAACACTGGGCCTCAGGACAGCCACTCTGCTACTGCAGGCAGGAGCGGTTAAAGGCCCTGTGTGGTCTTTGATGAAGGGAAGGCAACGTCCAGGCCGAGGGTGACCGTCTTGTCTGAGTCTCCCAAGCCCACTGTTCAATGTCCTCCCACTGGGGCGGGCAACATATGCTCTGGGACTTCTCTAGCTGTGAGGGGCTGCATCTACACAAAGCACCCACATGTTTTCCTCCTGCTCCCCCCCAATAAATCCCCCGCAACTGAAGGGAAAGTTCCATTTATGGTTGGGCTCATTTTCCTAATGGCAACTCTGATACTATCTTGTCAGTAATCACTGTTTGTAATCCCTCTGGGGCTCTGTCTCCCCCAGGTAGCCCCACCCGGACAGCCCCTGTTCCTGGCATCTTTGGGGATGCCTGTGCCACCTCCCCACCCCTGACCTGCCACCTGACTGGGTCCTGATGCCCCAAGGATGGGTATTATTGGGAGAGCCCTGGAGGGGAAGCTACCATTGAGCCGGGTGCAGGGAGCTGCGTAAAAGCGAGGCTCAGGGTGGAGGTGCCAGGCCCTGCCCGAGCCCCAGGACACTGGCACCAGGTCTCCGTCACTCTGCATGGCCAGGCCTGGGCCCCAGCTCCACACCCTGCTGCAGGCCCACCCCATGAGCTCCTGCCCTGCCATGACAAATGCGTCTTTTCCCTTAGGGGTTAACTCCTGCAGGTGGGGCAGGGTGGCAGTGCCCATAACCTCAGGGCTGGAGAAGGGCGGGACCTGCATCTCCTCTCCTCCCTCCAGAAGATCCCAGGGTGTGGCCGATCAAGGTCTCCCAAGCCTCACTCCACAGGTGCCTAATCCCCTCTCCTTGGCCTCCTCCTTGCTCTCACCTTCCCCAGCAGATTGTTTCCAGGCTGTCCCTAGGATGCTTCCTGCATCCAACCCCTTCCAGCCAACTTTTCACCAACTCATGGTGCGACCGCTCCACGTCTCCCAGTGGCAGGAGGATGGCTCGGAGGCCCCCACAGTGGTCACTCCTACCCTGTTTCCAGGCTCTTTAACACCCAGAGACCTCAAGGAACTGAGGTCAAAGCATTGCAAAGAGCCTTTCCCCAAGGATGACTGTCCTGACGGGCTTACTAGTGGTGCCATTTCAGCAGAGTGACTCCCCTCCCCTTGCAGGGACTGGGCTCACCACCCTGCCCGCTCCCCACACAGCCAGAGGCAGACTCTCGGCCACAATCTGCTAAAATTTACTGAGTACAAGTACTTTGTGCATGTGTTGGGGGTACAACGAGGTCTTCTCTGTTCAGGCAGCATTGAAAGGTGGCTCAGAGCTCATCTAGTCCAATCTCCCGTGGGCACAGAGGTGCCCTCAAAATACCTCAGAGCTGGCTGTCCACTGGAGATTTGCACACCTCCAGAAATGGGGCTCTTACTACCCCTCAGAGTAGCCCACTGCACTGCTGGGCACCTCCAACGGCTGGCATTTTCCTCCTGGCAGCCTCTAATGCAGGTTGGGTGGGAGCAGGTACTGTCGCTCCAGCTCAGCCCTCGGGACAAGAGAGGCAGCTGGGTGGAACAGAGGCAGGAAAAATAATAAGTTAAATCCAAGAAGGACCAGGGCCATGGCAGGATGGGGGTGCATTCTAGGGTTCCAGAAGTCTCTGGCTTGCTCCAGGAGGCGCTGGGGGAGGCTGCTGCCGGCAGGATTCCAGGCAGGAGGCAGCTCAGAAGGCTGGGTTGTCAATGCCCCTCTGATCCCCGTATTCTTCGGGCCTGGAGCTGTAGGGAGGGGGTGGTTCTGTGGGCGTTAGGGCCAGGGTGGGCTTCATAATGACCTGCAGGGAAAGGAAGGGACTCAGAGTCTCCTCAGGGTCTGGCACTGGCCACCACCCCCACGTGCCAGCTGAGGCATGATTACCAGGGAGAGGGCGGACCCAATGCTGGTGCAAAGCCCTCCCCGGGGTCCAGGGGCCTAGCATGAGTGAGGCCCTCCACTGTCCCTGCTGCTCTAACAATTTGGACACTAGGGAGGGACAGCCAGCTGAGAAGCAGGGTAGAGACAGGGACAGAGACACCCACCTCACTGTAGGGGGGTGGTGGCTCAGCAATGGATGCCATGACCCTCTCTGGGGGGGCTACAGAGGGCAGCTCTGGGGGCCCCTGGCGATCCACTGGGGGGTCCTGCTCCAGCTCTCTGCAGTTGCGACAGAAACGCTTAGCCAGGCCACAGATGCACAAGAGGGGCAGGATGATCAGGAAGATGATGATGAAGACCCTGGTGGGGGACCACCAACATCACCCTGAGCCCCCAAGAAGCCACACTTCCCTCCCTCCCAACACACTTCCCTCCCAAACTATAGCCACCCCCTCTGGTGGCATATCCAGCCCCATCCATGGCATATCCAGCCACCACCCCTCGTGGCATATCCAGCCCCATCCTGTGTGGTCGAGGTCCCTCTAGGACTGTGTCCAGAGGAGCTGGCCCTCGACTTACCTCAAGGAGCCGGAGAAGAACTCATTCTCCTGGCAGCAGCCTTCACTGCAGCATTTGAATCCTTTGGGGCAGGTTCTGCTCAGGGGGCAGAAAAAGGCTGTTGGCATGGAGGGTAAGAGATGGAAGGATCCCAGCCCCCCTCCCAATATACTCATATTCTCAGGGCAACAGGTACGGCCCCCTCTGAGCTCAGCGGGAGGAACCGGGGGCCAGAACTCAAGACCTGAGTTCCAGGCTCATCTCTAGACTGGCCTTGTGCACTTGTGCCCAGTTATTGCTCCGTACTCTCACTGGTCACGCTCCTGTCTACAGCACAGGTGGAATGAACACCTTGGCAACCTCACCGGCAGGTGTGGGGACTGAGTATTGCAGTGGCTATGACGTCACTCATTTTACTCTAAGGAGATGCAGAACCAGGGGCAATGTGGGGTGTCCAGGAGCTAACTCATAGAGGAGTTAGCCCTTCCTAGCACCCATGGCATGCGAGGAGGACAGGGAAAGGGTGCTCCCAGAATGCCCAGTGCTGACTTGACGGAAACACTTTTCTGCCCAGAGACCCCACCCCAGCCCCTGCTTACTGCACTCAGGCTGCATGGGATTCATACATTAGGGTTAGCACACACTGTTTCCCTGCCCCCACCCCTACCCCCCCACCGGCAGGGGACCCTCAAAGGGGAGGTGACCTGACACTGCAGTAAGAAGCTGGTTTGGGCTACAGACTGCCCCACTGGCCGGTTGGCAGAGGGAGGGAGGGGGTGGAGTCTCCCTCTCTAGGTGGGAAAGTGGGGGGATGGTTTCTGGCTGGATTGGGAGAGGGTGTGGATGAGGGATGAGGTACCCCCTCCCCAGGAAGGCTCGTAGGGCAGGATTTGAGTTGTTTCTTCTCCACTCCACCCCAGACTGGAAGTTACAGCCAAAGGCCCAGACTTACGAGAAGAAGGCACATTTGGCTTCAGCCTGTGGAAGAAAAGAGGCAGAGGTCAGGGGTCATAATCTGGAAGGTGGGGTCTCCACTCAGATGTTGCCCAGGAATCTCATGCCAGCAGGTCCCCAATGGATTCCGCCTCTCCCCCATGCCCCCCCCCACCTGACTCCTCCAGGGTCCTCAGGTCAGTGGTTGCAGCCCAGCTGACTCCTGGCCAGCCCCAGCTCTCCCTGCTCTCACACCACACTCCCCACACCACAGTCCCTCATCCTCAATCTGCAAGCTCCTCCCTTCTGGCCACCCTTCCAGGCCAGCTTCTCCCACATCTATGATCCGGCACCAGCAGCTTTCCTCATCCCCACCCGGAGTCACTCCAGACCCGGCAGGCAGGACTCTTCCTACAGTGCAAATCTGATCACCCGGCAACCCTGCTGGAAGCCCTCTTTGGTGGCTCCTTGGGGCACAGACCCCCAGCCAGCAGCCTTATCCCACTTCCCCTTCACTTCTCCACTCCCTCGCCCCCCTCTTGCACACACCTGCTGGGAGTTCCCTGAACACACCTGGCTGTTTTACACTGGGAGGGCGGGGCGGCATTCAGCCTTTAGCTAACTGCCTGGGGGATTCCTTGCTCTGCAATCTAGCCAGGATGCCCCTCCCAAACCAGCTCCTCCCTCTGCAGCGTTAGTTCTGCAGGGCATCCAGGCCATCTCACAGAATTTCACCCATTAATAGCAATTATGTGTTGAAGCCTTGCTTGGAACATTCTTCTCCCAGGTATCTGCAAGGCTGGCTCCAGCACCTTCCTCTCTGACCATTTAAAATCACAACCACTCTCCCAAAACAATTTCCTTCCCCTTAGTGTGCTTAATTTTTCTCCACAGTTCTTACCAAAAACTAATATACTATATATTTTATTTTATCTGTTGGCCCAGTAGAGTGCAAACTCCACAAAGGCAGGGATTTTTGTCTGTTCACCACTGTTGAAAACCCAACAGTCAAAATATTTGCAGAAGGAATGATCATTCACTGATTACCTGGTTTCATTTCATCCTGGCTGCTCCCAGGCTGTGGGGAAGGGACGTAGTTGTGGGAACACAGCAAACTGGGGGCAGTTATCTGTCACCCTATCCTCTCCTGGGACAAACAACCAGGGCTCAAAAGTAAGAAGCCAGCTTTGGCAATACCTTACTTAAAATAATTAAAATAATATTTTGATTGCTAATTACAACTGTAGAGATAAGAATACCAATGATAAAAACAAAAGAAAGAATACCAATAATAGCCAGTAAGAGTTGGGGTAATTCCTCTTTTCTGTGCTCAGTGCCAGGTTGCTGTGCAACTTCTCACAAGCTTTGTCCCCTTGTGGGGACAAGAGAAGGGAAGGACCCCCTGCAGGTTGTCCCAGAGTATGTGAGTCTGAGTCCAAGTCACATGGCACATAGGGGCCAGGAGACAAACAGAGGGCTTCAGACACTCAGCAGCTCCCCTTCTCCCTTCGGATCCCAGATTCTGTCCCTCCTCCTTCTCCTGGACTCTGACTAAGTGATGAGTAATTAACAAGTTTAATAAATTAGTCCTGAGTTCCTGTTTGGGAGGGGGAGGAGCTCTTCTCCCAGATCCTCAGCCCCTCTCTTTGACCGGTGGTCTTGTCTAGAGTGGTTCAGAGCCTGAGTTTGAGCAAGAGTCAGTGTGGTCTTGGGCAATCTCAACTTACTCCTGATCCAGGGGCATTAACAAGGCCTCGCCCCTGGGGCTGGTGGGAGGAGTCAACCAGGATGCTCATAAGGGTGTTGACACAAACTGTTCACCCAGAGATTTAGAAGGAATACCCTGCTCTATAACCCAGGTCCATGGGTCCACAGGTCCATGGATGGGCTTTGGCAGAGCAGTTCTGAAGCTCAGCCCAGTTGTGTGAAGGTGTCCTGTTCTAGCGAGCAGGTCTGGGGCTTCCCTCCTATTCTTGAATGGAAGTAAGTTTAAAATGTGTGTTCTAGACCCATCTCAGTTCCCAAAATGGTCTTCCATCCCAGGACTGGACAACTTTCCCCCATCACTGGTAGCGTTTATGTGGCAGGAACCGGAGGGCCCAGGGAGTGCTCAAAAGCTGCCTCACTCTCAATCCCGGATTTCAGAGGTCACCCCAGCCTTGGGTCAGGCAGCCAGGTGAAATCCTACCACAGGCTGGAATTCTACGCTCACTCCTAGAAGGGGACGAGGGAGCCTCCTCTAGGGCACGGGCAGAGAAATACAGTCCCAGAGAGGGCTGGGCCATCCCCAAGGTCACCCAGCACTGCAGGAACGGTGCTGGGGCGACGTGCTGGCCCAGGCGTCCAGACCTCAGGCCCCACTTTCTGACGCAGATGGGAAGGAGCCGGAGGGACCAGCCAAGACTAATACGGGGGTCAAAGTCCCCATTCACAGAGAGGCGCGCTAGTCGGATGGGTGGTGAGGGCCAGTTCCCACTACACAAACCCCCCAGAGGTGAAAGAACTCGGGCTTTCCAGGGCCTTCCTCTGCGTCCCCCACCTCCACCCCCACCGCAAAACCAGAAAGGAAGTTGCATACTGCGTGTGGCCAGGAGGAAATCCTGACAATGGGAGGTGGGGAGCAGGCTCCAAAAGCAGGCCCCCGACCCACGGGGTAGGGCCCGTGAAGTCTTACCTCCTGAGCGCTCACCTGTTGGAGGCCGGCCAGCAGGGCGAGCAGCAAGGCGGGCGCGAGGCCGGGGACCCAAGCGTGGGACATCCTGGCGTGGGGGCCACTGAGCTTCCGTGTCTAGGGGAGGAGGGGAGAGGCGGGGCCGCGACCTCTCCCACTTCTCTCCACCTATGGGGCCCCGCCTCGGGACGGGGGCGGGGCTGATGCTACGGGAGGGGCCGGACTCGGGCGGAGAGGGGAAAGGGAGGGGACGAGGTCTGGGTCGGGTTTTGGGAATTGGGAGGTAGATGAGATTAAGTGACTGAAAAAACCAAAGGGGGGGGGCCGGCTCCTGAGTGCTGAGTTAGGCCTTCCTAACTCCCAACCCCTCCGCTCCTGCGTGTCCCCGGCTTAGGCAGGGGGCGGGGGGGAGTCGCCGTGCCCGGCGGGGCAGGACGGCGGGAATGCGGGCGGAGGCAGCCGGACCGCTGGACGTCCCTGCCCATCTGGACTTCTGGGGGAGGGGAGGGAGAGAGGTGGCGGGGGGAGGCGAAGGCCCTGGGGTGGATTGTGAGGGGACTCTGTGTGTGGGGGGGGTGTCACCCCATTGTGTTTTGGCTAAGAAGGGACGGAGGGGCGGCCTGGCTGATTTCAAAGTGACCTGGGATTTCCGGGTGCAGGAAGACGGACCAGGAGCGCAGCACTGGTACATTCGTGTCCCCCCCGCCCCGCCACCGAAATCCTGAGGGAGGTGTCGGTACGTTTCCTCCCTTTGACAAAGGGGAGATTGAGGCCCCAGCGTCCAGAGACTCGCCCCGGGTCCGCAGCCGGGCCGAGCGGCGGCGGGCGGGCGAGCAGGCCGGTCCGGATTCCTGGAAAGACCCCGCGGAGCCCGGCCCGCCAGGGAGGGGCCAGATTCCGACCCTGCGCGGCCGCCGCGCCCTCCAGGCCCGCGGCGCGGACGGTCCGGCCGGCAGGTGGCGGCATCGGCCAGCGCGGGTCCCCGGGAGCCGGGAGGGCGCGGGCCGGGCCGGGCGTCGTCCGAGCCCCTCCGCCGGGCCCAGGCTGGGGAGCGGACGCGCGGGGCCCCGCGGGCGGCGGGGAGGGACCGGACCCCGGGAGGGGCGGCCGGGCGTGGTGGGTGGGCGCTGCCCCCGCCCGCGGAAGGGTCGTCAGGCGGCGCCTGCCGGGGGTCGCGTCTGACTTGGCCCCTGTCACCATCCGACTTGGTATGACAGCAAGTCCTCTGGCTGCTCTGTCCTTTCCCTGTTTCTCACGCGTCCTCCCTCTCCGTCTCATCCCTCCTAGTCCTGTCATCTGTCCCGTGCTTGATCTCTGCGACTCTCCCCACTTCTCCCGGTCTCTGCTTTTCTGTTTCGCTTTCTCCCGTCTGTCTGCGCTCAGTTGCTCCCAGTTTCCGAGGGTTCCTGTTTGCCCGGCTCCGTTTGTCACGGGGAGGGGTCTGTTTTTCTCGTCCGTCTCCATTTCCCCTGTCTGAGGGTGGGTCTGGCACCCCCCGCCCTGAGTCTGTTTCCCCATGGTCTCTCCCGGTCCCTCCCTCTGTCCTTGTCTGTCTCCCATGATCTCTCGGCCCTTTAGAGGAGAATCTTCCAGTCTCCTGATCCAGGAGGAATTGGGCTGTGGCCCCAGAGAACACCCCCCCCCAATTTGAAGTTCCTGGTGACTGTGAGCTTGGAGAAGCGACCGCGGCAGGAGGCAGGGTAGGGGGCACTCTTCCCTCCTCCCCAGCAGTGGACCCAGACTGCCCCTTGCCAAGGGGGACCTAGTCCAGAGAGTGTGCCCCAGCAGCACCCACACCTCTGCCTCTTTAGTGCAGCTGCTGCTAGCGTGGGCTTCTGGGGCCCTCCTGCGCCCAGCCGGGCCCCACTGCACCAGGCTGGAGGCCAGGGGTGTCTCCCCACACTCCCTGCACCTCGCTGGGCCTGGACCCCTGCACAATATGGCCCATATGGGAGAGAGAAATGGCTGAGCTTAGGGGAGGAGGGTACCTTGAGGAGTGAAATGAGGGTGCCCAGAAGGGTATGGGGGGAGAAAGTGAGGTCCCTAGCACTTGGCTCACCAGGCAGAGTCCAGAGGGCTCCTGGAGCCTGCCTGTGGGCCCCCAGCATTTTCCATGACACCAAACTGCCCTTCTGTGTTCCTTCCCACAGATGGGGGCGGGGGGGGGGTGCCTAGTGGTGGGTGGTCCCAGCCCAGGCCAGGAGTACCAGACCCTCTTATCAGCATCCATCATGGCCCTGGGGACACCAGCATTCTTGGTGGGTGAGGTCTGGTGGGGGTGGGGCACTATGGGGCCCTGATACTGAGCAGAGAGGGAGCTGTTCTTGTCTAGGGGAAGGAAGGTCCTAGATGGGGTCAACATCTCCTGTTTGACACTTAATCTGGCAGTGGGAGGGAAGCTTGTGCATGTACACATGTGCGCATGTGCGTGCTCCAGCTTGCGTGGGCAAGAGACCCAGAGACCTCATGCAATCAGCGGGTCCCCTTAGATTCCAGGACAAATTCCATCTGGGGTTTCCCAATAGCAGTCACTTTGAAATGTCTTCGTATGCAGTCGATGTGTCCCCCAGCCCAGTCACTAAAGAATGAGCTGATTGTGCGTCCTACGAGGGCCAGCGGGAAGGACCTCTGAGGTCAGCCGGCCCACCCCCTCTCTTCTCAGAAAAGGCAGTGGAGCCCAAAGGGTGGGAGGGCCAGGTCACACGAGACTTGGGGGCTGCGTCACGCCCAGAACCATGTAGTTCTTGAGACCTCACGCCCAGCACGGGTGGCACACACCTTGGGCCCCGGGAGCCACTGTTTTGCTGCTCCAGATGGAGGAGCACCTCACTGGGGTGGGAGGACTTGCCCAGCCTGGCTCAGCCCAGCCCAGAGGGCCAGGCCTGGGGCGAGGGGGAAGAACCAGGCTGAGTTCTGTTCCACTTAGCATCGCCCCCCTCCTCACCTCCCCATGCGTGGATAGTGGCTGATGATGCTGGGCTGGGATCTCTTCAAAAGGGGCAGCACACTCTGCTCTAGCCTGGCTCTGCCTGTAGGGGCAGTATTGTGTCACGTTAGTAAGTGTGCTATTTAACTATGGTATGCTGTGTGACCTTGGGCAAGAAACTGAACTTCTCTGTGCAGTCTCTCAACTCATCTGTGGAAAGAGGGGGGGGAGTTGCGTAACAGTACCTCCCTCCTCACATTGGCTATTATGAGGATGAAATTTGCTGCTCAGTGTCTGGCATAGAGTAATGGCAAATAAATGTTAGCTGTTTTCATTCCTGGCAGAGGAAAGGGGCCTGCAGTGCCTTCTCTCCCTTTCACACAGAGGCAGGGAGAGCGCCGAGGAGTTGGGGCCATGCCTCCCTCTGAGCACTGCTGGCGCCCCTCTGCCCACCCCTTCCCCAGATGCCTTGCTCACTGGCCTCCTCTGCTGTCCAGTAAGCGCTCTGCGCCCCACCTAAGGGCCAGGTCCGAGAGGGCAGGGCTGGTGACCAGTCTCAGGGGTGACCTAAATGTGACGCTAACTGGGAGATTTGAGTAATCCCCTCTGTTCCTGCTTTGCCCCCTCCCCTCCCCTCCCCCCACGCCACCCGCTGAGCACTGCGAGGGGGGTGGTGATGCCTGCCGCCCACACAGGCTGAGAGATCACAGGGACTGGACACTGTCACAGGGCCTCCTCCCCTGCATCACCACTGCCCTTGTCCCCCGTGGAGCCTAGCTCACCAGGGCCATCAAAGCCATCTTCAGCACGGCCTCCCACTTGGTCTCCCCATTGCCCGTATTGAGGCATGCCTCTTCTTGCTCCCTAAACTTCAGAGGCTCCTGGCTGCCACCTGAATAAAGTCCCATTTCAGGGAGACCTTCAGGGTCCTCCATAAGCAGCCCCCACCAGCCCTTCCAGTGTGCCCTCCCTGTGCACCCCCACCATGGTCTCCGGCCCCTCTCTCTACCCTCTTTGCTTCCCCCCTTGCCTCTGCCTGGGCAGTTTTCTCCACCAGAACACTTTTCTCCATATCCCTCCCCAAAACCTAACAAATTCCTACCCATCTCTCAAGGCCCAAATACCACCTCCTCCAGAAAGCCTTCCTGGACTTGGGTCTTCCTGCATGAAGTGATTGCCCCCTCCCTGCTCGCCCCTACTCCAGGCCTCTTCCCTGGGCCTCTCTGACGGTGCTTGGCCCTTCTCCCTTGAAGGCGTGTGGACATGTCCTAATGTTCCCACCAGGCTGCGGGGGCTGGCCAGCTCTGATTCAGCTTCCATTTCCCCATGGTGCTTTGTTCCAAGTAAACACTGGCTCTGTTGTCACTGAGTCCAAGCTCGTTAGGGGCCTTCCTGGGTCAGGGGCCAGATGTCTCTAAGGGGATAGGGAATTAATGTCCAAAGTCCTTGGTGAGGGATTCATGGTTGGGGGGCGTCCAGACGGGGAACTCACCACTGGCCGTGTGGTTTGGGGAATCCACCTCTCCTGCTCCCCGTCCCAGCGAGGGTGTGCTTGCATTCATGCACAACCTCCAAAGCCAAGTGGGTGCAGTGGTCCCCTAGGGATCGAGTGACTCCTAGGGGGTTGCTGCAAGGAATGTTTGGCTTCTCGTCCACCTTCCAGGAGGAGGCAGTGCCTGGCAGGTTGCCAGGAGGACTTCTTGGCCAGGAGACCAGTGTCTGCGTCTTCTTTCCAGTATTGTTTTTGGAAATTGAAGCTCACAAGCCCCACACTCATTCTCGGGTGGTGTGCAGGGGAGGGGGACGGTGATCACTTCTGGAGTTGACCCCAAGTCTGAGCCACCAACCTGTGGGCCAGGAAGGTGGAGGTAGGCCAGGCGGCTGACAATTAACGGTGCAGAGCACTCATTATCCTAATGAGCGGGTTGGAGGGGCTCCACTAATGCTCACCTTCCCGGAGGCTTAGCAGAGACAAAAACGGCATTTGAGAGTGATTATCCTCCCAAAGCGTAGGTTTCTGGGGGGCACTGGCCAGGGGAGGAGAGGAAAACACCTCAAAGAGGTGGGGGTGGGTTGTGGGGCGGGGAGCTTGCGCTAATGAGCTTTGGCTGTCGGGGGCGGCAGATGCAGCAGAGCCACCAAGACACAGGCGGGAGAGGCTGAGCTGTGGCCAGGGGAAGGGTCTGTGCCCTCTGGGGCTCCTTGTCCACAGGCTTACCTGTCCCCTCATCTGTCTGCAGCCTACCCTCACTGTCTGCCCTGAGGTTGCACCCCCAGTAGCCCCACTTTCTAGCTCTGCTCTTGTTGGCCCCTTAAAGGAGGCTGCACTGCAAGCTGTTTCTGGGCTCCTCTGTCTCAGATCCAGATGTTCCAGGGGTCTGTGGTTAGGACTTCTCAGTCCAAAAGAAGGTGGGGATTCAGGGCGGCCAGTGGGAAGGGGATCTGGGTACCCTGAAGAGAGGGCCTGTAAGTGATCTAGGGGCTCAGATTAAAGTGGGAGTGGGGGCAGGTACAGCCTGGGACATCCGTGAAGCTGTAAAAGCAGAGAATGAGTGTGGGCAGAGGCCGGGGAAGAGAGGCCGGCAGAGATCATGTTCTTCCTCAAATCACAGCTCCTCTGAGCAGCCACATCATCTGGCTCCCAGCTGAAGCCAGACTTGGCTCCGGCTGTGTGCGCGCATGCATGTGTGGGCGTGTGCATGTGTGCACATACGTGTGCACGTGTGTGTGTGCATGCCACCCCAGCCTCCTGTGTTGATGTGGCAGCTCCCGCCCACGCACCCCTACCACACCACCACCAGTTGGCTTCCTTTTCTCCAGGCCAGGCTTTAGGGGGCTGGCTCCAGGATCCCCTCACCCCAGTGGCCCTGTTAGCACCTCCTCTCTCCCTTGTTAGCGCCTCACAGCCCCTCTTCCTCCTCCCGCCCAGCTGCCCCCCCAGAGAGAGGCCCTGTGGCTTGCAGCCCAGTTCTCGCCTTCTGATTCCACTGCGGCTTCTATTTTTCCAAGCTCGGTTCTTCTCCCAACCCCTAAGCCCCCTACCCTGTCCACTTCCCCCTTGTGCTTCCCAAGACATCCTCTGCAGAACAGTGGAGCCTGGGAAATGAAGCTGGGTCCCCCCACAATTCAGCACGCACTCCCCTTCCAGCCACGGCTGGAAGGCTGGGGCACAAAGTGAGCCCCACTCAGCCTCCCCTGCCTGGAGGGGGGCACAGGGCTATGGGAGGAGGCAAGTTTGGGAGGGAGCCCTGTATTGGGGTCTGAAGCTAAAAACTGGTGCCAACTCTGTTGCCTTCCTGGGGGCAAATGCCACCCCCCCTGGCCCCCTCCCCCCCTCCCCCCTTGGCAGCACTGAAGGGGTGGAGTGAGGGGGATGGGGCTAGGGTGGAAATGTCCTCTTCTGCCCGCTCCCTCTAGGACTGCTGTGTCCAACCTGAGCCTGGGCTGCCGAGTGGGACAGGGTGGTCCTGTGCCCGGAGCCAGGTTGTCAGGCCTCCAGGACTACAGGTTTCCTCTACCGAAGGGCCCCTTCCCTGCGGGCTTTGATGTGTCTGCGAGGTTAGAAGAGGATGTTTGGCTTCAGGGCTGGGCGCCAGGATAAACTCCCTCTGCCTGCTGGGCCAAACCGCTGCCTCCTCACCGCCTGGCTCTCCTGCCTCCCCCGTCCCTGCGCCTGGCCTCCCTCCTCCAAGACCAGCGCTGCCCTGCCCGCTTACTGTGGTGGGCATCGAGTGGCCACTGTTCCTGCTACTGGGGACAGGCCCTGTGGGCAATGGCTGTCCCAGCCCCCCGAGGCTGGCATGAGAGCTCCTGCCTGCTAGGTGACCAGGGTCCTGCTCCAGGTGGGGCTGGTGGGGCTGGACCCATACTGCTAGGAGGGGTGGGAGTGAGGTGGAGCAGGGGGAAGGGGTGTCCACGTGGAACTGCCTGCGCAGGCTTCAGCTCTTCCAGATGTGCAGAGGTTCCAGATACGGGATGACTCAGCCTGGAACGAGGAGGGGTGGGCGGTCCATGGGGGGACGGCAGGCAAGGGGATGTGAGGCCCTGAGCCCTGCAGGCTGCGGCTCCTGTCCTCTGGAGCCCCCAGCCCCAAAAGCCCCAGGGGCGGGGGAAGTTGCAGCTGCAGGGAGCTGCCCAGAGGTGTGGCCCTGGAGTGTCCACCAAGTGTGCCGAGAAAGAGGCCGGGGCAAGGGACCTAGCTAGGAGAGAGATGGGGGGGGGCAGGAGAGGAGGAGGGAGGGAGGATGAAGAGGGGCAGGGGCAGGGACTGGAATGTTGGGCCCCGGGGCCCACTTTGGAGCGTGGCAATGGGGGAAGGTGTCCCTGCGCAGAGGGCTGTGTGTGTGAGTGTGGCCTCATTGCTGGCGTGGAGGTTAGTTGGGGAAGGGGTGCTTTGGGTCTGCCAGGTGTTGGCCGAGTTTGAGGGCTGGGTGCTGGAAGGTGACATGTGTGTTGAGGTGCAGGGGTGTGGAGCGCGTCCGTGCAGTCTACGTGGTAGAGAAGGACCCAGAGACGGGATCTGTGGGGTGACCGTCTCTGCCGGGGCGGGGCTGAGACGGTGTGTGCTTAAGCCAAGTCACGTGTGCAGGTGGGTGCTGACGGCTGGCCCCTCAGATCTGGGGAGTCGAGAGGCTGCCAGGCACGCCAGACCAAGGCCTCAAAGAGCAGGGGCTTCTTCCAGCCTCCCCCTGTCCCGGGGAGCAGCACCCAGCATCCTGGAGCTGCAGCTTCTCCCCCTGGGCCCAGCCATGCGGTCTCTCTTGCAGGGCAGCCGAGAGACCCCCTGAGCGCGGGGGCTGGCCCCTGCAAGCTGCAGTGTGAGCTGTGCAGCTGAGTGGGGTGTCTTTGCACCCACCTCTCCCTGCCCTGCTGTCCTGGCCTCCTTTTCCGCCCGCAGCGGGGTCTGCTGGCAGGGCCACCAGCCGCTCCCTGGAGAGACCCACCTGTGCCAGCCGCCCTGGCCAGGGTAAACAGGGCGCTAAGTGTCTGGGCCAGTGCCTGCCTTGGGCTGGGCACTGCTGCTCCGCACGGAGCTCAGCTCCTGGCTGTGGCTCGGGTTGCTTCCTCCAGCTAAATGACAGGCCTGGTGCCCCGGCTCCATGGGGGTCATGGGGCTGTTAAGCAGATGGATAATCAAGTTTGATCCGGAAGACAGGTCGCCTCCTCTAAAGAGGAGGTGGCTGTTGTGACTGTCTCCCTGGTGCTGCGAGGTTCTCGCCTCTCTCAGGCAGCACTGGTTGAATCCTCTGTTACCCCCAACACACGCACACACACTCACACACGCTGACACTCACACTCACTCGCACCCCAGCCCTCTCTAGGTTCTTGGCACAGTCCTCGGCAGGACTTCCCTTGTGAGTACAAACACCTCCCACCAGCAGAGGCTGGGACCTGCGCAGCTCGGCCTGTGCCATGTTCACTTGTGTCACAATCCAGGGTAGGGCTCAGAGATGTTGAGCCCCATTCTCTAAGTCACCTGCATAATGACATGGATGTGTGCATGGTCCTCCAGACACTGATGCCACCACCCAGCTTCACCCAGTCCCTCCTCCCAGGACATAGGCTTGGAAGTGGCTCCTCACACTCTCTCAGCCTTCCCTCTCTTTCCCTCCCCCTTCCTCTCTGCTCCCCTCCCCTGCTCTGGGGCTGACTCTGAGTGAGAGGTCCTCCCTCCTCCCTCAACTCACCCTGGCCCCCACTTCCCAGGGTGGCCCCCCAGGGTGGAGGGGGACTCGGGAGGAGAGGGGCAAGAAGAGTCTGGACCCCAAGGCAGGTCTGCTGGGGCTGGCTCCAGGGGAGAGCATAGAGCTGGCCAGGCTGCCTGGGATAGAGGGACAGAAGGAGGCCGAGCAAGGGGCCACGGGGAGCAGGAGGAGAGTCTCCCTCAGGGGCAGCGGCAGGCCCGGGGCCCCTCCCACTCACAGAGGCGGCTGAGAGCAGGGCAGCACGGCGGGGCCAGTGGGCAGCGGGCAGACACCCAGGCCCTCGAGCGAGTAGAGGGGTGCTGCCAGGCCCAGGGTCCTCTGTCATTGCCCATCTCCGCCTTTCTCTCTGTCTCTTGCCCGCTTTCTGTGGTTCCCCGTGTGTGCATGTCTGTCTCCCACTCGCTTCCCTCTTCCCTTCTCCCGTGCCTTCTCTCCCCCGGCTCTCCCACTCAAGGGCCCAGTATCTGGGGCCAGGTTCCCAGAGTGGAAGGCGGCTTCGTCCTGGGAGGCCTTTGACCCAAGCCCACAGTCTCCACATAGCCATGTCCAGCTCCCCCTTTCCTCGCCCAGGCCTTCCCTGTGCCGGGGTCCTTGGAGCCAGAGCCCATCCTGCCCTTGCCAGGTACCATGAGCCCCCCCACCCCGTCATCGGAACTGCTTCCTCGGCAACTGGGGGGCAAAGCGAGATCTCTCTCAAGTACCCGAGCAGGCAGTGCTCTGGGAGGCTGGGGTCTGGGCCCCATCCCTGGGTGACCAGATGCCCAGTGTGCTCAGGACAGTCCAGACCTGTGCCACTGCCTGGGTGTAATTGTCAACAGTGCCCCAAAGTATGCTGGCTTGGACTATAAATTATATCCTGCAGGGCCCGGTCGGAGCCCAGAGAGGCTCTCGGGCTCCCCTGCTCCCTTTCACCTCCCAGGAGAGCTGAGTAGCCTACTTGGGCCTCACCCAAGGACAACAGGGCTAGACGGCAAAGAGAGGAGCAAAAACTGTATAAATAGCCCCTTTTGGGGGGAGGCCCCTCAGCATTGGGTGGGGCGGGTCTGCTTGCTGGAGAGGGAGGAAGAAGAATTGTGGTTGCCCCCAAGCAGCATGTAATTTAGGATTTATTTTGAGGCACTCTCTCCAGCTCCGGGTGGGGCTGAGGTTAATTTAAGGTTTAATGGGGCAGAGGGGTGGATGCGGAGGAGAGGGAAGCCCTCCCGCTTGGGCCTGGCTGGGAAGGGGTCCTTCCCAAGACCCCTGCCCACCTCTGTCCCTGGATCTGTTCCTGGGAGGTTTCTGAGACACCTCAGCCCTTGCTGTCAGGTGCGTTAGCCCCTCTCCGTCCCCAAGCCCCTGGATGCTCCCAGCCCGATGGCAGCAGGCTCTGCCCTAGTCTGAGGAGGAGGCACAGGCTCTGCCCTCAAGGAAACCTCAGTCTGGCAGGGAGGCAGGACACAGGCCCTCCCTTCAGAGAGTGGCCAGTCATTATGGCAGCCCCTATCATGATTTTAGTTTTTAGTCTTTATTTGTTCATGACTTTATCATTTGTGTCTTTTCGCGGAACTTAAACTTGTGACGCCGGGGACCTTATTCTGTCTCTCATAGCCTCTTCAGCACTTGCCCAGCACGGAGTCGGAGCTCAGTAAGTATTTCCTATATGAATGAATGAATGAACTAGAAATAGCGCCAGATCTGAATGCCCCGGGTTAAGAGGCAGGAGCGGACAAAGTCTAGAGTCCTCCGGTGTTCCAGCCGCCTGCTGTGACCCTTCACCTTGCCACCTCCCACCCCTTTGGCCACACGCTTCAGCCACCAGCAGCCGAGAGCTGCTGGCTCCACCAGAGGTTGGACCCCTCTGGTCCCCTCTCCCACCTCGTTCCCTCCTGCAACTGCCTTTGTTCCCAGTGCCACGTGATCAAATCCTGCTAGTCCTTCAAGGTCCCACACAGAATCACCTCCTCCATGACGCCCACTCAGATCCGTCTGCCAGATCTCAACATCCATAGCTCATTCTCTGGGCCGCTCCTCTCACTCTGCGTGGGGCTGTCAGGCTCATTGCTTCTTTTTCCTTTAGGCCACAAGGCCCTGGGGGCCAGGCTGGCCTGAAGCTGCCCTGGACCCTGGCGCCTCATGGGGGCTCAGTTGGAAGTGCCCAGGGGTGGTGGTGTGTGTCCCTCTCTGCCCCAGCCTCTAGAGCCCTGGAGGAGCCTGTGGTGAGAGGTGGACGTGGTTGTTCTCAGGGGCCATGGAGGCAACCAGGACCCCAGGGCGTAGGGGTGGCATGAAGTTTCCCTTAGAAAGCTGTTGAGCCATCTGGTATGAGAGAAGAGGGTACAGAGAGAAAGTAATATGGGGAGGGCATGGGGAAGAGTGAGGGGCATGAGGGTGGGGAAGGGCTGGGGGACAGAGACAGGGGCCTGGGGGACAGAGATGGGGGTGAGGACAAAGACATGAGGCTGGGGGACAGAGACATGGAGGCTGGGGGATGGAGACAGGAGGCTGGGGGACAGAGATGTGGGGGCGGGGTATAGAGATGGGGCTGGGGTATAGAGATGGGGGCTGGGAACCAGAAGATGTAGGGGCATGGGGACTGATGGGGGTTGGGGGACAGCAAGTGGCAATGGCCTCTTGGACCCTGGACCAAGTGTCCCTTCCTGGGCCTCAGCCTGCCCCATCTCTAGCCCCTGACACTGTTGGCCATTGCTCCGGTAGGACCTCCTGTCCTGGGGGCTTTGGCGGCTCTGGCTGCTCCTTCTCTAGCTCCTTTGCGGGCTATGCCTTCTCCATTGTCCTGTGGGTTTGGGCCTGTCCTCTTCTCTCTGCACTTTCTCCAGGGCACCTCTGCATGTCGGGCCACCTGGTACGCGTCTCCACTTGGATGCTCTACAGGTTTACCAACCCCCCGTGTTCAACAGTAAACCAGAAACCCGGAGCCAGCCTTAGTGGATCCCTGGCCCGCAGCCCTCTGCCAGTCAGTCGCCAGGTCCCATGGCTTCTGCCCCTTACATCTCTATCAATCCGGCCACCTTTTTCCACCCCCAGCCTGGGCCTGGCCGCCGCCACCTCTCACCTGGACCTCTGCGGGAGCCTCCTGAGAGGTCACCCCACCTCCATTCTGATCACCTGCCAGCCCATCCTCCACACCTTGCCCAGAAATGCACCCTGACCCTCATACAGCTCCTACAGCGCCCGCGCCCCGTGCCCCCCACACTCCTATAGCCTCTGCGCCAGGCTCTCTCCCCACTGCGCCTTGGCAGGTGCTGTAGCCTCAGCCCTCAGCAATCTTTCTTAGGGCTCCTCCTGGCATCCCTTACTCTGGGAAGCCTCTCCTGTGTTCTTCCCACTGGAGCCTGGGGCAGGATTCCCCTTGCAAGAGCTGCCGTCGCCTTCATCCCCCCACCGCAGCACGCAGGGCGCTGAATAGCACTTCGCTGTCTCCAACGAGCAGAGAGGCCATGCCTGGCCACAGCAAGGCCTGCGGCGCACCAGGTGCCCAGGAATCACTTGTTGATGGAATCCTTTGTTTGATTCAGGGGAGACTCGTAGGACAAGAGGGAAGAAAAGAGAGGGCTTCCCCACAGCCTGGGCCTCCAAGGCAATGGGGCAGGGGAGGTCCCGGGGCCAGGGGATAGAGCAGAAAGCCTCGGTTGGGTGGTTGAAGGTGTGGTGCTGGCCCTGGGGTCAGAGTCAAGGCTGCCCTGCACCTGCGCTGGCTGCAGAATGGCTGTCCTTTCCCAGGTGTGTGTCTGGTAGAAGTTTCCCTTCCCAGGAGACAAGGAGAATCATCAGAGAAGGCCTCCGCACCCCAGGGTGGGCCAAGGCCTCCTGCCAGCGCCCACCAGCGTCTTCAGCAGCAGTCCTGGGCCTGAATGAACTGGCTGCATGTGACCGCAAACACATATGACCGCATCTCACCCCAGTTCATGGCCATGCCAGGGGAGACGGATGCTGCTCCTGGAGTCTGAGCACAGCCCCAAGTGGAGATCTCTGAAGACTTTTCTACCTTAAAAATTCATAGGCATTTTGCTTCCTGCCTCATACTATCTCCTTGCATGTTTTAATATCAAAATAATGCTGCCCATCACTTACCAATGGACAAAAGCGGACACTCTGGGCCTTAGCGGTTCTTGCCCCTCTTCCTGGATTAGGAAAGAGTACGGGACCGGGGCCTGGGCCCGGGCCCAAGTTCTGCCCTGCAGACTACTGCTGAGCCGTCCATAAAATGGGGTGGTGAGCCTGCCACGCCTGGCCTTGAGACAGTGGCCACCATTAAATGGAGCAGTGGGTGTGAAGACTAATGATTCACACATGGAACTTGAGATGCCAGCTGGATGCCTGGGGCCGGGCCCTTCTCCAGGCCCCTCCTGGGACAGGAGAAGCAGGAGGGAGCATGAGGCAGACACCCCCAGCCCGGCCCCCACCCAGCTTCCAGGGAGCAGAGCAGGGTCTGGGGGTCCAGGCCGAGGCTGCCCCTGCCCCAGGCTGGAGGAAAGCGTGAGCTCACCCTCTGGCCCAGGCAGAGCGAGGGGGTAGGAGACGTAATTAAAATGCCAGAGGTTAGGAGGTGAAGTTACAGTGGAAAGAATGAAGCCCCAGCGCTGCCGCTCACCCGCTCAGGCTGCGTCTCCCACCCCGCTCCCTCTGCCAAGCCCACATTTGATTTTTATTTCGGGAGCCGCCAGCGCAGCACTTGGAGGGAGCGGAGAAACCTCACTCCTGCTCGCCCTGCCACGTCTGGAGCTGGGGCCACGCGGGGGAGGGGGCTCCTGCGACCCAGAGAAGAGCCCACAGGGCCCCCACCCCAGCACCCAGTACCCTCAGGCATTGGGTACCGGGGAAAGGTGGCACCTAGGGCAGGGGGGAGGGGCTTGGGAGGCAAGGAAGGAAGACCCTGTAAAAGACAAAGGCCAGTTCCTTGCTGTCCTCATGGGCCTTTGCCCCTTCACGCTCTGAGCCCAAAGAGAAAACACCAGCCTCTTTCCTGCTCCCTTGCTCCCCTGCTCCAGCCCCCGCACCCCCACATATTGGGGGGGGCGGTGCTTCCAGTGCCCATCAGCATGTGTGCACGTGTAGAAGGGTTTGCTGTGTGGCCCTGGGGAAGTCACTACCCTTGGTCTTCTCGTCTGTGAAATGGGTAAGTTGGTAAGATAAGCAGTTTCAACCCGGGCTCTGCAGAGGTGTGCGAGGCCTGGGCCCTGCCTTCCCAGGTCACCCTCTCCTGAGCACTTCTCCTATCGGCCCCTCCAGGAGCTGGGGAGGTGGAGGCAGCTGCTGGCCCAGCCCCTGAAGAGCCTGAGCCCCCCCGCCCCTCAGCATACACTGCAGACGGGAGCCGGGGGCCAACTCACATTTTCCTGCTCTCGGGCTTTCTCCACTGCCCATAATGCAGTCCAGATGGTTTCCCCATCGGAAAGCAGAGGCAGCAGATTCCAGAGGGAAAGCGGTTGGGCTCCGCTCTGGGCTCCGCTTTCCCTCAGACTGGAGAGGGGGCCGGGGTGAGGGACTCAAGGTCTGAGAAAATGGAGTGGGGGTGGCTCCGGCTCCACAAGAGGACGGTGGGGGAGCTCTCTGGGAGCACCTCACTGCCAGTTAGGCGCTGGGGCCAGTGGGAGAGGCTGGGAGCTGTGGCGCAGAGGCAGGGGCATGGCCCAAAAGGCCCCCGAGTTCCTTCTAGCTTCTCTCCCTGCAGGAGCAGCCTCACCCAGGCACCGCTCAGGGTCTCCCAGACCCTGGGGTGGAGGGGAAGGAGGGAGACACAGCTGGGTTCAAATCCCAGCCCTGCCACGTAGAGGCTATGCAACCTTGAGTGAGACGCCTGACTTCTTGGAGCCTCAGCCTCCTCCCCTGTGAAATGGGATGGCTAGTGCCGACATGGGGGTGCTTATGAAGGCCACATGGGATAACCCACAGGAAAGGCTTCCCATGGCCAGGGAGTTCAGGAAATGCCTCGGGGTTGCCTAGGGAACCCTCCTAGTACAAAGGTCGCCTCCCCCTTAGGCAAAAGCGCTGCATGGTGAGGAAGCCTGTCCCTCCCTGGTCTGACTCAGACTCCTCCTGCTGCAGCTTCCCAGTGGTGCTTTCAAGGACCCCCAGGGGACTTTAAATCACCCTTCAGAGACTGTTCTGGGGACAAGCCCAGAGGGTGGGGGCTATGGGCCCGAGGCTGACCCCAAGCCTAGTCCTATCTCCTCCCTGGCCCAGCCCCTCCACCACAGACAGCAGGACAGCAGCACTTCCCACCCGGCCTGCAGAGCCACGTAGGAGCAATGGGGCTGCGGGAGCCGAGCAGGGGGCAGTCTCTCATTGGCCAGGCCCCGCCTGCCCTTCCACTTCCCTGCCAGGACAGCCTCCCAGCTACTCGCCCTCTCCGCCTCAGCTGTACCAAGGGGAGCGCTTAGATTTTTCCACCAGACGAGCCAAGAGCAAAATGAGAAACAAATCCAGCCCTGCCTGCCCCGTGGTGAACGGAGGCTGGGGGAGAGCGAGCCCCCAGCCCTTCCCCACCCCTGCGCCCAGGCTCCAGGACCCTGGGGCAGAAAGCTCAGCCAGGAGGGGTAAGCCTGGGGCTCCCACCCCAGGCCTGGACCACGTCCCGAAGGAGGTCACTGCCCACTGCCCCAGTGCAGGTGGGGGCAGGGACAGAGTCCGGGAGGGTTGCAGTCACTGCTTGCTAGACAAAGAGATGGGACCCCTGCAACCCCTCCCACTTAGTATGTAAGCCCCCTTTCCCTCTCACTGAGCCCTCTCCCCCACTAGACCCCCTCCCTGGCTGGGTCCCTGTCCCCCACATATGGCATCCCTTCTCTACCCCTCCACACCTCAGGGCTGCCTCCTTTGCCTTGACCTTGTGTCCAGCCTCTCCCCAGGGAGGCAGGCAGTTTCCCACCGTGTCCCCATCCCCTGCCAAGCCAGCCTAGAGGGACTGTCCCCCAGGCTTGAGGCGCCATTCTCCTGCCCCGCCACCCACCTGCCCTGTCTCCTTGTGCCACCCCCACCTCCTGCTTCCTGAAACCCCTTCCCGTGGGCCCATGACACACTCTGGTGTCCCCCACCCCTGAGCTCCCAGGCCTCACATGACTTTCCAGGCTCTCCCCTCCCTGTCCAGGCACATGTCTTCTACGCACTGCTCTGCCTGCTGCACGGTGGCGGACAGGTGACAGGTGAGGCCCCGGAAAGAGCCACGCCCAGGGATACGGCGCACTGGAGCTGGACCCACTGCACTGTGTCAAGGTGACTTCCCTGTGCTCTGTGGACTTCTCTCTGAATGAAGACAAAGATGACACCAGCCAGGGCCTCTACGACCTGTCGCCCACAACGTCCACTATTCAACAAAACCTGCCAGGCGGCTCTCTTCCTCCTCCTCCTCCTCCTTCTCCTCTTCTCCCTCTCCTTCTCCATCTCTTCATCCTCCTACTTCTTCCTCCTCCTCTTCCTCCTTTTTCTTCTTTTCTTCCCTTCCCTTCAAACACAGTTCAGTCCAGAAGACTTTAGCTGGGGCCAAGCAAGGCAGATGTCCCAGGGGTTGGGGAGGGGAACTCAGGAGGGTGGCTCTCATGAGGGGCAGTGGAGCAGAGAGAGCAAAAGTCACAAGAGGGCGGCCTGGGGTGGGGGTCCAAGCCCAAGCAAGGTAAGGAGGGGTGGGGGAAGAGACCAGTTTCTCCTTGGTACACTGGTTGCATCCAGTGGGGCTGGCCCAGTAAGTACATATGACACCCAGTAAGTAAAAGTGAGCCTGGTTTCTCACTGTCAGCCAAGAGTGTCATAAACATGAAAAAAGAAAAACATGCGTGAACCCTGTGGTGTTCCCACCTGTGATCCTCCACATCTGGACTGGAACTGAAGGGGTTGTTGAGAACTCATGATTTTCCAAATAAATAGACAGACATAGAAATAAATATTGATGCAAATGCATGTATGTGTTTGTGCATATATGTCAATGTATGTACGTGTATGTATACACATGCATGCACTTCCTAGCTTCATCCACGGAGAGGGCTGGGAGCAGTGACGCCTTCATAGTGATGAGCATAGCTAGCACCCAAGGCTTAATCTCCCCCATTTTCCACTAGCAAAAACCAGGGCTCCTTGGAGGAATGGCTGATCACGGGGCTAGCGCAGGGAAAATAAAAGATACACTTGAATCGTCTTGTGCCAGAAAATAAAAAAGTGCTCAGAAATGATTAAACAGAGTAACCATACGACCTAGCAATTCGATTCCGAAGGATACCCAAGAGAAATGAAAACAGATGTCCACACAAAAACATGTCTAGGCATACCATGTTTTATTTCACTTCCCGTTATTGCACTTTGCAGATACTACCTTTTTTACAAATTGAAGGTTTATGGCAACCCTGCACTGAGCAAGCCTATCGGTGCCATGTCTCCAACAGCATGTGTTCAGTTTGTGCCTCTGTGTCGCATTTTGGTGATTCTTGCAATATTTCAAACTTTTTCATTATTACTGTATCTCTTATGGTGATCTGTGATCAGTGATCTTTGATATTAACTACTGTAATTATTTTGGGGTGTCACCAACCATGCCCATAGAAGACAGGGAAATTAATTAATCAATGTTGGTGTGTTCTGGCCGCTCCACCCCCATCTCTCTGCCTGTCCTGGGGCCTAACTACTCCCTCAGACACAATATTGAAATCAGGCCAGCTAATAACCCCACAATGGCCTCGAAGTGTTCGAGTGAAAGGAAGAGTCCCACCTCTCACTTTAAATCAAAACTAGGAATGATTAAGCTTAGTGAGGAAGGCATGCCAAAAGCCAAGACGAGCCTAAAGCTAGGCCTCTTGCACTAGTTAGCCAAGTCGTGAATGCAAAGGAAAGTTCTTGAAAGGAATTAAAAGTGCTACTTCAGTGGACACAGGAATGATTACAAAGTGACACAGCTTTATTGCTGATATGAAGAAAATTTCAGTGGTCTGAATAGAAGATCAAACCAGCCACAACATTCCCTTAAGCCAAAGCCTAATCCAGAGCAAGGCCCTAAGCTAAGTCTCTTCAATTCTAGGAAGGCTGAGGGAGGTGAGGAAGCTGCAGGAGAAAAGTTTGAAGCTAGCAGAGGTTGGTTCATGAGGTTTAAGGAGAGAAGCTGTTTCCATGACATAAAAGTGCAAGGTAAAGCAGCAAGTGGAGAAGTTGTAGCAAGTTATCCAGGAAATCTAACTAAGATAATTGATGAAGGTGGCCACACTAAGCAACAGATTTTTAAAATTTTTTTTGAGATGGGTTCTCACTCTGCCACCCAGGCTGAAGTGCAGTGGCATGATCAAAGCTCACTGCCACCTCAAACCCCTGGGTGCAAGTGATCTTCCTGCCTCAGTATCCTGAGTAGCTGGGACTACAGGCATGCATCATCATGCCCAGCTAACTTTTAGATTTTTTTGTAGACATGGGGTTCTTGCCATGTTGCCCAGGCTGGTCTCGAACTCCTGGCCTCAAGCAATCCCCCTGCCTTGGGCCTCCCAAAGTTGTGGGATTACAGGAATGAGCCACCATGCCTGACCCAGATTTTCAATGTAGAAGAAAGAGCCTTACATTGGAAGAAGATGATATCTACGACTTTCATCGCAGGAGAGAAGTCAATACCTCCCTTCAAAACTTCAAAGGACAGGCTGACTCTCTTGTTACGGGCTAATGCAGCTGGTGACTTTAATTTGAAGCCAATGCTCATTTACCATTCTGAAAACCCTAGAGCCCTTAAGAATTATACTAAATCTACTCTGCCTGTGTTGTATAAATGGAACAACAAAGCCTGGATGACAGCACATCTGTTTACAGCATGGTTTACTGAATGTTTTAAGCCCACAGTTGAGACCTCCCTGCTCAGAAAAAAAGATTCCTTTCAAAACATTACTGCTCATTGACAATGCACCTGGTCACCCAAGAGCTCTGATGGAGATGTACAAGGAGATTAATGTTGTTTTCATGCCTGCTAACACAGCACTCTGAAGCCCTTGGATCAAGGAGTAATTTTGACTTTCAAGTCTTATTATTTAAGAAATGCATTTCATAAGGCTCTAACTGTCTTAGATAGTGATTCCTCTGATGGATCTGGGCAAGGCAAATTGAAAATCTTCTGGAAAGGATTCACCATTCTAGATGCCATTAAAAACATTTGTGATTCATGGAAGGAGGTCAAAACATCAACATTAACGGGAGTTTGGAAGAAGTTGATTCCACCCCTCACAGAAGACTTTGAGGGGTTCAAGACTCCAGTGGAGAAAGTAACTGCAGTGGAAATGGCAAGAGAACTAGAATCAGAGGAGTGGAGCCTGAACATGTGGCTGAATTGCTGTGATCTCACAGTAAAACTTGAACAAATGAGGAGTTGCTTTTTATGGATGAGCAAAGGAAGTGGTTTTTTGAGATGGAATCTATTCCTGGTGAAGATGCTGTGCATTGTTGAAATGACAACAAAGGATTTAGAATATTACATCAACTTTATTGATAAAGCTGTGACAGGGTTTGAGAGAATTGACTCTAGTTTTTAAAGAAGTTCTACTATGGATAAAATGCTATCAAACAGCCGGGCGAGGGGGCTCACGCCTGTAATCCTAGCACTCTGGGAGGCTGAGGCAGGTGGATTGCTCAAGGTCAGGAGTTCAAAACCAGCCTGAGGAGACCCTGTCTCTACTAAAAATAGAAAGAAACTAATTGACCAACTTAAAAAAAAAAAAAAAAATATATATATATATATATATATATATATATATATATATATAAAATACAAAAAACTAGCCGGGCATGGTGGCGCATGCCTGTAGTCCCAGCTACTCAGGAGGATGAGGCAGTAGGATCACCTGAGCCCAGGAGTTTGAGGTTGCTGTGAGCTAGGCTGACGCCACGGCACTCACTCTAGCCTGGGCAACAAAGTGAGACTCTGTCTCAAAAAAAATGCTATCAAACAGCATCACATACTACAGAGAAATCTTTCACGAAAGGAAGCCAATCCAGGTGGCAAACTTCCTTCTTGTCTCATTTTAAGAAATTGTCACAGCCACCCCAGCCTTCGGGAAGCACCACCCTCAGCCAGCAGCAGCCATTAACATGGAGGCAGGACCCACCACCAGCAAAAAGGTTATGATTTGCTGAGGGCTCAGATGATCATTTGCATTTTTAGCAATAAAATATTTTTAAATTAAGTTATTTACATTTTATAGACATAATGCTATTGCATATTTAACAGACTATAGAATAGTGTCAACATAACTTTTAAAAAAAAAAAATATATATATATATATTTAGTTGTCCAGCTAATTTCTTTCTTTTTTTCTTTTTTTTTTTTTTTTTTAGTAGAGATGGGGTCTCACTCTTGCTCAGGCTGTGGTCTCGCTCTTGTTCAGTCTCAAACTCCTGAGCTCAAACGATTTGCCCGCCTTGGCTTCCCAGGGTGCTAGGATTACAGGTGTGAGCCACCGTACCCGGCCTCAACATAACTTTTATATTTACTGGGCAACCAAAAAATTGGTGTGACTTAGTTTATTGCGATATTGACCTTATTGCAGTGATCTGGAACCAAACCTGCAATATCTCTAAGGTGTCCCTGTACATGAATGTTTATGACATAATTGTTTTTAGAGAGAGGGTCTCACTCTGTTGCAATGGCCCTGTCATAGTTCACTGTAACCTTGAATTCCTGGGCTCAAGCGATCTTCCCACCTCAACCTCCTGAGTAGCTGGGACTACAGACGTGCACCACTGTGCCCAGCTAATTTTTTTTTTTTTTTTTTGGTAGAGACAAAGTCTCGCTGTGTTACCTAGTTTGGTCTCAAACTCCCAGCTTCAAGTGATCCTACCACCTTGGCCTCCCAAGTGCTGGGATTACAGGGTTGATCCACTGCACTCAGTCATCATTATTCATAATAACCAAAAGTTAGAAACAAGCCAGATGTCCAGCAACTGATGAATTGAATAGATAAACAAAATGTGGTGCAGCCGTACAATGGAATATTATTCAGCCATGAAAATGAATGAAGTAATTATACATGCTACAGCCTGGATAAGCCTCAAAAGCATTATACTAAGTGAAAGAAGCAAGTCACCAAAGAGCAGGTATTGTATGACTCAATTTATATGAAATATGCAGAATAGTCTATAGAGACAGAAAGCAGATTAGGGGTTGTCAGGGGCTGAAGTGGGGGCAGGAGGACAGGGGACAATGCCAAAAGTTATGAGGTTTATTTTTGCCATAATAAATGTTCTAAAATTGACCATGGTGATGGTGGCACATATCTGTGAATATCCCAAAAACCATTGAATTATGCTCTTTAAATGGGTAAATTGTATCGTATGTGAATTATAACTCAATAAAGCTGGGTTTTTTTTCGTTTTTTTTATTTCGGCATATTATGGGGGGTACAGATTTTAAGGTTTCAATAAATGCCCTTTCCCCCCTCCCCCCACAAGTCTGAGTTTCCAGCATGACCAATCCCCAAATGGTGCACATCTCACTCATTATGTATGTATATACCCGCCCCCTCCCCCCTCCCACCTGCCCAATACCCTATTACTGTGGTACCTATGTGTCCACTTAGGTGCTGCTCAGTTAATACCAGCTTGCTGGTGAGTATATGTGGTGCTTGTTTTTCCATTCTTGGGAGACTTCACTTAGTAGTATGGGTTCCAGCTCTAACCAGGAAAATATAAGATGTGCTATATCACCATTGTTTCTTACAGCTGAATAGTACTCCATGGTATACATATACCACATTTTATTAATCCAATAAAGCTGTTTTTATTTTAAAAAGAAGTACTCAGGCTGGGCGTGGTGGCTCACATCTTTAATCCTAGCACTCTGGGAGGCCGAGGCGGGCGAATTGCTCAAGGTCAGGAGTTCAAAACCACCCTGAGCAAAAGTGAGACCCCATCTCTACTAAAAATAGAAAGAAATTAATTGGCCAACTAAAAATATATATAGAAAAAATTAGCTGGGCATGGTGGCTCATGCCTGTAGTTCCAGCTACTCGGGAGGCCGAGGCAGAAGGATTGCTTGAGCCCAGAAGTTTGAGGTTGCTGTGAGCTAGGCTGACGCCACGGCACTCTAGCCTGGGCAACACAATGAGACTCCGTCTCAAAAAAAAAAGAAGTGCTCAAAGAACAATGGTGACATGGCAAAAGAATACCGAAGCTAGCTAGAAGGGGCGTCCATTGGCTGGCTCTGGATAATTGGAGCATCAAAACAAATAATGATATTAATGGATTGTAACTTACTGAATAAAATAGGAAGTCATGCCTCCATACTGTTAAACATAAATGAGCAAAGTTTGTTGAGGAATAGGATATTTACATATTCTTAAAGCACCTCCCCACAAACTACTTATTAGTTAGAAAGAGAAAATGAGAACTTGACAGTGGAAAAGCTGGCAGACACCACTTTAGTCAAGTGATCAAGTGAACATCAATAGTAATGGGATGAATTAAAATCAGGGACCACCTCTAGGACGCAGTGGGAAAGACACAGCATCACTTCTGTGACATCCCTGCACACAGCGCATAACCTAATCACGAAGAAACATTGAGCAAGCCCAAATTATTCTATAAAAAACCCCAGCTTATAATCTATAAAAGTGCCTTTGAGGTTAAGAACTATAAACGTGAAGATATATGAAGACATTATCAGCAGAAAGTTTCTGAGGGGAAGCACAGGGAAGAAAAAGCCTAAAAACAGGACAGAGCCACAGTGACTCATGAGATAATATCAAGTGCTCTAACATACTTAGAGCTGAAGTCCAGAAAGAGAGGAAAAACAGGAAAACAGAAAAATATTTGAAGAAGTAATTACCAAAAGTTTTCCAAATTTGATAAAAACCAGAAACCCAAATATCATATCGAAGAATCTCAATATCAACTATAAAGACACAAAATGACAGCAAAGTTCATTATAATCAAATTGCTGAAAATCTATGACAATGTGAAAATCTTAAAAGAGGCGACAGGTGGTTGGGTGTGGTGGCTCATGACTGTAATCCTAGCACTTTGGGAGGCTGAAGCAGGAGGATCACTTGAGCCCAGGAGTTTGAGGTTGCTGTGAGCTACAGTGACACCACTGCACTCTTGCCCTGGTGACAGAGGGGGACCCTGTCTCAAAAAAACAAAAAAACAAAAACAAAAAACAAATTTGGGGGTGGCAGAGGAAGAAAGGGACATTACATACAGAGGAACAAGATGAAAATGATCATGGACTTATTTTGAGACTATACAAGGCAGAAGATAATATAATAGAGTATTTTTCAGTTATTGGGTTAGGAGAAAAAAGTACTATCAACCTGGATCTTTAAAACAAATGAAAATATCTTTAAAATAGAGATGAAATAAAGACTATTCACACTATAAAAAGTGAGAGACTTCACCATCAGTTGACCTGCACTATAAGAAATGTTAAAAGTTTTCCAGGCAGAAGGAACATGACACCAGATGGAAACTTGGATCTACACAAAGGAATACATAGAACTAGAAATGGAAAATATGTGGATAATTATAAAATATATTTTTCTTATTTAAAATTTTGTTTAAAAGATAATTGACTAGAAAAAAGAATAACAATGTATCATGGAGTTTATAACATATATAGAAATAAAATATATTAATATGAAAACAATGGCACAAAGCAAGAGAGGGGAAAGTGGAAATATACTATTTTAAGTTTCTAACTTTTAAGTGAAGTGACATAAAGTTATTTGGAGGAAAATTGTGAAAATTAAAGATGCATGTTATAAACCCTAGAGAGGGGGATGGCAAACTTTTTCTGTAGAGGACCAGATAGGAAATATTTCAGCCATCGAAAGCCACAGAGTCTCTGTGCAACTGATTAGCTCCACTGTTGTAGGATGAAGCAGCTATAGACAATACATGAACTAGTGAACATGGCTGCGTCCCAATAAATCTTTTTTTTTTTTTTTTGAGACAGAGTCTCACTCTCTTGGTCGGGCTAGAGTGCCGTGGCGTCAGCCTAGCTCACAGCAACCTCAAACTCCTGGGCTCAAGCAATCCTTCTGCCTCAGCCTCCTGAGTAGCTGGGACTACAGGCATGCGCCACCATGCCCGGCTAATTTTTTCTATATATTTTTAGTTGACCAATTAATTTCTTTCTATTTTTAGTGGAGATAGGGTCTCGCTCTTGCTCAGGCTGGCTGGTCTCAAACTCCTGAGCTCAAACAATCCGCCCGGCTCGGCCTCCCAGAGTGCCGAAACTTGGATTTTATACGATTTTCATATATCAAAAAATATTCTTCTTTTGAATCATTTCAATTTTTTTTTTTTTTTTGAGACAGAGTCTCGCTTTGTTGCCCAGGCTAGAGTGAGTGCCATGGCGTCAGCCTAGCTCACAGCAACCTCAAACTCCTGGGCTCAAGCAATCCTCCTGCCTCAGCCTCCCGAGTAGCTGGGACTACAGGCATGCGCCACCATGCCCGGCTAACTTTTTCTATATATATCAGTTGGCCAATTAATTTCTTTCTATTTATAGTAGAGACGGGTCTCGCTCTTGCTCAGGCCGGTTTCGAACTCCTGACCTCGAGCAATCCGCCCGGCTCGGCCTCCTAGAGTGCTAGAATTATAGGCGTGAGCCACCGCGCCCGGCCGAATCATTTCAATTTTTAAAAAATGTAAAAACTATTTTTATTAATAACAAATCTCCCAGGCAGAAGAATTCCAAATAATTTATGTAGATACTCTGCCCTCCAGCAGCAGAATATGACTCCCTGCTCCTTACATGTGGGCTGGCAGACTGACTTCCTTCCACAGGGTACAGTATGGGAAGGGAGGAAAACGAGTAACTTTAGAGAAACCTGACAAACACTGACCTCAGACAGATGACCTAGATCAATGTCAACAATGATAAGTCAGGTTATAGGATGTACTGTGAGCAAATGTCACTTTCACCTCTGTAGTCTTCCTTTAAAAAAACCAACCCCAGTTTGATTATGAGAAAAACATTAGACAAATCCCAATAGAGGGACAGTCTACAAAATATCTGAGCAGTATGCCTCAAAACTGTCAGAAAGAAAGAAGAAAAGAAAGAAAGGAAGGAAGGAAGGAAAGAAAGAAGGAAGGAGGGAAGGAGGAAGGAAGGAAGGAGAGAGGGAAGGAAAGAGGAAGGAAGGAAAGAGGGAGGGAGGGAGGGAGAGAGGAAGGAAAGAAGGAAGGAGGGAGGGAGACAGGGAGGGAGGGGGCAGGGAGGGAGGGAGGACGTCTGAGAAGCTATGATAGCCTAGAGAAGTCTAGACAGACACGATGACTAAATTAATGTGCTCTCTTGGATGGGATTCTGTATTAGAAAAAGTACATTAGGTAAAAACTAAGGAAATCTCCCAAGCACCCATTGACAGATGAGTGGGTAAACAAAATGTGACATGCACATACAATGGAATGTTAGTCAGCTTAAAAAAGAAGGAAATTCTGACACATGCTACAACATGGATTAACCTTAAAGTCATGCTAAGTAACATTAACTAGTCACAAAACCATAAACACTGTATGATTCCACTATATGAGGTACCGAGAATATCTAGAGAAATAGAAAGTAGAATGATGGTTGCCAGGAGCTAAAGGCAGGAGAAAATAGGGAGTTGTTTAATGAGTATAGAGTTTCCATTTTGCAAGATAAAAAAGTTCTGGAGAACTTTTCACAATGATGTGAGTATACTTAACCTACTGTACTCTATACTTAAAAATAGTTAAGATGGTAAATTTTATGTTAAGTGTATTTTACCTCAGTTAAAAGATATATTCCATCTTATATTTAAAGAAAAAAAAATACTAAGGAAATCTGAATGCAGTATGGACTTTAGTCAATAATAATGTATTAATATCAGTATTGGTCCATAAATTGTAACAAATGGAGAATACTAATGTAAGATGCTAATAATAGGAAAAATTGGACATGGGACATATGAAAATGTATACTATCTTTATGATTTTTTGTAAATATAAAATTGTTCTAAAAGTAAAGTTTATTACTAAAAAAAACAACATTTGGCCGGGCGTGGTGGCTCACTCCTGTAATCCTAGCACTCTGGGAGGCCGAGGCGGGTGAATCGCTCAAGGTCAGGAGTTCGAAACCAGCCTGAGCAAGAGTGAAACCCCGTCTCTACTAAAAATAGAAAGGAATTAATTGGCCAACTAAAAATATATAGAAAAAATTAGCTAGGCATGGTAGCGCATGCCTGTAGTCCCAGCTACTTGGGAGGCTGAGGCAGGAGGATCGCTTGGGCCCAGGAGTTGGAGGTTGCTGTGAGCCAGGCTGATGCCACGGCACTCTAGCCTGGGGAACAGAGTAAGACTCTGTCTCAAAAACAAAGCAAAATAAAACAAAAAAACAACATTCATAGCTCATGGGCCATAAAAACAGGCCATGGGCCATATGCTGATCATTGTCCTAGAACTACCATTAAAAAATTTTGGGGCTGGGCACAGTGGCTCACACCTGTAATCCTAGCACTCTGGGAGGCCAAGGCGGGTGGATTGCTCAAGGTCAGGAGTTCAAAACCAGCTTGAGCAAGAGCGAGACCCCGTCTCTACTATAAATAGAAAGAAATTAATTGGCCAACTAAAATGTATATAGAAAAAATTAGCCGGGCATGGTGGTGCATGCCTGTAGTCCCAGCTCCTCGGGAGGCTGAGACAGAAGGATTACTTGAGCCCAGGAGTTTGAGGTTGCTGTGAGCTAGGCCAATGCCACGGCACTCACTCTAGCCTGGGCAACAAAGCGAGACTCTGTCTAAAAAAAAAAATTTTTTTGAAAGCAGTATAATGAGATATTAGTAAAGATAAAATAAATATTTTTAAATAATCAATTAATTCAAAAGAAGGCAGGAAAAGAGAAAAAAAGAAATAAAGAATACATGGGACTAATAGAAAACAAATAGCAAGATGATAGATTTAAACCTTACCATGTTGATAATTACATCAAAAGTAAATTATCGATGAGGTGCCATGTGCACTGTCGGGGGGATGGGCACACTTGTAGCTCTGACTTGGGGGGTACAAAGGCAATTTTTGTAAACAAAGCGTCTGTACCCCCATAATACTCTGAATTTTTTTTAAATAGATTATCTAAACGTTCTGAGGTGGAGATTGTCAGACTGGATAAAACAAAACAAAATACAAGACCCAGCTATATGCTATCTTTAAGATATAAGACTGGCACCTAATAATTCCTCAGAAATGATGAAAACCAGCAGACAATGAAATAATATATTTGAAGTGCTGTAAAATAACTGGCAAACTAGAACAAGTGAAAATGTCCTTTATAAAATGAAGAAATCGGGGACAATGGCATGCACCTATAGTCCCAGCTACTTGGGAGGCTGAAGTGGGAGAATTGTTTGAGCTCAAGAGTTCAAGGCCAGCCTGGGTGACAGAGACTTTGACTTTACAGGTTTGTTTGTTTGTTTGTTTGTTTTGAGACTAGGTCTTGCCCAGGCTGGAGTGCAATGGCATGATCATAGCTGTGAACTGCCACTGCACTCCAGCCTTGAATTCCTGGGCTCAAGGGATCCTTCTACCTCAGCCTCTCCAGTAGCTGGGACTATAGGTGTGAGCTACCATACTGGGCTAATTTTCTATTTTTTTAAGACACAGGGTCTCACTATGTTTCCCAGGCTGGTCTCAAACTCCTGGGCTTATGGGATCCTCCTGCCTTGGCCTTCCAAAGTGTGAGGATTACAGGCGTGAGCCACTGCACTAGGTGGAGACACTGACTGTTAAGAGAGAAAGAAAGATGGCTGGGCCTGGTGGCTCATGCCTGTAATTCTAGCACTCTCGGAGGCCAAGGTGGGAGGATTGCTTGAAAGCAGGAGTTTGAGACCAGCCTAAGTAAGACCCTGTCTCTACTAAAAGTAAAAAATATTAGCCGGACAACTAAAAATAGAAACAAAAAATTAACTGGTCATGGTAGCAAGCGCCTGTAGTCCCAGCTACTTGGGAGGCTGAGGCAGGAGGATTGCTTGAGCCCAGGAGTTTGAGGTTGCTGTGAGCTAGGCTGATGCCATGGCACTCTAGCCCAGGCAACAGAGTGAGACTGTGTCTCAAAAAAAGGAAAGAAAACAAAAGATAATGAAGATTGAAGATGAAGATTCCAGTTTGGCATATAAGAAGCTGGAAAACTGTCACTCCATCAGCAAGTGAAAAGCTGAACCAACTGAAAAATCCACAGCTTCTTCTTGGATCTATCACAGAGCAAACTGCTTCCCTCAAAATTGGAGAGATAGACAGGTGGATATGGAAAATCATAACTTACCAGAGCAGAAACCTTCATGGGAACCATTGCCAGGGAGAGGAGGGGGAAAGACCTGAACTATAATTGACTAGTTATTAGGGGCTCAAATTTAAGAGTTAAAAATCCCAGGGAGTTCTAAAGTGGCAGACCTTGCTAAGAAAAAAATTCCAGGGGACCTAGTGGGGGTGGGGGGCCCACACCACACTTTTGTGAGTTTTCCTCACCTCCAAGGGGCTGACCAGATTCTCATGGTGAGTATCATAGAAAAATCCCCTCTTGCTTCTGGCAGGGGGAGGAGAAAAAGAATCATTTTGAAGTATGCCACAGTGGCCGGGCGTGGTGGCTCACGCCTGTCGTCCTAGCTTTCTGGGAGGCCGAGGCGAGTGGATAGCTGCTGCTTCAGGGGTTTGACACCAGCCTGAGCACAGTCAGACCCCATCTCTAAATCTAAAAAAAAAAAAAGAAAGAAATATGCCACAGTGTTTTGTTCTTCTTAACAAGGCCTGCCCTCAAGAGACACAATTTTACCAGAGCCTAAACTATTGGGGTTTTGTTTTCAGAGCCTAACCAGCTTGAAGGACTAGAAATACCAAAGTCCAGCCCACCCCAGCCATCCCGTCCCACATAAAGGTGGGGGAGGATAGGACTGAGAAGCACTTGTGAAGTTCATAGTCCAGAGTTGCAGGCTCATTAAAAGATTGAGTCTTAATTATAGGACTAGAGAGCACCTTACCTACCCCACACTCTACTGCCACATTACTGAAGACCACATTGCTAAAGAAATTGCAGTTTCTTTCACCTACTGCATCATGTTTGGCTATCAGAAACATTTACAAGGCATACTAAAAGACAATGCAGTTCAAAGAGACAGAGTAAGCTTTAGAACCAGACCCAGATATGGCAGGAATGTTGGAATTATCAGGCCAAGAATTTTAAGTACCTATGATTAATATGCTAAGGACTCCAATGGATAAAACAAACAATATGTAAGCACAGAAAATGTTGGCAGATAGATGGAAATTCTAAGGCTCAAAAAGAAATTCTAGAGGTCAAAAACACTGTAACAGAAATGACGAATGCCTTTGATAGGCTCATTAGTGGGCTGGACATAGCTGAGGAGAGAATGCGCTTGAAGACACGTCAATAGAAACTTACAAAAGAGAAGGTAAAAGAGAAAGAAGACCAGGGAGGGAAAAACCCAGCAACCATGAATGGAATATCTAAGAACTCTAGGACAACTACAAAGAGTGTAACATACATATCATGGGAATACCAGAAGGAGAAGAAATAAAGGACCAGAAGAAATATTTGAAGCAATAATGACGAGAATTTCCCCGGAATAAAGTCAGACACTAAACTACAGATCCAGAAAGGATCATATAACACCAGATAGAATAAATGCACACAAAAAAACTACAGCTAAGCATATCATATTCAAAGTGCAGAAAATCAAAGATAAAGCAAAAATCTTGGAAGAAACCAGAGGGAAAACTACCTTACTATAGAGGAGCAAAGATAATAATTACATCTGACTTCTCAGAAACCATGCAAGCAATAAGAGAGTGGAGTAAGATAAAGTCATGTGCTGCATAACAATGTTTTAGTCAATGATGGACCATGTATATAATGGTGGTCCCATAAGATTATAATACTGTATTTTTACTGTACCTTTTCTATGTTTAGATACACAAATACTTAGTGTTGTGTTACAATTGCCTAAAATAATCAGTATAGTAACATGCTGTACAGGTTTGTAGCCTAGTAGCAATAGGCTACACCACACAGCCTAAGTGTGTAGTAGGCTACCATTCAGGTTAGTGTAAGTACACTCAATGATATTCTCCAATGATGAAATCACCTAATGATTGAATTAGGTGATGAAATCGCCTAATGAAATCACCTGAGAAACGAGTCACCTAATAACTTGTTTCTCAGAAAGCATCCCTGTAGTTAACTGATGCATAACTGTTTAAAGTGTTGAGAGAGAAAAACCATCAACCTAGAATTCTGTACCCAGTGAAATTATCCTTTAAAAGTGAAGAAAAATAGGCCTTTGTGCCTGTAATCCTAGTACTCTGGGAGGCAGAGGCAGGAGGATTACTTGAGCTCAGGAGTTCAAGACCAGCCAGAGCAAGAGCAAGACCTCGTCTCTACTAAAAATAGAAAAAAAATTAGCTAGTCAACTAAAATAGAAACAAAAAATTAGCTGGGCCTGATGGCTCAAGCCTGTAGTCCCAACTACTTGGGGGGCTGAGGCAGGAGGATCACTTGAGCCCAGAATTTTGAGGTTTCTGTGAGCTAGGCTGATGCCACGGCACTTACTATAGCCTGGGCAACAAAGTGAGACTCGGTCTCAAAAAAAAAAAAAAAAACAGTGAAAAACAAATAAAAATTCTCCAATAAACAAAAATTGGGAAAATTTGTTCCCAATGGACTTGCCTAGCAAAAAACTTTAAAAGAAGTTCTTCAGAGAGAAGGAAACTTAAATAGGTCAGAAACTTGAACCTACTTGAAGAAAGGAAGAGCATCAGAGAAGAAATAAGTGAAGGTGAAATAAAAATTTTTATTTTTCTTAATTGATCTAAAAAATAATGGTTTGTTCAAAACAACAATAGCAATAATGATGTTCAATTATGTATGCATGCATGTGTGTGTGTATGCTTATGTATAATTGAAATGAGTGACAGCAACGATACAGGGATGGGAGGGAGCATTTGGGATTATTTTGTTATTATAAGACACTTGTGCTACTAAGACACTTGTAAAGTGGCATAGTGTTATTTGAAAGTGGACATAAACTAGTCATACATGTATATAGAGAACTCTAGAACAACCACTAAAAAAAGAAGTATATCCAGTCTGACGACTTGATAAAAAAAAGAAGTATAATTAATAAACTAAGAAAGGAGAGAAAATAGAACCATATAAAATGCTCAATTAAAACCACAAAAGGCAGAAAAAGAGTGGAAAACAAAAATAAGAATAAAGCACAAGGATAATGAATAGAAAGCAACAGACCAAAAATAGGCCGGCCTGTTGGCTCATGCCTGTAATCCTAGCACTCTGGAAGGCCGAGGTGGGAGGATTGCTCAAGGTCAGGAGTTCGAAACCAGCCTGAGCAAGAGTGAGAACCTGTCTATACCAACAATAGAAAGAAATTCATTGGCCAACTAAAAATATATAGAAAAAGTAGCCAGGCATGGTGGCACGTGCCTGTAGTCCCAGCTACCTGGGAGGCTGAGGCAGAAGGACTACTTGAGCCCAGGACTTTGAGGTTGCTGTGAGCTAGGCTGACGCCACAGCACTCTAGCCAGGGCACAAAAGTGAGACTTTGTCACAAAACAAAAGAAAACAAAACAAAAACACATCTTAATAAATTTAAAAGAATAGAAATCATATGCTTGCTTTGGCAGCACATAAGCTAAAATTGGAATGATACAGAGATGATTAGCATGGATCCATCAATGATGACATGCAAATTTGTGAAACATTCCATATTTTTAAAAAATGAAAAATTAAAACAATTTAAAAAAAGAATAGAAATCATACAATGGCTGCTGTCAGACCACAATGGAATTAAACTAGAAATCAATAACGGAAAGATACCTGGAAAATCCCCAAATACTTAAAGATTAAACAATACACTTCTATTGCTAGTGTCAGCAGTGTAAAAAATAAAAAAAAAACAAAAACAATACACTTCTAAATAGCACATGGGTCAAAGAGGAAATCTCAAGAGAAATTTAAAAATATTTTGAACTAAATGAAAATAAATATACAACTTATCAAAATTTGTGGAATTCAGTGAAAGCATTGCTTGGACAGAAATTTATAGCATTGAGTGTATATATTAGAAAAGAAGAAAAGTCTAAAATCAGTAACCCTTCCTTCCATCTTAGGAAACTAGAAAAAAGAAGCAAATTAATTCCAAAGTAAGCAGAAGAAGAAAAATAATAAAAATGAGAGCAGAAATCTATGGAATTAAAAAAAAGAAATCAATAGAGAAAATTAACAAAAGCTGGTTCTTCATAAAGATCAATAAAATCGATAAGCCTCTAGCCAGGCTAAGAAAAAAAGAGGGAAAACACAAATTATTAATATCAGTAATGAGAGAAGGGACATGACTACAGATCTCATAGACATTAAAAGGATAATAAAGGAATATTATGAACAACTCTAAGCCCAAAAATTGATAACCTAGGTGGAATGAACCACTTCCTTGAAAGGCATGATCTGCCAAAACTCAAAAGAGAATAAATAAGCAATTTGAATAGAATTATATCTATTAAAGAAATTGAATCAATATTTAATGACCTTCCAAAACAGAAAGAATGAAGCCCAGATGGGTTCACTGGCAAATTCTACCAAACATTTAAGGAAGAAATTATACATATTCTCTACAATCTCTTCCAGAAGATAGAAACAGAGTGAATACTTACTACTTCATTCTATGAGGCCATCATTGTCCTAATACCAAAACTGGACAAAGATATTACCAGAAAAGAAAACTACAGACCAATATCTTCTATGAAAATAAACATAAAAATACTCAACAAAAGATTAGCAAATCAAATCCAACAATATATAAAAACAATTACATGCCACAATCAAGTGGGATTTATCCCAGGTTTGCAAGGCTGGTTCAACATTTGAAAATCAATTAATGTAATCTAATTCATCAAATCAACAGGCTAAAGAAGAAAAAGCACATGATCATATTGATAGATACAGAAAAAGCATTTGACAAATCCCATACCAATTATGATAAAAACTCTCAGCAAACCAGCAACAGAGAAAAACTTTCTCAACTTGATATAGAACATCTACAAAAAACCCTGGAGATAGCATTATACTTAATGGTGAGAAACTATAAGCTTTCTCACTAAGATTAGGAACAAAGCAAGGATGTCCCACTCACCACTTCATTCCAACATCATACTGGAAGTCCTAGCTAATGCAATAAGGCAAGAAAAAAATTAAAAGGTGTACAATTGGGAAGGAAGAAATAAAACTTTCTTTGCTGGAGATGGTATGATTGTCTATGTAGAAAACCCAAAATAATTGAAAAAAAATCTTGGAAATAATAAGTGATTATAGCAAGTTGCAAGATACAAGGTTAATTTACAAAAGTAAATTGCTTTTCTATATATCAGCAATGAACAAGTAGAATTTGAAAGTAAAGACACAATAACATACAATACCATTTACATTAGAACCTCTCAAAATGAAATACTTAGGTATAAGTCTAACAAATATGTACAATACCTATATGAGGAAAACCACAAAACCCTGATGACAGAAATAAAAGAAGAACTACATAAATGGAGAGATATTCCGTGTTCATGGGTAGGAAGACTCAATATTGTCAGGATGTCAGTTCTCCCAAGGTCAATCCATAGAGTCAATGCAATCCCAATAAAATTCCCAGCAACTTATTTTGTGGATATTGACAAACTGATACTAAATTTTCTATGGAGAGGCAAAAGACCCAGACTAGCCAACAAAACATTGAAAGAGAAGAACAAAGTCAGAGGACTGGCACTATGCAACTTCAAGACTTACCATCAAACTATAGTAATCAAGACAGTGTGATATTGGCAGAATAATAGACAAATGGATCAATGGAACAGAATAGAGAGCCCAGAAACAAATCCACAAAAATATGGTTCACTGATGTTTGATAAAGAAATAAGGGCAATAAAATGAATCAAAAATAATCTTTTCAACAAATGGTGCTAGAACAAGTGGAAATCAACATGCAATAAATGAATCTAGACACAGACTTTACACCCTTAACAAAAATTAACTCAAAATAGACCATAGATCTAAATGTAAAATGCAAAACTATGTATATTGAACTCATAGAAGATAACATCAGAGAAAACCTAGATTACCTTGAGTATAGTGATGACTTTTTAGATAAAACACCAAAGGCATGATCCATGAAAGGAAGAATTAATACGCTGGACTTCGTTAAAATTAAAAACTTCTGCTCCGTAAAAGACACTGTAGATACTGTTAAAAGAATGAGAAGATAAACTACAGACTGGAGGGAAATATTTGGAAAAGACATATCTGATAAAGGACTCATCCAAAATATACAAAGAACACTTAAAACTCCACAATAAGAAAACAAACACTCCAATTAAAAAGTGAGCAAAAGACCTGAACAGACACCTCATCAGAGAAGTTATGCAGATGTGAAATAAGCGGAAGAAAAGACGCTCAACTTCATATGTCATTAGGTAATTACAAATTAAAACAATAATGAGATAACATTAATACCTATTAGAATGGCCCAAATCCAAAACACTTGCAACACCAAATGTTGGCAAGGATATGGAGCATGAACTCTCATTCATTGCTAGTGGGAATGCAAAATGGTACAGCCACCTTGAAAGACAGTTTGTGAGTTTCTTACAAAACTAAACATATTCTTACCATATGATCCAGCAATTGTGCTTTTTGCTATTTATCAAATTGAGTTGAAAACTTATGTCCACACAAAACCCTGCACACAAATGTTTATAGCAGCTTTATTCATTATTGTCAAAGCATCGAGGTAACCAAGATGTCTTTCTGTAGGTGAATGGATTGATAAGCTGTGGTGCATCTTATTTATTCAATAGAATGTTATTTAGTGCTAAAAAGAAATGAACTGTGTCAGGCCATGAAAAGACATGAAGGAACTTTAAACACATATTACTAAGTGAAAGAAGCCAACCTGAAAAGGCTACATACTGTGTGATTCCTACTGTATGACGTGCTATAAAAGGCACAACTATGGAGACAGTAAAAGGATCAGGGTTGCCAAGGGCTGAGGTCCAAGGACAAGATCCACAGGTGGATACATGCCATATCCATTTGTCAAAACCCATAGAATATATAACATCAAGAGTGAACCCTAATGTCAACTATGGACTTTTGATAACAACAATGTGTCAATAATAAGTTCACCTGTTGCAACAAATGTACCCTTTTGATAGTGGAAGAGACTGTGTGTGGGAGCAGGGGATATATGGGAAATCTCTCTGCTTTCCACTCCGTTTTGCTGTGAAGCTATTCCCTACACATCCCACAGACAGTTAAAGTGTTATATTATAATGACTCTATGTCAATACATTTAAAATTTTGGATGAACTGATGGTCACATTTCTTGAAAAATACAACTTACCAAATGTTACAGAAGACAATATAATCTTATATCTATTAGAAAAATTGTATAAGTAATTAAGCATTTTCCCACAAAGAAAAATTCAAGTCCACATGGTTTGACTGCTAAATTCTTCCAGACATTAAAGGAAGAAATAACACCAGTTTTACACAAACACTTACAGAGAAGAGAAGGGGTGGAAAAAAGGGAACATTTCCTAACTTTTGGGATGAGGGCAGCATAACCTTAATATTAAAACCGAACTAGTCCATTATAAGAAAGGATAATTGCAGAGCAATTTCTGTCAAAACATAGATACAAAATCCTAAACAAAATAATAGCAAATCAAATCCAGTGTTATATAAAAATGATAATGCCTCATGACAAAATTGAATTCATTCCAGGAATGTGAAGTTGACTTCCCATTTGAAAACCAATTATGTAACTCACCACATTAAAAGTATTAAGGAGTAAAATCATATTTCAGTAAGTGTTTAAAAAGCATTTGATAAAAATCCAACATTTATTTATGATAAAAATTCTTAGCAAACTAAGATTAAGAGGAAAATTTCTTAATCTGATAATGCATGTGTTTTTAAAAAGCAAACTTCATACTAAGTGGTATAAAGTATTAAAAGCTATCTCTTTGAGAGCAGAACAAACTGAGGATGTCTACCACTACCACTTCCGTTCAATAGTATATGGAAAGTTCTAGCCAATAAAATAAAGCAAGAAAAAAGAGCTAGGTGCAGTGGCTCATACCTGTAATCCCAGTGCTTTGGGAAGTCGAGGCAGAAGGATTGCTTGAGGCCAGGAGTTTTGAGATCAGCCTAGGCAATATAGCAAGACCTCATCTCTAAAAAATAAATAAAATTAGCTGGGTACTGTGGCACATACCTATAGTCCTAGCTACTTGGGAGGTTAAGGCAGGAGGATTTTTTGAGCACAGGAGTTTGAGGTTGCAGAGTGAGCTGTGATCATACCACTGTGTGCCAGTCTGGGTGACAAAGCAAGATCCTGTCTCTTAAAAAAAGAAGAAAAGAGGGGAAAAAAAGAAGGAAGGAAGGAAGAAAAGAAATAAAAGATGTAAGCTTTGAAAAGAAAAAAATAAAACTGTGGCTCTCTTCATTGATGACATGATTATGTAGGTAGGAAAAATGTGAAAACTACAGATTTGCTATAAATTTAGCAAAGTGGCTGGAAACAAGGTTGATATACAAAAATTTCTATAAGCTGGCAGTAGCAATCAGAAAATGAAAAAGAATTTCATCAACAATAGCATTTTTTAAAGTTAAAAATCCCCAAATATCTAGGAATAAATTTGACAAAATATGTTCATGATTTTATATAGAAAACTATAGATTATCACTGATAGGAAACAAAGACCTTTTAAAAAAACAGATGGCTGGATACAGTGGCCCATGCTTGTAATCTTAGCATCTGGGAAGGCTGAGGCGGGAGGATCGCTTGAGGCCAGGAGTCCAAGACCAGCCTGAGCAACAAAGTAAGATCCTGTCTCTACAAAAAAACTATATAAAAAGCTAGCTGGGCATGGGGGCTCGTGCCTGTAGTCCCAGCTACTTGGGAGGCTAAGCCAGAAAGACTGCTTGAACCCAGCAATTTGAGCAGTGAGCTATGATGATGCCACTGCACTGTAGTCCAGTTGACAGAGTGAGGCTCTGCCTCAAAAAATAAAAAATAGAGCCAGGCGTGGTGGCTCATGCTTGTAATCCTAGCACTCTGGGAGGCCGAGGTGGGAGGATCACTCAAAGTCACGAGTTCAAGACCAGCCTGAGCAAGAGTGAGATCACATCTCTAAAAATAGAAAGGAATTAGCTGGACAACTGAAAATATATAGAAAAAAATTAGCCGGGCATGGTGGCACATGCCTGTAGTCCCAGCTACTCGGGAGGCTGAGGCAGGAGGATTGCTTGAGCCCAGGAGTTTGAGGTTGCTGTGAGCTAGGCTGATGCCACAGCACTCTAGCCCGAGTAACAGAGTGAGACTCTGTCTCAAAAAAATAAAATAATAAAATAAAAGACTACATATTTATGATCCCATGTATATGAAATGTCCAGAACAGGCTTATCTATAAAGATAAAAGATATAACTAATGATTGTCCATGATTGGGGGTAGAGTGGGGGCTAATGAGTATGTGTTTGTTCTTGGAGGGTGATGAAACATTCCTAAATTGATTGTGGTAATGATACAATTCTATAAAAATACTAAAATCCACTGAATTAAACACTTATTTAAATGGGTGAAATGTGTGGTGTATAAATTATATCTCAATAAAACTATTTTTTTTAATTTTTTAATTCCTGAAGGCTTTTTTCTTTTGGTGGAAGTTAACAAGCTGATTCTAAAATTTATAGGAAAATGCAGAAGGCCAAGAACAACAAAGCCAATCACAAAGAAGTACCAGGTTGTAGGACATAAACTACCTGTGAGTAAGATTATTACAAAGCTCCAGTAATTAGAACAGTTAGTATTGGCAAGCAGACAGACAACTAGACAATGGAACACAATGGAGAGTCCAGAAATAGGCCACACTTCTACAGACCAAAGAGATGATGTTGGGAAAGGATGACCTTTTCAATAAATGATACTGCATACATTTGATGTTCATGTGGGAATAAATGAACTCTGACTACTACCACCTCACACTATATGGAAAAATTAGTCCTAAATGGATGATTAATCCAAATGTGAAGACAGTGGAAAAATTTGGAAAGAAAATTATTTGTCACCTAGAATTCTATACCCAGTAAAATTATCAATCAAGTGTGAGGGTGGACTAAAAACATTTTCAGATATTCAAAGTTTCAGAAATTGTACCCCCTTTGCACACCTTCTCACGAATCCACTGGCGGGTGAGCTCGTAAGAAATGAGGGAGTAAGGAAAACAAGGAAGACTCAGGAATCAAATCTCCGGAAGAGGCAAAGGGAACCCTGAGGCAGATGGGGCAGGAGATCACAGCTCCAGAGATGTCCGCCGGGGCTAGACAGCAGCTGTCAGGATTGGGGTGGATCAAAAGCCTTCAGAAGCGATTGCTTCAGGAAGAGGAAAGCAACAGAATATCTGATATGTCTGAACACCCTCACGGAGGATTTGGACAACTGGGATTGAAGTAGTGGTGATTACATAGAAAACTAAATGAACCTCGGCAGCAAAAAAAAACAAGGTAATTATTAACTCCAGGAGGAACAAAAAGCAAAAATGATCACAGCACAATACACATCTCAGATAAGAATAATAATTACATAGTTATTATAAGGTAAACACTCAATATTGGTCTAACCAAAATGATCATGTAATCGGGGTGTTGGTGGGATGGGAAGTGTGACCAATTGTGGTCAAAGCGAATGGTTGGAAAGTAAGTCCTCACCTTCTGTACTGGGAAGTCAAAAGGTTATGCCCAAAACTGAAAAATCAAGAATTCATAACAAATATATGTTATTTAGAGATATAGAGAATAACTTTAAAAACATCAGCTGATTGGATTAAAATTCACTGGTTCCGGGGATAAGAAATCAGTATGAAGGAAGATGGGAGCACTGCTTTTCTTTACATGCAGTGTTGATTCTTGGCATCTAAATTAAACTCTCTCTCTCTCCATATATATATATATATATATATATATATATATATATATATATATATATATATAAACCCTTTTGGTAAAAAAAAAAAAATAATTTTTTTTTGAGATGGAGTCTTGCTCTGTTGCCCAGGCTGGCATGCAGTGGCACAATCCTAGCTCACTGCAGCCTGGAACTCCTGGGCTCAAATGATCCTCCTGTCTCGGTCTCCTGAGTTGTTGTGATTACAGGCATGCACCACTGCACCCAGCTACCTTTGGAGATAATTATTTTTTTTTTTTTTTATTTCTGACTCATGTAACATTTGTAATTTGGAGATAATTAGAACTACATTTTTAAAAAGTGAATGTGGGGTGGGCATGGTGGCTCCCACCTGTAATTCCAGCACTTGGGCAGGCCAAGGTGGGAGGATTGAATTTCAGTAAAGTCAAGGACTTCTGTTCATCAAAAGACATCACTGCGTGAAAAGGCAAGCCACAGAGTGGAAGATAGTTTCCATATATGTGTCTGACAAAGGACTTACGTCCAGAACATATCAGAAATAGCCTACAGAATAAGAGAAAAATGCAAACAATCCAATTTTTTTAGGAAAATGGGCAAATGACTTATTAATAATATGTTTTTCATAAAGGAGGATACCCAAGTGGCTAACAAACATATGAAAAGGTGTTCAGCATAGTTAGCAGAGAATATAAATCAATACCACAATGAGATGTCACTACACATTTACCAGAATGGCTAAAATTTAAAAGGTTGACAACACTAAGTTTTGGCCAGGACGTGGCCACTGGAACTCTCATACTGCTGGAAGGAGTGTGCATTTGTACAACTGCTTTAAAGAAAACTCTGGAAATGACTACTAAAGCTGCGTATATGTATTCCTTGTAATCTAGCAGATTCACTTTTGAGTTTGCATCCAACCGAAGAGCACATATATATGTGCCAACGAGGCATGTGCAATTTTGCCTGCAGCCACGTTACCCCTAATGGTAAAACACATGAAGAATCCAAATGAGTCAATAAATTGTGGTAGATTCATTCAATGGAGTAGGATACGGCAATGCCAAAGGACAAACCACTGCTGCTTGCGACAACATGGATGCATCTCACAAATATGTTTCCCTTTATATAAAGTTAAAAATAAGCAACTTTATTCCATAGTTATAGAAGTTGGTCATCTCAGGGAGGGCAATAATTGGATGGGGTATGAAGGAGACCTCTAAGGTACTGGGAATGTTCTATATCTTGATCTGGTTGTCATACGGGTGTGTTGACTTTGTAAAGAAAGTCCGTTGAGATATGCACCCAAGATTTGTGCACTTTATGGTAAGTATGCTATATCTCGCTTTTTTTTTTTTTTTTTTTTGAGACAGAGTCTTGCTTTGTTGCCCAGGCTAGAGTGAGTGCCGTGGCATCAGCCTAGCTCACAGCAACCTCAATCTCCTGGGCTCAAGCAATCCTGCTGCCTCAGCCTCCCGAGTAGCTGGGACTACAGGCATGCGCCACCATGCCCAGCTAATTTTTCCTATATATATTAGTTGGCCAATTAATTTCTTTCTATTTTTAGTAGAGACGGGGTGTCGCTCTTGCTCAGGCTGGTCTCAAACTCCTGGCCTCGAGCAATCCACCTGCCTCGGCCTCCAGAGTGCTAGGATTACAGGCATGAGCCACTGCGCCTGGCCTTGCTTTTTAAAATTACTCTTCCCCTCTTCTTCTCCTTCCTTCTCTCCCTCTCTTTCCTCTCCTTCTTTTGCTTTCCCCTCCCTATTTTTCCTTGCCTGAACACTTCAGCCCTGAAGTCATTAGGTAGGCCAGAGCAAGGCAGGCACTCATGGCGGTGGGAGTAGGAGCCACAGTGTCCCAGAGCAAGGTAGCCGAGCCAGAGTAGGGTGATGAGGACACCCACCATGGGGAGGGTTAGCCGGCCTGGCTGCAGTGGGGGCGTCCACGCGCTGGAATGGCCCCACGCAGTTCAGCAGACCCCATTTAAGGAGGGCTTCTATACACGAGGACGGTGTGGTATAGGAAGTTGGAACCAAAGAAGGGTTAAGAAGCATTCCATGTGTAGAAGTGGCCAGGTGTGTGTGGTATTGGAGCCTAAAAAGAGTAAGGAGGGCACCCACAGGGGAGGAGGTGGCAGCGGAGATGGAGATTGGTTACAAATAGAGGAATTGATCAAATAAGAAAATATATTAAACAAAATGGAAGCCAGATTTCTCGCTATTGGAGAAGGAAGTTACAAACAGGGAAAGGGAAGAAACTAGAAAATGAACCCTGTGGTGCTGGGTTGGAATTGGAGGTATCTGTACGAATCCATAATTTTCAGTATGCCCAGGTAAGTAGGAAGTGCAGCTGTGAATGTGTGTGGGAGCATGTGTCCCCAGCACTGCCCAGCGAGAAGGCTTGGGAGCAGTGGCACTCCAACAGCAGTCGGCACCCAGTGCCCACAACTTGGTTTCTAAGTATCATTTTTCCACTAAAAGGAACCAGAACTCTGGAAAAATGGCTGGTTTGGAGGCTGGAGTGGGGAATAGAGGAAATGAGCCTGGAACATCTTGTGCCAGAAAGTGGGGAACTGCTCAAAGAACGATGGGGACTCCCAAGTCAGCATGGGCTGCCGGAACAAAACACCACAGACTGGGTGGCTTTGATGACAGACATTTTATTTTCTCACAGTTCTGGAGGCTAGAAGTCCAAGGTCAAAGTATTGGCAGGGCTGGTTTCCCAGAAGACCGTCTCCCTGGCTTGCAGACGGTGGCCTTCCTTCTGTGCTCACGCTTGCTCTCCTGGTGTCTCCTCCTCTTCTCACAGGGACGCCAGTCCTGTTGGATTAGGGCCCCAAAGACATCAAAGATAAAAAGGCTCCCGCCAGCTGCATCTGGACAATTGGAGCATCAAAATAATAACCATAATGCTGATATAAGTAAATTGAGAAACAAATGAAGAAAAGATAAAGCTTTTCCATTAAGCATAATGACGGAAGGATGGAATTAGATAATCACCATTTGGCAATCATGAACTGAATATTTGTGCCCTTGTAAAATTCGTATGTTGAAATCCTATCCCTGCAAAGTGATGATATTAGGAGATGGTGCCTTTGGAAGGTTACTAGGCCATGAGGGTGGAGCCCTCATGAGTGGGATTAGTGCCCTTACAAAAGAGACCCCAGAGAGCTCTCTCACTCTCTGCCATGTGAGGATACAATGAGAAGTTGCCGTCTGCAGCCCAGAAGAGGGCCCTCAGCAGCCCCTGATCACACTGGCACCCTGATCTCAGACTTCCAGCTTCCAGAACTGTGAGAAGTAAATTTCTGTTGTTTATAAGCCACCCAGTCTATGGGACTGTGTTATAGCAATTCAAACAAAAACAGCAACCATCATAATAAAAATATTTCAGCCAAGAGACATCAATGGATGCTAACATTAATGGATGCAAGTTGGCTGAGGAATGGGACTTTATGTCGCCTCAAAGTTCCTCCCCACAAGAAACTCATTAATTGTAATGGGAAAAGGAGTAACTTTATGTAGATAAAGCTGGTAGACACCACCCTAATTAAGTGATCAAAGTTAACACCATCAGTAATGGGACACATGGAAATCACGCACCAGCCAATAAGATGCACTGAGAGCACAGCATCACCTCTGTGATAATCCCACCCAAAATTCATAACTTGAATCTAATCATGAAGAAACATCAGTGAAACCCAAAGTGAGGGACATGCTACTAAGTCATGGCCTGTGACCTTCAAATTTTACAAAGTCATGAACATCAAGGAAAGACTGAGGACAGATGCAATGTAAGATGCTGCATTGGGTCTTTTTTAACAAAAGTCATTATTGGGACAAATAACAAAACATCAATAAATTATGGCAATGTATCTATATTTTTTATTTTACATGTTTGGCATTGTGGTTATTTAAGGGAACGTCTTGTTTGTAGGATTTGCACACTACAGTATTTCAGGATAAGAGAACATCATGTTAGCAATTTACTCTCAAGTGCTTCAGAAAAAAAAAAGTTCTTTGCACTATTCTTGGAAGCTTTCTATAAACTTGAAATGATTTCCAAATTTAAAAAATGGTGACAAAAAAGCTTATAAAAATTATGTGTATGGGAAAAGTATGTGTGTGTATATACACTAGCAGCCAAGGGGTAGAATGTTTTGGACATCCATTGTTTCTGCCTGCCTTAGCATTCATTCCTCCTTCCAGAAACAGCATCCAGATTTTATTTGGGGTAACTGTCCCTCCCCTGCTCTTGGTCCACGTGTTGCTGGTGTGGGCATGAGCCCAAGTCAAACAGCATATTTTATCTGCCTGGCTGTGGTCATTGGTTTAGGGAGGGACACATGACTTAAGCCAGCCCAATAGGGGTCAATCTTGCGATTTTTCTCCCCCTGAAACTATTGTGAAAGAGGCTGTTTTTCTCCTGGGGTTGCTTAGCTTTTAGAAAATAAGCCTAGGGTGGCTGCCTGAGACCACTACATGGAGCCAAAGTATCCAAGAGAAAAAAGCCATTTAAGAGAAAAAAAGAAGAGAGAGAGAGAGAAACTGAGGCTTTGTGCTATCATGTTAGCCCATTGATCCATCTGTCCTGGGTTTTCGGTTAAATAAGCCAGATAGCTTTAATTTTCTGTTTAAGCCACTTTGAGCAAGGCTGTTGGCATTTGCAACAAAAGCATCATGACTAATATTAGGAAATTCCTAATTCAGCTGGGCTGGAGTTGAGAGGTGGGGCAGGCGGGGAGAGCTGTAGCTGACAGCCAGACTTGGCAGGGCTTCCGGGCACTGGGATTCAGTGGGAGTTCTTAGGGCCCTCTGGGGCTTCTGAAAGTGCTTTTGGAGAAGTGATGCGAGCAGGTGACAGGGAGACAGTGACCAAACAGAAGTCCTTGAGTAACTTTGAACAAAGCTCGGGCCCAGGTTTATTTCCAATCAACCCTACCTCATAACAGCCTGCTGCCCAGTCCAAAGCCCAGCGTCCACACCCTTGGCACAGCCCTGACCAGAGCCGCCTGCAGGCCTGGTCCTGGTCCTCCTTCCAGCCCTACGGTAACCAGGCCTTGCATTTCTTCACCTTGTCTTGGTTTACAAAGCACCCTGTCTCCAGATGGTACAGTTATGCATGAGGACAACCCTATGAGGGAGGCAGGGCTGGGATTATTCTCATTTTACAGGTGTAAAAAGTAAGCCTCAGAGAGGTAAAGCAACCTGCCCAAAGTCACACAGCTATTCAGTGGCAGAGTCAGGGTTAGGGGAAAAGGTTCCTCTCTCCAAGTCCAGAGCTCTTTCTAGAGCTCCTGGAGTTTTGAAATTTCTGAGATGGGGGCTGGGATGGGAGATGTGATGGAAGACAGGATCCTCCCCTGGATTAAGGGAATGCCCTTATGCGAGTGGGGAGGGGCCCGACTTTCCGAGGCACGAGAGTCCCTCGGGAGAGGAGAGAAGGCTGAGACACTGCGGGGCTCAGACGCTGCTGCGGGCGGGGTAGTGGCGCTGTGCAGTAGAATACTCGTTCCTGGGGAGGACGCCGGCACTCCACAGCATGCACTGCGCTGGGCCCTGAGGAGTCAATAATTAAGGAAGGATTAGGTTGTTCCCCTGCCCAAGGGGCCCCATGTTTAGCACAAGAGGTGTGAATAGGAAACAGCAAACTAACAACACAAATAAGAAGAACAATAATTAAATATATTATCTAATATATTCCACATGTTTACTTCCACCAGGCGCTGTTCTAGCTACCTTAGATTCTCAACAGTCTCATGAAAAATATTTATTATTCCGTTTTAGAGATGAGGAAACTGAGGCACAGAGAAGGGAGGTAATTTGCCCATCCGCGGTCAGTCGCATCGCTGGGATGAGGAGCGGCTGGGATTTGAACTGGAAGTCCGATCCCAGAGCCCAGGCTGTCAGAACAAGGTTGCGCGCCTCCTGCAAGAATGCTCTGGGACCCTGCTGGGCGGTCAGGGGCGGCTTCCTGCAGAGGCGGGACCCAAGGTGAGACTTCGAAGGGTGACAGGAGCCAGAGACGTCCGAGAGAGTGGGGGTGGCACAGCAGGCGGAGAGGAGACTGTGCAGGTGGAGGAGGGCAGGATCCGCTCTGGGCCGCACGCCCCAGGGCGTCGGAGGCCCAGAACCGGAGCTCAGGCTCCTAGGGACGACCACTGCGCTGGGGACAGAGTGGAAGGAAGAACGAGGCAAGCCCTAGGGGGACCACCCTGGCTGCTGCCTTTTGGAGAAAGAGCTGGACAGGAGCCAGGCTCGGGCAGGGAGAGGAGAAGGGAGGCTGGCGGGAGGAAGGAGACAGCAGCTGGGAGCAAGCCCCCCCGACGGAGAGATTTTAGAGGGAGAAGTCCAAGCCCCATTCCATAGCCTTTTGTGGGGGAAGTTAAAAGCCCATGCTTGGCTGTCAGACCTCAGTTTGAAGCCGATGTTGCCACTCACTGGCGATGCGACAAAGGGCAAGTTACTTAACCTTTCTGGACCTCAGTTCCTGCATCTGTAAAGTGGAGCTAATGATCCATATATCTCATAGGGTGGTTGTGAGGATTGAGACAAGGTAACCCTGGAGCCCAGCACTAAGTCCTAAGTAAAGGAAAGCCCTTATTACTCAGTAGTTTACCGTTGTTTTACAGACATCTAAGCCGGAGGAGGTGTAGGGGCATGAAAAGTCTTGAGTTCCTTTCTTAGCCCCTCCCTACAAGCTGGGTAGCTTTAGGGAGAAGCTGTCCAGGTTCTGGGTCCTCATCTGCAAAGTGGGTACACTAGGACCTCCCTCACTGGACTTGGTGTGCACAGGAGCTGGTGAGCCATCGGGCCAGCCAGCCCAGTGGGGCTCCCTGGACAAACAGGGCTGTGGGATTTTGGGGCCTCCCTGGATTCCCTGCAGGGATTTCTTTATCTGCTGTGGAATGCAGCCGGGACAGCAGGGAAGTGTTCCTCACACTCACATCAGCAACCGGCAATGGGCGTGGAGCTCACCACCCACCACTCACCACCAAGTTTAAGCAAATTGAAAAAGCACATTGTATTTCTAAAGTAATAAAAATGCAGCTGTGTAAGAAGTAACAGGAAGGATAATTGCCACATCTCACTGAGGGAGATAATATCTTCTGAACGTTTGCACTGGTGTATCTGTGCCCCGGGTGACAATAAGGAGCCATAAGGAGTTTTCACATCCTGTCAGTTTCTTTTCTTACTCCTTATTTGTACTAAGTTAGAAAAATCCCAAACCACAATTATAGGTCATTAGAAATGGCAGCAAATGTTTGGTGGCTCTGTCAGACAGCTCCGGATTCAGACCAAACAAGAATCCAGAAATCACAGATTCTTCCTAAAGTTGACTTCCCCTGCTCTTGGATACTAAGTTAATAGGTACAAAGCTTCCAAAAGCTAGAGGACTGAATATTTCAGAGAGAGAGAGAGAGAGAGAGAGAGAGAGAGAGAGAGAGAGAGTGGCAATTGGAGCCATAATCTTTTCTTTGGTTGAATTTGTCTCCGGAAAGAATTCTTTAAGTTCTGATGTAATGTTTGGATGTGGTTTTTAAATAGTCTTAATAATATGTCATTGATTCCTTTCTCCTGCTCAGAAACAAAATCACCAAGTGTTGAGAAAGAATCAAACTCTCATAATGTTGCAGTCATACTGCCTTTTGGTTTTAAGAAATTCCACTAACTTGGTACTCGACAGTAAACACTGTGATTGTTTGGTGACGTCTGGGCAATACAGATGTTGACTATATTGCCATCTAAGCAGGCCACTCACGATCTGAGAAGGAGTCCTGAGTAGCCTTCTCGATGACATGAAAAAGTAGTTTTATCTCAGTTCTGTTTTCCAAACTTCCTGTGGGAACATTTTCCCTCCTTAGCTAGAGTATCTCAGGGTGGAGAAATAGAATCTCTCGAGCTTCTTGCCCACACAGCATACTGAAGAAGTATGCTCAGTTTGCACTATTTCCTTCAACTCTGTATTAGGTAGGATTTAGGTTCAGCCATTCATTAGAGGGATCCAAAATAACAGTAGCTTTAAAAAGATAGCAGTTTGTTCTCTCTCATCTAATAGTCCAAAGACAGGTGGTCCAGGGCTGGAAAAATGGCTCCCATTAGTTTCTCTAGGGAACCCAGCTCCTTCTATTTTATTATTCTGCTATCCTTAGGTCTTGCCCTCATCTGCATGCTCCAAGGCATCATCACATGAGGTTCCCAGCAGTAGTTGGAGAAATTTGGAGAGTCGTGGAGTGTCCCCTTCCTATAAGGGCCTGAAAGTCATACCTCTGCTCAAATCCCATTGGCCATAACATAGTCACATGACCACAGCTACCGAAAGGAGGGATGGGAAATGTAGTTTTTGTCTGGATGATGTTGTGTCCAGCTAAAAATCAGGAATATTATTACTATGAGAGAGAAGGGGAGAAACAATAGTGGGGAACAATAGCTGACACTGCCAAAATACTGAAGAAATATCAGCAAACAGGGATATTTACTTAGGATATTTATCAGGCACAATTTATTTAATCCCTGGAGGGGTGCCCTTCTGGACTGCAAAAGTAGCTGGCATTTCTTTGGCAGTGATTGCCAAGCCATCTTTTCAATTCATATCGTGATTCACAAAAAATCACTAAGCAGAGAATCCCTTTTCCTGAAACATGGGTTTTTAGGGTTTTGTTTGTTTGTTTTTGACACAGGGTCTCACTTTGTCGCCTTGGGCTAGAGTGCTGCAGCATCAGCCTAGCTCACAGCAACCTCAAACTCCTGAACTCAAGCGATCCTTCTGCCTAAGCCTCCTGAGTAGCTGGGACTACAGGCGGGTGTCACCACACCCAGCTAATTTTTTCTATTTTTATTTGCATGGCTAATTTTTTTTCTATTTTTTAGTAGAGACAGGGTCTCACTCTTGGTCAGGCTGTTCTCTAACTCCTGACCTCAAGCAATCCTCCCGCCTCAGCCTCCCAGAGTGCTAGGATTATAGGTGTGAGCCACCGCGCCTGGCCTTGAAACATGGGTTTTAGTAAAAGTTAAACTAAAGTTTAACTTTAGTTAAAAGTTAAAACTAAAAGTTATCAATCACGTTTTTCTTGTATATAAACCATACATATGCTCAGTGCTTTTGGATTCTGCACATCATTGATTTTTTTTTTTTTTTTTTTTTTTGAGACAGTGTCTCACTCTGTTGCCCAGGCTAGAGTGAGTGCTGTGGCATCAGCCTAGCTCACAGCAACCTCAGACTCCAGGGCTCAAGCGATCCTCTTGCTGCAGCCTCCTGGATAGCTAGGACTACGGGCATGCACGACCATGCCCAGTTAATTTTTTCTATATTATTTTAGTTGTCCTGCTAATTTCTTTATATTTTTCGTAGAGACGGGGTCTTTCTCTTGCTCCGGCTGGTCTCGAACTCCTGAGCTCAAACGATCTTCCTGCCTCGGCCACCCACAGTGCTAGGATTACAGCCGTGAACCACCGAGCCTGGCCCACATCATTGATTTTTAACCAGCTTCACACACATGGGCCTCCATGAGTTTTTGAAAAGAGAGATGAGATAAAACCATTTCCTCTAGTAATTGATTAGGCCATCGGAGACTAGTTCTAAGATCTTCACTTGCTCAGATGACAATACATTCAGTGTCTGTGGACAGTCCAAGCCTAACCTTAGAAGGACAAAAATTTATATATTTTAATGAGGAGTATAAGATAGCAGGATTTAAAATCAAACTATTTTGTCATAATGTATGCAATTGATATTACGTGATATCTAACACTGTTGTTTGATAAAGGAAATTTGCCAAAAGTTAGTTCTTTATTCTGAGAGGAATGTGTGTCATTAATATTAATAACACAGCTGTGTTACAAGTTTCTCAGTGTTACTTTGTATCTGTGTTTTATTAAGAGGAGTTCAATCTTAAATGCTTCCTCTGTAGTTTTGGGTTTTTTTCCTGCCTTTAGTGGGGGAAAAATCCATCAATTTTGTCTTGGAGAGCTTATTTTGCTCGTGTTCTGGAAAAAAAAAAGTCTCTGATGGTTTACCAGAAAGGTCACTGAGCTTTGTTTGAAAATGATGTGAAAAGCTTGATGGCTTTATGCCACTATTTGACAAAGTTTCATAACATACAACACACTGGGGATTAAAAATGGAATGGATCACCAGTCTAACGAAGTCTAGTTACAGATATTCAACATCATACTCACTTTTTACACTTTTCTTTTTCAGCTGCTTGTGTGAAATCGTCAGACATGTGCCAGTTCTTAGAGATTTACGTTTTTTTGAACCAGATTCTTGTTTGCTACAAATTTACTTTTGAGACACTATTCTCAGTTGTAGTATTTGGATTACTATTTTCATCACTCCACTTAAGCTTTAATTAACCACTTTTGAATCACTGGCTTATTATTTATATTGAGGATATTACACATCACAAAAGTAATAACCAAAACCCCATAAGTGACATGAAAATATATTGCTTGAGACAAGCTGCCAAGACAGATCAACCCAATTCAAATTAGCGCATGCACAATGTTGCAGAATGTGACAGTTATTAAGAACAAAATGGGATTGTTGTGAGAATCTTAATCAATTTTGCATTTCAAATTTATGAGTAGACCAATTCCTTCCTTTTTTCCTGGGAAACCTCCAACACTTGATGACCACTTTTACAGCTTGAGGGTCCTCTACCACACTTTAGGAAACTTCTATAGCCGTTAAGTCTGCTGTCTGAATCATGAAATGCAGAAAGGGGTGTGTCCCATTACCCTGGTCTCTAGCCACCTACAGCTGAAGCTCTTTTCCTTGGCCAAGTGACATGTTAAGTGAGAGGAACACTTATAGTTACCTAAGGGGCCATCCAAGAGAGATCCAGGACCATGTAATGACCAGAAGTCTGGGCAGCTCAGTGTGCAGGAGACTCGTGGAAACATGGAGCACCTGTCAGGACTCAGCTCATGATGGACGGCTCTGGTCACATAGTTAGCTGATGCTCCCTGGTTGGGTGTTCCAGTTCTACCAGGGTCCCATGGCATGCACGAAGCTGTTTTTTTTTTTTTCTTTATTTAAATTTTTAATTTCTTTTTTCATCTTTTTGCTCGGATTCTGTTTGGGGTCTCAGTAGGAAGGGAAGCTGTTTTTTGAATAGTGTGTGATCTTCCCATGTAGACCACCTTTCTCCAAAACCCTAGGGGCCTGCATTGTGATTCTGCTATTGGAGTGTTAAAGTATTTTTTTGATGGTACAAATACCTCTAATATCATAAGATCTGTGGGTCTTAGGGTCCAAGGGACAGGGCCACTGTACCACACCTGGAGCTGTTGCAGAGCTCTTTCCTGCTCTGAGTCTCACTCAAATTCGGCAGCTTTTCATGTCACCCATAAACATGTTCCTAAGAGTAGAGCATGGTTTCTCCAGAGTTCAAGGAAGCCTACCAGATGTGCTTTCTTATTTGTGGTGCAATAATGTCTCCTTTTCTTTGGAGGAGATGTCTAGGCTACCAAACCCCTAAAGATCTCACTAATGCTTTGAACCCCTAAATCTTTATAGGGTTGTTCCCTTCCCACCCACTGGAATGGTCATGTCTTATTAAGACTCCTGTCACTTCTTGCTCTTTTGATCCAATTAACAGGATATTATCCAAAGAACAGATCAATGTGCTATTGTACAGAACATCCAAATGATTCAGGTCCCTTCAGACTATATTATGACAGAGGGTGGGACTGGTAATAAAGCTTGGGACAAGACCCTAAATGTGCACTGCTGTCCATCCCAAGTGCATGCAAATTGTTTCTGCTGCTTCTTCCTAGTGGGGATGAAAATAATGCATTTTCCAGATCAGTGACCACATGCTGTGCACCTGAGTCATGTTAATCTACTTAGCAAAGATACCACACCTGGTCCAGCAGCTGCAACTGGGGCTAGTACTTGGTTGCGTTTGTCATAGTCCACTGTCATCCTCTAGGACAGGGGTGGCTGCCCTAAGGCCACATGTGGGATTCTAGGTCCTCAAGTGCAGCCTTTTGACTGAATCCAAATATTACAGAACAAATCCTTTTATTTTTATTAATACATTTTTGTTCATATTTTATATTTTTATAAAATATAAAATATTTTATAAATATAACATATTTTAAATATGTTTATTTTAAAATAAACATATTTAAAATACCAAAGAATAAAATAAGTTTCAGTGAAATAATACTCCCAGATTGACTGGCATGATTAGAACATTAGTAAGCCATAAGGGCTAAATTGATGGCTGCTACCCTCATGACTTAGTTCTAACTTCCCCTGCCCGATTGGTGCCACTACTGCACAAGGCTGGTTGGTGAGAGTTTATGGGGGTCGAGTACGCCGGGCTGTTATCAGTGACAACAGTCTACTGTATTTCTGTTTGAAGTGGAATTTGTGAATAGTTGCACAGCTCGACAATATTTTTTAATTCTGTCTGCTTAACATCCCATCACGTCTAAGAAGACCAAGAGAACGCTGAAGGAAGAAAATAGATTTTTAACCAAGGATTAGAAATTGCAATATTATCTTGTTTCTGCTAAAGTTAAGATGATTTGCTTGGTTTGTGATACTGCAATGTCAGCATTAAAGAAATTCAATGCTCATCACCATTATAACACTCACAAGGATCACAGACATTTTAAATTAGAGGGAGAGGCGCAAAAGTTTGTATTGCAGAAATTAAAAGATGAAAAGCAAAAGCAAAGACAATACTTTCAAGCAGGAATAAGGCCTGGAAATAAAGCCACTGAAGCAACTTATAAAGTAGCTTATATACTCAGGGGGAAAAAGGGAAGCCATGCAGTATGCAGAAATTGTGGAAGTTGTAGGATGCTTAGACCCACGTAATGTTTCAAAGTACAAACAACTGTCTCTTTCAAGGAGAACCACAACTGATCAGCAGCATGAATTAGCCTTCAACTTAACAGAACAACTTCATGCAGTACTTCAAAAGGAAAATATATATTATTCAATTGCTTTTTTTTTTTAGACAGAGTCTCACTTTGTTGCCTATGCTAGAGTGCCATGGCATCAGCCTAGCTCACAGCAACCTCAAACTCCTAGGCTCAGGCGATCCTCCTGCCTCAGCTTCCCGAGTAGCTGGGACTACAGGCATGTGCCACCATGCCCGGCTAATTTTTTCTATATTTTTAGTTGGCCAATTAATTTCTTTCTATTTTTAGTAGAGACAGGGTCTTGCTCTTGCTCAGGCTGGTTTCAAACTCCTGACCTTGAGTGATCCTCTTGCCTCGGCCTCCCAGAGTGCTAGGATTACAGGCGTGAGCCACTGTGCCTGGCCTATTCAATCACTTTGGATGAATCAACTTATACTACTGACTTGGTGCAGGTTTCATACTTCATTTGAGTCATAACAGAAGATTTTCTTTGCTATGAAGAGTTACTTAACTTTGGGCACTCTTGCAAACAGGATGTGGAGAATAGATACCTTCAACAACTTTCAAGATAAATGTTGTGAAGTTGGGCTGAATTTGGTAAATTTAGTGAGTGTGTGTACAGACAGTGCACCTTCCATGATAGGAAAACATGAAACTTTTACTGCATAGATAAAAAATGTATTAACAGATCCAGATGCTGTCATTTCTTTTCATTGTATCTTACATCAGCAAAATCTCTGTGCTAAAACTACTACTATTTTAAGTGACACTTTGCAACAAATTATAAGTATTGTTAACTATCCATGCAAATGCAACACTGCATGGTCAGTTTCATAACATGCTGAAGTTGAAGGATGAGGTATTCAGTGTGGATTTACCATATCATTCTAAGATGCGTTGGTTATTGCAGGGACTGGTGTTAGCCAAAATTTTATCTCTGTGAGAATAGATAGTTAAATTTTATGAAGAACAGAATCAACAATGTGAATTACTGAAAAACTTCTATAGGAATGCAGCATTTCTGTATGATATCATGTCAGATCAAAACAACTTGAATATTTTTTTCCAAGATAAAACTAAGTCTATATATAATATGTGGCAAAAAATCCAAGCATTTCAAGAAAAGCTATCTTTTTTCAAAACACTTCTTCAAAAGGAAGTTTCAAATGAACATTTTCCCAAGTTAGCAAAGGTCATTGATGAGTAGGATGATATATGCGAATCATTTGAAGAATATGCAACTGTTATAGACCTATTAATTGGATAATACAATGACAGGTCCACTCAACTTTGAGGATCATGACATCACACTCAAATTAGCATTTCAGCCCACCTAGGTGATGTCACCAAGACACCTAAAGAACTACAGATGGAATTGATTGAGCTCTCAGTAGATGACATTCTAAAGTCATTGTTTTCTTTCCAGTGATACCTGTTGACTAAAAAGAAAGAAAAAGAATAATTTTTAAAGAAAATTAATAATTAAATTTTTGAAAAAAAAAATAAAGTCATTGTTTGATGCTAAGAATGATCCAATTGAAATGTGGAAAAATGCAGTAGAATACCCACACCTTTGGCAACATGCCTGAAAAACGCTTATTGCTGTGAATCTACATTTTCCTACTGAACCCAAATCAAGATGCCCTTAAGGTCACAAATGACTGAAACCCATCTAGGGGATCAACTGAAAACGAGGACCTCCATGCTGCAACCAAATATTCTAATGCTTTCCAATAAAAAGTAAACACAACAAAGTCATTAAAAGTTTAGTTAACTATTGCTATGACATTCTGTTGACAAAAAAAAAAAAAAAAAGAAAAAAAAAGTTTAGTTAACTTTAAAATTAAAAAATAGTTTTCATTTTTTGAAATTTTTAAGTGCATAGTAGTTAGATTTTTACAAAATAATGTACAGTTTTAGATATATCTAATTGAAGTTTCTTGAGTGTGTCCTTATTTGATTACAGCTAAATTATTGTGGCTTTCCAACATGAAAAGGTCCCCAACCCTTGCTTTAGGAGCTACCTGGTGAACTTTTGGTCTTACATAAATATGCCCACTCTAGCATGTCCACTTCTCTGAGCCTTTGATCCTGTGTTCTACTGTCTTCTATGACAGTCCTAGAGTTTCTACTTTACTTAATGTAAAGCTGGCTGGTCCAAAATCCTATTGTAGAGTCTGCATCTTAAGACCACTCCTGGCACCAACTGTTTTAGATCAGGTCCCCAGGAAACCCTGAGATGGAGATTTGTGTGCAGGAACTTGTTGGTGAGCAAATGAAGTAGGACTGGGCAGAGGGAGATATTAAACTGCAATGCATGACAATGCAATCCCACAGGAGCTCTGGAACTGAGATTTTTATCCCTTTGGAACTGTCCCTCTTGAGACAAAGAGTTATGGCTTTTGCACCTTCACAACAGCCAATCATAAGATGACTGCCCCTGAGGAGGGAGCATGATCGTCAGCAAAGTGACTCCCTTTGGCTGAGAATGATACTTGGGGAGAAACAAAGAGGCAGGGGCCTCCAGCATTCCCGTCAGTTCAGAATGGGTGTCTCAGTCCTGCAGGGGGTACCTGGGCAGCACCCCACAGGTGTGCCTACAACAGAGGCCGGGGAAAGACAGCTGTCAAAGACCTTTCCAGCCATTGGAGCTTCCTTGAAAAGTAGCGATGGTCCTATCACCAGAAGTATGAGAACCTTAGTTTATAACTAACTGTCTAGAGTTTTACAGCACAAAACCATGTACGATGAACACAGCTTCGCCTAAATTAATGATTTTCAAACTGGGTTCTGTGGCACCCTCGGGATTTCTTAGAGTTCCCAGGGGGTCCCATGGAGATTCATATTCAGGTGACCTGGCTCATCTCCGACCATCTCCCATCACTGCTGTGACCAGGGCAACTCCATTTATCACTGATCATGTAGTACAGGCGTCCTCAAACTATGGCCCGCGGGCCACATGCGGGTGTCTTTGCCTGTTTGTTTTTTTACTTCAAAATAAGATATGTGCAGTGTGCATAGGAATGTGTTCATAGTCTTTTTTAAACTACAGTCCGGCCCTCCAACGGTCTGAGGGACAGTGAACTGGCCCCCTGTTTAAAAAGTTTGAGGACCCCTGATGTAGTAGGACACTACAGAAGGTTTCATTTGAGGAAAGGCTGTAAAATAGCATTAAGACACTCTACAGAATGCGTGAGCAGCACTCCTCAAAACTGTCATGAAAAACAAGGAAAGACTGAGACTCTGTCAAGAACCAGAGGAGACCAAGGAGACGTGAACACCAAATGCACTCTGGTGGAATCCTGGAATAGAAAAGGGCCTTAGTAGAAAAACTAGTGAAATCTGAATAAAGTCTGGAGGTTAGTTGATAGTCATGTACCAATGGTGACTTCTTAGTTTTGGCAAATATACTGTGATGATGTCCGATGTTAACATTAGGGAAACTGGATAAGGGTATTTGGGAACTTTCTGTGCTCTCTTTGCTACTTTTCTATAAATCTAAAATCATTAAACCAAAACAAAAAGGTTATTTTAAAAAAACAGCATTGAGAACCCATCAGACAGATGAGCTGTAAATATGTCCGAGCCGAGGAGGAAGGAGTGTGGGCTGTGCTGGCCCAGGGAGGGGCCGGGCTCGGACCTCGGGTAGGATGGGGAGGTCGGGGCGCTGGTGGCTGAGCAGCAACCCTGCCCGCAGGCTTCTCTGCAGGATGTTGATGTTCATATTCTTGTCTTTCCTTATTCCCAGCTGCCCCTGAGAAGTAAGGACCCATTTGGGAAGGAGGAGGACAGGACTAAAGAGGGACTTGAGGAAGCTGGGCCGCTGGAGTGGGGTGGACATGGAAGCATTGAAGTTGGAACAGGTCTAGAGGGAGAAAGGGAGGGTGGGGAGCAAGTCAGCCTCCTGCTAAATACTTCCTCGGGCACAGCGCAAGCTGGAGACCAGGAGAATCCAGAGGAAGGAGGAGACGAGGGGCCCTGCCCCAGTCTGATGGGGAAACCCATGTTACACCCTCAAGAAACCCAATCTGGTGTGGGAGACACAGTCCCTGTCCTCAGAGAGCTCTCAGTCTGAGTGAGGAGATAGAACTCCTACCTTTAAGGAGCCCCCTGTCTGATGGGAGGGACACAGCTTCTGCCCCCAGTCTGGTGGAGAGGCAAGACACGGCCCAGATCTGCACACTGCTGGTTCCTGGGCTTAGAAATCAGTATTCAGGGCCAGGTGCAGTGGCTCACACCCGTCATCCTAGCACTCTGGGAGGCTGAGGCAGGAGGATCGCTTGAAGTGAGGAGTTTGAGACCAGCCTGAGCAAGAGTCAGACCCCATCTCTACTAAAAATAGAAAAATTAGCCGGTCATGGTGGTGCATGCCTGTGGTCCCAGCTGCTCAGGAGACTGAGGCAGGAGGATCACTTGAGCCCAGGAGTTTGAGGTTGCTGTGAGCTAGGTTGATGCCACGACACTCTAGCCCAGGTGACAGAGAGAGACTCTGTCTCAAGAAAAAAGAAAGGAAAAGAAAAGAAATTAGTATTCGGGGACAAGGAGAGCCTGTGAGAAAAGCTTGAGCAGAGTCCTGTGGTCCTTCGTGGAGAAGGCCAGTATGAAGGGTCCTGGGACGGAGTTGACAGAGCCCCTGCTGAGATGTGATGTCCACTCTGATTGTAGGTGACAACGCCCCTATCTGTTGTCCCCATGGGGGCTGGTAGCAGTGAAGGGACAGGGAGAGACAGGAGACAGGCAGGTGGGTGTACACAGAGAGACAGACGATGGAGAGAAGATCTGAGAGGGAGAGACACGGATCGGATGTGAGCAGTATGAGCAAGATGGAGGCAGAGCGGGAGCCGTCCCTCCCTCCCAGGCTCCCCCCAGCGACCTTCCCCTGCCCGGGCCCGCTGGCACCTCATCTGCATCTCCCTGTCTCCGTGCTCCCCAGCCAGTCTCCGCCCCGTGTTCTCCCTCACTAGGGGTCCAGTGCAGCCGCAGCCCCGAGCCGCACGTCCCAGCTGGCTGGGCAGGAGGCTCTCTGCAAGAGGACAGTGAGAGTGGGCACAGCCTCATCTGCCGTGCGGCGTGAGCTGGGCAGGGCAGGGCGGCTCCGTGCCTCGGGCCTGCACAGGGTCGGGCACAGGGGGCAGTGGCAATGGTTGCTGACTGACTGAATGAGGTGCACCCAGTCAGTATTATAGGATGGGCTATAGCACGGTAGTGACACCTACGTTCAAACCTCAGCTCTGCAACTGCCTGGCTGTGTGATGTTGAGAAAATCACTTACCCTCTCTGAGCCCCGGTTTCCTCATATGTAAAACGAGGATAAGAATATTAACAGAACCCGCGTCACAGGATCGTTGTGGCCTTTTGTCTCGAGAATGCCTATATGGCCCTTACGGCAGAGCCTGGCACGCAGGGAACAGCCAGCAGCCCTCAGCCTGTGCTGTGCAGGTGCAGCCTGAGTGTGGTTTTCCCATGTCTGCTATGTGTGTGTGCGCTCAGTGGGGATGCGGTGTGTGCAGGGGCCGCTTCTGGGCTGGATGACAGCCGACAGGCAGTAGGGACAGGGGAGTGCCAGCTCTTTGGCCAGGCCAGGCAGGCATGGAGCCTAGTTACAGCTTTGCTGCTTCCTGGCTGGGGGATCCCCAGCAAGGGGCTTCCCTTTGCTGCACAATGGGCATAAGACCCTTCTGGGGGACTGTCAGTGAGGAGGAGCAAAGCGCCCCTTCAAACACAACTGAGAGCCGTCGTTCCTTCCAGCGTCCTACACAGTCTGTTGCACGCGGCTGTGTGTGTCTAGCAAACAGGGATTTGCAAATAGGGAGCACGTGGGGTGGTGGAGAGAAGCCCGAGCTGGCTGTCAGGGCACCTGGGTTCTCGCTGAGCTCTAGGAAGGGGCCTTGGGCAAGCTTCGGCCCTTCTGAGTCTCCAGCTGTCAAATAGCGGTACTTCTACTGCCCTCCCAGCGCTGTTGTGAGGATTCAATAAGATGACGCGTGCTGCGGTCAGCGCACAATAGTCTCCACAAATGGGAGGGAGGCAGCTCTGCTGAGATCCTTCCAGCTACTGATGGTGCCTGCGGTCAGTTTCCAGCCACGTCCCACTGCAATCCTCTCTGTGCATGCCCACGGTTGGGAGCCTGTTTGTGCAAATAGCCACTTCTTTAGACGAGGTGGCAGGGCAGCCCTTGGCACCCATCCTGGGTGTCCTGGACCTGACCAGAGTAGCAGATAAGCATGCAGGCTCTGGAGCCAGGCTGCCTGAGTTCGAATCCCAGCTCGGCCACTTCCTAGCTTTGTGGCTTCAGGCAACTGACTCAAGCCTCTCTGTGCCTCTCTTTCCTCCTCTGAAACTGGAGACAGTAGCAGCACCCACCTCAGAGGGCTTTTGGAGGAGTACAAATGCATGCAGTGCTTACGGCAGAGCCTGGTACAATCGTTTGTTGTAACTCCCCGGCTGGCCAGGGCTGAAGGGTGTGCTCTGCCGCCCAGTTCCCACGCCTCTTCTGGCCAGCAGATATCTCATCCCCTGGAACAGTCCTCTCTGAGTCCTGACCAGTCTCCCTTAAGCAGAAGTTCCTAGAAGGGTGCAACCTGGGGCAACAGCCAGGGCAAGCTGCTAAAATGATCACACTTGAAAGGAGGTCTCAGGATGTCAGTGGGACAGATGTTTCCGAAAGTGAATGTCAATGATATTCAGGAAAGAGGGGCATCCTTCTGCAGGTCCTGGGGGGGGGGGGGTGGAAAGAACGAGCCTTTCTCAGCTCTGTTCTTCTGAGCCTCCCTCACACCCAAAACCTCAGAAGGAGCCAAGAGCCCCAGGGGGTGGTGGGAGTGGTCTTCGGTGGGGCAGAGGTCTGGTACTCTGAGGTTCACGTCCCACGTCCCTCTGCTCTTCTTTGCGCTTGCCCTGCCGGTGACCTCTGGAGGAGGAGAACCAGGAGCAGGGAGATGTAAAGGGGTGGCGAAGGGGGGTGGTATGCTAGGAATGAGAGAAGAAATAGGGGGCTCTCAGGAAGAGGGAAACAGGAATTGCGGGGGACTGCTGCACCCACAATAGGCAGAGGGCCACTTGTGCATGCAAACGTGTGTGTGTGTGTGTGTGTGTGTGTGTGTGTGTGTGTGTGTGTGTGTACAGAGGGTCAGTGTTCGGGTGAGTGTATATATGAGCGCCTGAGAGTCTGTCTCTGTGACTGGGAAGAGACAGAATCCTAGACCAACCGTGGGTGGGGACTTTTTCCGTACAGTCCTTTACTTTATAGTTGAGGAAACTGAGGCTCAGAAATGGGAAGTGAAATGACACATTGGAGGAGGAGAGGATGGGGATGGGAACTTCTCCTAGCCTTCCTCCCACCCCCACCCAGTTGCTTCTTCAGGCAGCAGGGAGGGGGCAGGACGGGGCTGCTGGGGAAGGAAGGGAGAGGGGGAGGGGAGAGCAGCCTGGCAAGGCTTGGCACAGGGCTCTGTGGGAAGGGTCCAGGCCCTCGGCCTCCCCCTTCTGCAGACGTGGACTCCCCACCCCAGCCGGGACGTGTCATCCTTGGAGCGAGGCAGCAGCGGTGCCTCTCTCCAGCTTTTCTGCCAGACCCAGCCTTGAACGCGGGGAGGGCCCTGCAGAAAGAGGCGTGGGCAAGCGCCCAGTCCAGCAAAGCTGAGCCCTAAAATGGAGTGGGGGCACTTGGGCCCCTTCCCTGCTCTTCCTCAGTTTCCCCGCCTGTGAAATGGGAGAAAGGACAGGACATTCGTCTGTGATAGGGAGGTGGAATCTGGGTGGGGGCCCACAAGTCCTCTAAGCCCCCTTCTGACTGTGGTGGGGAGCAAAGCCTCATGACAGCCTTGCATGTGGGCTCCTCCCCTCCTGCAGAGCCCCCTGCCTGGGAGGGGTACCCTCAGCCCTTAGCTTGTGAGAGGAGGGGAGAGAGGGTCCGTGGCAGGAGAGGGAAGCTGCAACCAGAGCAGACATTCCCGATGACTCACAGCCCCGGAACGTCTTGGGAGCCAGCAGGGACGGCCCCCCGTTCAGCTGGGGCAGCTGGAGACCCAGACCTGGGGGGCAGGGAGGAGAGGGAAGCAGGTCAGAGGCAGAGCCTAGAGACAGGGTTGAGGGGGGGTCTCTGAGAGGGGCTGAGGGAGGGGAGACAGCCTGGGATGAAGGCCAGGTCTTACAGAGGACCCCTCCCCTGACCGTCAGGGGACTCTGCTTCTTGTGAACAGTGTGAGAAGAGGAGGAATGTCCTGCCACTACCCCTTGCTGGGTCTGAGGATGGCACCCTCCTGCCCTGGGGAGGCAGGGGGATGGCTACGATGACCTCAGAGAGCCCTCTGACTCCTGCTGGCTTCTCGGTCATGCTCCTCCCATGACCCCAATCCCCTTCATTTACTGGGCCTCATGCTTGGGGAGGGGAAACTGAGGCCCAGAGTGGTCTTGGGGCCCAAGGAGCACAACTGCTCTGCACAGGCCGCCCAACCTGGCAGGGCTCTGGCGCAGGGTGCCTGTGCTCTCCTGCTCTTCCTCCCTCCAGCAGAAGATGCAGCTAAGCCTTCGTCTACGTGGCAGGCAAGGGGGGCTCGCGCGGGAGGGGAGCTGGGAATGAGGTCAGCGGGTTGGACGGGCCAGGCCACGCTGCTGCAAAGGCAGCGAAGGCATCTGGGCTGCAGCAGTCTGGAAGGTAGGGGCCTCCGGGTCGGGCCACTCCCAGCCCTAACCCGCCATCCACCCGCCCACCACAGCCTCCTTCCCGTCTCCTGCTCCTCCCCTCCCTGCAGCCCACATTCCGCCAGCCCAGGCCAGATGGTTCCTATCAAGCCTTTTCCATGTGGCAGTCCCTCCCTGCCCACCAGGCTCCCTTCCCCCTCTGGCCACATGGCTCCGATGAGAGTTGGGGAGCAACCCTCTTGGGCTCTCCCCCTAGGGCGTTGTATGGGGCACCCATGTGACACTGGAGACATCCCCCCCATCCCCAGTTGCTTGCCTGCCCCTGCCACCCAGGGTCTCGAAATACAGCAGGGTTCTTCTTACCTTTGACCCCTCTGCCCCAGCTGGGTGACCTTAGGCTGTCACTTTCCTTCTCTGGGCCTTAGTTTTTCATCTGTGCAAGGAGAGAATAGAATAAACTGCAAATTTCACTCCAGCTGAATCTCTCTCTTTCTGTGATATTTCCACCTTGAGACTCCAAAGTTCTGGAATCCAACAGAGGTTGCACCCAACCTTGAGGAGGGGGGTTACCTGTTCTTGCTCTTTGTTGCTGAGCTTTGTCTTCTTGCTGATTCCTGTACCCACAAGTCCCCCACCCTCCTCAAATCTTCCCCTGCCCCAAGGGCCCCAGCCTTCTAACTTGAGTGCTTCCGCTGTCATCAGGGCATAAGCCCTCTGGGCAAGTCCTTGGTGAAAGGATCACAGCCATGCCCTGCTCAAAGCCAATCGCTGACTTCTTATGGCCACCAGGCTGAGCACAGATTCCTCTCCCAGAACCCTGGGGCCTCTAGCAGGTGGTCCCGGCCTCCCTTTCTAGCCTTATCTTCCATGTTTCCTCTGCCCACGGCCTTGTCTGGCTGCCTCTCAGTCCCAGCTTGGCAGTGCCTGCCCCGCCATTCCAACCCGCTGCCCGCCCCCTCCGTGAAGCGTCCCTTATCTCCCACTGGCATTCTCACACGCTTTGTGTCTCCAGAGGCTTCCATTTACTAAGCAAGACAGAGGCCAGCAAGGTGATCTTATTACTACCCCATTTCGCAGATTGGGGAAATGAAGTTCAAGGAGACGATGTAACTTACTAAAAACCCCACAGCCAGTGCTGCCTTGGGTGAGACACATTTTTGTGAGTATTTTATTCGGCTTCCTGGCTCTCCACTCACTGAGGGCAGGAGCTGTTGTCCCCAAAGCTGTGCCCAGCACAGGGCTGGCCCTACTCGGCCTGAAGTAACCTCTCATTGCATGGAATCCACTACAGGCATGAAATTCAGGTTCTTCTTCCCCAAACAGGGTCCTTGTCAGAAGGGCAGGGGCCATCCCTGTTCCTCACCAGCTTCCCCCATGCCTGTAAATTCTGCCTCCCAAAGCGCTCTGGAGTCTACCCTCTTCTCTGTTTCCAGTGCCATCGACCTGGTCCAGACCTGGGCAAGGGTGGCAGCGTCTTGGCTGGTCCTCCACTTCCCCCAGCCCTCCCCCAGTAGTAGCTACTCCACCGAGTGACCACAGGGACCTTTCACAAAGGCAGATCTGACTGTGCCCCTCCCCTGCTTCAGTCCCTCTACTGGGGCCCACGGCTCAAAGGATAGAGGCTAAAACCCCTGGTGTGGTGTCTATGGCCGGCCTGCCTAGCCTTGGCCGATGACACTCCAGCCACACTGGCCACCCAGAACTTGCCATGCTGCCCCCTACCCCTGAGCCTTGGCATGTGTGGTACCACCAGTGCCCACCTGCTCCTACCTCTGCCTTAGTTGTCTCCACTCATCCATCCACCCACCCAGGGAAGCTTCCGAGGGCCCCGGGACTAGAGCAGACCCTCTGTCATGCCTGCCACTCCCTTGTAACCTTTGTGGTTGAACTTCACGTTTATTGATGTGATGTCATTAACGTCTGTCTCTGTGCCACACGTACACTCTGTGAGGACAGGCACAGGGTCTGTGTTGCTTAGTGCCTAGCACAGTGCCTGGCATATAAATACGTTCAATGAATACACCAGGAAATGAATGTGGCTACTCAGCAAAATGGGGGAAGGGGCTTTGGGGGGAGAAGGCATGGCCATGTTATCCATATGAGATCCTTTCTGCATCCAAGCTGGGCTCTCTGTCCAAAGGTGCCCTCTTCCCAGGACTGGTGCACGTAAGCAGATGGGGATCCCCCACCCAACCCCCGGAGTCCCAGGTTTGCCAGGAGGAAGAGCTGGTGGCTGGTGCAGGGGCGGAAGACAGGAGCTGGAAGATAGGAGCCGGCTGTGGCTGAGGCTTACCTGCAGGGAGGGAGGGTCGGGGGGGGGGTGTGGAGCAAGGAGGGCAGGATAGGGACAGGTATCTTTGTGCCACAGAGGCTGCCCCTTCCTTCCCCTTCCCTTTTAAAAAAGGAATTCAGGCTTTAAAGAAGAATGCTTTGCATTCATCTCCCAAACATAGCACCAGACCTCCGGCTGGGATGCAAGCCCTGGCCCCCTGTCCAGCCCCTCCCACGCTGCCCGCCCAGACCATCAGGAGAGCTTGCTGGCCCCGGGACAGGCAGAGGACCCAAGCACCAGCGCAGTGAAGAAGACACCGGAAGTGAATAGGAGAGAAACAGAGGGAGGGAGGAAAAGGAGTGGAGGGGTGGAGGGGGAGGGACATTGGGCCAGAGGCAGAGGAGAGGAAGGAGGGGGAAAAGAGAACTAAGAAAAGGAAGGAAAACACACAAAAAGGAAAAAGGATAAGGGAGAGGATGGGAAGAGAAGAGGTAAATGAATAGAAAAAGTAAGGCAGGGAGGCGTCAAGGAAAGGAAATGGGATAAAACAAGCATGGAATTGAACCAAAACAGAAAAGGGCAAATGGAAATACAACCGGTTCACTTGGCCAATATTTAAGGAGAAGCTGCTCTGCCCCATGGGGGACAAAGCTGACAGGTGCTGCCTGGGGAGCCAGCACTCCAGCAGGGAAGACGGGGCTGGCACCTCACTTGTCATCACCATACAGTGGCAGTGAGGCCCAGGGTCCCCAAGACCCAAACATCCCCCAGCCAGTGCATTTTTTCTCAGCTGGTATCTGGCTGGGACCTGATGAGGTGGCTTCAGGGCCCCTGGCATGACAGTCCTGGTGTCACCTGGGGCCACACCCAGCCCTTCTCTCGCCAGCTCATCCCAGCTCCTTCCTGGGCTGCTCTGCCCCTAGGACTGGGGTTCCCAGAGAATGGGACGGGTTCTGGCCTGGACTAGAAAGCAAGGGCTGGCTCTGTAGGAGTGGGAAGGTCGGGCCGGGCCTGGCTGTGGCTATTCCAGGGCTCAGGTGACCTGGGAAGAAGAGGAAAGGGAAAGGGAGAGCAAAAAAGTAAAACGAGAAATCCAGAAAAAGAGCTCCAGAAAGAGGATGGAGAGAGGAGCAAAGTCACAGGGAAGAGAAAGAGGAGGGCAGCAGGGACAGAAAGCAAGACAGGACAGGGGTGAGGGGTGCAAGGAAAGAAAGAGAAGGAGGAGGAGGAGGCTTGGGTTTGCTCTACTGCTGGTACAGCTGGCCTCCTCGGAGTCCCCTGCACCCTGACCCCACTTCCCCACCCCCCACACCTCCTCAACCCACCTCAGTCTGGCTTCCTGGTCCCTCTCTCCACCAAAACAGCTCACACTGGGGGCACCCATCACCGCCATGTTGCTAAATCCAGGGAATGTTTCACACCTCACCCTACTAGTTCGCTGTAGCATAGAGCTCTCCCTCCTTCTAGAGCAATTTCATCCCTCTGTATTCTTGACACTCCGATCCATCCCTGGCCTCCTTGCCCTCCTTCTTCTCTGGCCACCCTTATCCTGTCTCCTGTGCGGGCTCCTCCTCCTCTACCCAAGCCTGCGGAGCCAGCCCTCAGCCTCCTGCCCCCATCCACACCTACGGCTTCAGTTACCAACATCCGGGGATCCACATTTGTCTCTCCTCTGAACTCCTGACCCAGGCACCCAAGGGCTTCCTCCACATGTCCAACTGGATATCTCACAGGCACGCAACATGGACAAAACTGAACGCATCCTCTTCTCCCTAAACCTGGAAAGGAGGAATGGGGTGAGGGAGGAAGGGAAGGAGGGAGGAAGGGAGGGAGGGAGACCCCAGCAGGCTTAAGAGCTTGGGCTGGAGACCTGAGAAGCACAGAGCTGTGCCAGGAGGCTAAGGAACTTTGCAACGGGCTCAGACTGTCCAATGCCAAGGGAAGGGAAGAAGTGGGCCCCCCCACACACCTGGGGTCTGTCCCCCAGACTCTGCTCCTGGGTCCCTCAACAGGAGCCATGCCAGGCTCTGTAATGGGGACATATGGAGAGCCTTGTACCCATGGCCCTTGCTGTAGCATCACTCTTAGACCTCTCCCCTTCTCTCTCCTCGGCCCCTCTCCTGAGAACCCTCTCTCCATCACCAGTCTGGGGCCAGGGGTGGGGGCAGGGAAGCATTCTGGAGGGTCGGCATGGGGAGGAAAGGCAACAGAACCTCCACTGGGGCCACAGCAGCGGGAAAGGGTGCCCGGATGTGCGGGGCAGGGGAGCATGCCTCCCCAGGTGCACCGACACCTGGGCTACCTCTTCCAGCTGTGCTCTTCTCCCTTGTCCCACACCATGGAGTCCAGCCTTGGGGCCTGAGGAGCTCTGGAGGCTGGGGGGACCTAGAGAGCACAGGCCTTTCCCCTCCTTCTTTGGGGGGCACTTGGGGAAATTTGGAGAGTGAGAGAACTCAGAGCTCAGCACTTTCCTCTTTCTGTTTTTCTTCTTGAGGAATTTTTTTCCCTAACTGCTGATGACTTTACCATTTCTTGGGGGTGGGGGGAGGAGACTTTGGCTTTTGTTCCCCCCACTATAAGTGACGGACAGAGTCTTACATTCCACAAGAAGCCAGAGCTTCAGAGTTTCCTAAAGATGAGGTGGCATCTCCTCCCCTCTCGGGCCCAAGCTCCCTCCTCCCCCCTCCCAGCGCCCGCCCCCAGTCTCCAGCCCTCAGTCCTGGCCAGGGAGGTCCAGCCAGGCTGGGAGGAGACCCCAAGCACATTCTTCCTCTCACTGTCATGCTGCTGAAATTAAAGACACATCTTCGAGCTGGGAGTCCGCCAAGCGTTTCAAGTCGAAAAGTACCAGAAGAGGCCCTGAGCCTCAGTCCTATGCCACGTGTAAAGGATGCTTGGAAACCGTCTGCCTCAGCCGCTGGGACGAAGGCCTGGGACTGGGCATTGGGGTGGTGGCTGTCACATACCACACACACACAGCCCCAATCCTAGGGGTCCCCAAACAGCCTTCAGAAGCCCAAGCCCATGACATAGCACCCCCAATTCACACCTCAGTGGCTTCATCTCTTCTTTAGGGTGGGCGTGGGAGAGCTGGGACTGGTAGCACGTGGGGGGGGGCTGCAGGCAGCAGCTACCTCTGCTACCAAAACTAACAAGCAGAGAGGAGGGCAGGTCCCACCAACCCTCATACCAAGGCCTGTGACACCCCATCCGAGGCCACCACTCGAGTATCTGTTTCCTCTGAGGGACAGGTCCGTTGTGCCCTATTAGGGACGGGGGCCTCCTTGGAACTGACCCACAGTGGAGCACAGGACTTTGGTGGGTCCAGGCACTGCCGTCTCAGCACCTCAGCCCCCAGTCCTGCCCTGCAGTCGCTGGCACTAGGCGGGGGCAGATCCTGGGCCACAAGTTGCTGCCACATGGTCGAGATAATTGATGAAGGCCCGTCCCTCTATTGCCGTCTCCAGCCCTGCCTCTCTGGAAACTCTATATTTTCCCTTTAATTATAGCCCCTGCAGTCTCCCTCCCTGCCCCACCCGCACCGCTCGTCCTGGCTGCCCACGGCCGGCGACGTGGCTCCCTCCCCTTCTGTTCCCTTGGTCTTTTTTTTCCTTTGCCTTCGTTGCACAAAACCAGCTGGGGGAGGGCGTGGAGAGGGGCGGAGGGGCGGGGGGAGGCAATGGAATCTTGGATGGTTTGGGGGAGGCGGGACTCCCCGCTTCCACGTTTGCAGCTCTGGAGCAATGGGGGTTGGGGAGCTGCACAGGAGGGAGAGGAGTGAATGGAGCACTGCAAGGAGACCACCACTTTGGCAGAATGAGGGGCCTGGATAGTTTGAGCTTGAGGTAGAACAAACACTATTGGGGGGTCAGGACACAAAGAAGGGTGGACACTGACTTCTAGAGGCATCTTCCCCAAATATAGCCTGCTGTTTTGGGGTCCCCATCTGCATTCAGAGTACAGATGATTCTCGCCTGGTTCCAGGAACAGAGAGCAATGGCCTGGATTTTCAGGGAAGAGGAGAGGCCATGGGAAACAGGTCTAAAATAAGGTCGCTCAACCCCCTGTGCAATTCCATCCCAAACCCCCAAAGGCAAGTTTCACCCAGACACCCAAATGCTCCCACACATCCCTAGCCCTGAGTCCAGGTACAACCAGAGAAAGGGCTTTATGCAGCTCCCAGAAGGACACCCTCTCTGGCCAAGTGACCTCCACCCACGTTCTCTCTGATTTGACTGTGCTGGGTAGGAGGGTCTCTAACTAGCCCCTAGCCACAACCATGGCAGACACAAAACCTTTTTCTAAGTCACCAGTGATCACAGACCTTCTACAAACTCACTCCCCAACTCTGGGGTAGAAGAGTTTGGGGGATGAGCTTGTAGGGGATTGGACCCCCAGTCCACACCTCTGAGCTCTAGCAATCCTCCTCCCTGCCCCTGATGCCCATCACCCACCGCCAAAGCTTCCTTCTGGGGAGACCACTTAGTCAAGTTTGTCACCCTGTGCCTCAGGGCCCCCCACTCCTCCACCATCTCTCTCAATCAGGCCCGAGGTTTGGAGGGGGGCATTTGAGTCTCTCTTGGAGTTCAGGTATGGCAGAAGAATTGACATCCTCAAAATAAAAGCCCCCTTGCCAGCACCCCTCCTCCTAAGTATCTGAGTCTTTAATGTCTATAAAGGAATCTCTAAATTCTTCCCCAAATATTCTTAAGCTCTATATCCCAACCACACCAGAAGACACCCCCAAACAAGCACATCTTTTTAATGCCCTGGTTGTCCTGTTTGTGAGAGGTCCCCAGCTGACCTCATTATACCTAGTCCTTAGCTCCCGCCAAGGATGTCAGGCGGGTGAATGAAGCATGGCCTGGAGGACCCTCTTCCAATCACCCTCAACCTTTCCAACTTTGGAAGGCTCCTCACGCAGCTCCCCAATTCCACCTCCAGATTGGGGGTTCCAGGGAGAAAGCAGAAGGGGCACCCCTACCCACGCTTTAGCCCACGCTATACTGAGGACCCAGCTGCACCCCAGCGGCAGTACCTCTGGCCCAGGCTGGGCTGGGGAGGGGGCTGGGGAGGCAGCGCTGCAAAGGGGGGAGATGTGGGGTGGATTCCCTTCCTTTCCCTTCCCTTCCCTCCTCCTCCCTTCTCCGTTCCAACTCCCAAATTGGGGGCCGGGCCAGGCAGCTCTGATTGGCTGCGGGACGGGCGGCCGGCTCCCCCTCTCCAAGGGGCAGGGTTCCTCCCTGTCCTCCACCGGGATGGTATAAAAGGGGCCCTGGCCAGTCGTCGGAGCAGACGGGAGTTTCTCCTCGGGGTCGGAGCAGGAGGTACGCGGAGTGTGAGGCCACGCATGAGCGGACGCTAACCCCCACCCCAGCCGCAAAGAGTCTACATGTCTAGGGTCTAGACATGTTCAGCTTTGTGGACCTCCGGCTCCTGCTCCTCTTAGCGGCCACCGCCTTCCTGACGCACGGCCAAGAGGAAGGCCAAGTCGTCCCAGAGGAAGGCCAAGTCCAGGGCCAAGACGAAGACAGTAAGTCCCAAACTCTGGGGGTCCAGGGCTACTTGGTATCGCGCCCTGAGCTTGGTGGCGGGGCCGCGGCTTAAACAGACTCGGGATGCTCCGGAGACTCGGGGATGGAAGGGAGACGGCGAAGACTCTTCCTTAGCGACCTGGGAGAGCAGGGAGCTCACACCCGGGGACGAGGGTGGAGATGAACGCTCCCAGGAGCGGGGGGTGAAGATGGAGCGCGGCGTGAGTTGGTACAGGAGAGTCCCGAGCGCGCAACAGGGAAAGTGGGGACCTGGGCGCGGGATGCGGGGAAAGTACGTCGAAGATGCGATGGGGGCGCCGAGCTGGGGATTTGGAACTCGAGCTGTGAAAGCGATCAGGAAGGCAGTGGGATGATTCATAAGGAAAGATTGTTTGCCCTCTCTGCAGGCGAGACAGCCTTCCCCGGGCCGCGGGGATGCTGCTCTGGGGGGAGGGGGCGCGGAGAGGGGGCGGGCTGGAGATGAGAACTTTGGCGCGGACCCGGCAGGGCGGGGTCCTTGCGCCCCCTGCCGGTCCGCACTGAGCACTGCGCCTCTCCGTACCGAGCTTCCTGGCGCGGGAGCTGCAGCGGGAAGCCTGCTTTTGCCAGGAGTGGACCCCACCTCTAGATCTGGGAAGGAAAGCCGGGGATGGGATAGCCCCTGCCTCTAAAAGAAATGACAAGTCCCCATCGCTTGGCCCCGCCCCGTCCCCATCGCTTAGCGTGGCCCGCCACCTCGTGGCCGTGCGGGTAGCTGCTAGCGCGGTGGGCGTGGCTCGCTACGTCGTCACCACTTGCGGACTTTTTGGTTCTTTGACTAAGAAGTGACCAGAGGCACTGGTTGGCTTTGGGGGGGGCGGGGCTGACCCCGAGATCAGGCTTTTACGATGTACGAGCGCAGGAGGTTAGGGCGTACCCTACTTTCGAGGTACATTTCAAGTCTCTGGGCGGGACCCAACTCCAGTCAGCCCCGCCCCTTCCCGTAGCCCCGCCCACGCCATCCCACCTGCCGGGCGAACGGGGGCGGACTGACAGCTGGGCCGCCCTTCTCTCCTCCCACCGCTCCCTGCGAGGCTCTCTCCCGATGGGGCCCCTCCTCTTCTCTCCCGGCCCCCCAGCCCCCACCCCCACGGCTTTTTATTTCACTTGGCTTCAGCGCCAATGGGCTGAGTTGGAAGCAACCTCGGCCTAAAGCTTTTGTTTAAATTCCTGGGAACTGGAAAGAGTTATAGCCGCCCTGGCCGGGAGCCTCGGCGCTGTCACTGGGGCTGATGAGGAGCAGACGAGCTTTTAAGGATTTGGGGAAAGGGGGGTGGGGCGGGAAGTGGAAAATCTAAGTGTGTCTCTTAGACAGAGGAGAATGACAGGTAGGGTTGGGATCCCTGGAGCCCCGAGGCGGGGGTCTCGGGCGCTGCTGACAGCCCGCCCCTTCCCCACTTGCCCCAGTCCCACCAGTCACCTGCGTACAGAACGGCCTCAGGTACCATGACCGGGCAGTATGGAAACCTGAGCCCTGCCGGATCTGTGTCTGCGACAACGGCAAAGTGTTGTGCGATGAGGTAGTCTGTGATGACGATTCCAAGAAGTGCCCTGGCGTCAAACCCCCCGAAGGCGAGTGCTGTGCTGTCTGCCCCGATGGCGCAGGTACAGCTCAGCTCCGGGGCTGGGGTGGGGGAGGTCGGGGCGCCCCTGCGCCCTGTGTCTTGTTAACAAACCCTGCCTCTGACCCGCATCTCTTGTCATCCTAGAGTCAACTACGGACCAAGAAACCATAGGAGTCGAGGTAATCCTCTCTCCTCCACTTTTACCATCCCGCCCGTGACTCCTTAGGTCCTCCCTTCTCTAACTCAGCCTCTTTTTGTTTCTTCTGCCCCAACCTCATAGGGACCCAAGGGAGACACTGGCCCCCGAGGCCCAAGGGTAAGCCTTGCACGCTCTCCGCTGTGGGGGGGCTGCAGGTGGGCGTGGCTCCTGGCCAGCTCACCCTGGCCCGCCCTCTCCCCTGCAGGGACCCTCAGGCCCCCCTGGCCGAGATGGCATCCCTGGACAGCCTGGACTTCCCGGACCTCCCGGACCCCCCGGACCTCCCGGACCCCCTGGCCTCGGAGGAGTAAGTGGAGTGTCCGGACACCCATGGGAGGCCTTGTGTGTCCTCTCTCCCATTTTGTTTTTGGTTTTTGGCAGATGACATAATTTAACATTTTGCATAATTTAAAACGTACAGAAAAGTTGCAAGAGTAGTGCAAAGAACTCTCATATACCCTTCACATTTGCTTTATTAGCCTCTGTTTATGTGTACACATCATTATTTTTTTCTGATCCTTTTAAGAGTAAGTTGCTGATATCATGCCCCTTTGCTCCTAAGTATTTCAGAGAGTTTTTCCTAAGAATAAGAGCATTCTCTTGAGTGACCATAGCACAATAATTACATTTAGGAAATTTAACATTGATCCAATACTGTTAGCTAATGTACAGTCCATATTCAAAGTTCACCAATATCCCAGTAATGTCCTTTATAGAATTTTTTCCCCTGACCCATGGTCCCATCCAGGATAATGAATTGCAGCTAATTGTAACATCACTTTAGTTTCCATGAATGTGGAACATTCCTCAGACTTTGTTTTTCACAACACTGAAAGTTTCTGAAGAGTCCAGTTGTTTTTATAGAGATAGGCCAGTTGTTTTGTTGACTGTCCCTCAATTGGGGATTGTCTGATTGGATTAGATTTAGGTGATGCATGTTTGGTGGGACTATTTCACAAGCAATGTTGTTGTCCAGTGTTATTGTACATCACATCAGGAAGCACATGATGTCAGCTTTTTCCATTATCAGTGATGTCTTCTGTCTGACCCTGATTTCTCTTGTTTTTTTCTAGAACTTTGCTCCCCAGATGTCTTACGGTTATGATGAGAAATCAACTGGAATTTCCGTGCCTGGCCCCATGGTGAGCCACCAGGGGGAGCACGGGTGATGGAAGAGGAGGAGATGTGGAACCAGAGGAGACAGGCCAGCATTGGCCTATGGGGCTGGCATAGATGGCTTGGGAGGTAAAGACCACCTTTGGGACCTCAGAGTCCCGAGAGGATGCAGGACAACTGAGTGGTCCCAACAGGCACAAATGGGAGGTCACAAGACTAGACCATGTTGTGCTTTCCTGCAGAGGGAATCACCGTGGCCCCTCTTTCTTCTCCTTCTCTAGGGTCCCTCTGGTCCTCGTGGTCTCCCTGGTCCCCCTGGTGCACCTGTGAGTATCTAGGCGGTCTTTATGTATATCTCCTTGGGCTTTGGCGTTTTGGGGTGAAGATTGGGACGAGGGAAGGGAAGGTGCTCAGAGATTTCTTGGTGAGATAGGAAAAGGACGGCCTTCCCTTCTAACCCCACACCTCTCTCCTTGTTCTCTAGGGTCCCCAAGGTTTCCAAGGTCCCCCTGGTGAGCCTGGCGAGCCTGGAGCCTCAGTAAGTACTCTCTATACAGATACTCGCTCTACAAACACAGCTTCTCCTATTGAAGGACCCCGCAACCCGGGGTCTTCCTCAGCACCTCCTTCCAACCCCAGCCTTCCCTTTCTTTTTCCCTTGTTCTGGGGATTCTAACCAACTTTCCTATCTTCTCTAGGGTCCCATGGGTCCCCGTGGTCCCCCTGGCCCCCCTGGCAAGAATGGAGATGATGTAAGTAGTCCCAATGAGAAGATGCCATCTGACCCCATGACTGCCATGATTGGGTCATAATTGCCACTCTAGTGCCCCCACCACTTTTGGGGGTGATGCCCGGAGGCAGGAGGGCAAGTTCTCCCTGATGCATGGGACTGCCCTTGAACAATGACATTTACCCTTAGTGGGGTGTGTTCCCTCAGCTCCCAACAGGGAGTCTGTTCCTTCCCTTACCCCAGCCACCTTAAAGCAATCCCCACCTGGTCCCTCAGGGCAAACTGGCGCACAGATGGTGAGATCAAAATGCTGATGACAAGGCTGGGCACAGTGGCTCACACCTGTAATCCTAGCACTCTGGGAGGCTGAGGCGGGTGGATTGCTTAAGCTCAGGAGTTCAAAACCAGTCTGAGCAAGAGCAAGACTCTGTCTCTACTATAAATAGAAAGAAATTAATTGGCTAAACTATATATAATTAGCCAGGCATGGTGGCACATGCCTGTAGTCCCAGCTACTTGGGAGGCTTAGGCAGGAGGATCGCTTGAGTCCAGGAGTTTGAGGTTGCTGTGAGCTAAGCTGACGCCACGGCACCCTAGCTTGGGCAACAAAAGTGAGACTCTGTCTCAAAAAAAAAAAAAAATGCTAGTGACAGAAATCAACAGAAATTCCCTTGGAGGGGCTCAGATTTCACCAAACACAGGTTCCACAGTAAATTTAAACTGAGCTCTAGATTCAAAGATAAGATTCTGGGCCCCTAAACCTGACTTGCAACAATCTCAAGAAGACAGAGACCTTCCCTACTTTTTCCAACCCCGGAGCCCCGTGGGCATCATGGCCTTTTCTCTTCCTCGCAGGGAGAAGCTGGAAAACCCGGCCGTCCTGGTGAGCGTGGGCCTCCTGGGCCTCAGGTGAGCAGGGGCTCCGGCTAAACCCCAGGCTTCGCTGCACTGGGGCTTCGTCTGGGAGCTGGGACCACAGTGATGCATTCTAATGGCCCTTCCATGTTTTCCTTTCCTTTTCTCTCCAGGGTGCTCGGGGATTGCCCGGAACAGCTGGCCTTCCTGGAATGAAGGGACACAGAGTAAGTCCCCTTTGAGTCATCTAAGACCCCAAAGTCCCTGGCATCCCACCTTTCCAGCCCCTGGATCAGCCCAAAGGATCCTGATATGCATCCTGGCGGGTGGCAGCTACAGAAGTCCCAAGGGATATAGAGTAGACATCCAAAAGCACTTCTCTCCATGGCAGAGAAGTCCCCATAAAGGGATTGGGTGAGATCTTGGGCCAGTAGGGTTCGGTCTAGCTCGGAGATGGGGGATGGCAGTGCTGACCTCCCAAGGCTCTTTCTCAGGTCTGGGTGAATGTCAAGGTGGTCCTCCCCTCCTGAGGGTCTCACCTTGTCCCTCCCTCCTGTCTTAGGGTTTCAGTGGTTTGGATGGTGCCAAGGGAGACGCTGGTCCTGCTGGTCCCAAGGTAAGAGGCTGTCTGAATGTCATGGTCCTCCACCTGTCCCACATGAAGGAATTCCTCACTCTCTTCTCTGCTCTGTAGGGTGAGCCCGGCAGCCCTGGTGAAAATGGAGCCCCTGGTCAGATGGTGAGTGTGCCTGGGTCCAGAGGGAAGGGCCGAGCAGGGGACAGGGGCAAGATGGAGGCTAGGGGAAGGGGCTGTCTCCCCTCTCATTTGACTTGTCTTCATTTGATTGGCAGGGCCCCCGTGGTCTGCCTGGTGAGAGAGGTCGCCCTGGAGCCTCTGGCCCTGCTGTAAGTACTTCTGGCCCCTTGGGGGATCCCTGGGCTCCGGAAGGGGTTCCCCAGAAGCTACAGGGACTGTCCAGTGCTCAGTGGGTGTAACCGAGGCTTCCCTCTCTCCTGCAGGGTGCTCGTGGAAATGATGGTGCTACTGGTGCTGCTGGCCCCCCTGTGAGTGTGGCCCCTGGACCTCAGTGCCTGGGAGTGGGGAGGGGTCTCTGTCAGCTCTCAGGGCTGACATGGGGGCAGGGGGCCCATGTTCGTCTGAAACCCAGGACTTCTGTGCCAGGTGTGACTTGAAGCTGCGCTTTCCTTCTTGCTAACATCTCCATTTCATTCATAGGGTCCCACTGGTCCCGCTGGTCCTCCTGGCTTCCCTGGTGCTGTTGGTGCTAAGGTGAGACTCTGCCCTTCTCTGCGCATGACCTGAACAGGCCAAGGGGCAGGTATCTCCCTGCTCCCCAAACCAGAGGGACCCAGAGTGGCAAGAGAGAAGCCCATGCTCCAACACATTTGTCCTCTGATCTTAGAGCCCTGATTCTTGGTCTCCTGCTGCTGTCCCCCCTTCCTCCTGCCATCCAGAGATAAGGTGGCTTCTGACACGTCCTTTCTTCTGATCCAGGGTGAAGCTGGTCCCCAAGGAGCCCGAGGCTCTGAAGGTCCCCAGGGTGTGCGTGGTGAGCCCGGCCCCCCTGGCCCTGCTGGTGCTGCTGGCCCTGCTGTAAGTGTCCTTTTCTCAGTGTCCCCTGGGCCACTTACCAACCTCAGAGTTCCTACCTGTCACTCAACGTCCTTTCTCTGTGCCACAGGGAAACCCTGGTGCTGACGGACAGCCTGGTGCTAAAGGTGCCAATGTAAGTATCCTGCCAGGTGTCAGTCCTGCCCTGGAGCCCGCTCCCCACCTGCTCCGTGCCCTCTGCTCCTGGGCTCAGCTGTCTGTTCTGCCCCCCACAGGGCGCTCCTGGTATTGCTGGTGCTCCTGGCTTCCCTGGTGCCCGAGGCCCCTCTGGTCCCCAGGGCCCCAGCGGCCCTCCTGGTCCCAAGGGTAACAGTGTAAGTACAAACCTCTCCCTTCTGCCACCCTGTGCACTGGCTCTGGTGTGGCCCTCATCTGGAGAGAAGATGTGGCCAACTGAGCCCCCCCAACTCTCGGCTTGTCTTCTCCCCCTGGCAGGGTGAACCCGGTGCTCCCGGCAACAAAGGAGACGCTGGTGCCAAGGGAGAGCCCGTAAGTCCCCCTGGCACCCTCCCTGCAGCCTGGCCTGCCCTGCCCTGTGGACCCCTTGAGGGAGCTCCAGGGAGGAATGGGAGCCCCTAGTCTTCTGGGGGAGCCCCTGACACTGGAGGCCCAGCCTCAGGCTGGCTCTGGGGCTGGCACCAGGATGGGCCCTCAACACAGGCCGCCCCCACCTTGCCCCCACCAGGGCCCTGCTGGTGTTCAAGGACCCCCTGGCCCTGCTGGCGAAGAAGGAAAACGTGGAGCCCGAGGTGAACCCGGACCTGCTGGCCTGCCTGGACCCCCTGGCGAGCGTGTACGTGCCCCCTGGCCATCCCTCCCCCCTTCTCTGCCACCAATGTGTCCCTGAGCTCACTGGCCTCCTCTTCTCCCACAGGGTGGACCTGGTAGCCGCGGTTTCCCTGGTGCAGATGGTGTTGCTGGTCCAAAGGTAATGTCTCTCTGAGGCTGGGAGGCTGACCCTGCCGCTCCCTGGGCATCACCGTCCTCTTCCCACGTCGTCACCCCCAGCCCTAGCCATTAGTGCTCCAGGCGGTGGCTGCAAATGTGTGTGTTTCTTGCTTCACACTTGGCCTCACCTGGACTGTCCCACCCCCACCAATGCCCCTCAAAGCCCACCTGAACCAGCTGCCCCCTCTCTCCAAAAGAAAGAAGAGGCTGGCCCATGGGAAAGGCCCAGACTTGAGACCCTAATTGTTCCTTGATTTCTTCCCAACCAGGGTCCTGCTGGCGAACGTGGTTCTCCTGGTCCTGCTGGCCCCAAAGGTGCCCCTGGTGAAGCTGGCCGTCCCGGTGAAGCTGGCCTGCCCGGCGCCAAGGTGAGACCCCAGCCCTTTGGCCCAGCTCCGCCAGGCCCCTGACCATCCTGCGTGGGGTCTGGGATGAAGTGTTCTGGAGCAGGCCCAGGACTCTGCCCTCTGGAGTCCTCCCCACTCCTCCCTCAGCCTCCTCCCCCGCCCGACTCACACCTCCTGCTTCCCCTCTAGGGTCTCACTGGCAGCCCCGGCAGTCCTGGTCCCGATGGCAAAACCGGCCCCCCTGTAAGTATTCCTGCCCCTGCGCCCCTCCCGCTCTCCTGTCTGCCTTTCCTCTGTCCTCACTGCCACCTTCGTGCCTCCCGCAGGGTCCCGCTGGTCAAGACGGTCGCCCCGGACCCCCAGGCCCCCCTGGTGCCCGTGGTCAGGCTGGCGTGATGGGATTCCCTGGACCCAAAGGTGCTGCTGTGAGTAGTCAGTGAGCAGCGACGCGAAGCTGGGACGGACATGGCTGGGAGGCGAGAGTCCTGGGCTCTGGACTCAGTGACTTACTGTCCCTATCCGGGTCTCAGTCTCCCTATCCGCAAAATGAGAGACTTCTCCAGGCTCCACGTTCATTGCCCTGTCCCTGCGGATGGGTATTATTGGTGGCCCTCCCCCACACACATGGGCATCGGATGGGCCTTTCATATGGTAGTCACCTCCAAATCTTGGGGGATTCTTTGAGGTTCCGAAGGAGATACCAGAGGAGGTGAGAGTGCATTGCAGTGCAGGTCACAACAGGCACATGACAGGGAGAAGGAGCCTGATGGGGTGTCTTGGGAGGAGAGGGCCCAGGGACAGACTGAGGGACCAAGCAAGAAAAGCCAGCAAAGGCATCCCCAGGGGCCTGCCCAGTCTGTGGAAAACAAAGCCCCTAAAAACTTCCATTAAAGTAAGCAGGAGGGACCCAGGAGGCCCCAGCGTCTCACTTCAGCTCCCTGAAGCCTAACCCTTCCTCCACAGGGAGAGCCCGGCAAGGCTGGTGAGCGAGGTGTTCCCGGACCCCCTGGCGCTGTTGTAAGTATCTCCTTTTGGTCCCTGTCCCCTTCCTGCCCCTGGCCACAGCCCCTCAACAGGGCACCAGGAGCCACCCTGCAGTCTGCTTTGTCCCTGGACCCACTACCTGCCCTGCCACCTGCCCTTCCTCCAGCTGCGCTGGGCCTTCCCCCTAAACTCTTCCTCACTCTCCCCCACAGGGTCCTGCTGGCAAAGACGGAGAAGCTGGAGCTCAGGGAGCCCCCGGCCCTGCTGTAAGTGTCCCTGATGATCAGACACCCCCTGTCCCTCCTCTTGTCAGCTTGCTGTGACCACAGCACTCTCTCCACACAGGGTCCCGCTGGAGAGAGAGGCGAACAAGGCCCTGCCGGCTCCCCCGGCTTCCAGGTGAGGTCTCATGGCTGTCAGGGTTCTGGGGGAGGGTGGAGGCGCAGAAACATTTCTTTGTTCCCTTCTAGATCCTAAACCCTCCCTCTTTCCTCCGCATTTCCCACCTTCAGGGTCTCCCTGGCCCCGCTGGTCCTCCCGGTGAATCAGGCAAACCTGGTGAACAGGTAAGAGGTAGCCATCATCCAGAAGGGTGGGGGATACAGAACACACAGAGGGACAGGCTCTGCTCCTAGCTAATCATGCGACTATCAACTAGAGGGATTGAGGTTAGACACCAGGAAGAACTTCCTATCATGAAGGGAACTACACAGAGGGAAGCAGGGTGCTTCATGGCTCTAGTCTGGGTGACTTCTTTCCAGAGCTGCTGGAATACTCTGTGACTTCCCTCAGCCCTTCTGATTATAACTCTTGGTACAAAGTTGGGGAGAGGGGAGGCCTTTGACACACCCCAAGGAAGAGTAGAGGGCTGTGCAGGATAATCTCAGTTCAGTGCTGAAGAGCATCCCTTTCTAATCACGGTCCCCAAGGGCCAGGCCCCAGAAGGAAGGACAGAAGTTCTTTCTAATGGGGTGGCCCCAGGTAGAGTTTGCTCACCGCCTGTTCCTCCCCCTCCCTCAGGGTGTTCCTGGAGACCTTGGTGCCCCTGGCCCCTCTGGAGCAAGAGTAAGTAGAGCCTCTCTCACTGTTCCCGTAAGATGCTTTGTGCTTGGCCCTGTCTCTGGAGCAGCTGTCACATGCCCTGTCCTTCCCTTCTAGGGAGAGAGAGGTTTCCCTGGAGAACGTGGTGTGCAGGGTCCCCCTGGTCCTGCTGGTCCCCGTGGGTCCAATGGTGCTCCTGGCAACGATGGTGCTAAGGTGAGGCCAGCACGGCAGGGGCTCCAGCAAGCAGCCCGGGGACCAGGTTTCGCCCCTCCTGCGGCAGGGGATGGCTGGCTATGACCAAAGCCACGGAAATGCGGGAGGGCAGGAGGCAAGACCAGGGTGGGGGTCCATGTGCAGCCTCAAGTCTGGGCTATGGGTCTTTCCTCGTAGCTGGTGCCTGTCTTTGGCCTTGGAACCAAGCCTGCGAGAGGGGGCTTGGGGCTATCGCCCACTCCAGGGACCCCAGGCCTCACTCCAGTCTTCTTTGTTGTCACATAGGGTGATGCTGGTGCCCCCGGAGCCCCTGGTAGCCAGGGCGCCCCCGGCCTTCAGGGAATGCCTGGTGAGCGTGGTGCAGCTGGTCTTCCCGGCCCCAAGGGTGACAGAGTAAGTTCAGCCTCCCACTCCCCTGAGCCCTTTGTGCTCCCATTTCTCTCCTGGCTCTAGATCCCTCAGCATCTCTCTCTCCCCCTTGGGCTTTCCCTCTTCTGGATCCTCTCTTCTTCCCTCTGGCCTCTGTGCTGATGAATCCTCTACCTGCGATCCAGGCCCTTCTCTCTCCATGAGTCACCATGGTGATATGAGAGGTGGGGGCGTCTCCTTGGTGAGGCTCCCTGTTCATCCTGCCACACAAGTCGGGGCCTCTTAAACTAGAACCCCCAGAATCCTTTCAGCGGAAAAGGACCTTGATCCCTTGGCACAGGGAACTGGGGAGGGCCTCTCAAGGGGTCGCAGACACAAGCAGAACACTGTAGGTCACCTCCTCGCCCCGCACTGGAAGTCTCAGGCTTTTCCATGTCTTTAGGGCGATGCTGGTCCCAAAGGTGCTGATGGTTCTCCTGGCAAAGATGGCGTCCGTGGTCTGACTGGCCCCATCGGTCCTCCTGGCCCCGCTGGTGCCCCTGGTGACAAGGTGAGGTGGCCGCCTCCATCTTCTTCCCTAACACACAGCTTCCCCAGCAAGCCTGGGTGTTGCTGGGGCGGGGGAGGTCCTGCCAAACCAAGCTGGCGACCCAGGAAGCTGGAGGGACCCGGAGGGAGGGGATGCTCTCCTGGGGTCACCTGCCAGGAGTACCCAGGGCACACCCCTGACCCCGAGTCTCTCATCCCTCCTTCTCAGGGTGAAACTGGTCCCAGTGGCCCTGCTGGTCCCACCGGAGCTCGTGGAGCCCCCGTAAGTACATGACACCCAGTTAAGACCCCACACTTGGCCCTTGCCTGTGACCTCTGGCCCTGACTCTGCCCCACCCCTGGCTCCTCCACTCCACCCATCCCACCTTCCTCCATGGCAGGGCATCTCTCGATTTGCCTCCTTTGCTTCTAGGGAGACCGTGGTGAGCCTGGTCCCCCCGGCCCTGCTGGCTTCGCTGGACCCCCTGTGAGTACCAAGACCCCCTTCATCTTCCATCATCACCTGAGACCTGGGACCTTGAGGGCCTGAATGAGGACAGAGGCGTCAGCCTGAGTCGGGGCAGAGGGTGGGGAGCAGTTGTTTCCATCTTCCGGCCTCCAGTCTGTGGAACCTCCCCCAGCCCGCAGAGCCGCCTGCCTCCCCCCTCACTCCCCGCCTCCCTCCGCCCCCAGGGTGCTGACGGCCAGCCTGGTGCTAAAGGCGAACCTGGTGATGCTGGTGCTAAAGGCGATGCTGGTCCCCCTGGCCCTGCTGGACCCGCTGGACCCCCTGGTCCCATTGTGAGTAGCTCATCGTCTGGGCCCCGAGATGCTGCAGGCCGAGACCCGGGGCCAGCCCAGGCCTGACGCCTCTGTGCTCTCCTCCAGGGTAACGTTGGTGCTCCTGGACCCAAAGGTGCTCGTGGCAGCGCTGGTCCCCCTGTGAGTATCACTCGCCTCTCTGCGGTCTGTTCCCAGCCGGCGTCCCGCGGTGAGGGCAGCTGGGTCAGGTGAGTTGGCTGTCCTCCCTCTGACTGCCCCTGTGTTCTCTTCTGCTAGGGTGCTACTGGTTTCCCTGGTGCTGCTGGCCGTGTTGGTCCCCCCGGCCCCTCTGTAAGTCTCCGTGGTGGAGGCCACTGCTCTGGGTCGGGGGCGGGGGGCCCAGGCTGTCAGGGGGACGGTGGACCCGACTGAGGCCTCCGTGATGCTCTAGAGCACTCTGGAGTCTGACATCCCCTCTTCTCCCCACCCAGGGAAATGCTGGACCCCCCGGCCCTCCTGGCCCTGCTGGCAAAGAAGGCTCCAAAGGCCTCCGTGGTGAGACTGGCCCCGCTGGACGTCCTGGTGAAGTTGGTCCCCCTGGTCCTCCTGGCCCTGCTGGCGAGAAAGGCTCCCCTGGTGCTGACGGGCCTGCTGTAAGTGCCAGCTTAGATCTCTGCAGCTTCGGAGGTGTCCTCAGCTGGGGGTTGTCCCTGAGCCGCTGTAGGTCACCTCACCCCCATCTGCCTCCCACAGGGCGCTCCTGGTACTCCCGGACCTCAGGGTATTGCTGGACAGCGTGGTGTGGTCGGCCTGCCTGGTCAGAGAGGAGAAAGAGGCTTCCCTGGTCTTCCTGGCCCCTCTGTGAGTGCCCCCTCACCTTTGGGGACCCCAAGCAAAATCACAGGACTTGGAGGGCACGTGGGGGGGCACCAGTGAGGACAGAGTCAGTCCTGGGGGTCCTCTGGAGCCCTCCCTCACCCTATCCCTGGCCTGACACTTTCTTCTCCCTTAGGGTGAACCTGGCAAACAAGGTCCTTCTGGAGCAAGTGGCGAACGTGGTCCCCCCGGTCCCATGGGCCCCCCTGGATTGGCTGGACCCCCTGGTGAATCTGGACGTGAGGTGAGCAGTCCCCAGCCCCTGCACCAGCGCCCTCCGCAGGGCCATTTTGGCCTTGGCCTGAGCCCCCCTCCCCTGCTGACTCTCCCCTCCCCTCTCCCCCCAGGGCGCTCCTGGTGCCGAAGGCTCCCCCGGAAGAGATGGAGCTCCTGGCCCCAAGGTAAAAGGCCACACCAGGGGCCACCGCCCTGCCCACCACTTCCCCACCCAGCCAGGCCTTTGGCCAGGGCTGACCCACAGCCCCTACTCTCCCGTCCCAGGGTGACCGTGGTGAGACAGGCCCCTCTGGACCCCCTGGCGCTCCCGGCGCTCCTGGTGCCCCCGGCCCCGTCGGCCCTGCCGGCAAGAGCGGCGATCGTGGTGAGACCGTAAGTAGCTGGGCTCAGCTCCCTGTTTGTGGCCAGGCCTAGCGGCCCAGGGATGGATATCTGGCTCTCCCCAGGCCGGGGAGGCAGGGAGGTCTTGCAAGATGGCCAGGCCCTCAGCCTCCCCGAGAAAACAGAGCTGCAGCTCAGCCTCAAAGCCCCCTTCCCAGACAGCTCCCGGTCCCCCACCCCTGGGAGTGGAGTTGGCCCAGCTCCGGGGAGGTTACCAGGGGTCAGGAGAGATGCCGCAGTGGGAAGGATGTGGGGAAAAAGGGTCCAGCCGGTCTCATCCCACAGCTCAAGCCATGCCGGACCCCAGTGTCGGCCTCCTCTGGCCAGGCCCTAACACTCTCCCTGCTCTCCCCAGGGTCCTGCCGGTCCTGCTGGTCCTATCGGCCCCGCTGGTGCCCGTGGCCCTGCTGTAAGTGCCCTGCTGTGTCCCCCTGCCCTCAGAAGCCTTATGCAGATGTGGACAGTGTGCTGCCCGATGCTGGCAGAACTTCCACCTGATGGCCGGTCCCCTCGTCTCTTCTAGGGACCCCAAGGCCCCCGTGGTGACAAGGGTGAGACAGGCGAACAGGGCGACAGAGGCATCAAGGGTCACCGTGGCTTCTCCGGCCTCCAGGGTCCCCCTGGCCCTCCTGTGAGTATACTTAGCCCCTCCCCAGTCCCTGTGCTGTGTGTGTGATGGTGGAGGGACCCTTGGCCTCAGTTTCCCCCTCTGGATAGTCATTATGATTCTTCCCTAGTGGGGACTGGGGTCTAAAGATTCATGGGCATTTCCAAGTCTCTTCTGAGAGGGTGAGGTGCTCACAGAGAGAGAGTGTGGGAGGAGTCTCAGCCTAGGGACACCTGGGGTCAGATTTCCAGCATAATGAGGGGGCACGGGCTGCCCCTTGCCTCCCCAGCTAGCTCCCAGCTGCATGTGACCCACACTGAGCCTGAACCGCCTTTGTCTCTATCCTTCAGGGCTCTCCTGGTGAACAAGGTCCCTCTGGAGCTTCTGGTCCTGCCGGTCCCCGAGTACGTCATACCTTCAACTGATCTCCTCTTCCTGGTCCCCAAACCCAGGCTTGCCCTGGGGCCCTTTGCCTGGATCCCTCGCCTCTCTGGACAGGGCATGGGTGAAGGGGAGAAGAGTCCTGAACAAACAGTCTGATCAGGCCTCAGCCTCCCCGCACCCCACCCCTTCTTCCCATGCAATGTTTGCTGGCCCAGCCCTGGAATGAGCGATGCCACGTCTGAGGCTGCAGAGCCCGGGCCAGCAGGGAGGATGGTGGGCTTCTCCGCCAGAGCTGCGGTTGCCTCAGGCTTACTGGTGGGCTTCCTCTAACCCGTTTCCCTCTCCAGGGTCCCCCTGGCTCTGCTGGTGCTGCTGGCAAAGATGGACTCAACGGTCTGCCCGGCCCCATCGGGCCCCCCGGTCCTCGCGGTCGCACTGGTGATGCTGGTCCTGTTGTACGTAGCCCCTCAGCCCCTCCGCCGCGCAGCCCTCCACTCCCAGAGCTGTCGGACGCCGGTAATCCCCACTCTCCTCCTCCTCTGTGCAGGGTCCCCCTGGCCCTCCCGGGCCCCCCGGTCCCCCTGGTCCTCCCAGCGGCGGTTACGACTTCAGCTTCCTGCCCCAGCCACCTCAAGAGAAGGCGGATTCTGGCCGCTACTACCGGGCCGACGATGCCAACGTGGTCCGTGACCGTGATCTCGAGGTGGACACCACCCTCAAGAGCCTGAGCCAGCAGATCGAGAACATCCGGAGCCCCGAGGGCAGCCGCAAGAACCCCGCCCGCACCTGCCGAGACCTCAAGATGTGCCACCCCGACTGGAAGAGCGGTGAGGGCCTGCCCTGGCTGCCCCCTTCCTCCTCCTCCTGCCATGCCAGGGTCCCTATGCCAGGGTCCCATGCCCACACTCGCCCCACCTCCCGTATGGTGCTGGCCGCCCACCCCCCTGACTCCACCTGGCCCGCCCCACCGCAGGAGAGTACTGGATTGACCCCAACCAAGGCTGCAACCTGGACGCCATCAAGGTCTTCTGCAACATGGAGACTGGTGAGACCTGTGTGTACCCCACTCAACCCAACGTGGCCCAGAAGAACTGGTACGTCAGCAAGAACCCCAAGGACAAGAAGCACGTCTGGTTTGGCGAGAGTATGAACGGTGGATTCCAGGTGCGTGAGCTGGACCCTAGAGCCACTGTGAGGAAGTGGGCTAGCCCGGTGCCAGGAAGGGGCATGAAAGTCTGGAGCGGACTCCATCTCTGCTAAGTGTGATAGATGGAGCTGAGCTGGGAGCGGGGTCCTCGCTCCTTGACACTGGCTCAGACACAGGGTGCCTGTGGGCACACAATGTCCCTTCTTGATGTAGGAGTTCACTGGGCTGCTCTCAGGGGAGCCCAGGCAGGGAGGCCAGGACAGGAGGCTCCTGCATGGCCTTGGCTATGGCCTCACTCTGTGCCCTTTCCCACAGTTCGAGTATGGTGGCAAGGATTCCGACCCTGCTGATGTGGCCATCCAGCTGACCTTCTTGCGCCTGATGTCCACCGAGGCCTCCCAGAACATCACTTACCACTGCAAGAACAGCGTGGCCTACATGGACCAGCAGACCGGCAACCTCAAGAAGGCCCTGCTCCTCCAGGGCTCCAACGAGATCGAGATCCGGGCTGAGGGCAACAGCCGCTTCACCTACAGTGTCACCGTCGACGGCTGCACGGTGAGTCCCCCGAGGCCCCAGGCAGGGACCCCTCTCTGGGCTCTGGTTCTTTGGGCAATGTCCTCTCTCTGTTGCTGCCACCTGGTAATGCCCCTCTCCCCTTGCCTCCACCTCACCCCAGAGTCACACCGGAGCCTGGGGCAAGACAGTGATCGAATACAAAACCACCAAGACCTCCCGCCTGCCCATCATCGATGTGGCCCCCTTGGACGTTGGCGCCCCAGACCAGGAATTCGGAGCCGACATTGGCCCTGTCTGCTTCCTGTAAACTCCCTCCACCCCAACCTGGCTCCCTCCCACCCAACTCACTTTCCCCTCTCCCCGGAAACAGACAAACAACCCAAACTGAACCCCCCAAAAAGCCAAAAAATGGGAGACAATTTCACATGGACTTTGGAAAATATTTTTTCCCTTTGCATTCATCTCTCAAACCTAGTTTTTATCTTTGACCAACTGAACATGACCAAAAACCAAAAGTGCATTCAACCTTACCAAAAAAAAAAAAAAAAAAAAAGAATAAATAAATAACTTTTTAAAAAAGGAAGCTTGGTCCACTTGCTTGAAGACCCACGAGGGGGTAAGTCCTTTTCTGCCCGTTGGGCTTTATGATCCCCCAACGCTGACCTTTCTGCTCCTTTCTCCACCCCACCTTGGGGCCTCCCCGCCACTGCTCCCTAAATCTAAGTCTCCCCGAAAGACACAGGAAACACCGCATTGTCTGCCCATCAACCAAAGGCAATGCCAAAACACCCCAGTGGCCCCACCCCCAGCCCACCCAGCACCCCCAAACCCTGGGGGACCTGGAGTTCTCAGACTGCCAAGAAGCCTTGCCATCTGGCCTCCCACGGCCCCTGCAACACCCCCCTCTTCGTTTTTTTGAGGGCACCACGCCCGGGGAGCCACTGACCCCCAACCAGGTTTGGAGGAGAGTCAGGAAGGGCCACGACAAAGCAGAAACATCGGATTTGGGGGAAGCGTGTCAATCCCGCGTGCAGCAGGGCTGGGTGGGAGAGATTGTTCTGTTCCTTGTGTAATTGTGTTGCTGAAAGACTACCTCGTTCTTGTCTTTGTGTGTCACCGGGGCAACTGCGTGGGGGCGGGGATGGGGGCAGGTTGGAAGCCGCCTCGTTTTATACCAAAGGTGCTACATCTCTGTGACGGGGCGGGGCGGGAGGGAATCACTGGTGCTATAAAAGTTGAGATGCTCCCCCCAGGCCAGCTAATGTTCCTTTTTGTTCAAAGTCTATTTTTATTCCTTGATATTTTTCTTTTTTTTTTTTTTTTTTTGTGGATGGGGACTCGTGAATTTTCTAAAGGTGCTATTTAACATGGGGGGCAGGTGCCGAGGCTCCAGCTCTCCACCCTCTCTCCACTGCCTCTGGCTTCTCAGGCCTCTGCTCTCCCCACCCCTCCCCTCTGAAACCCTCTCCTCCTGCAGCCGCACCCCACCCTCACCGCCTAGCTCCTGGTCTGTCCTGCGTCCTCTCTCGCCCGGTTTCAGAGACAACTTCCCAAAGCACAAAGCAGTTTTTTCCCCTAGGGGTGGGAGGAAGCAAGAGACTCTGTACCTATTTTGTATGTGTATAATAATTTGAGATGTTTTTAATTATTTTGATTGCTGGAATAAAGCATGTGGAAATGACCCAAACTTATCTGCTGTGGTCTCCTAATTTCCTTCCTTGGAGTCGGGGAGGGGGAGACACAGGGGTGGGGGCTTGTGTGGGATGGGCTTGCCTTCCATTTCCTCCCCCCTTCTCTTCTAGTCCCTCCATAGCCCCCCTTTCCTCTTGCCTTTCTTATGCCTTAAACTTTTTCCTTTGCTCTTTTGTTTTTCTGTCTCTTGCAATTCTCCTTGCACGTCTTCCAAATCCTCGTCACCCCTGCAACACCACACAGGCAGCCCACGTGTGCAGCAACGCACACGTGCGCACACACATGCACACTTCCCTTCAGATCCGGGGTTGCCCAGACCTCACGCCCGCTCTCCCCCCAACTCCCACTGCCGAGGGCACCCTGCAGGACTGGGGGGGGGGCACTTCACCTGGGCACCGGGAGCCTCAGGGTGCCATGAGGGTGAGGGGCACAGAGCTGGTGAGGAGGATGAGGCCCCTCCTTGAACAAACGTGGAGGCCATCTGGTCTCTGCTCCCCCCTTTCCCCCGCAGAGCTCCCACCGAAGGAGCAGCAAGCCTGACAGCTTGAGAAGGGGTCTCCTGAGCCCGGTGGGGGGCCTGGGCTCCTGGGGAGCGAGTTGGAGAGCTGTGGTTAAGGTGCTCACAGGGTGCTCTCGGGAAGAACAGAGGCCTGGCCCTGCCCAGCATGGCCTGGGTCCCTCTTGGTCCTCTGAGACGCCCAGGTGGGGTGGCCTGGGGGGCCCAGCCCCTGCCTTCTGCCCACTCCTTTTCCTTTTCTTTCTTTTTTCTCAAATTCTTTCTTCTCCCGCCCCTCTCTTTTCCCTCCCCCTCTGCCTGCCCCTCCCTGCCTGCCTGAGAACCTGAGGCCCCCAGAGGGAAAGTGACCAGTTGGTTCCCCAATCTCAGGGAATGGGGACAATGGTGCAGTCAGCGGGGACAAAGAATCCAGAGTGTCGGCACCCAGAGACTGGGAGGAAAAGCCCGCGTTCCTCCCGGAACCGGGAGAGGGACGAGTGTGAAGATGTCATCCCTCGGCAGTGCTAACACTGTGGCTGTCATGAAGTATTCATGGCTATTCATTATGGCCTTTCATAATTCATCAGCAGCACTTCTACCACACTTAGGACACTGTGGAAAGGGAATTAGTCTAGAGCAGAAGAAATTATGGCATATAAATGAAGGCTTATTCATACGCAAATTACCCAAGTCCTGTTGTGCCCACTGCACTATGGATTAATGCACTGAGTGCCTGGTGATGGCTGCCTGACACACTGTGCAGGTAACCCCCACCTACCTAGGCCCCTGGGCCACTGGGCCCCCAGGAGGGACCCTTGCTGTCCAGGCCCCATCCCCACCTGCTGCCCGGGGGATCCAGAAGAAGCATGCTGAGCCACCCAAGCTTCTACCTGGCCACTGCCCACCTATCCAGGCTCACTGTCCCCTCCTTGTCCTCATCTGTCACACCAACCAAAACGGGTGACCTCAATTCCCACATAGGCACCACATTTCCCCACTTCCAGGCCTTTCTGGGTGCCCTGTCCTGTGCCCGAAATGATGTCCCTTCTCTCTGCTTGCTCAAGTGTCTCACCGACCCCCATCCCCCCGTCCAACCCAGCTGAGCTCAGCCCCTCCAAACCAGGGGTGACATTGGCCCTGCATCCCAGAGACCATCACCAAAAAGAGAGAGAAAGTGAGCTAGGTGGTCCCTCAGGGGGGAGTGTGGCGCTGCGTGCGCCTTGGACACAGAGGTGAGCAAGTGTGTGAGCAAGAGCAGGTGAAAACCAGCCCACGCGGGAGCCAGCGGCCGTGCGGGGCTCAGCCCAGTGCTTCCTGCAGCAGCGAAGGTGTCCCACAGCTGTGCTGTCCAGGGTGGGAGCCACCAGCCCGCTGCAGCCATTGAGCACTTGAGATGCAGCTAGTGTGACTGAGGAATGCGATTTCTACTTTCATTGAATTTTACTGCAATTAATTTTACTAGCTACAGGTGGGACAGTGGCCACCGGATTGGCAGCATAGTCCTAAGCACAGGAGTGAGTCCACTTGTCACCACACATGCACGAATCTACACACAGGTGCGTGAGTGCGTGTGTGTGCACAGGTGCACCTGTGGGTGGGCAGGGGGCTTGGGGCAGCAATGGTGACAGCCTGTGTGGCAGTGCCCTGTGTGCAGCTCCACATCTGTGTCACATGGTGCAGGTCGGCGTGTGGTTTCGGTGCCTGTGAAGGGCAGGAGTAGAGAGGGACAAAGGGGCCATTGTGCCACTTTCCCAGCTCAGACCCTCCTTTCCACTGACATCACAGCTGCCCTAAATACGGCCGCCCAGACTGGCTCCCTGAGACCCTCGCTGCCCTGCGCAGTGGCACGGAGCCTGCTGTTCCCAGCGCGGCTGTGCCGGGCTCACCTTCGTCTCCTCCGTGAGCAGAAGGACCATGTTCCTGGGGCTGAGTTTTCAGTCACATCCAGATGGAAAATTCTAGAAAGGGAAGAGGCTTCATTTGGATGTTTTGTTTTTGCTGCTCTTTGGGAGCCCAGCTCCTGGCAGGATTTTCTGCAGCTGGAACGTGGCGGTGGGGGTGGGGGGGGTTCCCTCTAGTTTTTCGCCCTCAGCATCTGAACCCTCCAGGGCCATCTTGGAGGGCCGGAGCTGGGCGGGGCTGAGGCGAGGAGAGGTGGAGAGGGGGCACCTGGCTGGGTGCCCCCGCCTGGGGCAGGGCGGCATGTGGAGCCTGGGGTCGTGTGGCAGACAGAGCGGCTGCTCACAAGGCCAGCGCCCACACGAGGAGGCCTGTGCCATGGCGTCTAAGGAGTGAGGTGAGTGCCGCCGCGTGGGCCCCGTGGGGGTCTTCTGGGGGGCCCTACACATGCATCTGTGTTCACACGGGCCCTACACACTGTGCGTGTGTTGGGGGCGGTGGGCGTGTGTCAGGGCAGCTCCCCACACGCCTACGGCAGTGGGAGTGACGCTGTGTGACCTGTGAGAGCTCGTGGATCATGGCATCTGCAACACATGTGTCACGAGCATGGCAGAAGGCAGAGGAGACTCTGTGAATGGAGATGGATGGGGGTGGCGCGGAGGAGCGTGGGAAGGACGAGGAGAGGCTGGCCATGGGAGGACACAGCCATCCTGAAGTCCCTGATCCAGCGGGAGCCCGGGTGCTGGGGAGAGGCTGCATCTCCCTGCCCCCTTCCTCCGTGTGTGCTCCGGAGGGTTCCAAGTCAGGCTGAGGGCATGTCGCTGGACTGGGAGGCAAGGCCTTGGGAGAAGCAGGGCCCTGTCCAGGAGGGTGCTGGGTCCTTCCACACGTGGAGATTTCAACACTTCGCAGAGCATGTGCAGGCAAAGCCAGCAGGGAGGTGGGTTTGGGTGCGTGCTGGTGTGGAGAAAGGGGAATTTTCTCTGCAAAAGACAATGGGAGGAATTGGGAAGGGGGTGCTCAATGAGAAGGGACAGAGAGGAAGAGGTGGCTGAGAGCCATGGTGGGGACCCGAGCACATTTTAGAACAAGGAGGCCACGTGTTCAAGTTCTAGGTGAACTCACTGCTATGCGGCAAAGCGCTGCATACAGCCCCCGGGTGCTCCGTAGGAAGCAAGGGAAGGGGCTGAGCTGTGGGTGTGAGTCGATGTAGGTGGAGAGAAAGGAAGATCCATGAAACCAGCACTGCCTGATAAACATATAAAGAGAGCCACGTTATGTAATCTTCCATTTTCTAACAGTCATTTAAAAAAAATAAAAAGAAATAGGTAAAACTAATGTTAATGATGTCTTTTATTTAACCCAATGTATCCCAAAATAAGATCATTGCATCCTGGTGCTGACAGCACATCTCAGCGTGGACTAACCACGTATCAAGTGTTCCAAGGCCAAGTGTGGCCAGTGGCCGCCGTCCTGGACAGCCCAGCATCGGGCGGCAGAGCCATGCCAACGACCATGTGAATTTAGGCCTCCACCCCAAGTTTACAGGGAGAGAGTGAGCTTTTCACAAGGCGCAGATGGAAATGGAGCCTATTTAGTCTGGATCTTAGGGGGCAAGAAGACCCCACGGACCTCTGGCCTTGCGGGGATCGTGTGAGTGCCCGCATGTGGTAATGTCTCCATTCCTGGGAGCTGCCAGAGTGCCCTGTTCCCACTAACTCTCCCAACAGCCCCAAGGCAGTTGTGATTATCGTCTCATGAGTAAGCTAACTGTCAGCTGGCTGGGCCGGCTGTTGTGTGGCAGAACCATGATTTCTGTCCTGCTCCGGGGGACTGTGCGTCCAAGGGCTGAGACCAGCTGCAGGGGTGCCCTGTGCCCCCGGGCCTGGTGGATGGACAGATGGTGAGGAAATGTCTGGAGAGCCAGGCCACTGGTGGGGACCATTTAGGATGAAGGTGGGGGCCGTGTGGGCAGTGCCATTGGTGGGACTTGTGGAACAGAGTGTGCCCTTGTCTCAGGGTGGGGTGGAGGTGGGGCGGCTGCTGCTGTTTGTCCTGGGCCGTGGGGGGTGGCGCGTGGCTGCTGGGTGGAACCCCGCCCAGGGAGCGGGGGCCCCTGAGTGTGTCTGTGCCGGGGCTGCAGGCGCGTGTGCCCAGGCACGGCACAGTGTCCTCTGCAGGCACGCCATCCTCCCGGCTACTTGTCTGGGCCACTTCCTCTCAGGCCGGCAGCCAGGCTCCCGTGTGCTCCTTGGAGCTGAGCAGGGAGGAAGGCACTGCCAAGACCCCAGGCAGAGCTGGGAAGCAGAGGAGACGAGATGCTGGCCTCGCCGCCTCGGGTCCCTGGCCCTGGCCAGCACAGGAAGAGCTCAGAGGAGGCCGGGGGGGGGGGGCAGGGACCAAGGAGGACCTGCCCAGACAGCTGGCTGCCTGCTCCAGCCTCTAGTCTGAGCAGACTCTGTGCACCTCGGAGTTTCCATCAGGAAAAAGAAGGAAATGGCCGATGAGGTGTCAGAGGTACCTTCAGTCCACCCGTTTGGTTAGAGGGTGGGCACCAAAGAGCAGCTGCTCAAATGTTTGCTGAGCACATTCGCTGCACCTCTGCCTCAATCAGTGTTTGCCGGGTCAAATGACCAGCCGGTGCCTGTGGCAGCCAGCACGGCGGGGAGGACCAGGGGGCAGCGGAAGATGCTCTAGCAATGGCCTTGCTCACCTCTGCCCTGAGCGGAGCAGGGCAGCACCCTCCTGAAGAACTCTGGGCAAGCGTCCCCTCCTGCTTTCCTTCCAGACATCTTTCCTGAGCGCCTACTGTGCGCAGGCGCTGCGCCTGCTGGGGGCAGCCGGAATCCTGCACTCCGGTGTGGGAAGAGGACAGGAACAGGTGAACCCAGGCAGAGCACACCTCCCAGAGGGCGAGGAGGGCTGTGGGGACAGCTGAGCCCCTGCCGCAGGGGCACAGGGAAGTCCTCTCTGCGGCAGAGACCAAAAGCGCCCTAAGAGGGGAGTCGAGTGGCTGGGGGCGGCTGGGGCCCCCTGCAGAAGAAAAGGGATGAAGAGGCCCAGGGGGCGGGCAGCTGGCCACCCAGAGTAGGGGTGGGCGGGGGGCTGGCCATGTGTCCCTCCTCTGCCAACCTTCCTTTACCGGGGTCCCCTCCCAGGCTCTGTCTGCAGCCTGTCCCCACATGGGAGTGGGGAAATGTGAGACTACCATGGCCAGGCTGGTGGTGGGTGGGCAGGGCCAGCCCTCTCTGCTCAAAAGAGTTCCAGGCTGTGCCATGTCCTCTGGACCCCGCCCTGTCTCTGGGGGAGCCCACAAGGAGGGGAGCCCTTGTGCCCAGGGCATTCAGCGTCCCGCGTCCCATCCTCTCTCTCTCTCCATCCTAGATTGGCTTCTCTCCCAACACAGGCACAAAGGGACTCTCCTCCCAGGGGATCTTGACAGGCGTCAACTATTAATAAACCTCCAGGTGAGAGCCTGGATCTCCTGCTTCCAGAGCCCCGCAGCCCTCCCGAAGGCACCGTGGAAACAAACAGGCCAGGTTTGAACCCAAGCTCTGCCACTTGCTTGCTCTGTGACCTAGAGTAAGTCACTTACTCTCCCTAGGCCTCGGTTTCCTTATCTATAAAATGGGGGGTAATGATCCAGTAATCCCTCCCAGGCAAGTTCACGTGGGGGCCACATATAGCAGGTCTTTCCCTCCTCCTTCCAGAGGATCTGAGAAAAGAGCAAGATGCCAAGGGTCCAAAGGCTGGCAGCCCCTGGCGACTCCTAGAAGGCAGAAAGGGAAACCAAGGCAGTGAAGACTCGAAGGAGGCTGCTGAGAGGAAGGCACTGGCAGCAGCAGATAGGCAGAGCAGCAGGTATTTATTCTGCGTGTCCTGACACTGAACACCGTCACTCCGCCCCATCCATCTCTCTGCTTGTTCAGAGCCTGGGGCTAGCGGGACCAGGAGCTGGGACCAGCAGGCGGGATGCGCCTGGCCAGGCATCGTGGCTGCTCCCTGAGTGGACAGAGAAGGGAGGGTGAGGCCAGGGCTGGACCTGGAGCAGCTGGAGGAGGGACAGTGGAGGGCTGAGAGGGCCAGTCCCTGGTCTTCCTGTTCTCCCCACCCTGACCCTCCCCCCCAAGTGCTTGGCATTGGGGGCATAGCCCTGGCACTGCTGGGCACCCCCACTGCTGCCTCAGAGGGGCAGACAGGTCCATGCGCCCCCTCCCCCGACTGCCCCCATGCTCCACATTTGCCCCAGCCTTGAGACGGAGGTCACCTCGTTCCCAGAAATGAGGCTGGCAGTGCCCACTGAACCCACCTGGCTGGGCCCTCAGTGCTGGTCCAGGATGAGAGGCACCTGGGCGCTGTCCATGCGGGGGGGCAGCCGCTCGCCTGTGCGCACATTGAACATGGGCAGGGTGGAGAGTGGCCGGGGCACCTCGCGGTTTCCTGCCATCTGCCGCAGCTCCTCTGTGTTCCCGTGGATGGTGCAGTGGTGAACCATCTGGATGCTGGAGGCACAGGTTAGGGGACCATCAGCTCAGGGACTCAGTCGCCCCAGGGTTCAGCCTGGCACTGCTTAAGAGCCACCCTGCTGTCCTCCCCACCAGTCAAACACGGGCTGAGAGCACAGGGAGCAAACAAGAAGTTCTGTGGTGCCTGCTCCATGCCCAGTGATTGAGGCACAGGCTCTGGGTGCAGACAGCCTGGATTCAAAGCTGTGTGTCCTTGGCAAGCCGCTTAGCCACTCTGTGCCTCAGTTTCCTCAACTGTAAAATGGGGATAATAATATCTACCTCCTAGGATTGCTACGAAGATGAAATGAGAAAATATGGCTCCAGGTTTAGAACAGTGCCCAGCAATGGTAACTGCTCATGTGATACCAAGACATGAATAGATATCCACAGTGGATTTATTTTTCCAGGCCAGCATTTGCCGGACTTAATACAATATTTTGTTTTCATATTCTGGTGACCCTCTTCGTCCCTTCTAGCACTCGGCTCCCTCCTTCAATATTTTCTCCAACCACAGAGCATCTAACCCTTCTCCTCCCTCTCTACCACCCCGTCCCTGTGTCCCTGGGTCAGGCTGGCAAAGCTGCCTCCCCCTTTACCCTTTCTCACCTCCTCAGTTTGCCTGAGCTGTCCCCCCTTCCAGGAACGCCCTCCCCACATCCTGCCAGGCCTTGAGCACCTCATCCTTTGGCCCCTCGGGCGTGTCCTCCACTCTCTTTGTACCCTGACCCCCCCTTGGCCCCACCCCAGCCCACCCCCAGCACCGACCAGTTCCCAACACAGAGTCTTGTCTCCCTGGGCTTGTTTCAGACCAGGGCTCCTTGACGCCGGGCACTGAGCTCTTCCCTGAGATCTACCAAGGGGCTGGAAGTCCCAGCAGCACTAAGTGGCCACACCCACAGAGAGTCCTTTCTGAGCACTAGCTCCAGTTCCTCCTCAGAAGGCTCAGCCTCGCTGTCTTTGGACATTCCCAGAGACTTACTTTCTGCTGTCCAAGGGTAAACTTTAGTTCATTCCGACAGGCAGAGTAGCACGGTAGTTAAATATGAAGACTTGCTTTGAGTTTGAATCTGGATTTCACTGCTTCCTGGCTGTGTGACCTTGGGCAAATTATTTAAGCTCTCTGTGCCTCGGTTTCCCCAACTATAATGCAGTTGTTCTATGAATTAAATGAGTTAACATAGAAAAAGCAGCCGGGCGTGGTGGCTCACGCCTGTAATCCTAGCACCCAGCGAGGCCAAGGCGGGAGGATCGACCCGGGTCAGGAGTTCAAGACCAGCCTGATCAAGAGTAAGACCCCATCTCTATTAAAAATAGAAAGAAATTAGCCGGACAATTAAAAACAAAAAAATTAGCCTGGTGTGGTGGTACACGCCATAGTCCCAGCTACTTGGGAGGCTGAGGCAGGAGGATCACTTGAGCCCAGGAGTTTGAGGTTGCTGTGAGCCAGGGTGACGCCACGGCACTCTAGCCTGGGCAACAGAGTGAGACTCTGTCTGAAAAAAACAAAACAAAACAATAAAATTGGGTTTTCTTAGAGGGGCTGGGGCCCCAGGCAGGGCTGAAGCAACCCCACTTGCCACTCAGTTACTGATTAGATGGGAGAGGGAAGTAGTCCCCACCCGTGTCCAGGTCTCGGTCAGTGGACACGGACTCCAGAGACTGGCCAGTTAGATTACAGAAGAGACTTCCCAGCTTCACGCTGAATAGGCCACACTCCCTGGGGCAGGCGGGGCTGAGTCCTGTCTGGCCAGTGGGAAGACGTGGAGTCATTGTCTAGGGCCGGGGGAGGGTCAAGATGAACTCTAGAGTCTGGAATTTGGCAAGCTGGGTTGTCCAGAGCACAATTTTCCATTCCCAGGCGAGGGGAGACTGAGGGAAAAGAGGGGAACCGGCGTGTGGACGCTGAGACGAAGACACCGGGCAGGTGATGCCCCCGCGGAGAAGGGCCCCAGTCCGTGTGCCCCCGCTCACCCCCAGGCCCACATCTGGGTCTCATTACTCTGGCAACACACAGGTGGAAAAATGTTCACCGGCTGTTTTTTGAGAGCCCAAGCCAGACCCCGCAGCACCTTCCCCGCAGTCCTTCCACATCAGCACTCAGGCAGACACACGGACAGGCGGCCTTCCCACACACGCATGCGCACGTGCACACGTGTGGCCTGGGCTCACCCACACGCAGGGAGCCACCAACACCCGGCAAGCCCGCCTCTGGCACACAGACCCACGGGAGAGGGTGGTCAGGGCCCAGAGGATTCTGTGACCAGTAAAATCTGATCTGGGTGAAAAACAGGCAGTAGAATCACCCTTTCGGGTAAATTTGAAAAAATGGGAGACATGGAAGAAGCAGAAAAAAATAGGATTTTGTAGAAATAAACCAACACGAAATCCAAACCAACTAAGGCAAACATCGCACATTGTAAATTGGTTATTGATTTCAAATTGATGGAGGAAGCAGATTTTCCTGATAACGTCTGAGCCACAGAATTGACCCAGGAAAGCAGAACCTGGCAGAAATACCAGTCACAAGAGAATAAACCACCATAGCAGTAGGTACGATGGGTTAAATTTGGGCAGCACCCCCCCCCCAAAAAAAGGAATCAACTTGGGAAATTTACATGAAAAATCTCTGATCCCGATGGGGAAAAATTCTATAAAATAAACATGAAAATAGAAAGTGAAAGCAAAGCCTTTTAACTGCTTTGTGTAGAAAGTTGCTCAAGGAATGAAATCGATTTCACGTAGATCAAGGAATTACATCTCTTTTCACCCTGGAAAATGTATCCCTCACCAAATTCCATAAATGCTGCTGTAATTCTGATGTCTCAAATGTTTGCATTCCTCAACCCAAAAGCCAGTGATGGGCCGAGATGGTGGGTTTAACCCTGGGGGCCCAGAACGCCCCTAGACGGGCTCGAGCAGGTACGCGCATGGTCCACACACGTGGCCCGTGCAGCGGCAGCGCCCCTTGCCAGGTGGCCCAGCACGTGGGATGCCCGCACCATCTGGCATCTCCTGTCCACCCCTCCCAGGAGGAAACAAAGGGGCCACTGTGACCCCCACAGGATTCTGGTGGCCTCACAATGTCCCCCTGAGGTCACCACAGACATAACCTTGCCACCCCCTGCACCCACAGCACCAGTCTGCTGAGGCCAAGCGTGGGTGATCATCCTCGGTCCTCCCTCTGGCCACCCAGGGGAAGGCGTGGGCCGGAGCCGCACGAGGGAACCAGAACAGGGACGCACCTCCCCCACCCACTGAGGAGCAGCGCAGCGGGGCGTTTCCAGCCGCCATCCTGGAGGTCCTTGCACCCAACTCCCTTCACCTGCCGCAGGGAGAGATGCAGAAAGACACTTCACAGCTGCCTACGTCCGCGCCCCGGGCCTCAAGCACTGCCATGAGTGGAGGCCGGCAGGCCAGCGTGTCAGGGGTCTCTAGCAAGAGTGAGGCTGGGCACCGAAGCGGTTCCAAATCCCACCAGAAGCCCACCATATCCAAGGTGATCCTGAAGACTGTGGCAGACAAGGGAGTAGGCAAGCGCGTGTCCCTAGCCACCCTGAAGAAGGCTGTTGCCACCATGGGCTACAACATGGCACGAAACACCCGTTACTTCAAGCGTGTGCTCAAGGGGCTGGTGGACACGGGCAAGCTGAAGCAGGTGACTGGCAAGGGGGCCCTGGGCTCCTTCTGCATGGGCAAGAATCAGGCCTTCAAGTCCAAGCTCCAGGTCAAGAGAAGGCGGCAGCAGCAGCAGCGGAGGTCTGGGCAGCGCCGCCCTGGGCAGCGCCGCTCTGGACAGCGCCGCGCTGGACGGCGCAGGTCGCCATTGGGCTCCAGACAGGGGCACAGGCGGCCCTTCAAGAGGGCCTGCAGAGGGGCCAAGGGCCGCTACCATTAACGGGCCAGGCCAGCAAGTGGTCAGAGGCGCCAGGCCCGCCACAGGCTCAGTGCAGTGGAAATAAAAGGAGCCTGACTTATTTCACACCTGCCTCCTGGAATCTGGGGTTCAGGGGTGTAGCAGAGGAAGGAGACGAGGGGCGCAGAGGAGGGGTAAGTCCTTGGTAGGAGACTCCTAGGGCAAATAAGAGCAATGGATTTGGGAAGGGCTGGCAGTGCTGGAAGCATCCATAGACAGAGCTAGTCCAACCACGTGTTCCTGCAGGGGAGGATCTGAGGCCAGAAAGGATGATGGAACAATTGTGTGCTGGCCTGGACCCCGGGTGTCTGACTCATAGTGTGTGTGTGTGTGTGTGTGTGTGTGTGTACACACATGCTGGGAGCCTCTTAAGTTGCTTCTCAAACTCCTTCCCACAGAGTGGCATTAGGTACCCTTCTCCTGTGACACAAAAGACTCTTCTATGGGACCAGCAAATACGAAAGCAAGGTCACGCTAGGTCAGGCCCAGCAACCGACCAGCCCAGGGCTAGGGCTCAGAGGTCAAGGCTGGCTCATCTTCCCAGAGTAATCTGCTTTGTCTATGCTGCCCGGGGAGGCTGGAGGGCCCAGTTTGGCCATCTAGGCGGACTCCCACCCAGCCCCCAGCTCCCCTACTCACTCGGAGGTGGCCAGGTCTCTCTTCAGCCTGTGGAAGAGCGGGGGAGAGGGTCAGCTCGGCTCTGGCCTTGGCCCAAGGGTGGTGGTTTGTGTGTGATTACCCACAACCTCCTCCTGGTGCCAGGCCAGGTGGGTCCCCAGCCCCGAGCTGTCTAGAAAGGGGCCCTACACTCCTTTCTGCCTGGGAACCCGACTCTCTGAGGGGTCTGGGTCCCCATGCAACACAGGTGCCACAGGGTGTCCCATGGGTATGACCATCAGTGGGTGCCTCCCCACCCTCCGTCCACACACGCACCGTCCCTCCCGCCGGCAGCACATGATGTAGGCCAGCAGCAAGGTGAGTAGCAGGGCCACCAGCAGGGGCACCAGGAGGGTGACCAGAGCGTCCACTAGGAAGTCACGGGCCGGGGCCTCAGTGGGTGGGCAGAAGAATGGGTCATGCTCCAGGATCCCGTCGCCTGGGGTTGGGGCCTCATCTGCAGGCTCTGGCACTGACTTGTCCACCTGCACAGAGAGCCCAGGGGTATCTGGCAGGACACAGAGGCCCCCAGGGGACAGGGCAGGGTTCCAGGGACATCCTACCTATTGCCTCATGCAACCACAGGGCTCCTCCTGCCTACCTCGCTCAGCTCGTGTGACCTAGCTGGACAAGCACTGGACTAGGAGGCTGGAGAGACAAAGTCCTGGAGAGGCAGGGCAGCACAGTGGTTAGCGCACAGCTCCGGGGTCTGACTGCCTTGGCTTGAATCCCGACTCAGACAAGCACTTAGCTGGGATGACTTACTTGATTTTTTTGTTTTTTTTTTAAAGACAGAGTCTCACTCTGTTGCCCGGGTTAGAGTGCTATGGCGTCAGCCTAGCTCACAGCAACCTCAAACTCCTGGGCTCAAGCGATCCTCCTGCCTCAGCCTTCCAAGTAGCTGGGACTACAGGCATGCACCACCATGCCCGGCTAATTTTTTCTATGTATTTTTAGTTGTCCAGCTAGTTTCTTTCAATTTTTAGTAGAGATGGAGTCTGGCTCTTGTTCAGAGCTGGTCTCGAACTCCTGACCTCAAGCAATCCTCCTGTCTCGGCCTCCCAAAGTGCTAGGATTACAGGCATGAGCCACCACGCCCAGCTGGGGTGACTGACTTTTAAGTGCCTCAGTTTCCTCAGCCGTAAAGTCGATAATAGTGGCATCTGCCTGCTGGAGTAGTTGTGAGGATAAAACATGTTGATTGGACAGTGCCTACCTAGCAAGTGCTTAAGAATGTTGTCAATTACCAGGTCCTGGCTGTCAACCCGAATAAGTTCCTGCTCTGTCAGCAATTCACAGGACACTAGCAGCGGGACCCCGGGTACCTCAACTGAGTGTCCCAGAGCTGTAGTAAGCATCCCTGAGTTATAGTATGGAGAGCTATCAGCTCCTGGCTGCAGGCCAGTTTGCTAGGAGGCACCTTAGAAGGAAGCAGACAGCTGTCACGCAGAGGTCCTTGGTGGGGAAAGAGTTTGGGAACCAGCCTGGGGGGTGTGAGTGATTGTTTTAGATGTTGGGCTGGACAGCTGTGGGACGCCAGGAGTTGGAGACCCCTTAGGGGGAGTGCAGACTCTGTCGCCCTCTTGTGGGAGAAGGTAGAACTTCAGGGTGTGTGGGAAAGACCGAGACCAAGACCACTGACTAATTGAGGCCAAGACAGACCATCAGAGAAGCAGGGACTAGACAAATCAGAGACTGGAGTGGGAAGCGGTGTGGAGGGAGGGGGGACTGTGATGGGCCATGCCCCACCCCCACCCCAAGAACCAGGGTCCCTCCTCACCAGGGACACATTGCACCAGTCAACACGGAAGTAGGGTGCCAAGGTGTCATAGCAGGACAGAAGTGGAGGCTGGCCCTGGGTGCAGCGGGCATGGCTGTCGGGGGATGCCACCATCTTCAGGCAGGTAGAGAAGGGTGAGGCAGAGCCCACCTTGATGTACACCCTGGGCCCAGAGACAAGTCACTGTCAGCAGAGCAGGGGCAGGGACACCAGGCACCGCTCTGCCGGGTGTTGTTGAAGCTGTCCTGATTGCAGGCTGTGACCTGGGATGGGAGAGGGGAGGAGGCCTAGGAGGGGGTTTAGGCAGGAAATCTGGTAAGCAGGGGCCCTGGCAGGAGAGGTCGCAGGGCCCCCGAGATCTGGGGTTATAGTGAGAGTGCACAGAGCACCCGACTCTTCTGTGCTGTAGGAGGCCTTAGTCCCCAAAGAATGTCCTTTGATGGATGGATCTTCTGTCCTCACAGGGCACCAGGAAGTAGAGAGTTCAGGGTTACCAGGGCTTGGGCTCAGAAAGCACAGGAAGGAGATGGGGGTGGGGCTGGAGGGCAGTGGACAGTGGTGTGAAGCTGGGAGGTTGAGGTGGGCATGGTAAAGCCCCACATGGAAATTAGGGAGACCCTGTTCTATGCACACCACCCAGACAAAAAACAAGCTCCCTCCTCTTTCAGGAAGCCCTCCTGGGTTGCACACCTACCCTTCCTTGCGACCCTCAATGGGAAGTGGGACACGGCCCCCACGGTCCAAGGCAGAAGTGATGTTGAGCAGCTGGAGCTCCCCGGGCTCCCAGAGGCCCCCCAGGGCTGTGAGGAAGTGGCTGGCTGGTGTGGAGGGCAGCACCTCTTCCACATCATGGCTGCGAACCAGGAACTCAGCTTGGTAGGGCAGCAGGGGACCTGGGAAGGCCAGGTGGGCACCTCAGCATCACCCAGGCCCCAGCTCTGCCCCCCAGATGCTTCCCAAGCCTCCCCCAAGCTCCTCCCCACACCCCCATGCCACCACAGCCTTTCCTGCCCCGCAAGGCCCTGCACATCACCCCGCCGGCCCAGCGGCCCTGCCCCAACCCCCAGAGGCTCACTGACTTGCCAGAGCTGCCCCAGCCCCAGAGCCTGGAAGCCCAGTCCAGGGAAGGGGCGGGGCGGGGCGGGAAGTACCTTCTGGGTCCCCCGTCACCAGCACCAGCCTCTGCCTAGTGGTGTCGAAGCTGTCCCGATTGTAGGCTGTGACCTGGGGGACGGTGAGGAGGGCTCAGAGGTGGATCAGGAGAGAAACCTGGCGCAGCTGGAGCCTGGCAGGCGGGCTGAGACGCCGCGCCAGATTAGAGGTATGTAAATTATATGCAAATGACCACGGCGGAACTCCCGATCCCCACCGGCAGGGCGGCTCCTAGGAGGCCGCGCTGCCCCGCCCCCGTGAGCTTTTGAGGGTCCCTGATGGCACCTCGATGACCTGGCGCCCGCGATCTTCTGGGGTAGCGGTGCCGTAGAGGAAGCCAGGGTGGCGGGGGCTGCGCTGGGTGTAGCGCAGCCACCGGGGCAGGTCTGGGTGTCCCTGGAGGTGGGCATGGTAGGTGATGCGGACGGTGGGGGGCACAGCTGGCAGAAGAGAGGAGAGGGGTCGGAGTCACAACAGGAGCCCCGAAAGGCACAGCCCAGCCCTCCCGGTGCCGTCAGGCCCCTCTCACCGCCGTCCTCCGGAAGGCGCAGAAAGGTCGCGTGATCCAAGGTGTGCACAAAGACGCGGCCCACAAGCGGGTGTAGGGTGGTCTGCTGGGCCTTGGTGCCCCCCAGCCCTGCCAGGAGACCTGCGGGGACCCCACAAGTCCCAAACACACAGACCAGCCTCAGTGCCTTCCCTTCCAAATCCTGGTGCCCCTATGGGACTCGGAGAAGGGGGCTCCCTTGCGGGCTCCCTGGAAAGGACCAGCCCGCAGTGGGAGGGGCAGGCCTGGCTGCGCTGGACATTGCCATCGGCGACAAAACCCGGACTTCCATTTGGTTTGGATTTCTGGGGCCGCCGCCCCCACGAAAACCTTTCCACGCCTCAATCTGGGCTCCCCAGTAAGGGTCGCAGTGGGCAGGGACTGATGTTGGGCTATCTGTGTGTGTGTGAGGGGCACTTGGAAAAGAACTCATGCCAAATGTCCCAGAGGCTGGAGGGGACGGGGACAGGAAGGAGCCTACAGAGGAGGGGGTAGCCACTCTGGGACCCAGAAACCCCCTTCTACCTCCCCTAATACCCAGGGAGGAGCAGGGCCAGCCCCAGGGGCCAATAGGAGCTGAGTGAAGGGGACCCTAAGCCCCAAGAGAACTGGAGGACCTGCCCACCAGCCCCACCCTCCCTCTCAGGGCCAAATTTAGCCTGGGCCTAGGCAGAAGCAGTGGCTGCCAGCCCATTAAAGGGCCCACAGCCCTCCGGGCCTGGCCTGGCAGGCCCACCCGGCCCTAGGACACCCCCAGCCCTCAGAGCTCCCAGCCCACATCTCACACCCCACATCCCAGAGCCCAGCTCCCAGCCCGGCCTGCTGCTGGCCACAGCTGCAACACCCCAGAACCCTGCCAGCCCCCGCCTCGCCCGTCCCAGAACCCCCCTCTAAGGACCCTCCTTGCTTCCATCCCATCACTGCAAATCCCCTCCCTCATTCTGGACCTCCCCACTGAAGAAGGCCCCAACTTGCCCACGAGGACAGGAATCCAGGTTAGCATGGCTGCCATGGCTGGGCTGGCCTGGCCCTGCCTGTGAGTGACAGAGACAGGGGCAGGGAGGAGGGCGGGAGGGAGGGAGAGGAGGAGTCCCTGAGCAGCTGGGCCCCATCCCCGCCCAGAGCAGCACTAAGCTGGAGAGGACACCCTCCTCACACACAATGTCCTCCAATACGTTTTCTAAGGCCCCAACCTGACTACCTTAAAATCCTGATGGCTCCCATTCCCCTTCAGTTCCCAGCCCATGCCCAGCTGGGGGCTCTCCAACACTTCCTGCACCTGCCCTCCTGTCTAGAACCCCACCTCTGCCCACCCCCCTCCCCCACCCCCACCCCAGGTTCCTGCCAGCCTCCCTCTGCCTCTCCCTGGAGTGACAGGCCCTCTGAAGCCTCCAGCCTCTGCCCAGCCGTTCCCTCTGCCTGGGGTTCCCGTCCCGCCTTCATCTGAGCAGCAAACTTCCAGTCACCCTTCCAGACCCTGCAGAAACATCCCTCTTCTCTCTGAAGCCTTTCTGCCCACCCTCCTTCTCCTAGGCCAAGCTGGGTGACCCCCAGCCCCTGGGTGACCCCCTGTCCCCTGTGTGAGACCCAACCACTCAGCACTGTGAAGTGGTATTGGTACTCTGAGCTCCTCAGAGACTGGGATCTTATTATCTTCACATCCCTACGCCTACTAGTCACCTGGCACAGGGCCTGTGACTAGTAGGTGTAGCAGCTGGGTGACAGCTTCCTTCACAGCAAATGAGCGTGTGGTTCACTCAGCCCTCACCCCCAGACCAAACACCCTGAGCTCGTAGGTCTGGGGAAAGAGCGCCCTGGACAGGAACAGCCAGGTAGAGACAGGTGAGCGGAGGAGGTGCCCTCTCTGGCCCACAGAGTCGGAGCTAAGCACATGGGCCCAGAGGCGGGCACACGTGTCACCTTGGGCACAACTATACACTGGCAAGAATAGCACTTGCTCTTTGGTCAGCGTGAGGAATCCCACAGCAGTTCCATGAGCAGGTACCATTATTGTCCCCATTTTACAGATAGTAAAAACGAGGCACAGGGTGAGTAGCCCCCTCAGGGCCACGTTGCTGAGCAGCTGAATGCACATGAAGTGCTCAGCCAGGTGCTCACACAATCAGCGCCAGCCGTTAACATACTCGTGGGCACCACTTCCCCTTCCTTCTTGCGTCTGCCAAGGATCTTGGTGCAAGTGTGACCAGGATGCGGTGTCTTCCTCTCCCTGGGTCTCCCACTCAGGGCGGGCAGAGGGGCACTCTGCCCCGGGGCCACGGCCACCAGGGTTCGCATGTCCTTGGCGCCCATGCAAGCGTTCCTCAAAGGTCTCAAGACCAAGGGTGCAGCCCCCTCACCCCCACAACCCAACGCCCCAGGCAAGGACGACTGGGACCTGCCCTGGGTCTGGCCTAAGGGCAAGGTCCAGTCTCCAGCCTCTGCCCAGCTGTTCCCTCTGCCTGCAGTTCCCGTCCCCCCTTCATCTAAGCAGCAAACTTCCAGTCACCCTTCCAGACCCTGCACAGACATCCCTCTTCTCTCTGAAGCCTTTCTGCCCGCCTCCCTCTCCCAGGCCAAGCTGGGTGACCCCCAGCCCCTGTGTGAGACCCGGCTACACAGCACCGTGGCGTGGTATTGGTGTTGGCCTGCACACGGGGGTAACTGGTGGCAAGGTTACTTAGTCCTTGTCCTTTCTTCGCTCTCTCCCCACCTGACTGTCCCACCTATCCCTGGAGAGCCACCAAATTCTAGAGTCAGCGTCCACTCCGGCTCTCAGACAAGGTGGTATTTGTCCCAGAATCACCTTGGCATGTCTCTGCAGACGGAGGAGGGAGGAAGAAAGGTTCCAGAGGCAGGGGGAGCATCAGAGGGCTCTAGGGGAGCAGGCAGAAGGGCCAGAGCCGGGCAGCTGCTCAAGCCTCACCCCTGAGCTTCTCCGTGTGACTCCCCTCCCTCCTCCTTTCTGCCTGCCCTGCTATTTTTGGAGCCACCCACTCACACCCTCAGCTGTCTTAAGGTAACAATGCCTGTACCCGAGTCATCAGGCGCATGAAGGCCAGCCTTCTTTAATGGAAAAGCTGCAGCCACCTCCTCTTCTGACTCCCCCCTAATTCAGGGGAGCCAGGGACTATCCTAGGAGCCAGCTGGAAGTCCCCAGAAAGCCTTCTCAGGCCTCTAGCCCACAGGAGGACCTCCCCAACTCCGATCTGTCTTTACTGCAACCTGCTGCTGTAACACACAGCACCTTCTATGTCTTGGGACCTAGGGGTAGGACAGGGGAAAGGAGGCTGGGGGGTGGTCCACAAGGTCTTTAAACTTCTTACTTTGAAAAAAATTTTAAAGTATACAGAATAGGCCAGGCGAGGTGGCTCATGCCTGTAATCCTACTACTCTGGGAGACTTGGCGGGAGGCTTGAGTTACAAGTTCAAGATCAGCCCGAGCAAGAGTGAGACCCTGTCTCTACTAAAACTAGAAAGAAAAAAATATTATCCAGGCGTGGTGGCAAGTGCCTGTAGCTCAGTTCCTTGAGAGGCTGAGGCAGAAGGATCCCTTGAGCCCAGGAGTTTGAGGTTGCCGTGAGCTAGGCTGACACCACGGTACTGTAGTCCAGGCAATAGAGCCAGACTCTGTCTCAAAAAAAAAAAAAAAAAGTATATGGAATAATATTATGAGTCCGCTGTATCCATCACCCAGATTCAACAGTTATCAACTCAAGGCCAATCTCGTTTCATCTATACCCACTTCCAATTATTCCTCCCATTCAATTTTATCTGTCAATATTTCGGTGCATATCTTTAAAAAATAATGACTCTATTTAACATAATCACATATGAACATCATCAATAACTCCTTATTACCAAAGTTCCAGTGTTCCAATTTCCAATTTCTCATAAATGTCATTTTTTTACAATGTATTTGTTTAAATAAGGATGCAAATAGGGCACACACATTGCAACTAATTGATAGGTCTTTTATTTTTATTTATTTATTTATTTATTTTTGAGACAGAGTCTCACTCTGTTCCCCAGGCTAGAGTGCCATGGCGTCATGCCTAGCTCACAGCAACCTCAGACTCCTGGGCTCAAGCAATCCTCCTGTTTCAGCTTCCTGAGTAGCTGGGACTACAGATATTCGCCACCATGCCCGGCTAATTTTTTCTATATATTTTTAGTTGGCCAATTAATTTCTTCCTATTTTTAGTAGAGAGGGGGTCTTGCTCAGGCTGGTTTCAAACTCCTGACCTTGAGAGATCCGCCCGCCTTGGCCTCCCAGAGAGCTAGGATTACAGGCGTGAGCCACCGTGCCCGGCCTGATTGATAGGTCTCTTTTAAATCTCTTCAAACCTATAGGTTTCCCCATCCATCTCTCTCACTTCTCCCTCTCTCTCTCTCTCTTCTCTCTCTCTCTCTTTAAAGGAACCAGATCATTTCTTCTGTAGTTTTCCACAGTCTGGATTTTGCTGATTTCATGTCTAGGATGTTCTTTAACAGGTTCCTCTGACCTCGGTATTTCCTGTACCTTGTTATGGCCTGTAAATTGTAGTTGGATCTAGAAGCCTGATCAGGTTTAGGCGCAGCTTTCTTTGGCGAGACCACTTCATAGGTGGTGGTGGTGTTCTTCCATCTGGAAACACATCGTGTGTTTCTGGGGCCTTAGCTTTTTTTCCCCTCTAAAATGGTGATATTCAAAATTCAATCATTCCTTCCTTTATTAGCTAGAATATTTCTAGACAGAGAAACTGCTCCTCACTATTTGGTTCCTGAGTGGTATAGTGCACATAGGAAAGATGAGATAAATGCTCGATTCTTTTTCTATATTTATCAGTTTCAAAATAAATTGATTCCCTGGCATCCACCAGACTGTAACCAATTCAGGTTTTTTCTCCCCACTAGTAGTATAATTATGAATTTGTGGTTTAAATATATTTGATTGCTTCAATTCCTTGCAACAAGTGTACCTCCTGGTGCTCAAATTGTCCCAGCTGGAGAACTGCCTGGGGGACGTGGGGGTCAGGTTCTCCCCGCCTCTCCCGGCCTTGTCTCAGCCGGAGCTGCCATTGCAGCTGCCTTATCCTGCCACCCTGTCTGCTGAGCGAGCTGGCTCTCTGTCCTCGCTTCTTTGCCATCTCTGCCCATTGGTGCCTAAATATAAGCCCTCTGGCACTTTGTCCCTGTCTCTCCCCATCCAGGTGACTATTTTCTGAATGAATGAATGAGTGAATTCTGTCAATTCTGTCTCATTCCACTTCCGTCTCTAGGAACCTGTCTCCCTAAGTCTCTTGATGTCTGAGGCCCGTATGTTCTTTATCTGCATCCACACGTTGTCGTGAGGGACAAAGGAAAAGGATTGTCGTCCTTGTGATCTGATTCCGCATCTGCCTCCCAGACTCCACCCACATCTTTCTCCCGCATCCTCTTCCCCGCCCCCAGCGCGACAACAAAGGCTGCGACTCGGTGAGTGCGCCACGAGAGGGCGCGTTCGCTGGCTGCAGCCCGGCCCTGCGCCTGCGCAACGCTGGGGCAGAGCTGGGGGTCGGGGCGGGATGGCGGCGGAGCGCCCGCCCCGGGCTGGGGACGAGCGTCACTATTACGTGTTGAGCGCCGCAGTAGGGGACCGGAGGCCACGGGCTGCGCCTCATCCTTCCCTTTCCGATCCAGAGGATGTTCTTCCCTATGGAAGGAGGAGACCCGCATGGAGGCAGGGGGCTAGACAGAATGATCTCTTCTCCGCTCCACCTCCACCCACCCTAGCATCTATATGAACCCTCTGACTTCCAGGGACATTTCCATATCCTCCATATCCCCCCAGACACTGGGGTACCATCTTGAACACCTAAGTGTATCTCCAGAACATTCCCCCCCCCCTTTTTAGAGAGGGGGATCTCGCTGTATTGCTCAAGCTGGTCTTGAACTCCTATACACTTCAGCATTCTCCCACCTCAGCCTCCCCAGTAGCTAGGACTACCGGTGTGAGCCACCTCACGCAACTACCCACCTTTTTTATTGGTGACTTTGCAGCCCTCGAAGTGGTTCCTTGAGCCTCCAACCGACCAAAGCCATCAAACATGAGTTCCAGAATGCCAGAGACCATTCCTGGCCAAGCTTTTTGGCTTACTAGAGAAACAGGATGGGGGAGGGGAAGGGGACTGTCATAGATGTCACAAAACAGTGCTCTGCACACCTGGATCTCTGGACACTGAGCCCAGGGCCATTTCTACCCAGACACTCCCTGTATGTAAAGTGGGTGTAAGAAGGATCAATGAGATAATGGAAGTGGAAGTGCTTTGTAAACTGTAAAGCTCAGGAGAAAGTAAGGGGTCTTTTATTTATTTATAACTAACAGTGCAGGTTAATAGCTGCCCAGGGCCAGCCCACTGGCATGGCCTGAGAGCTGGATTTAGAGGTCAGATTTAGAAGCCACCATTCACTGATAGACAGATTAGGAAAGTAAAAGAGACAAAATCACTGACATCATTTGTAGATGGTATTACTTATATAGAAAATCCTGAGACCACTTGCTCAAGGCCTCTTGGGTATGGCTCCGGGCATGGTCCTCATGGCTCAGAATAAACCTCTTTAAATTATTTTTTAAAAGGAAGAAAGAAAATCTAATAGATTCTACAAGCATATTATTAGAGTTATTAAGTGAGCTCAGCAAGGTTGCTGGACAAAGATCAACATCCAAATACCAATAAACTACAAAATTCGACAGTGCTGCTATACACTATCAATAATTTATTAGAAATCATTGTATCTTTTTAAAAAGCAATCATTCACAAAAAAATGTACAGAATCCAGAAAAAAACTCAGACATTTCAAGATATGTTATGAAGGCAAACATTCTAGGCTATAAAAGGAATAAATGGAGACATGTAGAGACCTATTCAGTTTAGGAGTACAAAGCCTCAGTATCATGAAGATGATTTTCTCCACATCAATCTGTTGATCCAATGCATGTCGAGTAAATATCCCAACAGGATTTTGCACAGAGCTAGACAAACTGATTGTAAAGGGAAGAGCAAAGGCTAGACAATTCTGAAAATGAACAAGGAGAAGGGCCTGCCCCTAACAGATGCCAAGACTTTTTTGAAAGCGATAGTAATTAAAACAATGTGGTATTGGTGCCGGGCTAGACAAAGGGATCGATAGAATAGAGTGCCCAGAAACAGATCCAAGCATATGTGGGAATTTGATTTATGATGGTGGTGGCACTGCAGCTCAGTGAGAGAGAAAATACTATTCAATAAAAACTGTTGTGACAATTGGCTTTTCCTATGAAAAATCTTCACACGATCCATAACTATGAATTCCAGATGGATGAAAGAACTAAAAGTGAAAAACAAAACTTTAAAATAATTAGGAGAAAATACAGAACACCTAAGGGTAGGAGAGTATTTATTAGACAAGAGACACACTTGCAAAAGATGGACTGATTTTATCATATTACCCTCAAAAAAAGCCTTCTGCTGTGAAAATGGCATTACAAAGTTAACAGACAAGCAACAGTGTGGGTGTCAATGTTGGCAGCACATACAACAGATAAAGGGTTAATATTCAGAATATAGAAAGACCTTCTAGAAATCAAAAAGGACAGGACAGACCTTTTGAGTGCCACTCCAAATAGCATCCTTTCCTTTCTTCCGCCATAATAGAACCTTGATCTGATTCAAGGGTTTGGGCTTTGGGGGAAACTGGGCCTTCCCCAGCCTCATCAGGTGAACTGTTATTGGTCTAAATATAGCGCAATGATTTTGTTTCTCTGGTCAGTGACTGGTTTAGGCGTGGACATTTATGCAATTCTGGTCACCAAGATGGGAAGAGAGATTGCCTGTGAGGCCCATGGAAAAGACTCTAATAAGAAACCATTGGATCAAGGATCGGCCGGGTGTGGTGGCTCATGCCTGTAATCCTAGCACTCTAGCAGGCCAAGGCGGGCGGATGGCTCCAGGTCAGGAGTTCGAAACCAGCCTGAGCAAGAGCGAGACCCCCTCTCTACTATAAATAGAAAGAAATTAATTGGCCAACTAATATATATAGAAAAAATTGGCCGGGCATAGTGGCGCGTGCATGTAGTCCCAGCTACTCAGGAGGCTGAGGCAGCAGGATCGCTTGAGCCCAGGAGTTTGAGGTTGCTGTGAGCTAGGCTGACGCCAGGGCACTCACTATAGCCTGGATAGGAAAACAAGACTCTGTCTCAAAAAAGAAAGAAAGAAAGAAAGAAAGAAGGAAGGAAGGAAGGAAGGAAGGAAGGAAGGAAGGAAGGAAGGAAGGAAGGAAGGAAGGAAAGAAAGAAAGAAAGAAAGAAAGAAAGAAAGAAAGAAAGAAAGAAAGAAAGAAAGAAAGAAAGAAAGAAAGAAAGAAAGAAAGAAAGAAAGAAAGAAAGAATCGGACCGGCTGAGGCTGCGCAGCTGGGAAGGGACAGCGGCTACTGCAGCACTAGGGTGTCAGTTGTGGGTCCTGCCCGGAACACTTCAGGTCTGCTCTGCAAGGATATATAATAACTGATTGGTGTGTCCATTTAATACAAGAAAATGGAAACTGAACAGCCAGAGGAAACCTTCCCCAACACTGAAACCAACGGTGAATTTGGTAAAGGCCCTGCAGAAGATATGGAAGACGAACAAGCATTTAAAAGGTCTAGAAACACTGATGAGATGGTTGAATTATGCAATCTGCTTCAGAGCAAGAATGCTGGGGCAGTGATTGGAAAAGGAGGCAAGAATATTAAGGCTCTGCGTACTGACTACAATGCCAGTGTTTCAGTCCCAGACTGCAGTGGCCCCGAGCGCATATTGAGTATCAGTGCTGATATTGAAACAATTGGAGAAATTCTGAAGGAAATCATCCCTACCTTGGAAGAAGGCCTGCAGTTGCCATCACCCACTGCAACCAGCCAGCTCCCACTAGAATCTGATGCTGTGGAATGCTTAAATTACCAGCACTATAAAGGAAGCGACTTTGACTGCAAGTTGAGAATGTTGATTCATCAGAGTCTGGTGGGAGGAATTATTGGGGTCAAAGGTGCTAAAATCAAATAACTTTGTGAGAATACTCAAACAACAATCAAGCTTTTCCAGGAATGCTGTCCTCATTCCACTGACCCATTCCAATAAGTCATTCTTATTGGAGGAAAACCTGATAAAGTTGTAGAATGCATAAAGATCATTCTCGATCTTATATCTGAGTCTCTCATCAAAGGACGTGCACAGCCTTATGATCCCAGTTTTTACGATGAGACCTATGATTATGGTGGTTTTACAATGATGTTTGACAACCACCGTGAACGGCCTGTAGGATTTCCAATGCGGGGAAGGGGTGGTTTTGACAGAATGCCTCCTGGTCGGGGCGGGTGTCCCATGCCTCCATCTGGAAGAGATTATGATGATTTGAGCCCTCGTAGAGGACCACCTCCCCCTCCTCTTGGGTGAGGTGTCCAAGGTGGTAGTAGAACTCCGAATCTCCCTCTTCCTCCACCACAACTTCTTAGAGGAGGAGATCTAATGGCCTATGATAGAAGAGGAAGACCAGGAGACCACTACGATGGCATGGTTGGTTTCAGTGCTAATGAAACTTGGGATTCTGCAATAGATACACGGAGCCCATCAGAATGGCAGATGGCTTATGAACCAAAGGGTGGCTCTGGATATGATTATTCCTATGCAGGGGGTTGTGGCTCATATGGTGATCTTGGTGGACCTTTTATTACTACACAAGTAACTATTCCCAAAGATTTGGCTGGATCTATTATTGGCAAAGGTGGTCAGTGGATTAAACAAATCCGTCATGAGTCAGAGCTTCAATCAAAATCAATGAGCCTTTAGGAGGATCCGAAGATTGGATCATTACCATTACAGGAACACAGGACCAGATACAGAATGTACAGTATTTGCTGCAGAACAGTGTGAAGCAGTATGCAGATGTTAAAGGATTCTAATGCAAGATATTTTTTCTTTTTTATAGTGTGAAGCAGTATTCTGGAAAGTTTTTCTAAGACTAGTGACGAACTGAAAGAGTCCTGCATCTTTTTTTTTTTTTATCTGGTTCTGTTTAAAAAGCCAACATTCCTCTCCTTCATAGGTGTTTTGCATTTGAGGTGTAGTGAAATCTTTGCTGTTCACCAGATGTAATGTTTTAGTTCCTTACAAACAGGGTTGGGGGAGGAGGGCATCCAAAAACTAACATTGAAATTTTGAAACAGCAGCAGAGTGAGTGAATTTTATTTTTTGTTCATTGTTGGTGGTTTAAAAAAAGTTTCCCCCATGTAATAATTGTGAACACCTTGCTTTGTGGTCACATTTGGGGGTGGGACAGGGAGGAAACTAACAATAGTCCACATGTCTCTGGCATCTGTTTAGAGCAGTGTGCAGAATGTTATGCTGTTTTGTAAGAAATGTTTTATGATTTTTAAAATAAATTTAGTGAACCAAAAAAAAAAAAAAAGAAAGAAAAGAAAAAAGAAAGCATCAATTGCCTTGGACACTGTCGTCTACATGAGACACCTGGAAATGAGGCAGCCATCTTGGGACCATGAAGGGCCAGTCTATAAGAGAAGCCAACACAACAAGGAGGGTATTGCAGAAAGACAAAAAGACCCTGGTCCTTGCTGTTACAGTTGAGTCTCTGAATTAACCAACCCTAGGACTTCTTGTTGTGTCAGATAATAAAATTCCTTTTTGCCTAAAGCCCTTCTAGCTAGGCTTTGTGCTGTCACTTGCACCAAAAGCTACAATAGGCAAGAAAAGGATATGTACATAAGTGATTTGCCTAGAGGAAACCCCAGATGGCCAATGAGCACAGTAAGATGCTCGACCTCATAGGCAGGGAATGCAGCTTCAAATGAGATACCAGTTCACACTCATCGGATTGGCAAAAATAAGTCTAACAAGAGCAAACATTGGCAAGGAGATGGTCACACAGGACATCTTGTACAAATAAATGCTGGTGGTGAGAGGATAAATTGGTTCGGCTGCTGCAGAGAGCAGTCTGGCAGTACCAGTGAAGTTGAAAGTGTACCTGCCCTACAATCCCAGCTTTCTACTTCTAAGTATATACTCTAAAGTTGGGTTTTGAGAAAAGTGCAAGGGTGTTTATGCAGCCCTCCTTAAAATAGTGAAACATTGAAACAACCTAAATGCCCATCAGTAGAGGAACTGATAAATAAATTATGGCTTAATCACATGATAAAATAATAAACAGAAGTCAAAATGAGCAAACCAAATGGACAAATGAGACTCCACTGCGAAAGTATGGTGAGTGGGAAAAGGCACAAAATGGTACAAATAATAGTGTGATAGCTGTTACATAAATTTTAAAAATATAGAACTCCATAAAGCAGCACTACTATGTGCTGCTGTTTTATGAATACTTAAGTGTGTAGGGAAAATGTGAAATTATGGACTATACTTAAAAAGGAAGGAAATTCAGCATGTATCATCTTTGAAAACATTATGCTAAGTGAAATAAACCAGACACAAAAGGACAAATGCTGTATGGTTCCATTTATATGAGGTACCTAGAGTAGTCAAATTCACAGAGACAGAAAGTACCACAATGGTACCTGGGGCATAAGGGTAGGGGGAGGAGGAGTAATTGTTTTATGGGTATGACGTTTCAACTTTGGAAGATGGAAAAAGTTCTGGAGGCCAGGCGAGGTGGCTCATGCCTGTAATCTTAGCACTCTGGGAGGCTGAGGTGGGCGAATGGCTCAAGGTCAGGAGTTCAAAACCAGCTGAGCAAGAGCAAGACCCCATCTCCACTATAAATAGAAAGAAATTAATTGGCCAACTAAAAATATATAGAAAAAATTAGCCGGGCATGGTGGTGCATGCCTGCAGGCCCAGCTACTTGGGAGGCTGAGATAGCAGGATCGCTTGAGCCCAGGAGTTTGAGGTTGCTGTGAGCTAGGCTGACGCCACGGCACGGCACTCTAGCCCGGGGAACAGAGTGAGACTCTGTCTCAAAAAAAAAAGTTCTGGAGACAGTGGTGTTGGTTGTACAACCATGTGGATGTACATAATGCCAATGACTTGTACACTTAAAAATTTGGTTAAAATGGTGAATTTTATATGTATAAATTTGCTGTAACCGCAAAATAATAATGCAAAAGTTATGGTCCAGAAAGGATGCATTTCAAATTTGTGAGTGTGGGGAGGGTGGAAAACGGGACAGGGGGATAAAAAGGGAAGGTTTCAACTCAAACTCGAATATTCTCTTTCTTTTATATGAAAAAACCCAAAGCAAAAATGGCACATTGCTAGCTAGCATTTGTAAATTCTGTTTGTTAGGGGATTCTCTGAACCTCCCTTGTTTTTTTTGAAACAGTGTCTTACTCTCGCCCTGAGCAGAGTGCCGTGGCGTCAGCCTAGCTCAGAGCAACCTCAGACTCCTGGGCTCAAGCAATCCTGCTGCCTCAGCCTCCCGAGTAGCTGGGACTACAGGCATGCGCCACCATGCCCGGCTAATTTTTTCTACTTATTTTTAGTTGTCCAGCTAATTTCTTTCTATTTTTTCAGTAGAGACGAGGTCTCACTGTTGCTCAGGCTGGTATCAAACTCCTGAGCTCAAAGGATCCAGCAGCCTTGGCCTCCCAGAGTGCTAGGATTACAGGTGTGAGCCACCATGTCTGGGTCTGCCTCTTGTTTTTGTTTTTGTTTTTTTTTAAAGAAAACAATATCTTTTACTTTTTTTAAAAAAATCACAATCTGGCTCATGGATTTTTTTTTTCTTTTTTTAAAAAAACAATATCTTTTACTTTTTTCTTTTGTTTTTTTTTTTACTGGCTCTTGTTTTTAAAGAAACTTTCATGGGCCGGGTGCAGTGGCTCACACCTGTAATCCTAGCACTTTGGGAGGCCGAGGTGAGAGGATTGCTTGAGCTCAGAAGTTCAAGGATGCAGTGAGCTATGATGAGACCACTGCACTCCAGCCTGGGTGACAGAGTGAGACCCTGTCTCAAAAATAAAAAAGAAAGAAAGAAAAAAAGAAAGAAACTCTTTTTTTTTGAAACAGAGTCTCACTCTGTCACCTGGGCTAGAGTGCCATGACGTCAGCCTAGCTCACAGCAACCTCAAACTCCTGGGCTCAAGTGATCCTCCTGCCTCAGCCTCCCGAGTAACTGGGACTACAGGCACGTGCCACCATGCCCGGCTAATGTTTTTTCTATTTTTAGTTGTTTGGCTAATTTCTTTCTGTTTATAGTAGAGACAGGTCTCGCTCTTGCTCAGGCTGGTCTCGAACTTCTGAGCTCAAGCAATCCTCCCGCCTCGGCCTCCCAGAGTGCTAGAATTACAGGCATGAGCCACCGCAGCTGGCCCAAAGAAAGAAACTTTTAAAACTAAAAAAATAAGGCTAAATAATAAAAATTGTCTTTAGAACTGCCCTGAAGGGGCAAGGTTTTCACCTGTCACCTCCACGGCCACATGAGTCCAAGGGGCGGAGTGTGGGAGACCCGAGCTGGTGTTATGGAGGCTGTACCTGTGCAGGCTTCATGCGAGCCTGGCAGAGCCGGGCAGGGGCAGTGGGGATGGGAGATGTCAGGGCCCCCTTTCCCCCAACCCAGTGCAGGCAAGGCAAAGGCTGGCAGAAACAGGCGACTATGAGAACCATTAGCCCTCTCAGGCCCCCACCACACAAGATCCAGAGGGCACATGAAAAATAGGAACCATCAAAATACAGAATTGTGTATTATTAGTAGTGGGAGCAGACAGTAGGAAGAATTCTTTGAATCTGCTGGTGACAAAATATATTGGCTAATCTTTCTGATTATTTTTTTTCTTTGACCTCCCTGCATATCTCTAGCGCTCCCACGGCTATGGCTGTCTGCGTTGCAAAATACATATTTACAGGCCCTCTACGCCCAGCTAAATATAGGCTTTCTTTTAAAGCAACTGATGATTTGGAGAAATCTTTCCTCTGTCCCACTCCTTCCCCCATCCCTGAACACACACACACACACACACTCCCCCCCACACACACCCTGACTCCTCTCAGTCTTTCCTCTCTCCCCTCTGGTCTCCAAGATGTATCTGAACTTTCCAGGTGCCACTGGAGTGCAGTGTGGAGAATGAGAAAGAAACGGGCACAGTGAGGGAACAGGCAGCAAGGCAGTCTCCCAGCTATGGGAGGACCCCAAGGGACCCCTCTCCCTGCAGGGGCAATGGTGGGCTTACAGCACCGACAGGTAGGAATGGAAACACTCTGGGAGGTAGAGAAGGGAGGTCACCTTCACCCCAAGAATGATCCCAAAAGCTTGCGAGGAACTGAAGGCAGGGGCTGCTTATGTTTCAGAATTTCACATAGTGGACCTTAAAAGGCAACGACAGACCCAAAGTGCCATGCAGACACACTTAGAGGCCGGGTGTGGTGGCTCACGCCTGTAATCCTGGCGCTCTGGGAGGCTGAGGTAGGCGGATTGCTCGAGGTCAGGAGTTCAAAACCAGCCTGAGCAAGAGCTAGACACCGTGTCTACTATAAATAGAAAGAAATTAATTGGCCAACTAATATATATATATAGAAAAAATTAGCCGGGCATGGTGGCGGATTGCTTGAGCCCAGGAGTTTGAGGTTGCTGTGAGCTACGCTGATGCCACGGCACTCACTCTAGCCTGGGCAACAAAGCAAGACTCTGTCTCAAAAAAAAAAAAAAAAAAAAAAGATACACTTAGAGATGCAAACACTGATGTTCATTCTCGGGCATACCTGCTCACGCAGGTGCACGCACGCACACACCCATACACGCTTGGGTACTCGTGCGGTCAGTAAGAGCCTACACTCCGGGTGCCGCCTTTGTGCCTTATGCCTTGAGAGCTCATTTAATGCTGGCAGCAATTCTATGAGGTTGGTATATTATCTCTGTCTTACGAATGAAGGAATTTGTTGAAGTTCCTTAGCTGGCAAGTAGCAGGTGGAAATTGTAACAAAGAGGCTCTGGCTTCAATGCCCATGTTCTGCTGTGCTCCTCACACGGAGTGGAGGACACCTGGGGTACACCCAGTGTCCCCTGTGCTCAGGAGACAGACATTCAAGTTGAGCTTTTGGAGGAAATTGCAGCTTAGGGAAGGGAAATGACTAGCCCAAGGTCACCCAGCAAACAGGTGGAGCTAGGACTCAATTCAGGCCTGGTGAATCCTAGTCTGGTCTCTTTCCTCTAAAACTAGGTACACTACTTCTCAGCCTTACTCATTCGCCCTGCGAAGGGGTCAGCCAAAGGCCACTAAAGGCCTTTCCAACACTGACATCCTGGATTCGAGTTGTACACATACAGGCATTCCTTTTCTGCATTCTAGAACCAGCCCTAGTCCCTGGGAGAGGTTGACAGATAAAGGGGAGTGACTGGGGCCACAGGCTTACCACAAAAGGGCCAGAGGGTGGGGTCTAGGCCAGCCTCTGCTTAGATGACCCTGGCCAAGGAAAAACCACTTTTAGAGGCTGAGTCTCAAAGCCCCAGGGCTGGAAAGAGAAGCCAGCCTTGGCAGCCAGCCCTGGCTTGAGCCCAGGGTGCTGAGGGCCTGGGACTTATCACACATCAGGCCTCTCCACGCCTCTACCACCTCTCTGCAGTTACACCTAGTGTTTAAAAGGAGCCAGCCTCAGGGAACAGTCCTCACAGAGCATCTTCCCACAGGGCCCTCATCAGAGGCAGGGTATGTGGGAAAACAGGGAGGGGCTTTACCAGGAGGAGAGACAGGCCGATTATCTCCACCTACTGCAGCCTCTGGCCTTTTTAGCTAGGCTGGGAAAGCCATCTCCTTCCCCACATACCCTATCTTCTGTGTTTCAGCCACTCTCACCTCTCCCTGGGCCTCAGTGCATCCTCCCAGAGCACAGAGGGGGATAAATGACTTGTCCAAGGTCACACAGCTAAGAAGTGGTAGAGCCAAGATTTGAACCCTGGCCGCCTGGTTCCAGGGTCAACCTTGGGAACCACTTCACCCTCTATGCCAGGGCAAAGTTAAGGAAGAAACTTACATCTGAAGACTACCAGGCAACTTGGCCATCAAGCTCTCCTCCAAAAGAGAAAGGGTGGTTAAATAATCCTGGGGTACTGAACCAGAGGAAATGGGTGACAATTCCAGCCTGCTGAGAAAATTAGGTTTAAAGCCTTCAGTGTGGATAGGAGACTCCCTCTTATCAGGTGGGATTACTGCTCCAGGCAGGCAGGGAGGGAATGGAGGAAAGGTCATCTCATTCCCCACCCATCTCACAGGCCAGCCGGCTTGGTGCCTGACACCAGGGAAAGAGTGATGGTAAATCACTTAGGCTCCATAAAAGCTTCCTAGGGAATTCTGGCTGGGGGTGCTGTGCTCACCAGGAGTCCATGAAATAATAATCCCACTCATTAGCCTCAGTCACCCAAGCTCCAGCTTGGCATCACATCCCAAAGCCATTAAAGGGTTTCCAAATCTCTGGATTTGAGATTTCCAAATCTCTAGGCAGGGAGACTAGAGAGAATCCTGATGATTCTAGTTCATTCCAAGCTGCTGCTGGAGATGTTGGGGGTCCCAGGGTCTTTGGGCCTGACAGCTGGTTTCCTCCTCCCACTCTCAGAAGCCGGGGGCTTCCCACCTGGCCCGAGCGTGGGCACAGACCCCTTGGCTGGGACCAGTTAAGATGACTCACCCAAAGGGTGTGGGAGATTCTGGGCAGAACACCCAGGGGCCCTCGCCCTCCTCCAATCCACACAAGAGCTTCTGAGGACACTGCCCAACTCACAACCCTGACCGGGTGAGATTTCTGTCTTCTCTCAACTTCTGTAGTGGTGGTGGTGGTGGGGGCTGTGGGGAGGAGGATTTTAAACCCCAAGCTTGAGTTTGGAAACCCAAGTCTCAAAGTTTATTCTTGAAAGAAGCCTTCTAAGAAGGATCAGGAGGAAGGGGAGCTTGAGCATGGCTTCTTCACTCTGCTCATCTCAAAATACAAAATTGGGGAAGGCAGACTTTCTTGGGCAGCTGGGCAAAGATGATGCAGGTGGCATTGGAAAGCCTGAGGTCTGGGTTCATTTTTGGCTCCAGCTCAGAACCCAGATCTTCCCTCCCCCTTAGCACCAGCCTCGGGATCCAGTCCTGCGGTTCCTGGCCCCTCCCCATCCCAATATTCAGGGTTCCCAAGAGGCATCCCCACACCCCATCCCCCATGCTGTACAGAGCTCTTTTGCACCGGGGTTAATATCCCACAAAACCCACACACACCCCTGCAGCGAAGGAGTAGGAAGACTCCCTTTCCCAGCCATGGGGGAGAGACTAGGAGATTAGGAAAAGGAGGAAGAGGATGGAGGGGAAGAGGGCGGGGGAGGAGGCAGAGGCCGCAGAAAGGCCTGAGATGCAGGAAGCAGCTGGGAGTGGGGGGAGGCTTTGTGCCTGAGTTGTTCTCTGGGTCCTAGGGTCCACTCTGTTCATCAGTTTCTGGGATCTGTGGACTGCTGCAGTGCATTTGGACCTGTGCAGAGGATGGACTTTACACCCAGGCCCCAGGCAGCCCCAGGCCCCTTGTTGTGTACTAGGGGGCAGGGGTAGGGGTGGGGTGGGGTGGATGGACACCCAAGCAGCTTTCTGGGTTGCCAGAACAGGTGATGTGTAGGTCACTGTCATGCTCCCCTGAACACACTTGCACACAGTGGCCAGGATCCTTTAAATCAGAGACGCAAGGTAGAGCTCTCACTGGGGAAACTTTGGCCCCAGGCCTCTAGAATTCCTCCTCCTAAACCCCTTCTTCCTGTTGGAGAGGCAGGAGTGCCCTAGTAGGGGCATGAAGATGGTGATTCTACCCCCACTCTTCCAGCCTGGGGTGCAGAACAGGCTAGTGACAGGACACCATCCTCTTCAGACTTGCAAAGGGCAGCTTTGGGATCCCCTGCCACTTAGGTGATGGAGGCCACCTCCTTACTTCATCCCCCTCCTCCGCCAGCACAAGGTCAGCAACACTGGGCCAAGGTTTCACACCTTCAAGGGTGCAAAAGCTGCCCTACAGCAAAGTGATAAAATGCAGATTCTTGGGTTCCATCTGAGGTTCTCCTTCACAAGTTGTGGGGGAGGGCCCAGAAATCTGTATTTTTATCAAGCGCCCAGTGATGTTGATGCTACTAGCCTTGAAGCCAACTGCGGAGGTCTAAGGACCTTGAAGGAAATGATCCTCTGTCCCTCCCCACAGAACCCTTCCCATCTGAGGAGAGAGGGGCCACACTGAGACCACCGTGGCTGGGTTGCCTCCCCCCAATATTTAGTGGGGCGCAGTTCTGTGGGTTGTGATAGGCTGCAGCCAGAGGTTGGGATGGAAGGGTTGAGGAGGACTGGCCGAGGTCGGGGGCAGCGGAAGGCTGTCCTCAAGGGGCGGGCAGGGGTGGGGATACATGGGGGTGGAAGGGAAGAGGAGGGCTCTCAGGCTCCGGCCCCGGAAATCCGATCCCTTTAGGACCCAGAGGTGCCAGTCCCCCAGCGGCGGCGGCGAGAAGGGCAGCCGCTCGGTCTCCGGCAGCCGCCGCTCCGGCAGAGCCAGAGAAAGACCGAGGCTCGGGGCGCGGGGGGGAGGGAGGGAGGGAGGGAGACGCAGCGGCGGAGCGGCCCGGGTGGCCGAGCAGCCATGGGCGCAGCGGTGCCGGGCCCCCCGAGAGCCGAGGCCTCTGGCCCTAGTGGGGGTCTCCCGGGCTGCCATCCGCGCTGACACCGCCTTGGACGATGTGAACGGACGCCGCCGCGGCTGCTTCACGGGCAGGGCGCGCGCTCCCACCGGCCCGGCCGCCGCTTTTCTAATTTGGGTAGGGGCGACGGTACCAGGCCGCTCGGGCTTTTGAAGGGGGACTGGCTGTCTTTGGCAGCTTGACTGGGGGAGGCGACCCACACAGGGCGCTTGGGGATTTTTTTTTCCATTTTTTTTTAAAGCGACATTAACCGATTAGGGCAGCTTGGTTTTGGGGAGACCCTAAAAAAGGCCTTTCAGGGGTTCTTTTTTCTGGGGGAGGGGGCGGTGGTCTCGACTTGGCCAGCCGCCTGTTGAAGGGGGGGAGCGGAGAGCGGGGGCATGTGAACCCGGCTCCCCCCACCATGATGAAGACGGAGCCGCGGGGGCCCGGGGGTCCCCTCCGGAGCGCCTCCCCGCACCGCAGCGCCTACGAGGCGGGCATCCAGGCGCTGAAGCAGCCTGACGCGCCCGGGCCCGACGAGGCACCCAAGGGGGCCCACCACAAGAAATATGGCTCCAACGTCCACCGCATCAAAAGTATGTTCCTGCAGATGGGCACGACGGCGGGGCAGCCGGGCGAGGCGGGTGGCGGCGCGGGCCTGACCGAGGCCCCGCGGGCGTCAGAGCGCGGCGTGCGCCTGTCGCTGCCGCGGGCCAGCAGCCTGAACGAGAACGTGGACCACAGCGCCCTGCTCAAGCTGGGCACCAGCGTGTCGGAGCGCGTGAGCCGCTTCGACTCCAAGCCTGCGCCCTCCGCGCAGCCCGCGCCGCCGCCGCACCCGCCGTCCCGGCTGCAGGAGACGCGGAAGCTGTTCGAACGGAGCGGCCCCGCGGCCGCAGGCGGCGACAAGGAGGCCGCGGCGCGCCGGCTGCTGAGGCAGGAGCGCGCCGGCCTGCAGGACCGGAAGCTGGATGTCGTGGTGCGCTTCAACGGCAGCACCGAGGCGCTGGACAAGCTGGACGCCGACGCCGTGTCGCCGACGGTCAGCCAGCTCAGCGCCGTCTTCGAGAAGGCCGACTCGCGGACCGGCCTTCACCGCGGGCCCGGGGCCCCCAGGGCCGCGGCCGCAGGGGCTCCCCAGGTCAACTCGAAGCTGGTCAGTAAGCGGTCCCGGGTGTTCCAGCCGCCGCCGCCGCCACCGCCCGCCCCATCGGGGGATGCCCCGACCGAGAAGGAGCGCGGCCCCGGAGGGCAACAGCCCCCGCAGCACCGGGTGGCCCCCGCCCGACCGCCCCCCAAGCCCCGGGAGGTGCGGAAGATTAAGCCGGTGGAGGTGGAGGAGAGCGGGGAGTCGGAGGCAGAGTCAGCGCCCGGGGAAGTGATCCAGGCCGAGGTGACAGTCCACGCGGCCCTGGAGAATGGCAGCACCTCGGCGACCACAGCCAGTCCCGCGCCTGAGGAGCAGAAGGCCCAAGCGGCCCCTGAGGAGGAGGAGGCGGTGGCTACGGTGCCGGCGCCAGAGAGGGGGGTGGGCAATGGCAGGGCCCCGGACGTGGCCCCTGAGGAGGCAGATGAGTCCAAGAAGGAGGACTTCTCCGAGGCGGACTTGGTGGACGTGAGCGCTTACAGTGGGCTCGGGGAGGACTCTGGGGGCAGTGCCCTGGAAGAGGACGACGACGAAGACGAGGAGGATGGGGACCCCCCCTACGAGCCTGAGTCGGGGTGCGTGGAGATCCCCGGGCTCTCGGAGGAAGAGGACCCGGCCCCGAGCCGGAAGATCCATTTCAGCACTGCGCCCATCCAAGTAAGCGAGCCCCCTCCCCGCCTCCGCGCCGCCCCTGCCACGTGCACGCGGCCACCCCCAGCTCCGCTCGACAGCTAGCTAGACAGCTAGCCGGGTTTGGCAGGCTGAGTCAGCCCCTGCCACCCAGCCCCCTTCCCAGAAGTTCCCACCCCGAGGGGGCCGTGGGGGAGTTCCAGCTGTTTGTCAGAGGTGGACGGTTTTCAGGTCTGAGATGTGAGTGGCCTGCCCCAACCTGCCCTCAGGTTCTTCCGCCTGGTGTCCTACCTGCCCCACCCGCCGCACCCTCCCTGTCCCACGAGGGTCCTGGGACACCTGCTTTCCCCTCCTCGCCAGACATTCCTTCCTCCAGAGATTGTCAGAAGCAGGGCCTTGGATGGTGTGAAGGGGAGCGTGTGTCCTGGGGAGAGACTCCCTGCATTGGTCCTATTCCACCCTGGAAGGGGGTGGGGGGCTTAGAAACTCCCTGCTTGCCTCTTGCGCAGAAGCTGGATGGGACCAGGGAACGTTGGCCGGGAACTTCCCAACACAAAGGTGCAGCAGAGGAAGGTGCAGGGGACTACAGCCCTTCCTCCATTCTGTTTGTACCCCTACCCCAACTTTGCAGAAGTGAAAGAGGGAAGCAGGTCATTAGGGTGAACTGGTCTGTGGCCATGTGACTGGAGCTGGGGCCTTGCTCCCTGGGGGTCTGTGCCGCCATCTACCAGGTCCTGGCTTGCCCTGGGAAGGGGCACCATCAGCCCTTGAGGGGAATAGGCCTTCTGCAGGCAGAGGAGGAGGTGGGGCTGGGAAACCCCAGGGTGCCTGGCAGTAGTGGGCATGCCTTTGCTCTTGCCTGCCCAGTAGGACAGACGCCCATGGCTTGGCAGTCCCCCAGTGCTCTTGCCACATTCTCTTGAAAAAGGGATGGGAGCTGCCCCTTTTGGGGGTCTCATTTTACCCCCATTCCCACCACCACTGTTGTGGGCTGTGCCAGTGCTTTGAGATCCTGAGCACAGTGTGGTCGGGGAAGGGACACCCCCTGGGGAGAATTAAGAACCCCAGGGCCCTCCCCTGCCACTTCTTACCACCCTCCACTCTTGGCTGGCACATTCAGCCTTGATCATTCTTTCTCACTGCCTCAGGCTCAGCTGTGCCCAGCCCTGGGTCCGCCCCATGGAAGTGTCCAGGTCCCTGCCGGCCTTTATCCTTCTCCAGCCAAACCCCCATCTGTTTGCTTGTCGTTTCCATAACTACTCCTGGACACTGAAGCTGCCCGAGTTTCCTCTCACCCGCCCCAGAGTACAACCTTTGCCCCTCTCCCACCTCCTGCCCCCCACCCCAGTAAGAGGCCTAAAAGGTTAAAAGTGAGTGGAGGTTGCTACTCCCCTCCTAGGCCAGCCCCTTCCCCTGGGCTGGGACCTTAGGAGTCCTTTCCCATCCCTGCACCCCTCCTGGAGGCAGTGGGGTCCTGGAGGGAACGGAGAATCTTGGGACTCTGAGGGAGTCCCCCTATCCCCACCCCAACCCATTCTCTGAGCAGCCTGATGCCCTCAGAGATGGAGTTTGGTCCGGGCCTCTCACTGTCTATATTTGACACCTTACCCTGATTTTTTGGTAAAAAATAGCACATGATTTGGAGCAGTGCTTCCCGACTCCCTGGAGACTCTGAAGCTCTTCCGCCCAGTGTGAGAGCCGGGTGTGCGGTGCGGCCTGAGTGTGCGTCTGACATTTGGCCTTGCTGGGAATTTCCTCCTCTCCCTGGTGCCCGAAACCCCGGTTTTCCCCCCCACCTCTACCCCTGCACTGATACCGAGTGCAGCGTCCTGTGCCCACTGACAACCCAGTTGTTGCCCTTATACAGGTGGAGGTTTCTGCTGAGGGCAGAGAACCCGATTCTACATTGTCACCTAGGGAGGTGGGACTGGGCCCAGGGCCCTCTGATAGGCTGGGCATATTGTAGTGGGCAGACTGAGGAGGGGTAGGGGGTGATTTGGGGAGTGAGGGCTGTGGGGCCTCAGCCTGGGCCTGGGAATCCTGCAGGGGCAGGATTTGAAAGGAGAACAGGACTTGATAGGCTGAGAACAAGGAAGGAAGGGCAAAGCCCAGGTCAGGCTATGAGGGTATGTTTTGGAAGTCACAGCGTGGGGGTGTGTCTGTGTGTCTTGGTAGGGTGTTGGTTGACCCGGGAGACCACAAAGACTGAGAGATGAGGGGACCTTGTCTCCTGGAGCAGAGAGAGGGTCCGGGTCAAGGTCTCAGATGCAAAAGTGGGCCAAAGCCCATCTGCTGAGTCCAGGCCCACGCCAGCCCCTGTTACAGGGTCTGGTGCACTTGTGTAATGGGAACAGAGTCACTAGCGACCCACCACCAGGGCCCAGCTGGGTGCAGTCTCATCCTGCCCTGCCACTGTCTAACCTGTGTGACCTTGGACGGCAGACCTGGCATCCTGGGCTGTGAGTGGAACGGGCAGCCTGTTCCTCAAAGGGGTGCAATGGACAGACGAGCTTTAAGGGCCTGAGCCAGGGTTTCTCTGATGCTGTGAGATTGAGGACATAGAGCTAATGGACCACACAGACCCCTTCCAGCTATGCTTCTAGTCCTCTATGTCCCCCTCCCCCTCCCACTGTGGCAGTGAGCCTCCGTGGGGGTGGGTGGGAATGACATGGAGCAAGTCCAAACAAAGGCTGGGACAGGAGTGCCACTGCCCGCCAGGGTACCTGCAGGACCTGCTCCTGGTGCAGAGGGGGCTCTAGCTGGGGCCTTGGGGGAGACAAGGCCCCACTCTGGCTCCCTCAGCCTTGGGCCCAGCCATCTGATAGAGCTGCTCCCCACTCCTCCCCACCTCCGCTTGGCTCCAAGTGGTGCCAACCTGTCGCTGCAGGCAGTGAAGCCTGAACACGTCATGGTACCCCAAATGGTGCTCATTAACCTCCCACTGAGGGCACCCCTGCCTGGGCCCAGAATTAGGCTCTCCTACAGAGCCCCATCCCAGCTTCTCTGTTCTTTGAGGATGGGGAACCCCCTTTTTGCTGAGGGAGATATCAGAGGGGTACAGGAGATCTCAAGGCAGAGCTGGCCTGGGAGCCCCTGTGGAGACTGGGTTCACCATGGGCAGCGTCAGAGAGGCTGTTACCTTCTCTGATTGCTCGATCTCCCCAGGGCCCAGGTCCTAGAGCCTCCTAGCACATGGGGACAGGCAGCATAACTGAGAGCTGCCGTCTGGAGGGATACAGGCCTAGGCATGCAGGGCAGGCCATAGGGCCTGGCCCTCTCCGCTGCTCTGCCACCTGAGGGGCACGTGGGGTAGAGGGCCTGCCCTTTCTTCATTGGGTACAGGTGGTCCTTCCTCCCTCCCTCTTCTGACCCCAGCATCCACTATAGGTGCAGGTCAGAGTTGGCTACTCCTTGCCTCTGCCCATCCTCCTCTCTCCTGCTCCCCTCCCCCTCTGCTGTCTCACACCCGCTCCCCCCTCTCTCCCCATCTGGCATCCTCCAGCATCTTCTCCATCCTTTCTCCCCTCCTCCTATTCCCTTCTTCTGCTCAGCCTGTTCCTTCCTCTCTGTGTCTGTGTCTTTGTGTCCCTGCTCATCTCTGCCTGGCTCCCGGAGTGCTCATCCCTCACTCTTTCTGATCTGGGTTCCTAGGCCTGACAGTTTGTCCAGGCTTACGCATCCGTCCCCCGGCAGACCATGCTCCTGCTGCTCGGAGCTGCAGAGAGAATGACAGTGCGGATCGGGCAAGGCTGGGTCCCTTTCTGTCCTGTCCCTGGGCTCCGGAACTAGAAGGGCCTTTGCTCAGAGCTGGGTCCTGCGGGGCTGGGTGCAGCCCCATCATCTCAAGCCTGTCTGGGGGCAGGGCAAAGGCATGTGGTCAGAGGGGAGTGTCAGAGGGCATGTGGTCAGAGGGCATGGGCTGGCGGCCCAGCCTGCCCCTCTGCTTCTCGTGCCAGTTCTGCCCTTACCCTCCTGCCAGCCTCTCTGACCTGCCGCCCCCCCCTTCCACAGGTGTTCAGCACCTACTCCAATGAGGACTACGATCGTCGCAACGAGGATGTGGATCCCATGGCGGCCTCTGCTGAGTATGAGCTGGAGAAGCGGGTGGAGAGGTTGGAGCTGTTCCCTGTGGAGCTGGAGAAGGGTGAGAGGCCAGGGGCCCAGGCCACTTGGGCACAGCTGGAGTTGACCCGGGTCTCCTCGCTGGGGCCAGCTTCTGCACTGTGCCCACAGGGGCTCCCACAGACAGGTTGGGCCTCTACCTCTAACTCAGGTCCTTGGCGACCTCTCCCCACCCTCCCTTGCCAGCATCCCCAGCCACACAGGGACTCCAGCCCTGTCCAGGCTCACGAGCCCCACTGCCGCTGTTCTGGAACAACATTTGCCCGTTCAGTTAACAGGTCTCTGTTGGACACTTCGTGCTGGGTCTGGGGCTCTGTGCTGGGGATGCAGTGATGGCCCAGGCAGGCTCCCTCGGGAGCCTGTGTCCTCAGAGTGGGGGAGACAGACAAGGGTGGAAGAGTTGTGTCCAGCTGTGTCCCTAGGTGCTGTCATAGGTGCTGGGAGGGAATCGGGGCAGATAGGAAAACATTTAACAGGAGACAGAACCAGCCTGGGGCTGAGGGCTCCCTGGGGAAGTGATGCTTGAGTTGAGCTCTGGGGAGGGGGCATTTAGAGGGGCGCAGGAGAGTGGCTTGGCTGCAGTTTTACAGGGAGGGCAGGAAGGGCAGGCAGACGGGGCCTCGCAGACCTTGGGCGGGCTGTGGTCTTCCTTCTGAGGTGGCCTGGAAGCTGCTGTGAAGCACGGGGAAGGTATTCTAGAAAGACCACACCTGGCTGTGCTGTATGCAGAGGGTCACGAGTGGGTGGGGAGAACCCACTATGGTGTGGGCAGGATGCTGGCAGAGCAGGGCGTGGGTGGACCTGACAGATCCCAGGGTGGGAGGAGGATCAACAGGCCCTGGTGGGGATTTGGCTCAGGCAGAGGCTGTGAGGGGGAGGGAGGAATCCAGGTGCCTCCCAGGCCTGGCAGCTGGTGGGTGGTGGTGCCATCCCCAGGAGGGTGTGTTTGTGGGGAGGGTCATGAGATTCGGTGGCGGAGGCTCATGAGAGGCGGGGCAGGTGTGGATAGGTGAGTGGGCCTTGGGGGAGAGAAAACCAGGAGGTCCCTGGCACTGCAGCCACGAGAGTAGGCGAGACTGCTCAGAAAGGGAGGAGACAGGCCCTGTCCCAGCCACCCCTTCAAGCCACACACCCTTCTCCGCATCCACAGCAGTCTCTCACTCGCCAGGCCAGCCTTGGCACGCCCTGCTGCCCATCAGTTCTAGGGCAAAGAGGGGGAAGACAGAACCACACCCCCTCCTCAGCTGTGGGACATCCCCTAAGTGTGGGGACTGCTTTGTGGTGGGGGCCCTGCCCTAGAGTCCAGGATGGAGGGCCTTTCCCGTGCCCTGCAAGCCCCGTCTGGAGCGCTCCCCCTCCATCCCCCCATCTGCTCCACAGACTCCGAGGGCCTGGGCATCAGCATCATCGGCATGGGGGCCGGGGCGGACATGGGCCTGGAGAAGCTGGGCATCTTCGTCAAGACCGTGACCGAGGGTGGCGCAGCCCATCGGGATGGCAGGTACCAGCCCCACCATCCCCGCTGGCCATCATCTGGGGGGTGGGCCCTGCAGCGGGCTCAGGCTGTGCCCTGGGAGTAGTGTGTGCTCTGTGTGCGGTGCAGGTGTTCACGGAGGGAGCCCTGCTGGGCCCTGGGCTCCAACAGTGAGTACGACAGACAGAAACCCTCGCCCTCAGGGCGCCGTGTCCAGGGGCAGCTAGTGAAGATGGGGGGCTGTCAGTTGTGTGTCCTGGTCTGAAGTGTGTGCTGGGCCTTGGTAGGGAGGGCACAGGCGTGGAGGCTCTGTGTCTGGAGTATATTGGAGCATTTTCTTTCATTTAACAAACAGTGAGTCCCTGGCTGTTGTCAGGCTGGTGACAGGCCCTGGGGAGTCCCTGGTGAGGGTCCCTGCAGTGCAGTGTAAGGTAGACAGACATTAAACAAGTGGACGCACAGAAAATGGCAAAATACAGGGTACCACAAAAGGCATAAGGCAGGAGAGCACAACCTCTCTGGGTATCAGGGAAGCCTTCCTGGAGGAAGTGGCGCTGGACTTGAGTGCTGAGGGGCAGGGGAGCTGAAAGCAGGCAGGTGTGGCTGGAGCATGGGGTGAGGGGCCAGGTGTTGACATGGCTAGACAAACTGGTGGCTCCAGAGCTGGGCTACTCCGTGTGTGTGCGGTGTGCGTGCCTGTGTTGAGCATCTCTGGCTGGAGAGGGTGAGTTCTGTGGGTCAGAAGGTTCAGGGAGGGTGCCCTAGAGTGCAGGGCCAGCTTGCTGTGTGTGTATTGCAGGGTGTGGGAGTGGTAGTGGGCAGGGTTGTGGGGCATCTCCCCGGGTGGTTGTAAGAGCTTGACATTGGAGGTCGCTTGTGGTGTTACTTCCAAACCCAGACCCCTTCCATATGACAGAGGTGAGTAGGTGTCCTGTGCAGGCTAGAGACTTCGAGGTCTTGTTGCCCCATTCTGGGGGCTTCTGCCTCTTGTGGCCCAGGTGGCATGGAAGGGGCAAGGAACAGGAATGGTGACAGTCCTGCTCTTTCACTTACTCACTTCCCCTCCTGATTTGAACTGCCAGAGCCTTTCCTGCTGTCGCCTGTTGGCAGTGTGGGGAGTGTGGGTGGATGCGTGTCCACGAGTGTGTGCCCACCTGGGAGTGTGGGGCATTTTGGGGTGAGCTGTTTCTTCCATTTCCCTGGGGAAGCCCTGAAAGAAGGCCTGGGGCACCCAGGGAGGTGACAGTGGAGGAAGGAGGTGGCCAAGGGGCCCCCTACCTGGGCATCTTCCTCTCCCTTGGCAGGCCCGGCTGGGCCACCCCCATCTCTCCCCTTCCTGTGTGGAGAGCAAGGGCTTCAGGTGCCATGGCTGGAGTGTGCTGGAGGTGTGCACCTGTGTCAGGTGTGTGCAAAGGCGTGTGAACATGAGAGAGTGCCTCTCGGGTCTCGGGCATTTAGGAGGACATCTGTGGACTCAGGTCTGTGCAGAAATGTGCACAGAAGAGGGCAGTGTGTCACTTGTGTGCTGTCGGGCCTCTTGCCAGGGTGCATGGCAGAGATGAGCTCTGAGGATGTCACACTACTCTGTTTGGTGTGACGGAGGAGGGGACAGTTGTGTGATTGTCACGGAAAGAGTGCCTGCCGTCTCTGCTGGCCCTGGAGCCCCGTGTCTGCTTTTCCTGCCTGGTTCACTGCCCACATGATGGGCCTGGCTGAACCTGGTCCTCTGGCCTCATGAATCTTATGCAGGTAGACAAAGTACCAGATCCCTGTGGGGACTGAGCCATCTCTGCCCCAGCTCCACAGTTCCCCTCGTGACCCTCTTAACGTGTCACTCCCCCAGGATCCAGGTGAACGATCTCCTGGTGGAGGTGGACGGAACAAGTCTGGTGGGAGTGACCCAAAGCTTTGCAGCCTCCGTGCTCCGGAACACCAAGGGCCGAGTGCGGTGAGAGCCCAGAGCGGCGGGCACAGGGCAGGGGAGGCCCTCACCCAGACACCCTGCTCACCTGCCCAGTGAAGCTTCTGGGCTGCCAGCTTGTGGAGGTTCCGCTGACCCCTGCCTGAAGGAACTGCTGAGCCCACAGTCCCTTGCCCCATGCCTGCCTCCCCATGCTGAGCTCCCTGACACTGCAGGCCACCAGTGCTCAGTGCCCCCAAACTATCCTCTGGGACTTATTCTCCTTCCCCTCTGCCTGTCCCTGACTCACTCATTGAAGAACCAATATATGCAGGGTGAATGCCAACCAAATTGGGGTCCCCTGACCAGGAACTTTGTCCCTCCTTCCTGCCCAGCCCCAGGCAATCCCCGGAAGACTTGTCCTGAACCTACAAGGGAAGGGGATTGGATTAGAAGCTCCCTGGTTCCACCTCTGGCTTCACATTCAGGGATGATTCCCTGCCCCCCTCCAAGAGGGGCACTGCCCCCAGGAAAGGGTGGTAGAGAGAAACAGGATGTGGGTGGCCACGGGGAGGAGGGGCTGGTGCCTGGAAGTTCCACTGTTTCCTCTCCATCCTAATCTCCAGTTGCCATCATCCCGCCCCTTCCTGAATCTCAGGGGGCTTGGAGCATACCCAAGACACACCTCCACGGCCCCAGCACTACTGGGATGGGTCATCCTCACCATTCCCCTGCCTGGGTTTCTCCCACGTGGTGGGGAAGAGCCCCCTGAGCTGGCATCTCCTGAGTTCACGTCACCTGCAGCCTAGCTCAGTTTGGCTGGCGCCCCCTCTCCCCCAAAACTGGCCAGAAGAGCTAGTGGGCCCTCCTGCCTCCCCTGAGAAGGAAACCCAGTAAGGACCCTGTGTTCTCCCATTCATTATTAACACTGCAGCCTTTGGACTCAGCCCTCTCATTTCACCTCCCCTGGGAGGGCTGCGTTTGGAGAGGGGAGCACCAGGAGGGAGGATGGTGGCATTGCCAGCTGAGGACAGAGGCAGGGGATGACGCCCGTGCCCCTGCAGGTTTATGATTGGCCGGGAGCGGCCCGGAGAGCAGAGCGAAGTGGCCCAGCTAATTCAGCAGACCCTGGAACAGGAGCGATGGCAGCGGGAGATGATGGAGCAGAGATACGCCCAGTACGGAGAGGAAGACGAGGAGGTAGGGGCTGCAGGCCGGCTGGCGGCGTGATCGCCCCCTGGTGACTAGCTGAAGCATTACACCTCTTCTGTCAACTGCTTTCCCAGGCCTCCTAAAGAAACATGAAGGGCGGAACTGGTCCCTCTTCCTGGGGAGCCCCAGTCTGAGGGAGGAGATGTAGACCCCTCCCTCAACGAACCCCTGGTCTGATGGAGCAGGCATACCGTCTGTCTTCAGAGAGCCTGCCTAACCCTATAAGGAAATGGTTCCCTCAAAGAGCCCCCACTCTGAGGGGAAGGCATCGCCCCTAAGCTCAGGGGAGCTAATCTGAGGAGGGAGACAGAGCCAGACCTCAGGGGACCCATAGTGTAAGGGGCACGGTACAGGCTGTTTCTTCAGGGTCCCAATCTTACAGGGGAACTGCCTCTGGACTCCTGAAGCTACTGGGGGAAGACATAAACCTGCCTCTGGTGCAGCCCCAGGCTGGGGAGGGCACGGCCCACATCCCCGGGTCCTCCCAGCCTCCCACAGCAGCCTGCTGCTGGTCCAACCCTGGCTGTCAGGGCTGAGGGAGGCTGGGGAGGGTCCACAGCCTCCTGCCTTCCTTCACAGACCGGGGAGTACGCCACGGACGAGGATGAGGAGCTGAGTCCCACGTTCCCAGGTGGTGAGATGGCCATCGAGGTGTTCGAGCTAGCGGAGAACGAGGATGCACTGTCCCCCGTGGACATGGAGCCCGAGAAGCTGGTGCACAAGTTCAAGGAGGTGGGAGGAGGGGGCTGCCTGGGGCGTGGAGGGCGGAGGTGGGCCCGTGTCCTGCCCTCGGCATGCCTGCCCCACCCAGCCGGAGCTGAGCGCCTGCCCCTCTGCCCACAGCTCCAGATCAAGCATGCCGTCACTGAGGCCGAGATCCAGCAGCTCAAAAGAAAGGTGAGGGGGCATGTGTTAAGGAATGTGGTCCCCACCCTCACACCTGCGCACTGAGGCAAAGGGACATAGTGTTACGAGATGGATCTCTGGATCCATCTGCTCCACCATCACATGCTGCACTGCCTCAGTCTCCTTATCCGTAGAATGGGCTAATGATAATACCTAACACCATGGGATCATTGTGAGGATTCAATGAAATAATACATGTAAAATCCTTAGCACGTCTGACATAATAGATACTCAATAAAAACCCCAAAGTATGGCTGGGTATGGTAGCTCGCACCTGTAATCCCAGCATTTTGGGAGACCGAAGTAGGAGGATCACTTGAGGCCAGGAGTTCAAGACCAGCCTGGGCAATATAGTGAGACCCCATCTTTACAAAAAATAAAAAACTTAGCCAGACTCAGTGGCATGTGCCTGTAGTCCCAGCTATTTGGGAATCTGAGGCAGGCAGATTGCTTGAGCCCAGGAGTTTAAGGTTACTATGAGCTATGATGATGCCACTGCACTCTAGCCCGGACAACAGAGCAAGAACCTGTTTCAAAAAAAGAAAAAAGGCAAAAGTACTAGCTCTGATACTGAAGCACACTAAGTCTCGCCGTAGATGTCTTTGTGTTTACTCTGTCTCACATATGTCCTCTATATATAGGCCCAGTGATAAATACAGACTACCCAGAGATACACACAGGGATACCTTCCAGCCTGGACCCAGGCACGTGGTCCCACAGACCCCCTCGCCCAGACATGTAGAGACACCCACTCTACACGGACATGATCACGGAAACACTGGACCCGTGCTTCCTGTGGCAGCACGCCCAGGGACATCAGTCTGGATACGTAGATGTACTCTGCATTCATCTGCTCTAAGATGCACAGTCATCATGACTGTCGTGTGGACCACCTGTTCTAGGAAGAGTGTCACAGGCATGCACATGCTCAGTGGGCAAGCAACACGGAGGTGTTGATGCTGACACCACTAGATGGTGACACACGACATATACAAACACATGTATGTACCATGCATAGACGCTTAGACAAGCACGTTGGGTGCCAGCACCCTCACAGGCATGTAGACATACAGGCTTCATGTTAAAAGTCTGTATCGGGTCCCTGCTGGGGCCTGGACAGTAGGAGTCCCCATGCCCACGGTGCTTCTGGTATGGTGGGGACAGACAGGGCAACAGGGGCCTCTCGGACACGGTGCACGCAGGCACACACATGCGTACACTCCCATATGTGGGTACACCCCCCATCCCCTCTCCCCCGCACGCAGAGAGGATGCTCTGGGGCAGAAGAAAGGGCATTCCTGGCAGAGAGACGAGCTGGACCGAGCCTAGAAGCTGGCTTTGGGAGGACGCCTGCTGGGCGGTGGCATGTGCCTGTTGGGGAGAGATGGAGGCAGGGCTGGACTGCCAGGGGGGCTGTGGCTTGCAGCTGCGTCCTGACTCCCCTCTAAGGACTCTAGCCTTGGGCCACACAGCACAGGGCTCTGTGGCTATCTGGAGGGTTTCAGAAGGTCACTGCCTACAAAGTAGGAGGGCGTGAGGGTAGGCAGGACTTGGAGGCAGGCAAACTGGGTAGAGTCCTGGCCTGTGTCCTGGCAGGAGTGGGCTAGGACTTCCCAGAGTACAGGCAGAGGGTCTGGAAAGGAAGGGTGGATTGGCATTGCATTTTCAGGGTCGAGATGACAGGCTGTGTTTCTGGGTGTGTGCAGAGGAAGAAGGGCAGGGGCACATCAAAGATTTATTCATTCATTCAGTTTACAAATGTCCACAGGGTACCTTCTAGATGCCCGCTACTACTGTTCAGTCACTGTGATGGCACAGCCAGAGTTGATCCTTGTCCTTGTGCAGCTTGGAGTCTGCATACCAGTGACTATTATTACAAACTGACATGGGGCTCTGTGGGAGAGGCCAGGCTTACTGAACTCCTAAAGCAGGAGGAACTCACTTCAGCTGGGGGTGGGGCTGTGCTATTGGGGGCTTCCCCAGGGAAGGGATACACTGAGCACTGAGCCTAAGGGTGAGCTAGTGGGAAATAACTAGGCAAGGGGGAGGGTAGAAGAGGCACATTCCGGGCAGCAGGCACAGCATGTGCAAAGGCCCTGTGGCAAGTCTGAGGATCTGGAGGAAGGCCTGTGTGGCTGGGAATAGAAATCAAGAGACATTTGAAGCCAACAAGGCGGCAGGGCAGCCAGGGGCTTGAGATGAGTGCCTGGATGGCTACAAGTTTGTGGCACTTTTTAACAGAAGTGAGCATGTCAGGAAAGGCATAGGTTTATGCATGTGGGAGGCGCAGTTTGAGGAGCTGGGTGGTAAGGCTGGAAGTTGGGAGCAAGGTTGGGCCAGGGCTTGGGATTTGGGGCTCAGTGCATGAAGGTGGGCCCGTGCCCCAGGGCAGTGGGTATAGAGGGAACAAAGGATTCAGGACTAAGCTGTTGAGGATTGGAGGTCTGCACTGGGGTCACCTGGGAGCAGCGAGGGGAGTCAGGATTCTTTAGAAAGAGCAGGGACTGGTCAGCAGGGCCAGGGCTGCAGAGGGGACAGAGAGCAATGGTGACCCTTGCCTGCCCTGCTCTTTCACATCTGCTGTCTCACTGTAGTAGCCCTTGTGAGCTTGGAGACAGAGGCAGGTACCACTCCCCTTTCACAGAGGGGAGGACTGAGGCTTGAGACAGAGGTTGCCTTGCCCCAAGTCAGAGTAGCCAGTGACTAATGAAGGAGTGGGGTGAAGTGACAGGGACCCTTGGCTTAGAGCTCTGGGGCAAGACCCCATCTCTTCCCTCTCTGGGTTCCGGCTCTCAGGCACAGCAAAGGAGAATTAGTTGGGGCGCGGTGGGCTCCACATCTGTAGAAATCCCCTGGAGACTGGCCCCAGTGCCAGGATGGGGGTGCCCCGTGGCTCCCTCTGGCCCCCACCAACCCACGGCCACTCCTTCCTCTCTCAGCTGCAGAGCCTGGAGCAGGAGAAGGGGCGCTGGCGGGCCGAGAAGGCCCAGCTGGAGCAGAGCGTGGAGGAGAACAAGGAGCGCATGGAGAAGCTGGAGGGCTACTGGGGCGAGGCCCAGAGCCTGTGCCAGGCCGTGGACGAGCACCTGCGGGAGACCCAGGCCCAGTACCAGGCCCTGGAGCGCAAATACAGCAAGGCCAAGCGCCTCATCAAGGACTACCAGCAGAAGTACGTGGCCAGGGTGCTGGGGGCCCTGGGCCGGGGAGGACTAGAGGGCTGTGGTGGCAGTTCCTCACTGGCACTTCCCACAGCTGAGCTAGGGAGGCACAGAGCACAGACGCCGGGGAAGCCCCTGGGCCTGGCATGACTGGGCAGTAGAGCCAGCACAGGGCCAGGCCCCAGAGACTTTGGGAAAACCTGGAACCTCCTGACCTGGGAACAGGGAAAGGAGCAGAGCTGCTGCCCAGGTGGCACTGAGTCTCCCCTGGATGGAAGCCAGACCATACACCCTTACCTGCCATCTGTCCCTTGCCTCTCCCCAGGGAGATCGAGTTCCTGAAAAAGGAGACTGCACAGCGCCGCGTTCTGGAGGAGTCGGAGCTGGCTAGGAAGGAGGAGATGGACAAACTCCTGGACAAGGTAGGCCTGGGGGTGCCCTGGGGGCAGAGCCCTATGACGGGAGCAGCAGGCAAGCCCCCATCTAGCAGCCACCCTGTAGGGAGGGGGGTTGCATCCCCACCAGGGGGCAGAGGGGGCACAGCCCAGGCCTGGTGCCCAGGTTTGACCCACTCCTTTGTTTTCCAGATCTCAGAACTGGAAGGAAACCTGCAAACACTGAGAAACTCCAATTCTACTTAAGCGGAATCATTCCTTGACCAGACAATAATTAATCCCCTTCTGACTGTCCTCGATACCCCACCCCTCCCCCTACCAGCCTGGGGACAGGTGCCCCGAATCCCCCCACCCCTTCACCCCACCTCCCCCAGCTTCAGGGACCAGAGGGCCCATACACAGGCCCCCTTAAGGTGGCCCGGGCAGATAGAGGTGGCTGGAAGGGTGGCCTTCTCCTTGCCCCATGGGGCTGAGGCACAGAGGCCAAGGGATGCTGTGGGCTGACCTGGGCAGTGGATGGACACAAAGGACTTGCAGACCAAACTGCCAGACTTTACAACCTCCAGCCTTTGTCTCTGGACTGGAATGGGGCTGGGGCTCTCCCAGCATCTCACCAACTGGAGGCTGCTCCCGGCCCCTGGGCCTCTTGACTTGAGATTCTACCTTCTTGGCCCTTCCCTCTCCCCCCATCATTGTGCTGTCTCTGTTGCATTCTGATCCTCCTGCTTGGGGGGTTGCCTCAACACCTCCTCCCATTCTGTCCCCTGTCCCTGGAGGGATAGAGTCTACCCCAGAGGCTGGGCCTGGCCCTGCACCGATTTCCTATGTATCCTTCCAGAAAAGGGGAGTGATTGTAGGAAAAATGGAGAGTTCAGGACACCTGGTCCCTGACTCCTCCTTTCCTGGGGCAGCAGCCCTCAATTTCTCCTTGTGCCTCCCCTCCCCCAGGTGCCAAATAGCCATAACCTCCTCCTGGAACTGTCTGCTGCCTCTCTCTGGTCCAGGTTTCCTGGCCAAGCCTGGGAATGCCAGGGAGGAGAGGAGGTCAGCTTAGGGGGCCTGGCTACAGAGACCCTGGTCTTAGGCGAGGGTAACATTTCTCCCTGGAGAGCCAAGCCTGGCTCTGCCCTGTCCGGCCTGCCCTGGGGGACACCTGGAAGCCTTTTACTAACATCGCAGAGATTCAGCCTCAACCACCCCCTCCCAACTGTTTTCCAATGTTTTGACCGGAGGGCAAAATTTTACTACTTCTTGTCTTCTTGGAGACCAGGGCTGCCCTGCTGGCAGCCTGCCTTCTAAGTGGAATTGATGTTGTTTCCCACTTTAACCCCGAATTGGGGCTTGGACCAAGGGAGGTGAGACCCCCCTCAGGTCCCCTCCCCTTTCAGAATCCATCTCATCTTGCCGCTTCTTCATGCCGTGCCCAAGCCTGGGTTTTTGTTCATTTTTTAAAAACAACGCCGTCCCATCCGTTTTGGCTTCTCCTTGTCCCTGTAAATAGACCATGCCATCGATCAGTATTTCTTGCCCCCCTCCCTCCTTCCCCCAGACGTGCCCCCACCCCCTGAAAGCTGGCTGTCTCAGTGCCCGGCCCATGCCCTTCACCCTGGCTGATCGAGGGGCGGGGCCGGTGGGCGGGGCCGCGGGGCGCTTCCGGCTTCCCGCCGGCGGCCGCCCCTGCGCAGCCTTCCGGAGGACCGCGTCTCTGTACATAATATATATATGTATGTATTGTTCCCGGTTTTGTACGGACCATGCCCTCTGTCAGGTCGTCCCCATAAAAGCAGCCCCCAGAGCCTCGCTGCCTGGTTTCTTGATTCGCTGGAGCCCGGCGGGGGGGCGGGGAGGGGTCCCCTCCCATCAGCTCTGCCTCGGACCATGAAGGTCTTTCCACGGAGTTACCCGGTTCGGGCAAACTGTCTGTCTGCCACCATTCCACCCCTCAGCACCCGTGCTTTTTGTCCAGTCCTCCTGGGCAGGGCTGGAAGTTTCTAGAGAGTTCCTTCGGTTAGTCGCATTCCTTTTTCAAAGCCCCGAAGGAATTCAGAGGATGGGCTAGACAGGGCAAGAGGAACCCTAAATCCCTCCCCTGAGAAGTTCTCTTAAACTATGAGCTCCAGGAAGGATCCAAGGTTTCCCAGAGGGGGCAGGAGCTGGTGGGATGTGACATGTCAGGGCAGTTTTGTCCCCAGGGTCCTAGAGGATCTGTTCTGTTTGCCCCTCTCATGGCACTCTGAGAGTCCTTAAATAGCCCTGGCCCCCTGCTCTGTGCCAGCAGGTCTGGCTGCTGACTCACCAGCTCTAATACTAATGGATCTGGGTGTCTAGATGCCAGGGTTCCAGGGACAGCTTTGGTGAAGTCCCAGAGAGGCAAGAGCCAGCTGGGGATAGAGTGGAAGCTTAGGGGTGGTCCCAGCGCCAGGCTTTCCTGTCTGGGTACTATGTGCAAATGGGAGAGTGGAGCACACACAGGGCGCTTGTGTCTACTTGGCCTCAAGAGGACTCTCGCCTTCCCCTCCCTTTGCCATAAGGAATGGAAGTCCCAACTTCAGGGCCCTTGAAGGTCACCTTATGAGTCCTTGACAATATCCAAGATGAGTAGGCCGAACTCCCAGTGAGAGTCAGCTCTGGAGGCAGCTGCTCCCTGTGGATGGCTCAGTCACACAGGTCCCATGCATGTCAAGCCGAATTCTGGGTTCCCATAAGGACCCCTCAGAAGTCCTAGTTCTACACCTCAGGGCATGTACTCCTGCTACCCACCCGAGGGTGACCTGGGAACCTGAGGATGGTGACTGCCTCTGAAGGCATCTCCTCCAAGTAGATCATCCTTGGAGCGCTCTGGGAGCCCTGAGGATGCTGAAGACAGAGCCAGGTGGCGGAGTCCCAAGATCAGAGACCACCAAACCATGGGGCCACAGGTCATAGCTCCAGAGTTAGAAGTCACTGAGGCTCTGTTCCAGAAACCTGGCCAAGATGTCCCAAGAAGTGAAGTGGCTGGACCTTCCTGGGTGGGAGGCAGGCATGAGGGTTGGGTGTGGCTTCTGCTGGGCTGACAGGCTAAGCATCCAAGGTGGGGTCCCACTGCCCCCATCTGATCTGTGTCTCAAGTGAGGGTCTTATATATACATGACATGTCCCAAAAGGTGGGCCAACTATCTCCGTCATACTTGGGGCTGATGTGTGGCTGGGGGTGTTGTTTGCTGTGAGTTTCTCAGGCCTGAGGTATAACTTGCCTGTGACATACAGTACGTCCATGTTTGGGGCTATGTCACATGGTTGTGGGCAGGCCTGTGTGAGGCTTGTCACCTCAGCCCTTCCCCCACCCGCATCACCTGCACACTTTTGGTAGCCTGAGTAGGTTCGCCAGGGTCCCAACACTTGCCATGGGTAGGGAAATTTTCTCAAGTCCTAGAAGCTTAGGCCTCCCTAGGAACAGTGGCTCCTTCCAGGTCCAGTGACCTAGCAGATGCCCTCCCACAGATTCCCCTGTCCCCAGCACTGACCTTACATACCATCGTCTCCCCAGCCCCTGGGATCTGCAAGAGCTGTGTAATCAACCCCCACATAGCTCGTCACTCAGATCTCACTAGATGCCTGCAAACCACATCCTCTTTAAAGACCCCAGACATAGCCCCTACAGGCTGTCACCAGAGATGCCACCTCCTCCCCAGATCTCCACAATGTAGCTGGCACCATGTGGCTGCCTGTAGATTCTGAAGACACCCAGAGACCCCCAAACTCTCCCAGATCTCCATGGATATCCTCAGCCCCTGAGGGTTATTATAATAATTCTGTCCTCGCTCACAGTCCCAAGATCATCCTGGCTCCACATGCCACTTGCCACAGGGCTTCCGTCTGCAGAGTCCCCCGAACCATCAAGGGAACTCCATCCCCACAGACTCCACCCTCTCCCAGCGTCAGTACTTGCTCATGAACAAACCACTTTCCTTCCTTTAAGTCTTTGTTTTCCTGGAGGTGGTGGGTAACAGAAACACCTACTTTGTGGGTTTATTGTGCGGGTGACAATAAATAATTGGAGAGTGCCTGGCACATCCCAAGCTGTGCCCTGTGGCAGTAGTTGTTGGTTCTCACAGTATGTCCCCTAGCTGGCCTGCCACCACCTCCAGCTTAGCAGGGCCAAGTCTGATCTCATCCTTCTCCACCCCCACTGTGCTCTGGGGCTACCTGCCTCAAGTCTAGCCCATCCCCAGATCCTGTCAATTTCTTCAGTTCGACGTCCTGAGTAGTTCTCAACTTGATCTTTAATCTTCATGTCCACTGTCATCATCTCTCCACAGCTTCCGGAGGGGTCCCCTGCCTTCAGGCCGCCCTTCTGCAGTCCTTACTCCACTGAGCGGCCAAAGAGAGCTTCCTAGACGCAAATCTGAGTCCCTCCCTCTCCTGTTAATTTTTTTCCGTGGCTAGTAGAATACAGTGCGACCCCTCCGCCCTGCGCCTCCCAGATTCATCTCATCTCCTGCTCTTGCCCACCCACCCCCACGGCCCGCTGACACTCGCCCCTCCCCTGGCCTGCAGGGGTAGCCAACACATCGCCCCCAGCCTCAGCCACCCTCCCTGCCCACCCACCCTCGCCGCCTCGCGGCCCCAGGCCAGGCGCCCTAGCGTGCGCTCTCCCCTCCAGCGCCGAAGTGTCCTCTGTGAACAGGCCCGCGGCCCCCAGCTTGTGAGGGTCCCCACTCGTCCGTGCCCCTGACTGCACCGCCAGCCCCTCCGGCCTGGGAGCCCCGGCTGCTCGGTGGACGTTTGCTGAGTGAATGAATGAATCAGGAGCCCTCACAGACCTGGCAGAGGAGGCGGAAGCCCCGTGGGTCCCAAGGCGGGGCCGTCTCCCCAGCCGCTCCCACCCGCGCAGACTCGGGTGCGCCGCGTCTCCGCGGGCCGAGAAGTAGCGGCAACTCGGATCCCCCAGCCCGGCCGCCGCGCCGGCCGCCTCCGCCCCCTGCGTCCTCCCGCTGCCTCCGCCCCCTCCTTCCCCTCCCTCCCGCTCTTTGTCTCCGGGGCGCCCGGCCTCCCCGCCACGCGCCCCCCGCATCGCCCCTTCCCCCGGGGACTCCCGCGGACCCCGGCTGACCCGAGGCGGCGCGAGTCGGCCCGCCAGGCAGGGGGCCCAGCGTCCCGCCAGGCCTGGCAGGCGTGGGCGGGGCGGGAGGTGGCGCTCCCTCTCCCGCTCTCCCTCCCCCTCGCGCGTGTGCACACACACACACACACACACACACGCACACACACACACACACGCACGCACACACACACCGAGCATCCTCCCGTCAGGTCTCCCCGTCCAGCCCCGCCCGCGCCTCCTGCTTCCAGCAAACCTTCTCCCTCTCTCCGCACCCTGCCCCCGCCCTCCATTCCCTCCGGCTCCCGGACCCTCCCCTCCGACCCCCACCCGACCCCGGTGATGGAGCAGCTGGAGCCAGCCCGGAGCCCCCCGCGGCCGGGGTGACCGCGCTCCCGCCCCTCTCCCGCCCGGCCCTCGCCTCGAGCACCATGGGCCTGAGGGGTTCCCGGGGCGCCGGACGCTGAAGATGACCGATGCTGGAGGTGAGGGGCCAGGCCCCCTGGGGTGGACCGGGAATTGGGGCTGGGGGCCACTTGGGCTCGCGGTGGGGACCCCGAGTGAGGTTGGTGGGGCCAAGCGACATGGGCCTTTCTTCCCCTATCCCTAGGGGGACCACCCAGGGCTGGGGTGCTGGGCTGTCAGGGGAGGGGGCGGAGATAGGATTTGTGTCCCTAATCCCCTCCCTCCAGCCGGACGCCCGGAGAAATTAATAAAAAGCTGGTGTAGGGGGAGGGGGATAGGGCTTAACTCTTTCTTGCCTGGCGCAGAGTTGAACAGATGGATTGGAGAGAAACTAGCCACTGGGCTCTGATTGGGAAGAGGGGTCCTGGGAGTGGAGTAGGTGCCCCGTCCCCTATCTCCACCCTATCTCATCTCTAGCTGCGCTTTAAAGGGGCGCCTCACTCTTGCAGACTGCCCCAAGCCTAGTAGTGCCTGAGGAAGGCAGGCCCTAAGGGGAGGGGGCACAGCCTCTCCAGCTCCACAACCGCCTCCCGCGCTCCCAGCCTCTCTCCCGTCCATCTCTTCCTGCTCTTTCCCAGTTTCACTTCTCTCTTGGTCTGTTTCTCCTTTTCCAGAGCCCCTTTCCTGTTGCCTGCCCTGCTCTCCTTGAACCCCACCCTTGGGCCTCACTCAGGGCCACGGAAGCCCCCTCTTTGATCTCTTTCTTGGTCTTTCTTCTCAGCAGCCCTGTGGACTCCCCGCCAACCTGTGTGTGTGCTCCAGTCTGTTCCTACTCCCCTCCTGCTCCTTCCCCAGGGCTTGGGCACCCTTTCTTTCTCTTTCTCCTTCCCTTGGGTCCCAGGAAGCTATGAGCTCACCTGCCCCATCCCTTTCTGCCAGAGAAGGGTCAAAGGTCATCAGTGCTCCTCCTCTGGGAATTGGAAGCCTTGGGGGAAGGGATGGCCTGCTAAGGCAGAGCCCAGAGGGTGTCCAGAGGAAAGGGTTCCTCTCCACCCCATGCAGCTACCACCTGGTTGCATGTATGTGCGTGAGTGTGTGTGTGTGTGTGTGTGTGTGTGTGTAGGATGGGGTGTGGGGTTCAGTGTCTAATTATCCAAGGCTCAGTTTGGAAGGAGAGGATTGAGTGGAAGGAGCCTGGTGACTCCCTAGATAGCCTACTTTCCCGGAGTTCCCCATGGGACAGTGTAGGCAGGGTCCCCCATACACACCCCAGGAAGTTAGTTCTTGAAGGGTAGGAAAGAAAGCCGTTTGTGCTGAATCAGGATAGATTGAGAGTAGGTATGAGCTGGAAACCCTATCCCAGCCCAGAGGGTGCCTGAAAGAGACTGTATCCAGGAGAAGCTCTGGGCCCTGGACTGGAGCTTTGCATAAAGAACCCGTGGGGGCCAGGTGTGTTGGTTCATGCTGGTAATCCCAGCACTTTGGGAGGCTAAGACGGGAGGATCTCATGAGGCCAGGAGTTTGAGACCAGCCTGGGCAACATAGCAAGACCCTGTATCTACAAAAAAATTTTAAAAATTAACCAGGCTTGGTGGCATGCAACTGTGGTCTAGCTACTCAGGAGGCTGAGGCAAGAGGATCGTTTGAGCCCAGGAGTTCGAGGTTAGTGTGATCTGTGATTGTGCCACTGCACTCTAGCATGAGTGATAGAGCCAGAGCCTGTCTCTTAAAAAAAAAAAATCGCATGGGAATCTCCATTTTTAGTAGTCAGAGGAGAGAAGGCAGCACTGCTCCCTTCAGAGAGGCTCCATTCTGATGGCAGAGGCAGTTCCTACCTTCACAGGGTCCCTAGTGTGACTGAAGAACTATGACCCCTCTCTTCTCAGGGAGCTTCCCATCCAATGGGGGATAGATAAGCCCCATTTAGGGAATCAGTCCCCACTTCCTAGTGGTTTGATAGGGGTGAATTTAGAAATTATGTAGATGAATGGGAGGAGGGAGGGCTACCTAGGACAACTCCCTGGAGGAGGTGGCAGCTGGGTCCTAGTCAGGGAAGTCTTTGTGATTTTTTTTTTTTTTTTGAGACAGAGTTTTGCTTTGTTGCCCAGGTTAGAGTGAGTGCCGTGGTGTCAGCCTAGCTCACAGCAACCTCAAACTCCTGGGCTCAAGCGATCCTACTGCCTCAGCCTCCTGAGTAGCTGGGACTACAGGCATGCGCCACCATGCCCGGCCAATTTTTTCTATATATATTAGTTGGCCAATTAATTTCTTTCTATTTATAGTAGAGATGGGGTCTTGCTCAGGCTGGTTTCGAACTCCTGACCTTGAGCAATCCGCCTGCCTTGGCCTCCCAAAGTGCTAGGATTATAGGCATGAGCCACCGCCCCCGGCTGTCTTTGTGATTGAATGAAGAAATTTGGTTCATTCTCAGGGGCAGCCTCCCATCCCATCTGGCAGGAAGAGAGGTTCTAGATCCCTGTTATTAGCGTCTAGAGTTCAAGAATGGCAGAAGGTTCTTGAAGGGCCCACTCCCTGACCCCTTCCCACTCCTCATTTCCTGCTTTCAGCCCCAGGCATATATGGAGTCTGGGGTGGAGGTGGTGTCCGTGCCTCTCCTAGTCCTAGCCAGGATGGACCAGCTCCCCTCCCTCTACCCCGTCCCTTACCCCAGCAGTGTCCTCTCCTCACGAACACGCCCAAACTGCAAATCATCACCTAGGATAGGGCTGAAGCGCAGGAGACCTGGTTCAAGGCTGAGTTCTGCCTCTTCTTACTTTCTGAAATTTATTTTTAGTTTTGAGTCAGGGTCTCGCTATGTTACCCAGGCTGGTCTCAAACTCCTAGGCTCAAGCGATGCTCCAGCTCAGCCTCTGGAGTAGCTGGGGTTACAGGCACATGGCAAGCCTTGCCGGGCCTGCTTCTCATCTCCCACATCTCAGTTCTCACATCTGTGCAGTTGAGATGTGGAGATTCCCAAGCCCGGCCGCTGTGAAGTGAGATGCTGTCTGTGTAATAACAGAAGAGGGGTGTTGGAAAAGACCCCAGCCAGTATGGCCTAGCTTTCCTACGCCTGTCACATGTGTGGTCTAGCCTAGTGCTCCACCCTTGTCCTGGGGACCTGAGTGTTAGAAGTAATGGGAAATCCTGTCTCAGCCATGCAGTGTCCCCTTGGCCTAAACCATCAGTGGTCCCTGAGCCTAAACCATCAGCGGTCCTCACTCGCCTCTTCATCTAATTCCCTCCCCACCCGTGGGGTCCCCAGAGCTACTGGAACCCTGTATTTGCTGGTAAGCTGCCCAGATTGTTTCAGCTGCATGCTGCTTCTCTGTCCTCCCATCTTGCTTCCCACCAAACAAACCCCTACCCATTCAGACTTCTTCCCAGAACATACTTGATATGTCATAGAAATTTGGTTGTCCCCTGTTCCACTGTGAGCACTCCTCATACCCTCCTGTATCTGTAAGTCTGTCCAGATCTGTGAGTTTGTCTAGAACGGTGGCCCTGCTGATGATGCCAGCTTCCTGACCAGCTCATGGTCAGAAAGGCAGGTGGCGAGGGCACCAATAATGGGGGGGCGGGGGAGAGGGGGTAGGATTGGATGGTGGATGAAAGGTGGATGGAAGATTGATGGATATAAAGATGGATGGATGGATGGTAGTGGATGTTGGGTGTATGGGAAGTGGATATGGGATGGATGGATGGGTGGATGGACAGACAGATGGATGGGTAATGAGTGATGGATGAGCCAGAAGGTAGATGAGTGGGAGAGCCTGGGCCCTGGTCCTGACTTTGCCACTAGCTTGCTATGTGGTCTTGGGCTGGTCGCTCCCCACCTCTGTTTCTTCATTTGTAAAATGAGAGGATTGGATTTAATAACTTCTACGACTCCTCCCAGATATTGGACAATTTATGATGATTGAAGGCTTTCAGGGGATGCTAGGGATGGAAAGGCCCAAGCCAGTGAAGGGGAGAAGTTCAGTGACCCATACACAGACACAGCAAATCAGCTTGGACCGTGACCGCAGGGCTGAGACTGTGTCTGCGCCTGGATTTGCTTCTGCCCCTCCCTTCTGCCTGCGCCTCCTGCCCAGCGCCACATCTGGGTTATGATTCAGACGCTTCTCTCCCAGGGGCCAGAGGAAGCGTTCCAAGGGAAGGTGTGGGGCCAGCAGGCCAGGAGCAGGCAGCCCCTGGCATCTCCCCTGCCTCAGCCAACCTGATCTTACTTTCTCTCTGCCCCCTTGTCTTCTGCAGCTCCCTTGAGTCATGGCTTCTTCAAAGCTCCGAGAACCCACGGATGAGGTTTTTGGTAAGTTTTGTGCAGCTCTGTCTCTTGTCAATAGACACAGCCGTAGAGCGCTTCCTTCATAGGCCTCTAGGCATTGAGGGGGAGAGGGCGGTCCTTGGGGGCTTCAGTATGCGTGGTGGCCCTTTTGTCACCACTGTCTTAGTGGATGTGCCAGTTACAAGAGCAACAATCATGGTCCCCATTTATTAAGTGCTCATCTTATGCCAGGTACTGGGCTAAGCACCCCAGCTCACGTGCACGGTATGTTCAATCCTCACGATAATGTTAAGGAGTAAGCCCATTTGTGCACAAGGAGTGTAGGTGCAGAGTGCTGCTGAGCGACTCGCTTCAAAAATCACATGGCAAGTTAGTGGTTGAGCTGGGACTAGAACCCCAGGCTGTCTGACACCCTGCCCTTAGTCACAGTGCTGCACACCTGTATACCTCAGCACTGACGACACACAGTCGCATAAATAAATAAGTGCATGGGACCTCACCCTCACAGATGTGCCCTGAAAGTAAATGTATGGCATGCACACAGCTGCAGTACCCGTGGCAGCCCGCTCACACCCGGGCGCTCACACTGGTGTGCATGCCCACCTCCTCAGTTAACGCTGGGGTGCACGCACACCGCCTGTACCATCAGTCACCCCTGCAGTCTTCTGTTGTGAGGACTGGGAAAGAGACCACCCCAGCTGGGCAGAGTTCCCAGCATGCACTGGAGTGGAAAGACTGTTTCCCAGCTGGACCTGGGGGGAGGGGGGAGGGGGGATGAGGAGGAGTCAGTGAGGAAAGGAACTGGAGAGGTGGAGACAGACAAGAAGTCGCCTGCAGGGGCTCCCGGCTCCTCCTCCCCTGCCTCCTCCCCACCTCTCCCTTCCTCCCTGTCTCCCCCTGCCCTGCCACTGCCCCTTGCCTTGGCAACACCAGGAACTGCTGCCTCTGCTTCTGGGGAAGCAACTTCCCACCTGGGTCTCTCTGGGCTCCCTCAGCCTTTAACTGCCTCAGGGGCCACCATGCCTCAGTCCCTGTCTCCACTGGGGCCTGGCCTGAGAGCTGAGTTCTCCCTGCCTCCCTAGCTCTCTCCCCACCCAAACCCTTCCTGTTTTCCTCACTGCTGAGGTAGCTAGGCACTGCGCTTCCTGATGCAAAAGGTAATTAAATATTCATGACTTCCCACTGTCCAGGGCAGGGAGAGGGAGAAAGAGGGAGAAGGGTGGGGGAGGAGGAGGCGGGAGGGAGCAAGTAAGGGCAAGAGATGGAGGAAGTTGGGGGTGTCCTGGAGAGGCTGGCCCCACCTTGCCTCAGAATCCCCCCACCCCTTAGGACTCCCTCTGCTCCCCGACTCTCCAAGGCACGATGACCATGGCAGTGATGTGGTCCCGAGTCAGGAGCACAGGGCCCTCCTCCCTGGCTCAAGTTGGCTGCCCACCAGCTGGGTGCCACAAGGGCAGAGGATGCAAGAGCATGGGCCTGGGAGCTGGGAGATTCATATGTTGTCCCTAACTCCATCTGCATCCTCGGTCCAACATTTTCTCCTGGAGCCTCAGTTTCCCCACCCATAAAATGAGAGGTTGGATTCAAAAGTTGATCCTATTTCTGCTTCAGAGGGCGTGGCATGCTTGTTGGTTAGCAGGGGAGCCAGACTGCCTGTCTGTAACTGTGGCCTGGTCTTCACCAGCTCTGTGCTCTCAGGCAAATTAAGGCTGCCCTGGGGATTCCTGGAGTCCCTTCCTGGTAGGGTAGTGGGGAGGCGCAAATGAGCTAGTAATTGTAAAGCACTTAGAACAGTGCCCGGCACAGTGAGGGCTCAATAAGGATTAGCTGTTGTTTTTCTGTGCTTCCCTTCTCAGTCCTTGCTGCTTCCAGGCAGTGCCTGGAGATTCTGTGCCAGGGGCTGGGGACAGAGGGCTAACTCCCCAGCCCCAGGGGCTGGAAACACCAATAGAGTTTCCAAGCAGGGGCTGCTAAGGGACCAGAGGAGTGGGGTCAAGCCTGGGAACTCCTAGTATGTGCCAGGCTCTGGTACGGGCTCTGGGGAGACAGCAGTGAACAAGCCAGACAAAGTCACTGCCTTCATGGAGCTTGGATTCTCGGGCAGGGGCAGGCAGGGGGACAGATGATGAAAGCACACACAACTAAACAGGGAATATATTTGATGGTGAGGTGTGCCGTGCGGAGGAGGGAAATGTGGGCCATGATGGAACTTGTAGTGACCCTTGTAGTGACCCTTGACAGCACATGTGTATGTCCCCACTGAAGCATGCATTGGCCCGTGGAAGTGTGACTTTGCTTCGGCAATGACCAAGCACCTACTCCTTGCCAGGCACAGTACCAGGCGCTTGTGCACCTCTCTTCCTCCTTAGAAAACTCTTGTTCTTTCTCCAGTGCATCTGCAGTGCATCTCTCACGATGCATAGCAGATAGGGAAGGGCAGCACCCTCTGCAGTGTGCAGGCCAGCATGGGAGGCAGTCTTATGGCAGGCCATATCGGGACTGGTGGCCATATCTGTATCATAGTGCAGAGGCCTGAAGAGGTGCAGCTGTGTGTGTGTGTATGTGTGTGTGTGTGTGTGTGTGTGTGTGTGTATGTCAGAAATGATCAGCCAGGCAAAGACGGGGTGGAGAGTGCTGGAGCAGAGAGAAGCATGAGCACAGGGATGGACATGGGACAGAGGTAGAGGCAGGTATACGCGCAGATGTTCATGCAGGTATCAGTGTAAGCAACTCGGTATTGCTCCCACTAACACCATCAACAGCCAGTGCCTGCCGAGCACTTACTAAGTCGCAAGAATTACAGTGAAACACTATGCATTATGTTCTCAACAACCCTATAAGGAAGATACTGCTATTATGGTTCTATTTTATAGACAGGAAAGCCAACACCTAAATGGAAATAACTTGCTCAGGGTCACCCAGCCAGCGAGTGGTAGAACTGGATTCAACCTGGCCATGTGGCTCCGGAGCCTGTGCTCTTGGCCACAGTGGCATGTAAGAGCATGTGAGAGGAGGAGTCTGCGGGAAACTTAGAAAGGGTCGGCTGGGCCCCCTCAGGCCTTGAATGGAGGCCGAGCAGCGTGGACTTTACATCGCTGGCTTTGGGGAACCCCCAACCCCACCACAGAGAGTTTCAAAAGCCAGAGAGTACAGGACATGGTCAGAAATGTGCTTTATTTATTTGTTTATTTTTTGGAGACAGAGTCTTACTCTGTTGCCTGGGCTAGAGTGCCGTGGCATCAGCCTAGCTCACAGCAACCTCAAACTCCTGGGCTCAAGCAATCCTACTGCCTCAGCCTCCCAAATAGCTGGGACTACAGGCATGTGCCGCCATGCCTGGCTAATTTTTTCTATATATATTTTTAGTTGTCCATATAATTTCTTTCTTTTTTTTTTTTTTTTTTTTTTTGAGACAGAGTCTCGCTTGTTGCCCAGGCTAGAGTGAGTGCCGTGGCGTCAGCCTAGCTCACAGCAACCTCAAACTCCTGGCTCAAGCAATCCTGCTGCCTCAGCCTCCCGAGTAGCTGGGACTACAGGCATGTGCCACCATGCCCGGCTAATTTTATATATATATTAGTTGGCCAATTAATTTATTTCTATTTATAATAGAGACGGGGTCTCGCTCTTGCTCAGGCTGGTTTCGAACTCCTGACCTCGAGCAATCCGCCCGCCTCAGCCTCCCAGAGTGCTAGGATTACAGGCGTGAGCCACCACGCCCGGCTTATATAATTTCTTTCTATTTTTAGTAGAGACAGGGTCTCACTCTTGCTCAGGCTGGTCTCGAACTCCTGACCTTGAGCGATACTCCCACCTTGGCCTCCCAGAGTGCTAGGATTACAGGTGTGAGCCAGAAATGTGCTTTAGAAAGTTTCTTCTGGTTGAGTGGAAGGTGTGAGGAGAGAACCCGACCAACAGCAGGGAGTGAGGGCAGGATAGGTGTATGTTTGGGAGGCAGGGGCTGGGAAGGGGCTGGCTGCTGGGGGCCTGAGCTGGGGCTATTCACTCCAGAGGGAGAGGAGAGGCCAGGTTCCATGGCTGCTAGGATGGCCAGTCAACAGAATTTCGCCCTTTCATTAAAGTAGTATTTACTAAGCACCTACTATGTGCCAGGCACTGTTCTAGGATGTGGTAGAGTAGTGAATAAAAGAGAGAGAACAACCTGTCCTCATGCAGTTGATGTTCTAATGGGTGGAGAGAGACAATAAACAAAACAGGCAGAATATACCTTATGCCAGAGAGTGATCCGTGATATAGAGAAAAATAGGAGTGGGCTTTTGGAGTGTGTGTGTGGGGTGGTTCTAAATCAGGGAGGGCCTCAGTGAGAGAAAGTGTTTAAGCAAAGACCTGAAGGGAGTGAGGGAGGGAACCATGCAGAAGTCTGTGGCAAGAGCCTTGTAGGGAGAGGGCAGAAGAAGTACAGGCTGGGCTTGTGTGATGACAAGCTGGGGGCCAGGGTGGCTGGAGTGGAGGGACAGAAGGAGAGCTCAAAGAGGCCAGGAAGCATGGACTAAGTCTGGAAGGCCACTGGGAGAACTTTGGCTCTTACTCTGCAGGAGATGGAAGTCGCCAGAAGGTTCTGAACAGAGGAGTGACAGAAGCTGACATGTTTTATTAGTGTCACTCTGGCTGCTGTGTTGAAAATAGACTGCAAATGGGAAAGGGAGGAGGAAGGAAGACCAGCAAGGAGGCTTTCTATAATAATAGAGGCAAGAGATGGTGGTGACCTAGACCAGAGAGGCTGCGAGTTCTCCCTCTCCACTCCCCTCTCCTGCCCTCCTCTCCCCTCCTCTCTCTCTCCGTATGCATGCATGTCTATGAGCGTATGTAGACACTCACACTCATGAACAATGTTTTATTGTGGAAAATCTCAAATATATTCAAAAGGAGGGAGAATAGCTCAATGCACTCTATCATGTGCTCATGTCCTTGTCACCCAACCTCAACAATGATCAAGTCGTGGCCAGTCTTGTGTCATATATATCCCCTTCCACTCTCTGCTCCTATTGCCCTGGATTATTTTGCACCTAATCTAAAACACCATATCACTTTGCCATAAATATTTCAGGATGTCTAGAGGTATTTTGAAAGTAGAGCTAACAGGAATTATGGATGAATTGGGTTGCAGGAGGGGAGGGAAAGAAGTCAAGAATGACTCCAGGGGTTTGGCCCTAGCATCTGGAACCATGGAGCTGCTGTCTGTCAAGAGGGGGGACTAGGAGGAGCAGCTCGGGGCGTGGGAGAGGTCAGGGGTTCACTTGGAGCATGCAACTTGAAGATACCCAGTGGACATACAAAGTGGAGGTGTCAACTCAGTTGGACACATGAATCACCAATTGGGACTGGGCTGAGGGAGAAGGGTAACTTGGGGCTATCTGACTTGGTGATAAGGGGACCTTTCACTGAGCCAGAAAAGAGAGGAGAAGCTTGTTTGAGGCTAGGTGATCAGTTCATTTTGCCGGGCTGAACTCGAGGTGTCTGGGGGGGCCTTTGATGTGGCAAATCTCGGGGCAGGTGCTTGAGTGCCCAGGCTCGGAATTCAGGGGAGGGGTCAGGACTGGAAACAGACATAGGTGGTGGTTAAGGCAGGAGAGCAACTGGGGTGGCTTAGGGGGTGTCTGCAGACAAGAGAGAGCAGCAGGCCAGGCAGGGTGGGCGTGAGTGATGGAATGGGGTCCCTGAGATCATGGGAGGTGGAGTGGGGAAGACGGGCCTTGTCCCATCCTGAGGCCTGGGAAGACTCTGTTCTGCTTGGAGACCCAGTGCCACGCCCTGTGTCGGTACAGAGTGAGGGCTTCATTCCCGGGTGGAGCATGCGAAAAGTGAAGCTGTGAGCAACAAGGGTTTTAGGCATGATCCATTGGGTTTGCCTGCTCTTCCTTCATGTCCTCATGCCGGACCTAGCACCAGGTCACAGACCTCAGGACGGGAGAGACAGGCTTCAGGGGACTGTGGGGGTCCCTCTGCTCCACTTCAACTGTGAGCTCCAGATGCTCAGCAGTGCTCTCTCTGAGTGTGACCCTGAGTGTGGCACAGCAAACCAGTGTCCCCAGCAGGGCCAGTCTGGAGCTAGACTAGCCAGGCTCAAATCCTGGACCATTGGTAGCTGGTGGCTTTAGTCAAGTCACTTACTCTCTCTGAGCCTCAGTGTGGTCAGCTGTAAAATGTGCATAATAGCTGTCCTAACCCCACCAGGTCAAAACTGAGGAAGAGATGATGTATGCACATTGTCGCATAAGAGGTGCTTCTTAAACGGTAGCTGTTACGACCTCCAGCCTCATCTTTTAGTCCATCTCTCCACAAAGCTGCCCTCAACTGTCCCTGGAGGTGCCACTCCTTGCTTCCCTACTTCCTAGCATGGCGTAGGCCAGTCTCGCCAACCTCATCTCCTGTAAACTCCCACCCAGACCCTACCGCCCAGCTTTCGTGTTTCCTCCTCTGACCCCTCCAAACAGGCCTGTCCTGTCCCCCTCTGTGCGTATGTGACAGTTCATCACATCATGCTATATTGCCTCCCCCACCCCCACCCGAGAGAGACCCTGTTTATTCATCTGGAAACATTGGTTGAATGTCCCAGGTGTGGGCAAAGGTGGCCACCTGAGGTGGGCCTCTGGGAGTGCCGTCTCTCACATTTCTGGTCTGTTCCTCCTCCCCCCGGTTCGCAGACCTGGACTTGGCTGTGCCAGAGACCGCCAGACTGGACAGCAGTTTACACAAGGCCCGGGCCCAGCTGCTGGCCAAGGGCCGGAGACACCGGCCGTCCCGCTCGAGGCTTCGGGACAGTGCCAGCTCTGCTGAGGACGGTGAAGGCTCCGATGGGCCCGGAGGCAAGGTTGGGGCAAGCTGTGCAAACACACATACACACCCACCCCTCCTACCCGGGCTAATCGCTCCGAACTGCCCTTCCAGGCAGCCACTGCCCAGACTTCTGGCTAGTAATGCCAACAGACATTAGTTAGCTGCAGTTCACTTCTGGCTCATCCCATCCTTTTAGGGAATGTATTATTTTCCTCATCTTACAGATGAGGAAACTGAGGCCCTGAGAGGTCCCGTAACAAAGCCACAGTTAGTAAGTGAAGGAGGTGGCATTCACCCCCAGCCCATGCGACTCAAAACCCCAGGAATTCGGGCTCCTCTCCTGGGGGACCGCAGTTTACAGGGCGAAAGGGTCTGGCCGCCACCCCCGGAGGGGGAGGAGGGTTCTCGGTGAGCCGCTGCCCTCTCCTCCAGGTGACCGACGGCTGCGGGAGCCCCCTGCACCGGCTGCGCTCGCCTTTGCACTCGGGCCCGGGGTCCCCGGCCGGGGGCTCTTTCTGCCTGGAGCCTCCGGGGTTGCGGCGCAGCCAGGACGAGGACGAGCCACCGCCCTCGCCGCTCACACGCTACCGGCCGCTGCACAACGCTGCCTCGCACGAGGGCCTGGCCGCCGCCTCCTGCTCGCCGCCGCGCTCTGCGCCCTCCTCCGACAGCTCGCCCAGCTTCAGGCGCCGCCACCCGCGCGCCGAGCCGCTCAGCGAAGGTGAGCAGAGGCGCGGCCAAGCCCTCGCGGAGCGGCCGGGGCGAGGCAGCCAGGGGTGTTTGTGCAGCACACTGTCGGCCTCTGGGACACCCAAAGGAGCAAACATGCAGTCCCTGTCCTCGTGGGGCTTGCAGTTGACGGGAGAGACAATCAGATCATCCTTTAACTAGGTGTATAGTTACAAACTGTAATAAGTGCCATGCCGGAAATGGATGTGGTGGCAGCGGACGTCTATCAGGACGCCTGACCTAGCTGGGAGCATCCTGGGAGGTCTTCTCTGAGGAGGTGACATTTGAGCCAGGGTTGCAAGGCTGGTTAGAAGTTGGCCAGGATAAAATTAAGAGTAAACAGCAGGGGTCCCTGCCTTTTTGGAGTGCTTTATAGCCTGTAAAAGGCTTTCATAAGCATCCCATGAGGTCCCATGAAATAGGCAGGTGTCATTATTCCCATATTATTTGAAAGGAAGGAAGCTCAGAGAGGTAAAGTGACTTGACCCAGGTCGCACAGCTAGTGGAGGGCTCCAGAGCCGGGTTGCCTGATTTTACGTCGCCCACACTAGTGAAGGAGGCAGGCAAGCCACCGCATGGGCTATTTCCTTCCTGCCCCTCCCCTGAAAGATGACAGCCGGGATGCCAGCCCTCCCGAGCCCGCCAGCCCCACCATCGGCCTGGATAAGAAGACTCGCCGAAAGTTCTTGGACCTGGGGTGAGTGGAGGTGGGACCCTTAATGCAGGGCTTGGAGTTGCTGGGGCGAGGGGTAGCACAGTGGAGCCCTGCCCCACTCCCCTCTGCCCTCCCCACAGGGTCACCCTGCGCCGAGCATCCACTGGCAAGAGCCGGAAAGAGAAGGGCAGCAACCGCCTGTCCATGGGCAGCAGGTAAGAGGCGCCCACAGCACCCCGTGGCTCCCGTGGGCCCCAGCCCTTCCCTCTGGCCCACACCCATGCCGGGCGCTCTCTCCACAGGGAGTCGGTGGAGGGGTCTAGCAGGTCAGGGGGCTCCCCGTTCCTGCCCTTTTCCTGGTTCACAGACAGCGGCAAGGGCTCGGCGTCCTCGGGCAGCACCACCTCCCCTGCCTGCTCCCCTAAACACGAGGGCTTCAGCCCTAAGAAGTCAGCTTCCCAGGTAAGTCCATGACTTTCTTGCCCCCAAACTGGTCCCTAGACCCAGGTGCCATAAGGGCATACTTCACCCTGGCTCAGGCTGGGTTCAGGCATTCCTGGAGTCCGTGAGTCCATCCACGGAGCCACTCAGTGATCCATCACTTCATCCATTTGAGTTCATTCATTCGCTCGTTCATTTGTTCATATTCTAAGTAGTTCATTCACTGCTTCGTCCATTCAGCACACATCACTGGACGCTATGGTTTTCCTGTTGTCCACACAGCCTGAGGTCTGCTCCATTCTGCTGTTCTGCCTGGCCCAGTTCTCACCCCACCCCCGCGTTAGGAGCTGGGCCACCTGCTCAGTAGGGTGAGACTTGGGAGATGTAGAGATGAACAGGACTCCAGTCTAGTGCTGTGAAAGCTCAGAAGTGAGACTGAGTACCAAGCAGCAGTGAGCATCTGCTTATGTTCAGACAGCCCTCTACAGTTTACAAAGCCCCACACGCTTGTGTTTTTGCTCCACTGTCACACAAGCTTAGTGAATCAGGGAGGAGGGCGGGCGTGCTCATCCCTGTTGTGCAGATGAGGAGTGAAGTCCCGGAAGGAAGGGACTTGCCCACAGACTCGCACAGGGTTAGTTGCAAAGCTCTGTGCCTCCCAGCCCAGTGCTTGTTCTAAGCTTCTGTTCCTTATGTGCAGCTGGGGCAGAGGAAAAAGCGGAAAGCTGGGAATCCAGGGCAGAAATAGTCCCTTCTGACTCGGGACTTCCTTCTTTTCTCCCTCCGTTTCTTCCCTTGTGCTGGGCCCTGGGGATACCACAGAAAACAAAACACAGCTGGGCCCTGTAGAGCTCATGATCCAGTGAGGACAAAGACCTCTAATCAGGCACTTCCAAGCAGGGCTGCTAGAGGCCAGGTGGGAGGCACTTATTGGGGACACCTGACCCAGCCTGGGGGAAGCCTGGAAGGCTGCCTGTAGGAAGCGACACCTAGTCTGAGACCCCCCTCCATTTCTGCTAAGTATTCTGCCTGGCTTAGTTCTAGCCCCCTGTCCACCAGAAGGCTGCCTGCCCTCCCACAGGCCTCTGGTCCTGATGCCCCACACGAGTCACCATGTCCTGTGTGCCTGCCCAGCTCCTGGTTCATGCACAGAGGGCACTGAGCAACTCCTGGTATCTAGTCCTGGATTTCACTCTATCCAGACTGTGGTGGTGATGGGTTGGGGGAACTCCCTTGGGCTTGGGGGTGAGCTCTCACCTCAGCAGCCTGCACCTCTTCCTGCCTAGGAATCCACCCTGAGTGACGACTCCACGCCCCCCAGCAGCAGCCCCAAGATCCCGAGTGGACCCCGGCAGGAGGCCAAGTGTTCTTACCCCTACCACACGCTGTCCCAGTCTTCAGATGAGGTGAGCGGGGTTGGCCGCAGGGCCTGTTGGAGCCCTGACCTGGACTCTGCCAGGTGTGCAGGCCACAGGCCCAGCCTCCCCTTCATGCTCCTTGGTCTCCCCCAGTTCCTGGATGAACCCCTCCCCACTGTCCACCAGTGGACCAGTCAGCAGGTGGGCCAGTGGCTGCACAGCCTCAGCCTGGAGCAGTATGCTGCCGAGTTCGCCGCACGGCAGGTGGATGGGCCGCAGCTGCTGCAGCTGGACGGAAGCAAACTGAAGGTGTGTCAGGGTGGAAGGTCCATGACCCTGCTGGTGCTTGGGGCAAATTTCAAGGATGGGGAGTCCCTCATCCTGACCTTTGACCTTTAGTTCAGCCTCCTGGGCTGACCTTCTCACACCATCTGTGGCCACTGCCATGACCTCCAACCCCTAGGCAAGGTCCTTGGTCTAGTCTAGTGTTTGTGGTGTAACATGGGTCCCCAGTTTGACCTTCAAGCTCCAGCCCAAGTCTCCAGGCTGACTTTGCCCTCTAGGACTGTCATCTGACCCTTGATGCTTATGAGTTTCCTGGTATTATGGGAAACCAGGAGTTGCCCTGGTCAACTCTTGATTCTATCTTGGAGGCTGGTGGTAAAGGCGGAGGGGAGGCTGGTGGTAGTGAGGGAGGAGATGGGTGGCTTCTGTTCCCTGCTGGGAGGCTCCTGGCCTGTCTCCTGCTGTCTGCTGAGTTGCTTGGGGGAAAGGGTGGTGGTGGTGAGTCCCCAGGAAGTCTCAGGAAGTGGGGAGGGGCCCTGGCCACTGACTAGCTGTGTGACCTTAGGCCTCCCCGTCTCTGGGCCTCTGGAGGTTGGCAGGGTCGTGCCAAGGCTGAAAGCCCGAGTAGAGGTCTGGGAGCCCCAGCCCTCCCCTCCCCCCACCACTCCCTTCCAAATTCTTGCCCTGAGGGTTGTGGTCCCTGGCCAGTCCATGGAGGTGGAGGCTCCACTTCAGGGAGGACTCACAGGGCTCCACGGATTGCACACGTGGGGCAGGAAGAGCCTGCTGGCCAGGACCGGGCTGGGCACTTCTCCCTTACCCCTGGATTCCTCCCCAGAGCCTGGGGCTCAGCAACTCGCACGACCGCGCGCTGGTGAAGCGGAAGCTGAAGGAGCTGGCGGCGGCAGCCGAGAAGGAGCGCAAGGCCCAGGAGAAGGCTGCGCGCCAGCGGGAGAAGCTCCGGCGCCGGGAGCAGGAGGCCCAGAAGAGCTAGGGGTCCGGTGGGGCAGGCGCTGGCGCCAGGCACAGGCCTCCCGGTGGAGGCTGGAGCCAGGGGCACACTTGGGCTGGTCTGGCCCCACACTCTTGGGGGACACGCCCTCTCTCACCCTATCACTCTGTTTGGATCCAGAGCCCCCAGAAAGGGAGACCCAGGGAGAAGGCCTAGTAATAAATCCATGTGGAGGACGTACTTGGCACAGAGTGCATGGGGGAGGAGGCAGATGAAGGGAGAGGGCAGAGAGGCCAGGGCTGAAGCGGTGGGAGCCCAGAGGGGCCTGGGCCAGGCTGACCCTCTGCCCTCAGGCCAGGCTGGGGCTAAGTGAGCTGGGATGCCCACCTGCCTGCCTGCGGCCCTGAGACCACCGCCCCAGGGCTCAGAGAGGGGGCTGACCATCTCAGCAGCAGTAGGTGGGCAGAGCTGTTCCCCTCCAGCTCTCTGAGGCGGCTGTGGTGGGGAGCTCTGTCCTGCTCCCCAGGGAGGCCAGTGGGCACCGCAGCAAGTCGCACTCAGGGTAGACTCCCAGCCAAACTCAATAGGAGAGCAGAGAACACAGCACAGGATAAGCATGATCTTTGAAGGACTTCAGGAGAAGGAAGGGACAATGACACCCCCTCCTTCCTTCCTCCGCACTGTCCTGTGGGTCTCGGTGGGTGCGAGATGACATCCACGCAGGTCAGTGCCTCTCGGGGCCCAATTAAGGCCTGGTCTTTGACCCATTCTCCAAGCCAGAACCCACTTCTCCTCCTGCTGCTCCCTAAGAGGGTGCCTGCACCCTGTCTGGGGGCACAGCAAACTCTCGGGAGCTGCCGGGAATGAGGACACCCCCCACCAAGACCTAGGCGGTACTGAACTAGTGAACCCTCACCCCGGCCAGGCAGAGGAGCAATGTCTGGGGGTCCTTGGAAGCTACTGGGTTGGAAGGTTTCATCAGCCCTCCATCTACCCCGGTCATTGCCGGGGCCTCAGCGGGCTCCAGAACTGGCAGACAGTGCAGGCTCCGGTTCTCTGGGCCACAAAGAAGGCTGAGGCAGCTCCCTTGGTAGGTGGTGGTGGGGTGGAGTCTTTCTGCAGCCTGGGGATGGCATCTGTCCTTTTAAGGAAATGTCAGGTGCAGTGCTGGCCAGCAGCCAGCCCAGCTTCCAGAGCACTGGTCAGAGTTACCAATGGGGCCAGGGGGCTTCTGATTAGAGTCCCCCCTCCACCTCGAACCTGCCTGGAGGGTGGGCAGGACCCAATGCATGCTGACTCCCCCAGTCCTGCCCAGGGGCTGTGGCTTATGGCCAGGGTGCTGGCCCTGGGACTCAGCCCTTTCCTCCCCTCTGCCATCTTTGCCGGGAGAGGGGCTTCAGAGGGATACTGAGATATGGGGACACTGGCACACCTGGGCCTGGTAGAGGGGCCACTGGGAGGTTGGAGGCACCCTTGTCCTTGAAGCCATCCAGAGCTCTAGTAGGTGCTCACCTGCATGTGAAGGGGGGAGGCGGTTCTCAATTTATTTCAATAAACACTATGATGTGCCAGTGACCTTTCTGTCTGCTCAGTTGGGGGACCAGGCTGGGTTATAGGGACCATGCTGTGCCCTGAGTGTGGTGCAGTGAAAGGTCTATCCCTGGGTGATGGGCTGTCGGGTGTTCTGAATGGACGGCTTTGCCTGGCGTTTACTCACAGTGCACACTGGGTCAGGCCCTGAGCTGGCCTGGACATCCCGAGTGCATCATGTGTTGGTCACAGGGTACCTTGGTCTCTGTGTGTGTTCCCCTCCCCCCAGGAATGCAGCCCAGCCACAGACTCATTCAATCTCCTCTTTACTGTGGATGCTACTGTCACCATCACAGCCACTGGGAGGGGCACACAGCTTTAACCCCCCGTGTGCTAAGGGGAGGGTGGGCATTCAGGGCTATAAAACTAGCTATATATATACATAGAGTGTTCTAGGGAGAAAGCCACACTGAGCACCCATGTCCGGGCACAGTGGGGGGTGGGTCTGGAGCTCAGGCGGGATCAAGTGGGTGTGTGCACATAAGGACATGCTGGGGAGGGGCACTGGCGGTGGCATGAACACTGCCAAGGCTGCCTGCAGGGCCTCAAGCAGCTTGGCTGGGTGGGTGACCTCTGGGTCTTCCCAGGTTCTTCCACATTAGGGTGGACCCCGGGTGGGAAATCCCCCCACCCAACCTTGACCTTAAAGCCCAGAGTGGAGGGAGAGGTGGCAGGACCAGGTCTCTGACAGGTGTCCAGTGTGCATCCCCTCGCCACTCGCTCCCCGGATCTGGGGGCACCAGCTGGCCCCTTCCCAACACTGATTACGGACTAGGGCAGGACACTAGCGTGGGCTTGAGGGATAAGGCAAGTGGGGGACATCCACCCGGACGGCCAGGGCTGTGGAGGGTGGTGAGGGAGACCCAGGACCTCTGTCAGCGAGGTGACAGCTCTGGTCTCAGAGAGGAAGACTGCATGGAAAAATATCCCTGGGATACCCCGTCAAGTGGGGAGACATCCCCAATCCTCATGTATCACCCACAGACACTGGACATCTGGGAGACCACCAAGGGGCCTCCATGGAGACAGATTGGCACTTAGGGACCACCACGGACCAGCTGCCGCGGTGATTTCCGGGGAGACAGAAGCTGGTCATCAGGGAGAACCCACCCCTGGGGGTGGGGAGGGTCACTGTGGTGGCTGGGCCCAGAGGCAGCAGGCCACCCTGTCAGGTGTAGATGAGTGGTGGCCCCTAGCTGACACGGTAGGTGGATGTGTTCTTGGGCTCTGTGCTGGGCACACACCAGTCGCCAGCTTCCTGGATGGTCTGGTAGTGGCGCCAGGCTGACTTGTTGTAGACGGGCAGGCGCTCCACTGAGTCCGTGGACAGGGCCTGGGGAGGGGCAGAGTCAGCCTCTCCCCGTCCCTGCACCTGGCCCACCCTTCAGCAGAGCACCCTCTTCCCAGGGTGGGCTGTGCTGGCCCCTGACGCACATGTCCCGCCCCAAGTTGGAGTTAGCCCAACCACCAGTCACTGGCTGAGACCACTGTCCCGGGCTTGGAAAGACCTGTGGAAGGGTCTTTTCCTTCTGTGTCCTGCTCAGGTCCATTCAAGAGTGCTGTTCCCCCAAGGGTCAGGGAGGGAGAGGGAAAAGGCTGGGCTGTGTGACCCCTACAAGGTGACCAGCACTGGATCTCCGTCTTCCCCTCTGAGGGGAATGACAAGACCTGTGGTCCCACCACTTCCTTCTGGGTCTAACAAGGGAAGGGTGCCTGAACAGGGTCTTAATCATGGACCACGGACCCCCTGACATTCCTTGCCAAGTTGTACATGTCTGGGGGGTGGGGTTACTCGGGCTAAGGACCTGTAGCTTTGCTCTGGTTCTCAGAGTCTGGAGCCTGGGCAGACTGGAGGGGTGGACAGGAAACCTAGCAGCAGGCCAATCCTGCCGGGGCCCGTCGGCAAAGCCCCCCTCCGGCTGGCCGGGCTCTCAGGCAGGGCCCTCACCTTGAGATAGATGACAGCATCAGTCCCAAAGCCCTCCATGGAGAAGAGCTGCAGGTCTCCCTGGAAGTACTTGGCGTAGAGGCGGGAAATGGGGAGCCCGTAACCAAAGCCAGCCTGCGGGGGCGGGGGGGTTGCGGTAAGGAGGCTGGGCCTGCTGGAGCAGCAGGGATGATGGGATAAGGGAAGGGTACAGGGCTAGGGCGTGCAGAGGGCTCCCACAGCTAGGGTGGGGAAGGGACAGGAGAGGCTGTGAGGCCAACATGGGGTGTGGGATGGACGAAGGAGTCAGAGAGGGAGGAAGAAGGGCTGGGCAGGGAGAGGAGGTCTGCGTAGGTCCCAGGGTTCCACTGAGGTTCAAGTTCCTGAACAGGGTGGTGCTAGCTAGCAGCACAAGGCCAGGAGAGAGGCAGCAATAGGGGGTGGCGGGGGACAGAGTGGAGAGGGAGGTGGCAGAGAGACACCTGACAGGTAGGTAGGTGTGTGCAGGCTGGGGAGACACGGGAGGAACAGGGGGCCCAGGCTTAAGGGAGATAACTGACACCACACACAGCACACAGGAGCGGAGGGAATGTGGACATGGGGAAGCGAGAGGTGAAAAGAGACAGCATCCTTCAGAGGTGGGCGGAGCACAGAGCAAAGCCATCTCACCAGTGGGGTTCCCCCGGTGCCAGGCTGGGGCGTGGGTGCTGTGGAGTACATGTAGCTGAAGAGTCGCTCAATCTTCCTCAAGGGGACACCCCCACCTCGGTCACTCATCTGGGGGAGATGGGCTGTGTCAGGGACCCCCAAGAGCTCAGTTTCCCTCCCACATCCACCCCTGACCTCCTGGCCTTCCCCACCCCAGGATCTGCCCACCACATGGGAGAAAAGGAGAGCCCACCCCTGGCAGGAGGGAAGGCCCCACCCCCAGTGCTCTCTGATTTTCAAGGCCAAGGCTCACATACTTTGATGGACAGATCTTCCTCGCCCAAGGCCACCATGACCTTGATGGGTGGGAGAACAAGGCTGGATTCGTGGCTTTCCACTGTGGCTCGCATGGCATTCTGCAGAGGAGAGAGGTCAGAGATGCAGGGGAGCAGCCGGCCCTGACCATGCTCCCTCCAGGGACAGCCCCCGGCCTGCTCACCTTGAAGAGCTCAAAAAGCATGTGGTAGAGGTGGGAGGGGACATAGACCATGTGAATCGGCTGTTTGGAGTTGGCTGCTGCAGGGAAAGTCAAGACCAAAGGTCAGGGAATTGTCAAGAGGTCACCACTCAACCACCTTACCCAAAGCAAGACCCTCACACATTCTTCCTTTCTTCTTTTACTAAAATATACCCCCTGCCCCAAAGTTTTAACTGGGCACATGGCCACCCAGTTAGAGACTAAATCTCTGTCTTCTCCTGAGCTGGCGCAGCCAGGTCACTCCTGGCAGGGAGGTGTTCGACCCCTGGGCCCTGCTCTCCAGCCCTCCTTGCCTTCCTCCAGGCTGGAACTGGGACCCGGGGGCAGGCAGCCAGTTGGGGCAGGGGCCAGTAGGAAGGAAACCTTCTTTTTTTTTTTTTTTTTTGAGACAGAGTCTCGCTTTGTTGTCCAGGCTAGAGTGAGTGCCATGGCGTCAGCCTAGCTCACAGCAACCTCAAACTCCTGGGCTCAAACGATCCTGCTGCCTCAGCCTCCCGAGTAGCTGGGACTACAGGCATGCGCCACCATGCCCGGCTAATTTTTTCTATATATATTAGTTGGACAATTAATTTCTTTCTGTTTATAGTAGAGACGGGGTCTCGCTCTTGCTCAGGCTGGTTTCGAACTCCTGACCTCGAGCAATCCGCCCGCCTCGGCCTCCCAGAGTGCTAGGATTACAGGCGTGAGCCACCGCGCCCGGTCTGAAACCTTCTTGAGAAAGCCATTGGCACTGGGGTTCTGGGAAGGCAGCCAGGCTAACACATCATTCATTGCAGTACCCTGTTTGATTTCCTTCCTGTCATTTATCATGATCTGAAATTATCTGTATTTACTCGTTTCTTGGTTAAAGGTCCCATTCCCCCACCTCCTCAGCACCAAGAACATGAGGGACCTTGCCTGTCTTCTTGTTTACAGGGACCTTGCCTGTCTTCTTGTTTACAGTTTTCTAAATATTTATCAAATGAATTAACAAAAATAATATAATAATAGCTCTGCTTCTCCCCGTCTAGGAAACTATCTGCTTCTTGCTCTCCATCTCACCATGCTGTCCTATGTCCCTAGCCCTGAGATACCCACACAGCCTCGAGCTCACCATTGATCTCCTGGATCTCTAGGTCAGGTGAGGCCATGTAATACTTGTCGCACAGAAGCTTGGCCATGTCGTAGGCATCTGAGAGAAGAAGGGCCAGTCAGGCATGGGGTGGCCCACAGTGGGCAGTGTTCTTGACGCTGACCCTGGGCGTCACCAGCGTTAAACCCACGGGGCTGTGGCCCACTCACTGGGGAATGGGTCATCCCTGGCCATGTGAGCTTGGGAAGGTCCCTGGGGCTCTGCTGTGGGCCAGGCACAGCAGGGACGGCTCACCTTTGATCACCTCGGAGACGTTGCAGTTGGGGTCGATGCTGCCGATGTGTTTGGGGTGGGCCGGGTTGGTGCTACCGTCAAAGATGAGGGCTGTGGGGGGTAGGGAGGGTGCTTCAGGTTGGGCTACCGAGCCTGCCCCTAGCACCCCATCTTCCCCCAGGGCTCCCCTACTCCCTACCTGCACCACTAATGCCTCTGTGGGCTCTAGTCCTAAAGCTGCACCCCTCTCTCCTGCTCTGTCTTCCCTGATCCCTGACCCTTCTACCCCAGGCTCAGGCCAGTTTTTGACCTTCGCAGGCCTGGAGCATTCTTCACCCTCACACCACACCCCACATCACATTTATTCTTGTCTTTTGCTGTAACATGATAACTTTTATCAACCTGCTTTTGGAATTATTTGAGCATGAGGAACTGGTTTCATTTACAACTGGCTATAATTTCTCAATAATCACAGTGACTCCTCCTGGGATAAGAAACTCTAAACAAACTGATTTTGAATGTAATGAGAGCATCAATGAATGCTAAAGAAAAAATTTTAAAGATGTGACATAATTTTACATTTTACAAACATTTAAAACAATAAATTTCAATGCTGCCATTTTCTTTTTCCATTTTGGAAGCAGTAACTCCTTTTTTGGGGTCTTGAATGGCAACCGAGGCCCCTGAAATAGCCGGCTGATGTGTCCCTGGTGCTCACCGGGGCCCTGCACCCCTCATGCAACCTGAGCACCCACTCACTGTGCTGGCTGATCACCCCTCCCACAGCCCGTGCACCCACCGTGCTGGTCACTCCACCTGCAGCCCGAGCACCCACTGTGCTGACTGGTCACCACTCCCGCAGCCTGTGCGCCCACTGTGCTGGTCACCCCTCCCGCAGCCCGTGCACCCACTGTGCTGACTGGTCACCACTCCCGCAGCCTGTGCACCCACTGTGCTGACTGGTCACCCCTCACGCAGCCCATGCACCCACTGTGCTGACTGTTCACCCCTCACGCAGCCCAAGCACCCACTGTGCTGGTCACCACTCCCGCAGCCCGTGCACCCACTGTGCTGACTGGTCACCCCTCACGCAGCCCATGCACCCACTGTGCTGACTGTTCACCCCTCACGCAGCCCGAGCACCCACTGTGCTGGTCACCCCTCACGCAGCCCGAGCACCCACTGTGCTGGTCACGCCTCACGCAGCCCGAGCACCCACTGTGCTGGTCACCCCTCACGCAGCCCGAGCACCCACTGTGCTGACTGGTCACCCCTCACGCAGCCCGAGCACCCACTGTGCTGACTGTTCACCCCTCACGCAGCCCGAGCACCCACTGTGCTGGTCACCCCTCACGCAGCCCGAGCACCCACTGTGCTGGTCACCCCTCACGCAGCCCGAGCACCCACTGTGCTGGTTGATGAGCATGCGGATGGAGATGCGGCTGAGGTAGAAGCGGTCCAGGAAGTACTGTATGTTCTGGTTGGAGACAGGGTCATCACCATATGTGTCCTTGTACTCGAGCACACCCTGTGCCATGGTGGGCACCACGTCGTTGTGCCGGTTCCGGATGGTGACCAGGGCATCAGTGAACCTGCGGAGGAGGGCAGACATTCACCCCCAGCCAGCCCAGCCCTGGGGACGCCCTCAGGCCCCACTTCTGACCACTTCTGGAGAACCACAGTGTCCTCACCCACGCCACTCTTCCCAACCCAACAGGCACACAATGCCCTCCCCGGCTCCTTCCAAAGCCTATTTCAAATCTCCCAGCTGCCTGTCCAGCAGCTTTCTTGCTCAAGAGCCTGGAGTGCTCAGTCCTCCCAAGGGCAGGGCCTGGATCTCACCCACCAGACTCAGGGCACACCGAGAATGGAGTGGGTGTCTCTCCCATCAGACTGGATGTCCCTGAAGAGTCTTTTCTTCCATCCTGCTGGCGCTTCTGCCTCTGGGGCTGTGACTCCAGATGCCCTTCACCTACCTACACCTGCCTTCCCGCCCCCAGCCAGAGCCCCTACTCACTGGCTCAGGGTACGGTGGTCCTCGGGGTCCTTGTCCAGGAACTCCATGATGTCCAGGAGACTCTGGACATACCTGTATGCAGAGCACGGGAGGAGGCACAGCCTCAGCCTTGGGCCTGGCAGGCCCCCCCCTGCCCCCTCAGCGGGACCTCACTCTTGTGCTACTCCTGTGGCAGGCAGCCCACAGCGCCGTACCTGCTGACAAGCGTATTGCAATTTTTCATCTGTACACCAGTCTCCCTGACAACCCAGTCGGTTATGCAAGAAACCTCCGATGTGTTGGTCCCCCTGATAGCGCCTTTGCTTTGGAATCCTAGAATAGTCGTCTCAGGAGGGGCTTGGAGAGTGTCCTATCCAAGAAGCTTCACAGATCAGGAGACTGAGGCTGATACTGGGGAGGGGAGGCTAGAGCAAGGCCCTGCAGTGGGATGAGGCGGAAGGTCCATCAACCTCTCTGGGCCCCTTCATGGAGGCAGCTCCTAATGTTTTCCCCACAGGGCTGTTGTTGCATTTTAGCGTCTCTAGAAATCATCAAAAATCATCCCTGTGTCCACGGTGCCCTTCACTGCAACCCGGACTAGGTAGACAGGCAGGGACCAGCCCCACTGCACAGTCTCCTCAACGGAGGCCCAAGGCAGCCCACAGCTGGCAAGTGGCACAATGAAGATCCCCTCCAGTCTGTAGCACAGAAACGCTGGCACTGCTAGAGTCTCGCCTCCGTGCTGCTGTTCACGCAGCGCCCTCTGCCCAGAGTGCCTCCCCGATAGGCCTAGCGGCTGCACGCTCCCCTCTCTGGCCTTCTCAGCAGAGAAGAGGGCGAAAGGAGGAGCTTTGCAACTGGCTCTGCTGAGTCCCAGGCCTGGTTCTCTTCCACATCGAGCTGTGTGGCCCGGGGTAAATCGTGGAACCTCTCTGGGCCTGAGTTTCTTCGTTGGGAAAAGGGGGTGGTTATACCTACTTATCACTACTTTTTGGTAAGGATTAAATGTGCTAATTAGCACAATGCTTTGCACATAGTGAGTGCTCTCTAAATGCTTGCTCTTATTGTGAATGGTGGCTCAAAAGTTGCCAACAGCTGAGTGTATCCTCTGAGCTCCCTGGTAGCACCCAACACCCTCCTACTACTCTAGGCTCTGAATCACATGTTTGTGTCCCCCAGGCCCTGGAGAGACATATTGCTGCTGACAAGGATGGGGCTGTTTCCCTGGAGCTCCCTCCTGTCCTCCCCGCCCAGGGCCAGGCACAGAGCCTGACCAGGGAGCTGTAGCTGCTGACAGGGTGGGGGCCCACACAGCAGAGAAGATCGGCTTCCTCCCAGAGGCCCTTTGCCATCCCTGCCACCCCAGCCGACAGTCAGAACGGCACTCCTAAACTCCTGAGACCTCACCTCAGCCTCCCTGGATAAGAACAGCAGCTGACATGTACCTAGTGACCACTAAGAGTCCTACACAGAGTCCTACATAGGGTCTCTCCTCTCCCAACAGCCTTGATGAACACAACTGTCTCCCCCTTCTGCAGACAAGGGAAGGCCCATTCCCCAAATCCCAGCGCCAAGAATATAAGCGCCATGAGAACAGAGACCTTGCCTGTCTTGTGTACTGTTCAATAAATACTTAACAAGTGAATTAATAATAACATCATCATAGCTCTTCTTTTCTCCTGTGTCCCATACAACAGGTAATATGTCCCAGGCCACACAGTAAGCAGCAGGCTGGGATTCAAGCCCAGGTCTGTGGGACTCCAAGTCTACACCATGGGGCCAAGTGCTCACTATGGCCACCAGCCCTGACTGTGCTGCTGCTGCTGGGATGACGATGGCAGCGTCTACTGGGCACTGACTGAGCTTACCTGCTCCCCCCCTTAACTCCATGATATGCCTGGGCAGAAGTGCCACTACTGTGCGACAAGGAAGTGAACATGCAGGGCTGGGGTTGCCACTCCCAGGCCTGGTGGCTCCAGATCCCCTGTTCCCTAACTATGCCCAGGATGAAGCTTCATGCTCACATGCTTCCTAGAGGGAGAGGGGATTTGGAGAGAGAACACGCAAGTATGCAGTGCTGGGGGGCAGGTAGAGAGAGGAAAGGGAGGAGCCAGCTGCAGAGTGGGGCCCTGGGACCCCTTCCCAAGACCCAGGGGATAGAGAGAGGGAGTCGGAGCTAAGAGGCTACTCCTTGCCTGTGCTTGGCTGGGGTGGGCAGGGTCAGAGTCCCAGCCCTAGGGGTAGGGCAGTGCTCCAGCTGCAGGCACCGCCCCCTTCGTGGCTGCTCAATGAACCCTAGAGAGCAGAAATGGAGCCTGGTCACATGCACCAAAGTGGAGCAAAGAGCACTGCATCTGCATAGACTGACAACGGGCAGCGCCTGCCACGGCAGCCCCAGGCCTCAGCCTCCTGCGCCACCGGGAAGCAGGTGTGGAGTCCCTGCCTGCCGCCCTCATGGGGCTGCTCCTTTAAAGCCGAAGTCATAGGCTGCTCTTGGAACAGAGAGGATGAGAAGGATTTTCCCAGAGGGCCCTGCCTCTGCCCTGAAGCCCCCCAGGTGCCTGGCATGCCAGATATCACCCTTGGGCCAGATCTTAGTCCTGAAGAGAGAGACACTGGAGACTGAGCTGCACTGGCTCCTGGGCTGTCCACCCTGGAGCGGGCCGGAGAAAGAATGGGGCTGAGACAGGGGAGGCCTGAAGGCAGTGGTGCAGTGACAGGCAGGCGCTTCCAGGCAGAACAGGCAGTGCCCATCCCCTAAGACATGGGGAAGGCCCAGGGCTACTGACCACTGTGGTAACAAGGCCACCAGGATGTCCCTGGTGAGATCTGCAGCTTCCAAGTCTGGCCCAAGGTAGTGTGAGAGTCCACCCAGCCCCTCTTTCTGGGGCCCTGGGCCAGTCCAGAGCCCTGGGTTTGGGAGGCAAGAGGCGGGGAGAGTAGGCAGAGAGGGGGCTGAGTGCAGGGAATGAGTGTGGGAATGAGCCGTGTGGTGGGGGAGGGGCCCTGCAGGCCTGTGTGGGAGCTGAAGGGGCTGTGTGCATAAGTCTGTAATGGGTGTGCCCCGCCCGTGGGTGTGTGCAAGGCTGTGCACTGTGCACTAGTGTCCACAGCTGCTGGGGACAAGGGTGTGAACAAGGTGGTGGGGAGGCTGGCTCGCTGCACTGAGGGGAGAGTGGCAGGGTCCTGGCTGGGTGGAGCATGGCAGGCACAGCCCTGAGCCAAGCAGGCTTGGGTTCTGCTGCTGGCTGTGTCCTAAAGAGGCCACTGAGCCGCTCAGGTCCCCATCTGCAAAATGTGGTTCACAGCAGTAAGTACCGCGTGGGCCCAGGTGTAGACAGAGGAGGCGATGCAGCGAGTGTGTGCTCAGTGAGTGCCGTTCCTGCTCAGCTCCTGCTCCAGTTATGCCAGGCGGAGCTGTGCAGTTGCGGCTGAGAAGTCAGCGAGCTAAAGCCCCAGCTCCCGGTGCAGCAGGTCCTGGTGCCAGAGCCACTCCCCCGGGTTGTTATTCTTCTCAAGGGCAAGGACTGGTTCCCACAGGGTGGGGGTGGGGAGCCCCACAGGCAGGGTTTGGGGTCCACTTATCTTGCTCACAGGCGAGGGAGGCTCCAGAGAAGGTGGCGGCCATACCGCCTCCCACCTACAAGACTCTTAGTGACAGCAGTGACTCACTGTCATTTGATTCTACTCCACAGCTCTTACTTAACCCTGCATTTTCTGGAAGCACAGCCCCACTGAGAGGAGTGAAGGTTGTCCCTTCTGTGCTCCAACAGCACTGGCTACCAAACAATCTTTGTAAAGCAAATCCTACTTCCCCATGGACTTGCACTTGCACCTTGAACTTGCAAACCTCTGACTCCGCATCCCGGAAGCCTTCTTCCTTTCCTCCCAGAAAAGATCCAGACCCAGCCTGGGTTTGAACCCTGGCTCCACCACCTGTTCCCAGAGTCTCTCAGCCATGATTCATCACCTCTGTGAACCTTAGTTTCTCATCCAAAAAACAGGGATGACAACAAGGCCTCCTTCACAAGGTTGTGAAAATTAAATGAGTTACCACCTGCAGACACTTAGGACAGGTGTGGGACACAGCAAGCCTCAGGGTATGTGTGCTATATGACTACCTTGTCTGAGAAAGCTCACCACAATGACATCATCTTTGGCCTGGAGGTGCCATTGCCTGGAAACTGGGGGACAGGACTAGTGTTGGTAGAGTCTTGCGCACTTTTCACATCTAGCAGTGGCATTTTGGCAGTGGCATTTGACTCTCAGAAACAGAATGGGTCCCCATGTTACAGATGAGGAAGCTGAGGCTCAGAGAGACCATGTGGGCTGCCAAGGGTTGAATGTGTAGCGAGCCTCAAAGTCAAGCACACTGACGCCAAGGCTAGGGCTTTCCCCTGCTGTCTAGTCACCTCTAAACAGCAGCCCACGACCCTCACTCTGGCCAGCTGAAATAATTTATCAGGTTTCTTTGGAACCAGGAACTTTCAGCCTGCTCAGTGATTCTGCCTACAACCTCTCCGCAGCTGACAAACACTGCGTTAGCTATTCCCATATGCTAACCATTACCACTAGGAGCAACTGTGTTTGTACAGGGCTTTTCTGTGTTCCCAACGGGAGGTCTTGCTCCTACTTCATCTGACTCCAGCTAGTTGCGAGGTGCCCTGGTAAGTTGCCCCCTTCTCTTGTGAAGACCCTGCCCACCTCCACCACCTCCATCCATCCCAGCAGGCAGAGGGTTTCTCCTAGAGAAGATCTCCACTCTCTCACAGGCAGCCAGCTCCTATTAGGAAGTCCTCTTTGCCCTCACACCTCAGTCTCTCTTGCTGCAGTTGATGCCCATTGTCCCAGGAAATGTTATCAGCAGGCTGTCTCCTCAGTGTGTCAGGATGCTTTAGTGAGCCCTGGGCCTGCTCCTGTAAGATGAATCACCCACTGGCGGAGCATTCTCTCTGGTCTAACTTCACTCCTCCTGCAGTTACTTGACATTACTTCTAAGCTTTGAGGGAGGAAAAAGTCAGGCCAAGCCCTCACATGTGTCACTGATTTTCAGGAAGGGACTCTGCGGGGGCCCCCCGGGAGTCACAGGCAGTTCAGCAGCCCCCAGCCATCCTCCTGCATCCCTCAGGTCTCCCAGGAACACGGTGTCCTGGGAGGGGCCTGAGAAGCCCTGACTGGAGTCAAGGGCCAGCTAGAGAGGCAGCCAGGTCAGTGAGCCGGACAGAGCTGGAGAAGGGCTGGGGAGAACAGATGGCACCTTCTGTCTCCTCCCCACCACTCCACACCACCCCATGGTGGGAAATGTTGGCTGGCTCAGAGGTCCTGGACCTCTGAGGGGCAGGGCACAGCAAGGGGTGACCTGGTTGGGCTACATGAAAACTAGGCTCTACGCTCCATCCCCCCACCCCACCTTCACAGCCTGCACTAACAGCACAATATCCACAGTACGTCCTCGGCTGCCCTGGCTGGGTCCTGTCCTGTCTCCACACCTTGCCCAAGCTGTTCCTTCAGCACAGAATGCCCTGCCCTTCCTTCTAGCTCTGTGCTTGCCTAGGTATCCTGTACAGTGCAGTGACAAGTCCCCTCCTCTTGTCCTCTGCAAGTTTCCCACACCTTCTCATTCAACCAGCATTCATTGTGCACCTACTGTATTCCGGCCCTATGTGTACACCATTGTCCCTAACCATATCTCACTTAATTAGAATAAGTCAGGTATGCACAAGTCCATGCACAGAAAAAGTGCTGGAAAGGCACCAACAAATCTTTTGAAACCTGAACGGTGCTTGGTTATGGGGTAGAGGGCAGTGGTTGGTGCCTTCTTCTATCTACTGTTTTGTGTTTTCCAAGTGTCAAAGTGAGTGTGTTATACTTCCATAATAAGGGAAATAAAAACCAATCAATGTTTCTTTTTAATAACGTTTTGATTCTTAATTTAAATAAAATGAACTCTTTGGCATGTCGCTGCTTCTACAACCAGCTATCTTGCACTTAGCACACCATGTCTGGGCGAGGAGTTGTATTTTCCCGTCTGGGTCTTGGGCTCCCTGAGGGCAGCTGCTGCCGTTTTCTTAGAGCTAGCATGATCCTGGCCTCAGAGTGGGTGTGGGACATGCTCCCAGGTCTAACAGGAAACCACAATGTACCATACGACAAGTCCAGGAGAGCTAGCAGAAGATTTCTGCTTAGGCGCCACTAAAGACCAGTGAGGATTAGCCATTTACATGCCCAGTGACAGAGGACACCCTAGTTTATTCTTCATGTGACCAGCCATTGGGTAATGCCATTCAGTTACGTCACCCGGCATAGAGTTCTTGAGCAAACTCTGCTGAGCCTTTCCCTCTGCTCCTGCTGCCACATGTAATAAACTTTTGGTCTTTGTCCCTCTTCAGGAGGGTACTGTGCCAACCCTGTGTCTATTTATTTTCCAGCATCCCAAACAGTCTGTTTTGCAGCTTGAACTATACAATTTGTTCAAACATTTGCTTCTTTTGTTTCTCTGTTTCCTAAAACATTACCCAAGCAAATACTGCCTAACAGGTGCTAGGGCTCCAGGATCAGGGCTGGTGGCTCATGCTCACATTAGCTGGGGTTTTGGCTGTAAAAACTATGATTTCCTGGGTGGATCCTGAGTTTCTAGAGAAAGGAGGGAGATAAGAATAGGGCTGTCCCACAGAAACAGAGGCTAGGAGCGTGACCTGTGTCCCTGCTCTGGCTTAGAGTTCCCACGCAACCCTGGGCAACTCCTCAGCCTCTTGGAGTCCCTGTGCCTCCCTCTGTCCCAAACCCCATTCTGCAAGGCTGCAGGGAGCATTGGAGATTCTATCCTTGAGCCCAGGGACACCTGGTGATGGTGTGGGAGGTGCAGGGGGCTCACCAGCTCTGCACCAGCTGCACCGAAGGTGTGCTCAGCACCCTGTCGGGAAGCAGGTTGATCTCTTTCATGATGTTGGCCAGGCGCACAGGCAGCTCCTGCCTGAGGAAGGTGAAGGACGTTTTCTCACAGGCATTGCTGGACCCTGGTGGGAGAGACGGGGGTGAGCCCACAGAGCCACAAACCATCTCCAGGGGCAGGTCAGCTAAACCCTTCATGGACTGAGGGGTCAGAGGGGAAGTGATCTGCCCAAGGGCACACAGCGAGGCAGCTGTCCCCATCCCCTGCTGTGCTCGAGCCCCCCCCACACCACAGAGCCTAACACTTCAGCCAAGCGTGCATCCTCTCCCCAACCCCAGCCAAACCCTGGTTGCCTTTAGCCACAGGGGACAGGGCCACTCCTGGGTCCATTTGAAGCTGCCTCTGGCCTTTGTCACCTCGTTTCTCTTTCCTTCCCTCCCAGCAGACACTCACTTTGGTGGTTGACCCAGGGGGCAGAGGAGCCTGGAAAATCCATCCCTACCCATGGATGGCCTAGCTGAGGGCCTCAACCACCACGGCTGTAGGGTCCCAATGTTGTCTCTGGCCCAGGCCACCTCACCCAGGCTGGTCTGAACAGAGCTGCCTCTGCATTAATGCCCAGCTGGGAGGCAAATGGGGCTTAAGGATAGGAGTCCAAATGCCTTGCTCCTGGGTCTGGCTTCAAGATGAAAAGGACATGAGGACTACATATTGCTTTGTCCTAGAGTCAGGAGACCTGAGATCTAGCCCAGAGTCTGCTTCCACCTCTGTCATCCAAGGCATGTCATTATCCTTCAGAAGGTCTCAGTTTCCCCTACTGTAACTACAAGTAGACTAAACTTTACTGTGATCCCCTCACAACTGTGCCATTTCTGTTACTAGGGTCCAGTGTTGGGGGATAACTGCTGGGGGCTGGGAGCAGTGGGCCCAGGAGGTTTTCCTGCCTAAGAGAAGCTCAGGACTCAAACAGAGCAGGGGCACAGGCAGACAAGTCCTGGGAAACAGGTGCCCTATGTCTTGGCTGCCACCTCCCTACTCCCATCCCATCAGTGACGCAGCTGTAACTCAAGCTAGGCACTATCAACTCAACTCTTAAGAGACTGTCCTTCCACCCCCAATCCCCAGCTGGCACCATGGAAATACCGTGTAGACAGACAGGGCCCACACAATGCCTGTTTCAGCCGCCACGTTGGCACTGCCTTCCTCCTGTCCCAGAGCCACCCCCAGAATCCTGGTGGTGGATGATCCTGACCCAGGAACTCAGGGTCAGCCAGAAGAGGGTACAGGAAGCCTGGCTCTGCCTCATGGTGCCCCAGGCCCCTGCCCAGCTGGGGACAGGCTGCAAGGCTGGAATAGATTTGATCTTCAAGTGTCCTTGCTCACTAGGGCAGCTGGGGTTCAGCTCCTTTGGAGGGTGGAGGTACACTAGGCAAGGGCCTACCTCCCGTTGGCACCTTCTTTTGAAAGAGTCCCTTTACCCCACTGCCCCCTCATTCTCTCTCACTCTCTGCCCAAGAGTCTGACCCTTCTGGCCTGGCCCAGGTCTCCTTCCAGATGGCTGCACCTTCCAACCCTGCCTTGTTCCTCCTGCCAGCATGCCCCTTATTTTCTCTCTGTCTCCCACTCAGAGTCATCAGGACAACCCTAGCTACCCCTTTAGTGCCTGGATACCACCCCGCTCCCTTCCTGCCCTAACATGGAGGCCTAACCGCCCCTTACTCTCTAAGACCCCTCACAAAGCCCCGGAAGCCACCTGGTTCCCCTCCTTCTCAGTGCCCCTGTTCCCATTACCAGTCCAGCCTAGGGGCCCGCCGGCTCGGCCTCCCCGTTAACCCCTTCCTGCCTGTACTCTTCCTGTCACTCAGGGCCTCTCTTCTCCTCCGTCCTCCCAGCCACCCGCGGGCCGCCGCAGCCTGCCGCCTCCCGCCCGCTGCGTACCGAAGTCCAGAAACTGCTTCATGGACAGGGGGGACGGGGAGAACTTGCTGAAGTGCTCGATGTACTTGGGCGCCCCTACCAGGGACACATTCTTCAGCAGCGCCCGGACCCAGCGCATGGCGGCGGCGGCCGCGGCTCGGGCTCGGGCTCCGGCTGTGGTCCCCGCGCGGGCAGCGCTCGCGCTCGGCTCGGCCCAGCCCGGCCCAGCGACGCGGTCCGGCCGCCTCCTCCCACCCGCTGCCCCGGCGGGCCCTCCACGGCCCAGCCAATCGGCTCGCCGCGGCGCCCCGACGTCGCCAATGGCCGCGCACAAACAACTTCGGGAGAACCAATAGGCTTCCGCCCCGGCACGTGGCTTCCCTCGGGGCCCGCCCCCTTAACCCCGTGCGTGGCGCGGCGGCCTGTTGTTGTTTTGGGGCTGCCGCGCGGAGACCCGCCTCCCGCGCGTTCGCTCCCCTGCCCTCCGAGGGGTGAGGCCCGCGTAACCCCTTCCTCCCCAGAGGCCCGCCAGCCCCGGCGCTTCCTCCGCCGCTGCTGCCTTTCTCTGGCCCCCTCGCGACGGCTCGTCACCTGCCGGCTCCTTTTAACGCTTCCTTCCCCGAGTTGCCCAGGTGACTGCCAGCTAACCCCTTTCCTCCCACAGGTACCTGTCTCACCTGTCCTGAGCGTCACCTGCTCTCCCTTCTCGGGTCTTGTGGGTTCCCAGTCCAGGTGACAGGGACCTAGCTCGTGAATATTTGCAAAATTCAGACCCAGGACGTAGACCTTTCCTAATCCGTCCTACGTAGGTGCGGCCCGCCCGCTTCCGCAAAGATCCGGGCGGGTCGGAAACGGCGGCGTTCTGCTTTTCCAGGGCAAAGACGCCCGGGGTCAAACCCTCACGACGGGGGGCGGTGGGGGCAGCAGCTGCGCAGTGTCAGCTTTCGAAACACTTTCATTTTATTATTACCTAGTTCACCCGAATAAACATAAAGCCGTGGACGTCTAGCGCGCCCACCTGGGAAAGCAACCTTCTCGGCACCCGGCTTCCCTGGGGACAGGTGTGCGGAGGCCGTGTCGGGGGCGGGGAGCCCGCCGGCCCCTGCGGCCCCGCCTCGCCGGGAGGCCGCGTCGTGCGCCGTCTTGCGGTCAATCGTGGTATGTCGCATCCTGGGCCTAGGGCCCGACCGGCCACTTCGAAGCTTTGCTCTGCGACCGTTGGGTCACCGGCCCACACTTGCCAAACGCCTAATGTATGCCAGGGCTTGTGCTGGGACCAGAAGACACAGACGGGACCAAGGCACGGCCCTTTTCCTCTATCATTTCATCTCTCAGTCTGGGAGACAGCGGCATAAGTAAATAGTTATAACGAAATGTGATTGCAGTACCCGGCCAAACAGAGCACGACTTCACAATGGAAGGGACTCTTAGCTATTGTACTGTTATTATCCCCATTTTATAGATGAGGAAACTGAGACTCAGGGATCATTCTCAACTGCAAAACTGACCTTGTTACTTCTTGCTCACAGCCTCTCAGGGGCACACTACTTCTCACCTGTGCGTTTCCAGCTGTGCCTGGTCTGCTTTGGCTTCACTCTCCAGCCTCCTCTCTCCCCATTCCCCTGCTCACCTCCCAGCCATACCTGTCTGCTGCCTTGAACCAGCCTCTAAGCTCCAAGCCATTGCAGATGCTGTCTTCCCGTCGGGATCATTGTTTCTTTTCAACTTCACCCACCCATTCTTCAGGTCTTAGCTGCATAGTCACCCCTTCCTCGTGGAAGCCTTCCCTGACCCTTCCAGGCTGGGTTATGGGCTCCCTTCAAGGGCCCCCGAGATCTCCTGATCTTAGCATGATGTTAGCTCTTATCACACTGAGCAGGAATTGTTTACTGACTCATCTCTCTTCCCTACTAGACTTTAAACTCCATAAGGTAGGGGTTGTGTCTGTAGATTCACCACTCTATCTCCAGCACCAGGCACAGTGCCAAGCACACAGTAGGGTGGATAGGGTGAAGAAAGATGGGGTCTGCGGGGAGACATGCCATAGAGATGTCAGGGAGGACCATTACACATGCACTGGGCTAGCAATTAGGAGATGATTGCTAATGCTGATGAGTGCAGTTTTCAAGTGCCTGAAGAATATATAGGATATTATATACAAAACGCCTATCCCTGTACCTAGCAATAAATGATAGCTATTACTATTGTTGACAAAATTAAAGTAACAGGCTGGATGTGGTGGCTCATGCCTATCATTCCAGTATTTTGAGAGGCTGAGGCAGGAGGATTGCTTGAGATCAGGAGTTCAAGGCTGGGTGCAATGGCTCATGCCTGTAATCCTAGCACTCTGGGAGGCCGAGGCAGGGAGATTGCTCGAGGTCAGGAGTTCCAGACCAGCCTGAGCAAGAGCAAGACCCCGTCTCTACTAAAAATAGAAAGAAATTAATTGGCCAACTAAAAATATATAGAAAAAATTAGCCAGGCACAGTGGTGCATGCCTGTAGTCCCAGCTACTCAGGAGGCTGAGGCAGAAGGATCGCTTGAGCCCAGGAGGTTGAGGTTGCTGTGAGCTAGGCTGACACCATGGCACTCTAGCCTGGGCAACAGAGTGAGACTCTGTCTCAAAAAAACAAAACAAAACAAAAGAGAGATCAAGAGTTCAAGACCAGCCTGGGCAACATAGTGAAACCCGATCTCTGCCAACAGCATTAATAACAAAGTAACAAGGAAAAGGCCATGACCTCTGAGGTTAACTATAGGAGAGGGGAAGAGATTTCCCATGATCCTCACCTTAATGCTGGACTTCCATGATGTGGGCTTTGTACTGGGATAAAAATTTCTTGCAGAGGCCGGGCGCTGTGGCTCACGCCTGTAATCCTAGCTCTTGGGAGGCCGAGGCGGGCGGATTGCTCAAGGTCAGGAGTTCAAAACCAGCCTGAGCAAGAGCGAGACCCCGTCTCTACTATAAATAGAAAGAAATTAATTGGCCAACTGATATATATATAAAAAATTAGCCGGGCATGGTGGCGCATGCCTGTAGTCCCAGCTACCCGGGAGGCTGAGGCAGAAGGATCGCTCGAGCCCAGGAGTTTGAGGTTGCTGTGAGCTAGGACGCCACGGCACTCACTCTAGCCTGGGCAACAAAGCGAGACTCTGTCTCAAAAAAAAAAAAAAAAATTCTTGCAGAGACTGCTGCAGGGTGAGAATACGAGTGCTGTGGTGTGGTATATCAGTCAAGCCAGGTTAGGCAATGCTGAGGTAGCAGGAAAAACCCCAATCCCTAAATGCCCCACTATATGTATAATGTGGGTTGGTGGAAGGGGACTGTCAGGGCCTCAGACTGACAGAAGCTTTATCTCCACACAGGTTTCCACAGAGGCAGAGGCAGGGAAGAGAGATCTGGGAGGGCTTCCCACTAGCAAGTCAATGTTTCAGCCTAGAAGTGAGTGCCACTTTCCTCCTACTTACAAGTCATTGGCTGGAATTAGTCACATGGCCTTATCCAATAGGGAGGGCCTAAGTCTAGGATGTGCCGTCCTACCTTGTGACCAGGTTAGGGAGGATCACCTTGATGGGTCCTTTTAGTAATGCAAGAGCCAAGACCCTCTTCTAGAACAGTCTGGAGGTGCTGCATCTCCAAGGAGCTCAAGGAGCTTGGAATTGTAGAGGGTCCTTTTAAAGTGGGCATTGTTGCCTCTCTGCCGTGTACATTTCTTTAATAAAAGTTTAGCTGCACTAGTCCTGAAAATGATTTCTTATCCTCAGGAGTGTGCGTGCGCATGCGTGTGTATGTATGTCTTCTAGCCCAAGCAGTGGCTCCCAGGAGTGTGTAGGGGGATGCAGGACACTGGCCAGAGGCATGTGTAAACACCCCCTTGTCTTAAGTAGGAAGTGGCTGTAAGGACAGGACTGAGCTGGGGTTTGACAGTCTGTATAGTGTTATTCCCAAAGAAGTGAATCCCGCGTTCTGGAAAACAGGTCTCTGAATGCTGGGTTCTGAGAGCTTGGCAGCTCTGGGTAGGGGCTGGGGTTTTCCTGGGGGAGTTGGACATTCCACTGTCAATCATCCTGGGGAAGGGCAAATCCCAGCACACAGGCTGGGGGCGGTGGCTCACGCCTGTAATCTTAGCACTCTGGGAGGTTAGGACGGGAGGATCACTCGAGGTCAGGAGTTCGAGACCAGCCTGAGCAAGAGGAAGGCCCTATCTCCACTAAAAATAGAAAAAAAATTAGCCAGGTATGGTGGCACGTGCCTGGAGTATCTCTACTAAAAATAGAAAATAAATTCGCTGGGTATGGTGGCGCATGCCTGGAGTCCCAGCTACTCACAGTTGTTTGGGAGGCTGAGGTAGGAGGATCACTTGAGCCCAGGAGTTTGAGGTTGCTGTGAGCTAGGCTGACTCCACAGCACTCTAGCTTGGGCAACAGAGAGAGACACACTGTCTCAGAAAAAAAAAAAAAAATCGCAGCACAGAAAATGAAGGGGTGAGATAGGGGGAGCGGGGTGGATATTGGGCCCTGGTGGAGGGAGTTGCAGCAGACACAGGGAGGAGGCTGGGAGGTTCCCAGAACAGCCTGGGTCTGTGGTCTCTGAGAGTATCTGAACCTGGGTTCTGCCTCTAGGCCTCTCTGGGTAGTAATTTCCAGCCTTTGATTAAGTCTCACCAAAGGTCATAGACTTAGGGAAAATTAAGGACCTATGCCACAATCAAGTCCAAAGAAGTCATGGGGAGAGCAGCCTTGCTCCATTCCGAGGCCTGCGAGGAGGGGATGACCTGGGACAGAGGAGGAAGCTGCTCTGGGAACCCCAGGAAATGGCAGGAAGCAAAGTGAGGGCTTGATCCAAATGATGTGCTCAGGACTCAAGCACTCCTGAGGGGCTTCCAAAAGATGGGAGCTCCAGGGACTCCTGCCCGAGCCTGGGGAATGGACACTAGGACCTTTCACTCTTTGCAGCCTTGGGTCACTTGTTTACCTTCTGATCTTTCCATGGTGCCTGGGGAAGCTGGTTGGGAAACAGAGGCAGAACTGAGCGTTCTCCTCTCTCCACCCTTGTATCCAGCCCCTTTCCTCTGCCCACTGGGACTAGCTGCTCCTACAGCAGAGCAGCCTCCTGCCTCTTCTGACCCCGCACACCACCAGCCCTGCCCACCCCACAGGGCCCACGCACAGTCCTCTAAGAAGCTGTTTTGATCCATCCAGTCCACTCGGGTCTCCTCCCTCACCTCCCTCTCTGGACCTCAATCGTGTGTCTATGACCATCCCTAGGAGCCATCCCATGGGGCCATCCCTGAGAGCAGGGGCCATTGTGTCCTCTGTAAATCTTCACTTAAGCCTCCAAGTCCCTGCACCTGGCTGTGTCCGCCTAAGGCTCAGCTGGATGATGCCATCATCCATTCAGATCAGACAGGGGTTGCTCAGGGGAGGGGAGGGAGGAGGTGGGCGCAGCATGTACAAACTGGGAGCTGTTTATTGGTCACCGTGAGAAGCCTATGTACAAAGAAGGCACAAGGAGGGGGAGGGAGCCCCCTGCTACAGTACCATGGAAGAGGGTAGGGGCTGGGGAGTAGGTTGCCAACGGGTCAGGAGAGGTTTTCTGGAACCAGCCTCAACTTCTAGAATGAGTCATAGGACTCAGCCCATGAGGAAAGAGCAGAGGCAGGTTGGCTCTGAAAGCCAAGGGTAGCCGAGAACTCCACCTCTAGGCCCCCAGCCCATGGTCAGTGGGGGCAGAGTGGGGTCTGGCAGATGGGGCAGGGACAGGGCTCCCTCCCTGTTCTACATTCAAGCGTCGCTCCCTCCGTGGTCTCGCAGGGGCCCTCCAGGCCCTTCTCGGGCTGGCTGTAGTGGGGAGTCAGCAGTGGCATCTCCTGTGTCCTTCCGACATCTGCTTGGCCCAGGATCGGTCCCCTCCTCTCTGTGGAGGATCCCACTGTGCTCCAGGGCAGTCCCAGCACGGTGTGTCCAGGCCATCTGGTGGCATGTCCGTCTTTGTCCCTTCAGGCTGCGTTCCCTGCTAGTTCAGTCTGTGGCCAAGGAGAGAGGCTTCCCAGAGCTCCATCAAAGAAAGCCGTCTGGGACCTTCTTTCTAGTTCATTTGCTCTTGGGTCTGAGCACTCCAGGTCCTGCAAATGCTTCCTGGACAAACTTGGGCAGGACCGCGAGCTCTCTGGCCTGGATTTGGGGGGGGGGGCTGCAGCTGGGGGCCCAGTGGGCTGCTCCCTGTCAGTAGTTCTACTCCCGACAGCAAAGTCGATCCAGTGACTGTGGCTCAAGTTGGATCCAGTGTGAAACGGGCAGGTGTCACCACATGGGGGTCTTTTCCTCCTGGCTCTGGTGGAGGCCCTTTGGCTTGGTTTTGGCACAGGCAGGGGCTGGGACATGGCATGTCCACGCACCGTCCATGGTGCACAAGCACAGTCCACGAGCAGAGGGCCCACGTGTGTCTCGGTCGCAGGGCTGCAGCGTGCTGGGCATTGCAAGGTCCACAGCTCCAGCCCTCTGCTGGGAGATGCCATGGCCAGACAGCACGCGCACGCGCTTGAAGAGGTGTGTGTGCCTGAGCCTGCTGGTGCCAGCCAAAGGCAGTGGCCCCTGTGGACTGTCAGTGGCATAACTTATGATAAATAGGAAGAAAGGGGACACGGGGGTGGGGGAGGAGGGTGGGATCAGGGAGGACATCAGTAGTATCGGTCGCGACTCTGCCAGCTGGTCACCCAGTGCTTCTTGGTGGGCAGGGTGCTCCCTGGAGGTGGGTAGCGCTCCTCCTCTCGGATCCGCACAGCGTGGTACTTGGGCATGATCTGGTAATAGCGAGTCCGCTTAAAGAAGTCACACTGGCGTTGGGGGAGAAGAGAACGTGAGTCAGCATCCAGCCTTCGGGCCAGTGGGAAGAAGCGCCAGCCTCTTCCTCCTACACCCAGAACTCTTTGAAGCCAGACCCCTGGCTGCAACACACCCATCTCCCCGCACTGAGCCGCAAGGGCGAGGTTTCCCCCCAGGCTCCAGAGGAAGGAGGAGTCGAAGAAGGCAGAGGAGAGGAAGAGGCAGATGGAGACTGAGGGGCAGCTGCAGAGACAGGTGACGGAATGGCCGGGAGGGGTGGGCAGTCGTCAGTTGGTCATCCCAGAGGGGTGCTCAGGAGCAGGTTCCCTGGAGCAGGTTCTCTGCTAGTCCCCTCCCCCAGGTGGGAACGGGGGTTGGGAATCATTCTGGACGCGCCCTATGGCTTACAGAGATGGGGCGTAACCTTGGCCTTGACCCTGTTCCAATCCCCAGAGAGCAGAGTCATCATGGGGAGGGTTTTATGGCTCCTTCTTGGGGTCCCAAGTGCCTGAGGGGCTCCATGGGGAGGCAGGTGAGAGCCAAACCAGGGGGCTGGCGGGGGTCAGACGGAGTGACCTGCTCGTTGAGGTGGGGGGACAGAGTGAGGTCAGAGTGGACCCGGAGGGAACAGGAGTGGACAGGACAGAGTCAGAGGCCCGGGCCAGCCGTGGGGCTCGGGGAAGAGGGCCCGGAGGCCGTGTTACCCGGGTGGGCCGGGGGCGGGGGGCTGCCCCCCTCAGTAGTCGTCGGTCAGCCTCTCTGTCTCTGACGGCTGGCTCTTCATCTCCGCCTTCTGCCTCTTAGCTTCATACAGGGCGCGAGTGCGGGCTCGCTTGAAGAAGCCGCACTGCGGAGGGGAGCAGGTGGGGGCCATCAGGGGGGCGTGGGGGCGTCCTCGCCAGCAGCACTCACGGGCCAGGGCTTGGGGCAGGGAGCCTGGGTGCTGGGGTCCCAGCCCCGGCTTGGTGGTGCGGCCAGAAGCCAGGGCTCCTGGGCCCCCCTTTCCACTAACCCAGGCAGGGCTGGACACGGGGAGGTGGGAGGAGGAGTTGGGGGGTGAGATGGAATGAGGAACGGGATGGGGAGGTGCAGGAGGGAGAGTGTGCTGGCAGGAGGCCCCGGGGTGGGGGCCCAGGCCTGGGCTGGGTGCTAACCTTCCACAGCAGGAGGGTGACCAGGCCCAGCAGCAACAGCCCCGCACCCACGGCCACAAGTACCAGCCACAGCTCGATCTCGGCTGGCAGCTCTTCCACCAGGTCAGAGTCAATGTCCACAGAGAACTGGAGAGGGGAGGGAAGAGCTCAGTCCTGTGTCTGTCCCCTTAGGCCCCCTACTCACTTGTCCCAGCTGGGCCCAGGGCCCTGCTCTTTCACCTCCTGCCAGTAGGGGGCAGCCACGGACTGAGAAAGCCCCTGGCTGCCCCCTGACATCAGCAGGTCCATCAGTCCTCCTGTTTCTGCTTGGCTCCAGAGCAGTAGCCTCCTATCTGCCATCTGGGAGGCAGCCTAGAGTCTGGGTTTGTGACCCACACACCTGAGCTTGGACACCAGCTCCATCCCTGACAAGCTGTGTGACCTTGGACAGGTAATTGCACCTCTCTGAATCTCCCATTTCATGCTCTCTAATGAAGGGATCATGATGCCTGCCTTAGAATGGCCAAAAGCATGGGGTCGGAAGCCCGACTATTTGAGTTCAAGTCCAGCTATGCTATTCACTAGCTGTGTGACTTCAGGCAAGTTACTTAACCTCTCTCTGTTCATCTATAAAATGGGAATTATGATAATAATACCTACCATTTAGGTTGCTGGGGAGGATTCAATGTGTTTATTAACATGTGTAAACTGCGTAGAGCCACACCTGCTACATAGCAAGCACTCCATAGCTATTTACCAAAACTCTAAAGAATGCATAGCATATAGTAGCATTCTTTTTCTTCCCCTACAATGGAGATATATGTGTGTATAAGTTTTTTTCTGACTATACATGATTTTCACTTCTTTTAAAATTATCTTGATGGGTTTTTTTTAAATATAGGTGGTATAAAGAAAATGAAAGGTTCCCAGTAATTTTATTCTCTAGAAATACCTTCATAATCTCTGTTCAGTCTCTTTCCATATTTTGGTAAATCTCTTTCTGTATTTTTAACTGCATATGATTCACATAAATAGTCTCATACTGCGTATGCTCTTCAGCAACTTGTTTCTTTCGTCACTCGGTGTCATCACCTTTCCATGTCAATTGATGAAGATCAACCTAATCTATTCTAAGGACTACACAGTCATTGCAGGAAATGTACCATAATTTATTGAACCAATCTCCTACTGAAAGACATTTAGATTGTTTCCAATTTTCTGCCATTATAAATAATCCTTTAAAATATTCCCATATATTTATCTTTGCATACTTATCCTTTTAGCTCCTTATGAAATATTCTCATGTGCTAGATCAAAGGAAATGGAGATTTTAAATTTTAATAGATTTTGACAACTTCATCTCCAAAAGGAATCTACTAATTTATACTCTAGTCGATAGCATTTCCCTCCAGCTCATCAGCACCAGACAGCACTATTCTTTTAAATATTTCTCAATCTGATAGACATAAAAAAATCTTGCTGCTGTTATTTACATATCTTTATGAGTAACTTGAATAGAGACAGGGTCTTGCTCTGTCACCCAGGCTGGAGACCAGTAGCACAATCACAGCTCACTGTAGCCTCACTGTAATCACAGCTCACTGTAACCTCCTAAGCTCAAGCAATCCTACTGCCACAGCCTCCTAAGTAGATGAAACTACAGGTGCATGCCACCATGCCCAGCTAATTTTTTTACTTTTTGTAGAGACAAGGTTTTGCTATATTGCCCAGGCTGGTCTGAAACTCCTAGCTTCAAGTGATCCTCCCACCTTGGCCTTTCCAAAGTACTGGGATTACTGGTATGAGCCACCATGCCTGGCCCTAGAGAATAATTTCATAGTAATCTTTTTGTTGTTGTTGAGGTGTAATAATGCCTACCTATTAGGTTGCTGGGGGGGATTCAATGTGTTTAACATGTGTAAACTGCTTAGAGCAACATCTGCTATACAGCAAGCACTCCATAAATATTTACCAAAACACCAAAGAATGCATAGCATTGTACATTGTCTGTTTATGCCTTTTATCTTTATATATTAAAAAATATATATCAACGCTTTGTCATACATATTATAAAATTTTTAAAAAGTATATTATTTGCCCTTTTAGTTTCTTTACCAGCTTGCTATACAGAGATTGAAATTTTCACATAGTCTAACTTGTCACATTTTTCCTTTGTGACTTCTGGGTTTAATAAAATAACTTACTCTCCCCATAATTAATGATTACTATTGGCCAGATGCAGTGGTCAAGCCTGTAATCCTAGCATTTTGGGAGGCTGAGGTGGGAGGATTGCTTGAGGCCAACCTGAGCAAGAGCGAGACCGAATCTCTACAGAAAATACAAAAATTAGCAAGCTGTGGTGGCACACATCTATAGTCACAGCTACTTGGGAGCCTGAGGCAGGAGGATTGTTTGAGCCTAAGAGTTTAAGGTTACAGTGAGCTATGATTGTGCCACTGCACTCCAGCCTGGGTGACAGAGCAAGACCCTGCCTCTAAAACTAAAACAAAATTTTTTAAAATGATAAATTATTCTTTATAATTTATTCTAGCATGTTAGGTTTTAATTTCTACATTTAAAAATTTAATCTAACTTCAATATATTGTTGTGTATGGTGTGAAGTAGGAATTTATCTTTATTTTACAAATATGTTCTCCCAATACTACTTAATAATTTGCCTTTCTTCCCTGATTAAAAATGCCATCTGTACCATAAACTAAATTTCTATTTTGTCCCATTGATCTTTCTGGCCCACCCTCTACCTCTTCTATACTACATTATCTTAGGAAATGCATAATAACGTATTTAATCAATGATCCATTCATCTCTCCATATGTATCTCCTACACATCTCCACTTAGAGATGTGTAGGGTCTCATATCATATTTATTCTTCCAAATGTAACTCAAAATCAAGTCTGGGAATTTTTTTTCAAGTTTCCTGAATTCTACTGGGGTTGGAATGATTTGGGAAGATCTGTCAACTTGATAATACACTACTGATTTTTTTCCATCCATTATTCAATTTTTTGTTGCACATTTATTGTTATGTTTATTCCTAGAAGCTGTAGAATTTCTCTGATGAGTTTGAATAGGATATTTTCAATTATATTTTTGATCAGTTATTACGAACACGTAGAAAACCTATGGGCTTCAGTATTTTGATCTTGTTTTGAGCTTCTGAATCTCCTGAATTCTCTTATTGGGTCTAATAGCTTTTTGGTTGCTTCTCTATTCTTCCCTGTAGATAATCACGTCATCTGCAAATATTGATCAGGTTCTCATTGTTGAACCTCTGTTTTGTCTTATTATCCCGCCCCTCTCTCTTTATGGCCTGTGGCCTGAAGGTGACATGTCCATAGTGGTTGTGTCAATGGGTGGGAAAAGCAGGAGGCCCAGGTTCCAGCCCCTGACAAGCTATGCCACTTTGGGCAGGTCACCCAATTTCTGTGGGCCATCAGTTTCCTAGGCCATCAAATAGAGATGGCTGTGCAGATCAAATAAGCTAAAGCAGTGGTTCTCAGCCCTGGCCACACAGTAGAATCACCTGTGGGTACTCTGAACAATACCAGTACCAGGGTCCCACTCCTAGGGACTCATGTTGAATTGCTCTGGGTGTGGTCCAGACACCAGCGGTCCTCTGGATGATTTTAACATGTTTCCACATGTTAATTGGGGAACACATAGCTAAAGTGTGTCCATATGATCCTAAAAGGTGCCCTGCATTCCCATGCCCTGGCCGGAGACTGCTGTCCTAGTTAATATGCCACTCACCCATGTGGTTTTGTTCTCCATGTTGATGGTGGGGACACCGGTTCGGAGGAACAGGGTAGCCCAGCCATCTACTCTGACTCGGTCAAAGTCCCTGTAATCCTGGAGGGGGACAAGAGGTGGGTCAAAAGAAGCAGCAGAAGCCCCTCTGAGCCCCCTGCTGACCCTAAGCACCCCACCCTGCCACCCTCCCACCAGGCAGCATCCTTTAGCAGCTTCCCCAAAGGATCTGTTGGCCACGTCTCTCCTCACACAAATGCACATCATTCATTCATTTTTCATTCATTTGTGCATTAGGTCCTTTGCTTGATACTGGGGACAGCAGAGACAGTGAAGGTCACAGTCTAGGTCGGGCCTATGGGCTAAATCTGACCCAACACCTGCTTTTGTAAATAAAGTATTTTTGGCACACGGCCATGCCCATTCATTCGTCTAAGGCAGCTTCCGTGCTGCGCTGGCAGATCTCAGTAGCTGCCACAGAAACCCTGTGGCCCACAAAGCTGAAAACATTTATCATCTGGTCCCATGCAGAAAAAGTTTGGTCTAGATGGCATGAGAAGGTTGGCGCGTGAGTAAACTGTAACCTGGAGTCAAGCATCACAAATGGCATGTGTGGCTTTTGAGAACGTTCTGTGGGTATCCACAGGAAGAGAGGTCATTTTTAGCTGAAAAGTCAGAGAAGGCCTTACAGACAGTGACGTGTCTCATGGAAACCTCGAAGGCTGAATAGGCGTTTACACGCAGAGATAAAAGAGTGGAAATTGGCACTCCGGGGGAGGGCGAAGGCAAGGAGGTGGGAAACTGATGGACGCATGATAGAACAGTGGACCTGTGGGAGAAGGTCGCTTTGGCTGGAGGCAAACATGTACACATCCACACCCAGAGACTCAAACATGGCACTGACATGGCACACAGTGATGGAGTATGACCGTGCATAAAACACGATTCTCTCTCTCTCTCTCACATACACACACACACAGAGTCCTGCTGTGACCCTGGCCTCGCCCTGTCCCTGCGGTCCCCCCCACCAGGGCTGCTGGCAGTGGAGACCTCCAGGCCCAGGCACTGACCTCAATGAAGGTGCTGTTCCACACCCGTGCCTTCACAGTCACGTTGGTGACAACAGGAGCGTCAGGAATGGGGCACTCCAGCCACACGCAGCGGGCGCGGCCAGTGGCGCAGTTCTGAGGCGGGCAGGGAACAGACACGGACAGTCTGGGCTCCGGATTCTTCATGGAAAATCCTTCCCTTCGACCCCTCCCAGGCTTTGTCTCACCCTTGGGTGACTCGAGGGGCCTGACCTCACCCCTTCACTCGTGTACATGCCCCCAGCCCTGTACTTACACTTCTCAGACACATCCATTGGGCCAGGCTCCCATAGTGCCAGGCGCACGAATAACATGAAATCTGGTCCCGGCTCATGTAAACAAGGCCCAACCTCCGACACCCCTTCCCAGCCCACTGCCGCGTGGAGCCTTGTTCATGCCAGCTCATGGCCCTGGGGACACCGCCTCCTACCTCTCTGCCCTGCTAGGCCTCAACTTGCTCGCCAGGCCTGCTCCGCCCTCCCTCCCTACGGGGGTGCCCCACGCCACCACGGTACCCTCCCTGCATTCCTTTTGCCCTCTCCATGCCCCTGCCTGAGGGCCGAGGCTTTGAGCAGCTCTGTCCCCCCAAACAGCTTGGGGCTCCTTGGAGTAGACCCAGTGTCCCTCCTTTGGTCCTCTGTGTTGCATGCTCCCCTAGCAGAGCGGGGGGCCCTCTGAGGGCAGGGGTGAGTCTCTCTGCTCTGTGGAGGCTCCTGAGGGCGGGGCCACATCACCTCATCAGACAGGGGTCTCCTGGTGAGGGGCTCCTATGCCCCTTGCTTCGTGTGCCCCTGGTGCCCACACGCCTGTGATGGGGTGGGCACACTCCCTTCTAACCCCGCCCTGGCCACTCACCAGCATAGTCTCAGACTTGGCTTTTTTGGCAGCAGCCAGAGTGACAGGCGGGGGGCCTTGGTCTCCCCCTGGGTCTAGCTGTCGTCGTCTGCGCTGTGGAGATGGCGGCCTGTCCCCAGGGTCCTGGAGAAGGAAGAGCAGATTTGCTGGGAGGGTGGAGGAAGAAGTGGCAGCAGGGGTGGGGGAGGGGAGTGGGTGGGGGGAGTCAGGTTGCCAAAGGGCTGTGAGGGGGAAGACACTGGCCTTTCTGCCCCTTAGCATGCAAATGAGATGTGAGTGAGATGCATGCGTATGAAAGGTCTCTGATGGCTTACAGAGAGAGTGAGGTTGAGAGGGTTGACAAGGTCTCTGGGTGGCAGGCAGGGCCAGGACCCATTGCCATGGACGGTGATCTCCGTGGGGTACAGCAGCCACTTGCCATTGGTGACTTCATAGGGCCACTCCAGACCTAGGACCAGGGTTCCCAGGGCTGCCAGCCCCTCCCCCATTGGGCCCACCTGTGGGTACAAGAGGTCATGGTCATTGTATCCTGAAAAACCACCTCCATCTCACCAATCCCCAATTCTCCCACCCTCAGACCTCAAAGCCAAGAAAAAAAAACAAAACAAAACCTTTGTCCTTCCTAGAAGTCCCCAGCCTAGGACCCCAGAGGTCCCCGTACCTGGAATTCATACTTGAGGGGGCTTCCCACATCCTCTACAGTTTTCATGCCAGACTCGCCCATCACTGTGCCCCCAAAGAAGCTTTGTAGCCGGTGATTCACCCTAGGGGTCAGGAAGATGCTGAAGTCACAGAGGGACAGGAGATGGGGGCCCTGGCAGAGGGGGTGGACGCCAAAGCTGGTTAACTACAGCTCCTCTGAGATGAGGCAGACCTGGGTATAAACCCCTGCTCTGCCATTTACCAGCTACATGGCCTCAAGCGAGCCATTTATCCTCTCTGAGCAACAGTTTTCTCATCTGTAAAATGGAGTTAACAATAGTTGCTACATCATAGTTCTGTCAACGAGGTGATGTATATAAAGTCTTTGGATGATGAGCTCTAAAGAAATGGTAGGGACCAACACCTCAGCCCCAGGGTGGCTGATTCCTCCACTTCTACCTGCTTTACAGGGGGAAAATAATAATAATAATGATATTGATTGCTGTTGTTAAGGGGAGGGATGACCCAGGGGAGGTGGAGGCCTGAGGATGCCAGGCCGAGAGAGGTGTCAGGGGAGCTGGGGAGATGCCTTGGGGCAGGGAGGCACTAGCTCGGCACAGTGGGCTGGGGGTGGGAGGTGGGGCAGAGAGAGAGACGCACATGCTGAGCGAGGCCTGGAGTGTGTAGTCCACCAGCAGAGTCAGGGTCATGGGCTGCAGGTTGTCCTGGTGACTTGACCTGGGGAAGGAACGCAGGCCGTAGGAGGGAGACCCAGAACACCTCGGCCCCGACTCAGATTGGCTTCTTGATGTCACTCACGTGGAGAGCTGCAGCTGCACCTGAAGATCTCTTGTGTTCAGGGTCACCCCGATGACCTCAAAGGCGATGAGCAGCTCCATCTGCCACGAGGGTCAGGGAGGCAGAGAGGGGCGTTTGGGGTCCAGCAGGGATGATGTCATGAGGGAGAGAGGGACTGAACACTGCACTAGGGACTTAGCTCTCTGGCCTCTTCCTGGTGAGTGGTCTCTACCTCCTCACTTCATCTGTGTCCTTTTCCCCCTTTTTCTCCCTCGAGTCACATCTCTGCTACTTTTGAGCTATATGACATTGACCTTGAGCAAGTTACGGAAACTTTCTAAGTCTGTGTTCCCTCTTCTGTAAAACAGCTTCTACCTCCTCAGATGGTTTTGTGAATTATATCATATGAAAGAAGCAGTTCTGGGTTGAGGGCCTGGAACACACTTGGTTTTTAGTAAAATTGGTTTCCTCGCCTCCACTTGCTCTGGCTTTGTGCACAGTGCCCTGGCGGCCCATTTTTCTTAGTCTCAGGGCCTTTTCCCACCCTCTGCTGGATCTCCCCCCTGCCCTACTCTGGCTCTAGGCTTCAAGGAAGCCTGGGAAGCAGGCAGGCAGAAGCAGGAAGGACAAGGAGCTGGTGGGAAGAACAGCTGCCTCCCCCCCAAGGACTGGGAGGATGTGGCCAGTGCTCACCCTCTGGTTCCGTTTGAAGGGATTCCCCAGCTCGCAGAGGATGGTCTCGTTACCCTGGCAGGACCCCGGCTGAGCAAAAAGGACGAATTAGGTCAGGGTTGGGTCAGAATAAGGCTTGTTCTCCCTGCCTGTGGTGCAGGGTCAGAAGCTCTAGGCTCCCCAAGCAGCAGAGCCGCTGCAGGGCCCAGTCCAGAGGAGGGACACATGGCAAATGACAGCACACGTACATGACAGGCATACTGGGATTCAAACACTTGGTGGAGCTCTGCTTAGGCTCTGAGACGGCTGGTGGGCACTCACCGGGCGCACGGAGGACAGCAGCAGCTCGGGAGGCATCGCCAGGGTGAGCAGCGCCTCATGGGCGTCCTCCCCGGCCCGCTCCAGGCTCCGGGTGTTGGTCACGTTGATGCTCAGTAGCAGTTTCCGGACGTCTCTGCTGTACTGCAGCCTGGGCGGAGTGGCCAGCGACTCAGCCAAAAGCGCTGCGGCCCCCCCCATCTGCCCCCTGCAGATCAACGAGGCCCCGCCCCTCGGGACTCCTAGGTTAGAAAAGTCCCTTCTCAGGATAGCCAGGCCCCGCCATCTAGTCTCACCTGGAGGAGAAAGCCCCTTTTCTGGCCATCCTACCTGACTCATTAAAGCCCCTGACCTTAAACTTGCCTTGCAAGAGGCTCTGCTCTGGCCAGTGAGGCCCGCCCCCAAGCCCTGCTAGCCAATGAAAGCCCCGTCCTGCGTTGGCCAATCAGCGTGGCCCAGCGCCCACCTGCTCAGCCTCTGCAGCTGCTCCGACACGAAGGCCGCGCGCATCTGCAAGTTGCTCTCGCACTTGTTGTCCGGGCCGCACTCCTTCTGGAAATGGACCTGGGGGTGGCCGAAGGCGTGAAGGGCCGCACCACCAACGGTGTTCTCTAGCCCCACAGCCCTCCAGGCCCCCGTCTTTTAGGCCCAGGCCCTGGCACCGGCCTCACCCACCTCAGTGTGGTTCTCCAGTGCCTGCGCCTGGTTGAGGACTGGGTAGGCGTCCAGGGACCGCAGCCCCAGCCGTGGGCGATCGGGCATCCGCAAAGGTAAAGAGTAGTTCATGGAGATGATGATGGGACGGAGTTTGTCACGGACGTTGTCCTGTGAAGGGAGGGCGAGCTAAGCCCAGCCCTGCACAGCATCCCCCACCGCAGTGAAATCTTCACACCACTCTGAACCCCAGGGAGGAGCTGGAGTCCCTTCCACCCTTAAAACCCCACAGTTAGACTGAACCCAACATTGAGACTTCCTACGAACAGACTTCCTACAACAGAGTCTTACTCTGTTGCCCCAGCTAGAGTGAGTGCCGTGGCGTCAGCCAGCTCACAACAACCTCAAACTCCTGGGTTCAAGCGATCCTTCTGCCTCAGCCTCCCAAGTAGCTGGGACTACAGGCATGCACCACTATATGCCTGGCTAATTTTTTCTATATTTTTAGTTGGTCAATTAATTTCTTTCTCTTTTTAGTAGAGAGGGGAGTCTTGCTCTTGCTTCAGGCTGGTTTCGAACTCCTGACCTTGAGCCATCTTCCCGCCTCAGCCTCTTAGAGTGCTAGGATTACAGGCATGAGCCACCACGCCCAGCCTGAGACTTCCTACAATCCTGACCCCCTAAGAGAAGAGATAGGGCTTCTCCTCCCCAGGGGTCCCTGGGGAAGGGGGTTCAGCCTCCTCATCCATAGGGTCCCCAGTTGAGCTCTCCCCTTCCACCCTGATGTACCAAAGAGGGACTGAACTTATCCCCACTCAGGAACCCCTTTTTCCCAGAGCTGAGCTGAGCTAAGAGCTCCCACACCCCTCACTTTTCTCAGAGGTGCTAAGCCCTCTGGCCCCATCCCCACCCCAAGGATCTCCTTCTCTCCTACTGTGTGCTGTGCACAGTTCCCCTACGCACCATGGCCTTCCGGGCTGGCTTTCCCAATCTCTCTCTGGAAAGACTCCAATCCCTCACTCTTGACCTGGGGGGATACTGGGCACCTCCTGCGGGGATCCTGGAGCCCTCATCTTGCCCCTTGCCCCACCCTCACCATCAGGAGCAGCTCCAGCTTCTGGCAGCGCATCTCGGGCATGGAGAAGAAGCCGTGGAAGACAGCTGACTGGCTTCGGGCGAAGCGCAGCCGGGGCGGCCGGCGGTCCCGGTCAGCCTCCAGGGTGTAGGCCAGGGCTGCAGGTAGACAGGTGGTCAGCAAGTGGCCAAATAGGCATGCTCCCCCTCACCCCACACCCCAGCACTCACTGATGTTCCGTCTGTAGTTGGGGTTCCCGGCACTCTGGTTGTAAGCAAAGCACAGCTCCACCTGCACGCTGTTGGGGGGACGTTCGGGAGAGCCCGGTCACAGTGGAACACAGATATCCAGGCCCTAGCTCTCACTCCCAAACCATGCTAAGGGAGACCAGGCCCTTCTGGAGAAAGGCAGGGGCAAAACCGGAGAGTCCACAGAGCTGGTCTGTGGTATCTCTGGCCCCTTCCCTCCCATTCCCATTTGAGCCATAGAAAACAGTTAGACATCAGTGGGGAAACTGAGGTGCAGAGAGCAGAAGGACTTGTTTGAAGTCATCAGTCAGTGGGTGGCTCAGCCCAGTCTTGAACCCAGGTCTCCCGGTCCCCAGTCCAGATCTCGTTCCACCACCTACACCGCTACTTCCCTGCTGTCTCCCTCTGCCTTCTGACCCAATATACTCATTCACATAAAGACCTTGGGGTCATCACCATCATTATTGTCACTTTCTTAGCAACTAACATTTTTGGAGCACTTAAGGCATACAGACTATTGTGCTAAGGACGTTTTGTATGTCACCTCGTGTAATTATCACAACAACCCTGTGAATTGGTTATTACCAATTCTGTTTTCCAGTGAAGCAGTCTGAGACTAAGAGAGATTAACAACATGCCCAAGGTGATTGTCCTTCCCTACATTGGTCCACTTAAATGCATCTCCCTTCCCTCTTCCTCTGGAACCTCACTTCCCCCAAGTCTGGCCTCGCCCCTGCAATGGCATAGCTGGGATTTGCACAAGGCAGCCCAGAGCTCTTACTCTGACCCACTACACTCTACTGCTCCCCAATTCATCCATTACCTCTTGCAAGGAATTCTGCTTTCTAATGAGGTTGGGTAGGAAGGGCAAACGCTGACCTCAAGTATCAACTCTCTAAAGGTAGGATACCAGGAATTGCCAGGGAAGGGGTTTGGGAGCTGGAGCCCCTCCTGGCCTTCCCATAAATGAGGAGTAGGTGGGCAGAGTAGGGGCTGATAATCTCACCAGGAGGAGGCTGTGCAAAGTGCAGGGTCCAGCACAGCTGGCCTGGCCACCAAGGTCCTGTGGACAATGTTAATGACAGGCCGGGCCCTGCAGAGACAACAGAGCCAGACACACATCAGTGCCTCCTGCCTGCCGAGGCCAGGCTGGGGCTCGGGCTGCGGTAGTCCTGGTGCAGAAGATGGACAGCGATGGGGCTCCGTGCAGACGTGGACGGAGAAGAGAAAGGCCCCTGTCCCCTGCCCCCCAGCTCACCGCAGCAGCACGACGCGGTCCGACAGGCTGCCCACTAGCAGGTCTGGGTAGAAGTTCTCATCCACATCCAACTGCCCACTCAGGGAGTAGCCGAAGGTGGCCAAGCCAGGCAGTCCTAGATTCTCTCCGTGGATTACCTGAGGATGAGGGCAGTGGTGGGAGTAGGCTCTGAGCATGAGGCCTCAGAGAGCAGGGAAGGGGTGAGTAAGGGAAAGGAGGGAAGGCCCCCCTCAGCTGTTGGAGACAGCTGACCCATCCCCATCCGTCCATACCTGCTGGGGCTGTTTGAGGAGCCCCCTGGAGCTGCTGTGGTAGATGTACACTCTGCCCAAGCCCTCGAAGGGGGCTCCCACAGCAATGTCTGTGGAAAGGAGGCGGGCCTGGGTCACCCAGGGACTCTGGGCCCCGCATCTCCCTAACCCCGTGCTCCAGGCTGTAGAGCCCATTATGGCATTGACCTCACCCTGCCACGTGTTGCTCTGAGCACCAGGGAGAGGGCAGAGCTCTGTGGCTCAGGATTAACCCTGGAGACTCCTTTCATAGGTGGGAAAGAGAGTTCAGGAGAGGGGAGGTGACTTCACCAAAGTAACACAGCAAGTTAATGCCACAGGCAGGCCTACACCCCAGATTCCTGGCCTGGCCTGAGGTTTTGCCCTTGTAACAGTGCCTTCCATCTCCCCCACCAACCTCCTCTCTGACACCTTGGCTCTTACAATGGCATTACCAGCAGGGGCAGAGAAGGAAGTTTCTACATTTGGTGACCCTGCTGGTTCATTATCAAGCATTCATCTCCTTTAATCCTCACAAGAGTGCTGTGGGGTAGGCACGACTGTCCCCACTTTACAGATGAGAGAAAAGACTCAGAAAATCCAGAGTCACACAGTTAATGAGTGGAGACAATATTTGAGCCCATGTCTGTCTAACACCAGGGGCTGGGACTTTGATCATAACACTATAGTGCACTTTACTGAAAGTCAAGACTTTAAAAATTCTAACTGTGAATAAACCTAAGAGTTCTGAACTTTACTGAACACTTTCTGGTTTGCTGCTCTTGATCTGATAAGGCCTAGGTAATCAGAAAGCCAAGCTTGTTAGTATAAGTGTGTAAAGGAAGAGTTAGTAGGTCCTGACTATTCTATAGTAAGTGCTTGGTCTTTGTTGACTGAACTTTCTGGCACCTATCTGGGTTTTCAGAGGCTCCTCTGCCTTTCTCTTGCTTCTCAGCTATGTCCTGGGATATTGAGGTTGTCAGAGAAGTGACTTCCAGATAAGGCAGGTGCTTCTGTGGCACCAAGGCTCAACTGCTGGGTCTGTCCCTCTCCCTGACACTGTAGATTGGTCCCCAAGTCCTGCAGAGTCCTAAGGATGACCCCTCTATCTCACACCTGAGATGCTACATTAATAGTCTTAATTCCCCAGCCTTGCTCCAGATTTGGGCATGTCAGGCAAGTCCCCCTGCCTGTGCTGCACCCCTCTGTTCCTGCCCATGGAGCGTTCTTGGCCCAGCCTGGGTGACACGGCAGCATGCCAACTGCTCCAGGGAGCCCCCTGAGCTCGCCTCTGCTGACACCCTCTCTCCAGCACTGCTTTGCACCCCCTGAGCCTGGCCCCATCCAGTCTCCTCTGTGGGCCCTGTCTAGCCTGGTATGTAGCTGGCGCTTAGTGGGGGTGCTGGGGGAGGGGTGCTGGCTCATACCCTGGAATCCATCCTGGTTGATGTCACCAATGCTGGCCACAGAGAAGCCAAAGGCGGAGCGACTGGGGCCATGAAGGAGGAGGGAGGGGTGGGTGGGGAAGGAGGTGCCCGCCTGGTTCATGAAGACATAGATGGCACCTCCCACCTCTTCTTTCCGCTCAAAGTAGTAGGGGGCACCTACCAAGAGGTCCTGCCACCTGCACAGGAGAGAAGGAGGGAGAATGGGAGTGTGAGGTCAGTCCCCAATATGCAGCATAACTCTCGTTTAACAGGCATGTTGCTGCCGGGGCACATGGCTATGCAGATGCCTCCTCTGGCCACAGGTCATGAGAAGAACATGGAAACACCAACGTGACCCACCAAATAGAGAACACATGCCATGGAGGAGCATGCAGGCACAGATCACACCCAAACAGCCCACATCCACTGGAGCCAGTCAAATGACAGGCACCAACAAGTAAGGGCAGGTGTCATGCAAATGACATGCAAACACCCAAACTCCCATAAAGTCTGATTGCAAATCCCTGAAAATAGCACTCAGACAAATGCATGATTGCAAAGCCTCCATTTCCCTGACCTGGCTTGGGCAAGCCCACCCTCCCCCACCACTCTCCCTGGGCTCAGAGGATGTCCCTAGATTCTCACCCATCGTTGTTCAGGTCTGCCAGGGCAATGGCGCTGCCAAAATAGGCGCCCACCTGCGTGCCCTCCAGCACCTGCCTCCTCCGCAGGTCTCCACCTGCCTCCTGGCTCAGCAAGAAGACGGCGCCCATATGTCGGTGCCGCGGGGCACCTGTCACAATGGTGATGTCTGTGGGGTGCAGGATGGCACTGCCTACCTTCACTGTATACCCTGGAATTAGGAGAAGATGTTCAGTGAAGGCCCTGGTAAACTCTGTCCCCTCCTGCTCTGGACCCTAGTCTGTCCCTACTCCCTCCCCCATTACCTTCTATTTCACCATTCCAACTTGGGCAAGAAATTGGACCCCAGATGCCCCATAGCCACACCCTATTCAGCCTCTAGACACTGTGCTGTGAGCTCTTTGATGGTAGAGACTTTGCATCTTGGGAGCTTGGAACAGGGCATGGCATACAGGTAGTGATCCCTAAGCATGTGCTAGCTGAGCTAAATGCCACTAGTCACACTGCACCCTGGCTTCACTCTTCCACTGGGCACTGAAGGTGAAGCCCAGGGTGCCTGGGCTGAGTCCCCTTTTCCCCTCTGCCACCCCATGGGCCACCACAACCGCACTCACCAATATAGAGGTTTCCTTGGTCCTCTGGGTCCTTGTAACTATATTCAGATAAATCCCAGTCCTTCCGCTGAATCATGTAGCTGTTTCCTTCACAAGGATTTGGGGAGAGGATGTGGGAGGAGTATAAGTCACTATCCTTCCTCCACCTTATTCACCCCCCCACACACTAGAGAAAGATAATCCTTTTATTTGCAAGCGATTCACCGTTTGTAAATCACTACCTCTTTATTTTAACAATGCAGTGAGGTAGAATGGTGACCCCCATTTTGCAGATGAGAAAAGCAAGGCTCAGGGAGGGAAACCGACATGCTCATAGTCCCATAGGGAGCTAGTTGTAGAGACATGGCTAGAATCCAGTTGCCCAGGCTCCTGGGTATTAAACACTAGATGGCATTTCCCTACTGTCTGGATGCTGAGGTCGGACACTACACCATCACCTCCTTCTGGTCCCATCCCCAAACTCAGACTGCCCATCTGGCCCCTGGCCCCTGCTTCTCAGGCTGTGCTGGAGAGGACTTGTGACCCTGCCAAGGTTTAAAAGGGACAGGGGCTAGGAGGCAGGACCAGAGGAGGGGGCAGAGGCCTCATTCAGCCTTAGGTGAGTCCAGAGCTGTGACTACCGTGTTTCCCAGATAATAATACCTACCTATAAAATAAGCCCTAGCAGGATTTCTAAGCATTTGTGCAATATAAGCCCTACCCCAAAAATAAGACCTAGGGCGTGGCTACGCAGCGAATCTGCACAACCCATCCATTTCGTCTCGGAGCAGTAAAGACGAGCAGCCCTTCTCATCTGCCCCATCATGACAGCTGCTATCCCAGAGGTGACTGGAAAGGTGTGGGCAGCCCCACCAATAAGGTTGGCTCCCCGTGTCAGGTCCTAGCCATCCTGTGCGTGCTGCAAGCTGAGGCTTTGAGGGGAAAATAACACATCCCCTGAAAATAAGCCCTAGGGTGCCTTCTTGAGGAAAAATAAATATAAGACCCTGCCTTATTTTCGGGGAAACACGGTATGCCCCAGCCTGCCTGTTGGTCAAGAGGAGGTTCAGGGCTCCCTCTGCCCACTGATTCTGCAACAGTAAGGGCTTGCTAATGGGAGAGGGTCGCTATGGCTACAACCTGTGTCAGGGAGAGAGGCAAAGAGATGGAGAGAGTGCCAGCCATCAGATACCTGTGACACAGTGTATAGCATGGTAGTTACAAGCATGAGTCTAGATACAAGGAAATACTCTACAGCCCCTAAAAGGATGGTCCTAGATGTACTGACATGAAAAAATGCCCATGACTTTGGATAAGTCAAAAAGAGAAAGTAGCAGAACAGCATGTTAGTACGATTCTGTTTGTGGGGTTTTTGTTTATTTGCTTGTTTTTCTAAAAGATACCTATATATTCAAAAATAAGTCTGGAAGGATTGACAAGATACTGTTAACATTGGGAAATGGGACAAGGGAGATGAGTAGGAGAGGAGGGGCACTTTTACTCTTTTACCAAATCCTACTGTACTATTTAGTAGTTGTACTGGGCACATGTTTTATTTTTAAAATTTTTTTTTATGAAATGGCGAGGTGAGTAGGGGGATTTAGTTTCCTTGTTTATTTATTTATTTACTTTTTTGAGATAGAGTCTCACTCTGTCACACTGAGTACAGTGCCGTGGCGTCATCGTAGCTCACAGCAACCTCAAACTCCTGGGCTCAAGCAATCCTCCTGCCTCAGCCTCCTGAGTAGCTGGGACTGCAGGTGTGCCTGCTAGTTTTTCTATTTTTAGGAGAGGTGGGGTCTCACTCTTGCTCAGGCTGGTCTTGAACTCCTGAGCTCAAGCAATCCTCCTGCCTCAGCCTCCCAGAGTGCTAGGATTATAGGAGTGAGCCACCATGCCCGGCCTATTTTTAAAATAAGTTTTTAAATGGTTAAACTGAAGTCAGATGGACCTATATTCCAATTTTCATAACTTACTGTTGGCCTTAGTTAATTTACTTCTCTAAGGCTCAGTTTTCTTTTCTATAAGATGGGTATAATAATACTTGCCTCCTAAGAGTATTTTGAGATTGATGGGGTAATATGTGGAAGGCCCCTGGCACATAGCAAGTACTGAAAACCAGTGGAGGTCATGGTGCTCGCTGATATTGGCACGGGGGTCCTGGCTCTTCTGTCCCCCATGTGGATGGTCTGGCCTGGCTAACCCAGCAGCTAACTGGGGTGGGTGGTCTGTGCTCCTCCTCCCTTCCCTCACGGTCCTCACCTTTCCAGTTGTAGGCACCAGGGGCACCGAAGTACACGGTGCTCTGGGTGAAGCCGCCGCTGGTGCCCAGCTGGCACATGCCCGTCTCCAGGTAGTCGGTGTTGCTGTTGCACATCTCGTTGTGATAGGTCTGCCAGTCGTCGCTGGGGTCCAGCTCTAGGTCATTGCCTCGCACGTAGCACTTGCCTACCATGCGGCGCTGGTCCTCCGACCCTGACCACAGCACCTGAGTGTAGCGGTGGGCACAGACCTGGGGAGCCCCCCCCCCAAACACACTCAGCCTTGGTCAGGGGCAGGGACCCAGGGCCAGCTGTCTCCTTCGCCTTGTGCACCTCTGGCTTGGCAGGAGGGGAGTTGAAGGCGCTCTCCTGGCTTCTCTTTCCTCCCACAGTGAAACTTAAGCCTGTGTCTCCTTTCCAGAATTCAGAAATCTGCTCTGAAGGCCAGGAACACTTTTTGGAAAGGCAGTTTGGATTTCAGAATGGCTTAGAGATCTTGGGAAGAGAAATGGGGCAAGGATGAGGGACTGTGGGGCCCGGGCTCTTGGGTCTAAAAGAGGCTATTTACAGAGAGATTTAGGAACCTGCTTCTCTGCTGTCCCCTGATGACCCTGTCCTTTCATTGAAAGGACCATTATTAAAATAATAATGATATGATAGTGACAATAATAGCAGCAGCTAACCCTTCCTGAGTGCTTATTCTGTATCAGGCACAATTCTAAGCTCTCCACAAATTAGCTTTTAAGCCTACTAACAACCCTATGGTGGAAGGACAATTATTTTCTCTATTTCAGATAAAGAAACTGAAGCGCAGGGAGCTTAGTCACCTGCCTAAGATCTCACATTGAGAGAGAGACAGAGTATCCACACCAAGCTGTCTGTTTCCAAATTCTCAGCTCTTAGCAGTCCACTGTGCCGCCTCATGGGGGAGACACTGTAGGTGCTTAATATGGATTTACCGGACAAATCAATGGATCAGAATAAGGAGTTTTAAAACAGCCTGGGCCCAGACAAAATCCAGAAATAGACCTCGTTCTTGTTTATTTGTTTTTTTTTTTTTTTTTTTTTTTTTTGTTTTTGTTTTGTTTTTTTTTTTTTGAGACAGAGTCTCGCTTTGTTGCCCAGGCTAGAGTGAGTGCCGTGGCATCAGCCTAGCTCACAGCAACCTCAAACTCCTGGGCTCAAGTGATCCTTCTGCCTCAGCCTCCCGGGTAGCTGGGACTACAGGCATGCACCACCATGCCCGGCTAATTTTTTTATATATGTATCAGTTGGCCAATTAATTTCTTTCTATTTATAGTAGAGACGGGGTCTTGCTCTTGCTCAGGCTGGTTTTGAACTCCTGACCTTGAGCAATCCGCCCGCCTCGGCCTCCCAAGAGCTAGGATTACAGGCGTGAGCCACAGCGCCCGGCCTGTTTATTTGTTTTTTGTGTCCCCTTCCTGCTGTGAGCGCCACTAGCATAGCAACCGAGCTGCCCTGAGCCACTGCTAAGTTTCTAGTGTTTGGTACACTGTAGGTGCCCACTAAATACTTGTTGAATGAATGGATTGATGGGTGAGTAGATAATCGCTAAAGGACCCAGTGTCTAGAATCGCTTTAAATGGATTCCTAAACCCACAGCCCTCTGTAACAGGGGTCTTGAAAAGGCATTTCAGTGAACTAATGCAAACCCAGAACTTAAAATGGTGTTTCAAGGTGACAGAAATCACGGCAGTGATGGCTATGCGGGTGGTAGTTGATTGGAAGGGGGCACAAGGGAACTTTCTGGAGTGATGTAAATGCGCTATATCGTTAAAGGGTGTTGGTTACATAGGTATATACATTTGTCAAGAATTCGCTGCAATTTAAAATGTGAGCATTTCACTGTATGTAAATTTTATATCAATTTAGAAAATGAAGAAAAAGTATCTATCTGGGACCCATAAATTGAGACCTCAGGGGACACCACCGAAGAATGTGGGCGGGAGGCGACAAGTGACATCAGGAAGTGGCACCCAAACCAGAGCCGACTGAGCCGGGTCAGCAGGGCTGTGCCTCTTCCGGCAGCCAGCCTCCCAGGAAGGAGCGCCCGCCAGCCAGAGCCGCCTGGGGCCTTCTCTGCCCTTTCCTCCTTGCCGTTCCCTCGGCTCATTCCCACGACGGGTGAGCACCCAGCGCGGGTATGGGGAGGAAGTGGCGGGTGGCTGAGTCAGAGAGGACTCAGGCCGTGCCTGGCCCTGGGAGAGCACCAGACACCCCACTCCCCATGAGCTCGGGGAGCAAGGGACACAAGGCCAGAGACACGCACATTTGCACAAGCCCCAGAACATGCTCCGAGGACCCCTCTGCTGCTCTCTGCTTTCCTCCCAGCCCCTGAAAGATGAAGGAGAGCTGGATAGGGCTGGAGGAGTTGATGCTGAGCACCCACTTACCAGGACTCTGCCTGCAGGGCCCTGACTGGCCACAGTCACCCCGAGCCACATGTCCTCAATAATGTGATGGTCAGGGTCACCTGTGAGCATGGAGAGATCGTGAGCCCGGGCACCTCACTCCATACCCCAGTGCCCAAAGCCTCCAGCGGGCAGGGTTGGTCGTCTTGCACCCTCCCTCCAGCAGGGCAGCCCCCCAGGCCCCTCCTCCAGCCGTTATCACCGAGCTCCCCGGTCCCACACTGTCCCACTCTCGGCAGGTTCTCTTTCCAGCTGGACAAGAAGTGACTAGAAACTGCGCCTGGTATCTCCTCCACCTCCTTCTCCCTGTTTGCCCCTCTGTCAGGCCTCTGACCCAGCACTGGTCCCCAGTCCCTTCCCCTCACTTTTCTCTGTGATGTCCATGCGCTCACAGTCGTCCTTTTGGGCAGTGAGTGGGCACAGGTACACGGCACCGGTCCGGTTGGTGTAGCCATCGGGCACAGCAAGCTCCCGGGGGGCACCAGCCAGGAGCCTGGGGGCAGGGAGGGAGGTGGGTCCAAGCTCAGACTCCCCAAGGCCAGCTTCAAACCAAGTGCAACTCAACAGGCATCGACAGACGCTCTGTGCCAGGTCCCGGAGCTCAGACACCAGTGGTCCCAGCCCCTGCCCTCAGGAGTGTCCAGTGTAGGGCAAGGCAGGCGAGGAAATAAGACACTTGCAGATTCAGGGGTGGGGGGCAGTCATCCACAGGGGAGGTGACACAGTCTGAGTGTGAGGATGATGACCCGGGCTCGCCAGGTGAAGAAGGGCAGGAAGGGCACTTTAGGTATGACATGTACAAGGGCCAAGAAGCAAGAGCAAGCAGGGTGACTCAGGGGTCTGCAGGACCCTGAGCATAGCTGGGGTCCAGGGATGCCCAAGGAGGACAGGAAGAGAGGATGGGAAGGACAGAGGGAGGCACGGAAAGATTTTAGGCAAGGGCGTGACATGGTCAGATCTGGGTTTTGGAAGGAATGCTTTGGCCTCTGAGCTGAAAGTAGACCAGAAGAGAGCAAGACTAGAGGAATTCTGGCATGGGGTTCAAATTCTGGGGGTTCCAAAGGGAAGACTTGTGAGGGGGTAGGATGGTTGTCATAGAAACCTGGGTTCTTCCTCCTGAAGCCATCTGAGGACTTAGATCTTGGAGGCCTGGGCCCCTGAGTGACCCGGGTGATGTCTAACACCTCGCCCCCACCCTGCCTTGAGACAGGGACACAGGGTATAGGGTGGGAGTGGGTGCCTGACACTTTGGACAGTGTGGCCCCAGAGCAGAGTTCCCAGTGAGTGAGCATGAGGGTTGGGGTGGTCAAGGACTGTCATCTTGCCCCCAGCCTGCCCAGAACGCATCTTCAAGGATGCCAACTACAAGTTCCTACAAGGATGCTTAGGGCCTGGCATCCCATCCCATACCATGGGAGTGGCTAAAGCAGACAGAGGCAGGGGTCAACCTTGACATAACAACTCAAAGGATAGTCCTTTGGCCATCAGCATCAGAAGTTCCTGGGGTATTTGTTAAAGAGGCAGATTCCTCTGCCCACCGCAGACCATCTGGATGGAATATGCACACTCCAGTTGGAGAACCCAGTTCCACCCTCCCTTCTTCTCCCCACATCATGTCCCTGTGGCCTCTCAATGCCTGCCAGGACACCCTCCTCACTCCTCACGGACCCAGCCTCTTGGGTGACAAGCACCTCTCAGGTGCCCCTCCATTTGGCCCCAGCAATACTATCACCCTGCGGCTCAGAACCTGGGCTCTGGGTCTCCTGCCAGAGTCTGTAAGTGCCAAGCCATGGCTGCCTGGGACTCGTGAGTGTAGGCTGCAGGGAGTGGGCAGGGCAGGGCCTGGGCATGCCAGAGCCTGGGGTGCCTCCGCCCACTGGGAGTCAGGAATGCACTGCCTAGGGGTGCTGGGAAGGGGCGGAACCTTGCAGGCACCTCACCCTGGAGAAGTGTTCCTGGGAACAGGAGCGAAGCTTCCCAGCCAGGGAGGCTGGCAGGGATCCAGGGTGGCAGCCAGGCCCTAGTAGTCACCTTCTGTCTGGGCTGGGGAGGAGCCCGATGAGTCCTCTGCCTGACCACCCGTGGACATCCGCCCCCCTGGTGTGCCCGACTCCTGAGAGAAGGAAGCCATGCCCCGGGAAAGGAGCATCTGGGCCTGGAGCCTGAGTACCTGGTTCTAGGGTTTGTCCTGCCTGAAGGGGCAATTTCCTTTCCATTTCTGAGCCTTGAGTGCTGGTCTGTAAAATGGGGACACCAGCTGTTCTGATGACTTCTGGGGATTTTGGAGGAAGAAATGGGTTTATTCTGTAAAAATGTTTTATGACTATGCAGCCATGGCCAATGTGAGCACTGTTGCTCTGATTTCTTGTGGCACCAGGGCTGGCCCTAGCATGACCTCAGGCAGCCCTGCAGGGACCCAGGAATTTCTGCCCTGCCAGGGGCGGGAACATGGAGCAAATGATAAAGAACAGACTGTTTGGGTCCTTTCGAGGGAGTAGGGATGGTAAGGAGGACTTCCAGGGCCTAAGGATACCAGGCGATCACCAAGGCCGATGGGGAGTGTTGGCAGCTAGAGTCATTCTAGGGCAGGAGATCAGATTTGGCTAGAGGTGGAGACTGGGGATTGGCTATAGTGACCTTGAAGGAGTCCAGTCCTCAGGGAGTGGGGGGATCCCTGGGGAGCTCAAGTTGCCTCCAGGGCATGCAGTGGAATGGGAATGTCACCCCTGGCCCTGCTGCTGCATCTCTGCCACTGCCTTGCCCAAGGTGTTGGGTCAGAGGTGTCTGAAGAGCAGGGTCTCTATGTCACCTCGGCTCCTTCATCTCAGCTGGGGGGACTGAGAGACCCCCCGCCTCCTAGCCTCCTGAGGTATTGAGCAGGTAGAGCTGGGCATGAATGGCAACAGGATTGAAACGAACTCTCTTACCCTCCCACCCCCTGCCCCCAGCCAGCCTTGTGCCCACTGATGGGGGAGGTGCAGGACCAGGGCTCTAAACCCAGCCCCCATCCCAGGCCCCTCCCTTCTCACAGATTCCACAGGGAGCCCCCCCACCCCCCTCCCAGAGTATTTTTAGCTCCTACTTGGCCTACTCAGAAGCCCTTTTAGGCCCTCTGGCTCCCAGCCCAGGATCCAATGGGTCTCCAGCCAGAGGCCTGCGCACATGGAAGGGGGAAGGTGGGTGTGCAGAGGTTCGGGTCCAGCTTCTTCCAGCTACAGCCATGTATATGCAGCAGGGGCTGGGAGGGACCTTACTGGTATGCAAATGAGATGTAAATTACCATGCAAATCAGCACCTCAGCTAGCCACCTGCTGTTGATCACAAAGTGCAAAAGCTGCCTCCATCCAGACACTACTGAGCCCACCCTCCCAGTGGAGGTCAGAAAGAGGGAGAGGCCTGGATGGAGCTCTTAGAGCAAGGAAAACAGGAGCTGGGATTACCCCTCTCCTGGAGTCAGGCTGGACTGAGGGAAGCAGAGAGCCCCAGCCTCCTGGAGTAGTGGGATGGGTAAAATGACCTCTCAAGGGCTTTCAAATAGCTGCCTCCTCACCCTCTGATGGCTCCAGCCAGACAGCCCCTCCTGGCCTCTGGGGAATCCCCTGAGCTCCAAGTTCCAGAAAAGCACCTCCTCACCCCTGCCCCGGCACTCATGCCTTGGCAGTTCACAGCTAATAGAACAGCCGAGCAGAAAGCAATAGAATCGGAGAAGGCTGGAGCATGGGGCCCAGGAGAGTTCAGGGCACCAGCGTGGCTCACCCCAAAGATCAGGCCCCTGGGGGGCACGGGGGTGGGGCGATGCTAGGAGAAACAGACTATAAGATTCGACTTCCCAGATACCCTCACCTCAGGGTGTTCAGTGGCTATAATGGGAAGATGCAGAGGGGGCTGAGGATCTGGCACAGAGGCCAGCAGGGCCCCTGTGCCTTACTGCTTGGGTCCCTAGCCACCTATGTTCCCCTTTCTCCCCAGGCCAGGAAGCCTGGGGAGAAAGACTTGCTCTAGCCCTGAGCCCCAGGGTAGGGGTGGGGGCAGCTCTCAGATGCCTGGATCCAGCTCTGTGCCAGCCCTGCTGCCTGAATTAACCAGCTCCCCAGAGGCTGCTCCTATGGTAGCCAGAGCTGCAGCCCTCCCCGTCCTCCCCTACTCCTCCTTCACTGCTCATCCAGCCCCCTCTCCCCACTGGTGGGTGACTCAGTCCTAGAACCAGAGCAACAAGCTGTAGGGAGTGAGAGAATGAGAAAGGCTGGGAGAAAGAGGCCTGGCCAAGCCTCAGATAGGAAAGAAAAAGGCTGTTTTTCTTACATCTCCTTTTCTCTGGCTCTTTAGTATTTTTTCCATAGTCGACCCCTTAGGGCATCCCTCACAACACTAACCTCAATCTCTCTTACTGTAAGGGAGGGTCCTCTTCCTCTCTTGTTTAGCTCTGACCAAGCCCCTTTTGCTGCTACTTTTCCTACAAGACCAGCCTTCCCCAACCTCCAGCCCAACTGGAAACCCTTTGGCTTGTCACTGGAGAGAGCCAGAGGAAAAGGACACACACGTGTGGGCCTTCTGCCTGCAGCCACAGCTGCTGTGCCCATTTCTGCTGGCACGAGCCTTCGAGGCTGCCAGGCACCCGCCCTGCCCGGGAAACATGATTTAGGACAGCACAGCAGGTAAGCCTGGCTCCTGCCTACTTCAGGCATGACCTCATTCCAGGAGCCACAGCCACTCCTGCCCTAGGCTTTCCGGACACCCTCATTTCCCAGCAAAGGTGGAAGGGAGAGAGGGCCCCAAGGTATCCCCCATAGCCATGAGGTCAGGCCAGACCAGGACACCTGGATTCCCAGGAAGGAATGACGGAGCAGGTGCTGCGGGGGAGGGTGTCAGTAACCACTTCCCAGAGAACACAGTCCCTCTCTCTCCAAGGGGCCCTCATGCATCCTGCCAAGAAGCCCAAAGCACCTTGGTCCTCAGCCTGCCCCTCCTCCCTCACTTCCAGAGACTGGGAGATTGGGGCCTGGGTGGGGAGAGCCTCCCATGTTGTAGGCAGGGACCCCAGCCCAGAGATGAAGGTGATGGGGCAGCAAAGAGGGCCTACCTTGGGTTTCTAACCATTTCTGGAACAAGGCCTTCTTGAAAACTGTGCTCTCCCCTCCTCCCACCCCCCGGACAATGTGCAAACACACATGATTTTTCATATACTTTCAGGGGTCCCTGCGTCTCCTGAAAACCTACGAACCCCAGGCTAAGAGCCAGTTCAGGACCACGAACCACCACCCTTATCCAAAGACACTTTGAGGCTAACAGATCACGAGGCTGCAGCTTGATTTGCCAGCTCCCTTGAGCTGTGCACTGAGGCAGCTGTTCACATCTGGCTACACAGCTGGCTGCAGCTAAGCCCAGCTGGCCCAGCTGGCTCCTCCAAAGAGCCACAGGGCAGAATTCAGTGAGATGAAGAGAGGAACCAGCCCTGGGAAAGACTGAGGGTACCCAGGGGAGGACTCAGAACTCAATGTAGAACTATCTGCCTCTGGGAGGTTCATTAGCTTTAGACCTTCTAGGCTCTTGGAAACCTAATGCCATCAGTAACTGCCCTGGAAGAAACGTAGATGCCCTTTGCTCTGCCACCTTGGGTGGGGCCTGTAGGTAATGGGGGTGCCTCCAGGTCCTGGCCTCAGCACAAGAGCCTCGGGTGCTCCTTGGAAAGATGGGCATGTGCAGGGGAGTTTACACATTATCTCATTAAGGCCCCAAAACATCCAGGAAGAAGACATGTTGTTTCCTCCTCAACATGTGAGGAAATTAAGGCCCAGGAATTGGTGACAGATCCAAGACAGGATGCTGGTCATGGGACTTCTGAGCCTTTTCTCCCTCCACGATGCCAAGTCGCCTCTCACAGGCCAACAAGGGTAGGGGGCAGCATGCAGATCCAGGTCCAACCCCCTTTTGGGGAAAACTAGCCCCAGAAAGGGATATATCTTTGTCAAGGTCACATAGCCAAGGGGGGGTTGGGGTTGCAGAATCATTTGCTCATTCTTTCCAGTCAGATCCTCTCTAGGCCTGTGTTACCTTACACCATGCAGATTTGGTGTTGAAAATCTGAAAATCTTTTTCTGGGCTCAGGCAGAAAGAGCTCTGCCAAAGAAACTAGTGCTGATGGTCAGTCACTCAGGAGCTCCAAAGGTGCAGGGTTGGCCAAGGCCAGGTGGCAGCTGCTAGGGCCGGGCTGGGAAGGGCGTGGTAGCCCTGGCTTCTGCAAAAGCGAGAGGCAGTGGAGGCCCAGTCCAGGTAGGGAGGCTGGGCAGGGGCTGGGCTGGCAGGGCAGAGGCCAAGGCTGGGCAGAGTTTGGACTTTGAACATTCCCAACTTCCACAAGTTTCTGCAGGCCCCAGTCAGAGCTGGGAGAGGTTTCAAGGCAACCTTCATCTGACCATGTCTTCTTGTTCCGGGGGGTCAGAGGCCAGATGGGGTCACACAGCCCAAAGAGGTGGATGGGACCAGCCTGACCTATCCTGTCCCTTCCTGGGCAGCCTCATTTCCCCCTGCCACCTTCTGCCCCCAACAGCCAACCTGAGTGCACTCTGAGTCCATGGCAGAGAGACCTCTGAAACCTGGACATGACCCCCTGGGCATGAGTGCCTATGGAGGGGTGGGGACCCAAACAGCTGAACACAACCCCCCTCTCCACGCATGGCTCTTTCCCCTCCTTCTCCTTGCAGCTGTTGGGGAAGGAGAACAGAAGAAAGAGAAAAACACTATTTTCCTCTTGAAACCAAAACAAACACACTCAGGGTTGAAGATTCAACATGAATCTGTGGAATGCAGGGAAGATGTCTGGTGGGAGAGCGCCACTGCTTGGGGGTGGACACAGGAGACCAGGCCAGAGTGTGGACAGCTCCTCCTCCACTCTCTTCTAGTCCCCCCACCCTCAGGGGGTCAGAGGCAGTGTCTGGACAGCTCCAAACGCCCAGACTCACCCATCGCCTCACTCCCCAACCGCCAAGGGCTGAGAAGGCCATTCAGTCTGGCTCAGCGGAGGGTGCGGTTGGTGTGGCCGCAGACTACACGCAAGGTGTAAGGGGGTGGTGTGCTCAAATGCATATGTTCGTGGGTTTTTCCCAAGGTAGGGGAAGGGGATTCCGCTAGGTGTTTATCTTGCAGTTTTCCCCAGCTCCCAGGCCAGGAAAGAAGAGGCTAGTTCTGGTACTGGGTTCGCAGAATGGGAGGGGCCTCAGGCAACCTGGACCCCACTTCCGCTCGCGGGAGAGGTCTAAAGGGCGGAGGGGTGGCGTCTAGACAGGTTCTAGCCCGGTCAGCACTTGCCAATAATTACTGCCCCCCATCCCACACCCAATCCTCCACTTCTCGCCAACCCCCAGCAGCCGGAGGGCTGCCCGAGTACCCGCCCCCTTAATCCTGGCTCCCCGGGCCAGCGGCAGCGGGCCTGGAAACCAGCGGGCCCGCCCGGGGCTCCAACTCAGCTCAGTATCGATCGCACCGGCACACACACCTCCCTCCTACCCTACCCCCGCCAGCCTTACTTACAGGTAGCGCTGCTGCCGCTCCGTCTGCCGATGGAGGGCGACCGAGTAGCCGAAGAGGCTGCCCGGGTTCTCGGCCTCCTTCACCACCAGGAATCGGGTGTCCAGGTTGAAGGCGGAGGCGACGCGGCCGCCGGCCGCCACCATCAGGGCAAGCGCGCAGAGCATCGGGCGCGGGGCGCGGGGCGCGCGGCGGGGGCCGGGGCCCATGGCTGCGAGCCAGAGCGGGGGCGCGGGCGAGAGCGCGTGAGGGCGCGGAGCTGGGAGTGAGGACCTGTTCACCTGCTCCCCGCACCGCCAAAGGGCACCGGAACCCGCCGCGCGGTGGAGCCCAGTGGTGCCGATCAGTTTCTCGTCCCCAGCCCGGGTCAGTTTCACGTCTGTTCAGGGTCTGCGCTCTCAGATCCCCTTCCAAGGTCCGAGGGTCTATTCTCCCGCCTCCCCGGCAACCGGGTCACCGCCGCCCCTGCCCCAGGCACCCCGCCCTCCAGCCAGCTTGTCCCGGCCGCGCCCCCTTGGCCGCGCCGCAGCCTTCGATCCCGACTCCGCGGCGGTTCTGGCCAGCAGAACGGCAGACCGCAAGGAGGCCGGGAGGGAGGGGTCCCCGCGGCGCGCGCCCCGCCTCCCCACGCCCAGTCCCGCACCTCCCCACCTTGCGCGCCCAGCCCGGGCTCCGCTTTCCTTCCGGGGAAAGAGAAAAGGTCCCGGCTCGGCCGCCGCCTCTTAAAGGGGCAGCACCGCCCCTCCCTCCTCATCCTCCCTACCCCGGCTCCGCCCTTTCCCCCAGACACCTGTCTGGTGTCCCCAAAGACTTGTATTTCCCCTCTTCGCCCCTCGCTTCTCCGGGGAAGCGTCGCCTCCGGGCCAAGACGGATTGGACGGGCGGGGCCGTGGGTGGGATTTGTCCAGCTCCTCGCTGCGGCTGCTACTGCGGCTGGAAAGGCCGTCCCAGGCGCGGCCACCTCGCCGGCCTGGCTGGAGAGAACTGGCGTTGGCGCATCTGCGAACCGCCGTCCGCGGCAGCCTGGAATGCTGGACTCGCCTCCGCAGCGCTGTGAGTCCCAAGGAGGTGGCTGGCGGTCTCTGGGCGTTCATCCTCTCACCCAGCCCCTCGCTGTCTTTGTCGAGATTTATTTCTCCTGCCAACCCGCCCCACCCACCCCGATCCGAGCTGAGACTGGCTTCTCAGCAAAGCCGGACAGATAGGTAGCGGTGGTAATAACAATATCGCTAATTGTGATTAGCAAAAAACATTTTTCCCCAAGGGCTGCCCTTGTGGTATCACGGAGCGCACGGCGTGGCCGGGAGCTGGGCCCAGACTGTACCCATTCTCATCCACTCCTGCCTTCAGGGCCCAGCCCTGCAGAATCCCAAAGTTCCCCTCCTCCCACCCGGAATGAGTGTTTGGAGACTGGGAGGGGACAGCCACCGCCTACAGGTGTGCAGCGGGAAGCACCAGGTGGCGGTAGGTGGGCGGGGCCTAAATATCTCATCCGCAGAAGGGTCAAACTGAAAGGGAACTTCAAGAGGTCACTGTGTATTTTCTTGAGTCTAACTCAGATTTCCCTTATTGCAGCACAAAAACTCATTTTCCCTGGCAGTCTTTTCTCTATATATTTTCAAATAAGAAAAAAAAAACAAACCATGTATTAAGCACATATGCAGCAGGAACTATGCTAAGTGCTTTCCAAATATTAAGTTAAACCCTCAAAACAATCTTTGAGGTGTTATCTCTGTTTTAAGATGAGAAAACCAAGGCTCAGGGAGGTTAAGCAGTTTGGCAGAAGCCACGCAACTGGGATTCGAATCCTATGTTATCTGACCCTGGAGCCCTTCTTATCCACTTATGCTAATAATTAATGTGTGTACAATACTTTGGGCACATCCCGGTTTGGTGGGGCCTGAAGCTTGTGCAATTTGGGGGCTCTCTTTAAAGAATAGAATAAATAGCCGGGCGCGGTGGCTCACGCCTGTAATCCTAGCTCTTGGGAGGCCGAGGCGGGCGGATTGCTCAAGGTCAGGAGTTCGAAACCAGCCTGAGCAAGAGCGAGACCCGTCTCTACTATAAATAGAAAGAAATTAATTGGCCAACTGATATATATATAAAAAATTAGCCGGGCATGGTGGCGCGTGCCTGTAGTCCCAGCTACTCAGGAGGCTGAGGCAGAAGGATCGCTCGAGCCCAGGAGTTTGAGGTTGCTGTGAGCTAGGCTGACGCCACGGCACTCACTCTAGCCTGGGCAACAAAGCGAGACTCTGTCTCAAAAAAAAAAAAAAAGAATAAATAATTAGGAGTAAAGGTTAGCTTCAGAGCCTGGAAAGGGGCCCCAGCCTAGCTAGTTTACACATCATCTCAGGAGCAGGCTCATTTCATCCTCCCAGCCTCCCTGTGAGGTCAGCATGATCATCTTTTGACTTGCGGGGGACCAGAGCCTCAGGAGGTTGCCTGGATGTCCAAGATCAGGAAGCTTATGGGAGGCAGAGCAACACTGGAAGCCACTGACCACAGCTGTGTCTTTAAGAGACAAACTCCAGGCACATGTTGGTCAGACAGCCAGACATTTCTAAACAAAAGCAGCTGTGATAACAGCTTTTCTGGGGCTTGGAGAGAGGACACTTGTCCATGACTGCCCTTAGGCAGCATTTGTTCCCAAGCTGTGACTCCCAGAGCCACCTGGCCTCCTTCACAGTCTGCCTTATGGCTTAGGGCCTCCAGGGGTTAGGAGGCATCTGGGGTCAAGGAGCAGGAAGCTGACCTGGATGGAGGTTGAACAGACCTTTGCTCTCCAGGCTGGCCCTTGAGTCTTCCACCGTGTTGCTGGAGAAAAGGAGATAGCTAGGGCCAGGAGGACAGAGGCCCAGGGTGGACACTCGGTGTGGTCAGGGGGCCTGCCTAAAACAGCTTCTGAGACTCCTCTGACGACAGATCGACAGATCGGCCCAATGCCAGGCCTTATCTCTTTGGCCATCCCAAACAGGAATGACCAGCATGTCCGATCCCAGGACTGGGAGCAGGAAAGGGATGAGGGATGGTTTTTCCACTCCAGGGGAGTGTCCAGAGGGAATGTGGGAGCGGAGCAGGAGCAGGGGTGACTGGTGGGGGTGGGCTGAGCTAAAGAATGTGGGGGAGTATCAGACAGAGCTGGGGAGATGGAATGGGGGTGGAGGGAGGTGTGGAAAGTGGAAGGGTCTGAGCCGGAGAGATGGAAAAAGAGAAATCCCAACATCATGCCAAGGGGCTCAAATCCAGGGGTCCAAATCAGTGATGTTGTCATCTACAGCCTTGTTTCATCTCTCAGTTGACTTTATTGTGTCAACTCTTTATCTGTCAGCCTTTCCCCATGGGAAACACCTAGAAACACCTAGAAACACAGGCAGAAACAAGGGCACGGGAATAACATGTGAAGTGAGGAGCCTAAGTCTATTTTTTGCTGCTTACTGACAGCTTTCAAGCCTCACCCCTCCCTCTCCCCCTGCACCCCACACCTGGGCAAGCTGGTAAGAAATCCCCGGTGCGCTCTCCCTTGGCATCCGAGGGGGAGATCCGCAAGCCCCTTCAGGCAAGAACACTCACCCCCTGACTGCAATAAAAACCCAGGCCAATCTCTTCCTTGGCTCTCTCAAGCCGTTTGGGACCCCCTTGAGAGGCTGGCCTTGCTCTCCCTGGAGACCTCAATGATGTCAATAATAAAACATTTCACACCCTCTTGGCATGCAGGTGGCACCATCAGTCTTGACATTCAAACCACACCTTGGATGGCGTCCATCTGCCTCTGCAGGTGACCATAATCATGTGCAAACTGTGGGTCCTGCTGGAGGGCCAGGGAGGCTTCTTAGAGGAGGAGTATCTGGACAAGGGGGAAAGACAGGAGTGGCGAGAGGGAGCCTCTGGGGAGAAGAAAGGCAGAAAGGTTGGGGCTGCTTCCAGTGACGTTTTCCCAGCCAGGACAAGGACAATGTCAATATTCTGTAAAGCTTCTGTTTACTTAGCACATGCTGTTTTTGCGCTAGTCGTCCTCTGCCTGCCCTCTCCCCACACCCCTTCTCATGGCCTCAGAGCCCCAAAGCACACCACCCGGGGCCCTCACCTCCCAGGGGCAGGCGTGTGGATGCGAGGCACACAGAGGGAGTGCAACTGTGTGCACTTGGTTGAGAGCAGGCTCTCTTCTGCCTTCTCAGCTTGGGCCACTTACCTTCCTGCTCCAGGCCTTGGTTTCCCCAGCTGTGAAATGGAAGAGCTGGAGAAAACCCCTCATTACTCCCCCATCTGCACCCACTGGGTGCCGGAGTTTCTGGTATTTGCTGAACCAAGTGGACCAAAGCCCTGCTGTGGAACTAAGACTCCAGTCTGTATCTCTGACTTGAATTGAAAATGCAAATTACTGAGGGAGGGAGGGAGAGAGGAGTAGGGAAGCTGAATGGGCTTATCAGATTTCCTTCTGTGACCCAGATGTAGGCCAATTCCAGGCAACTCCCCTGGCTCAGAAGCCACCAGCCTCAAATGTTCATTGACAGCCTACTAGGTACCAATCTGGGGCTGAGTCCTCCTGGGGGTATCTTTGAGGCCAGGGTCTCATCCTGGCCTCCCTTTCTGGAAGCTCTCAAATTTAAACAAGTTAAACCCACTTTTCATTGTATTTTAGGGGTGGTGCTTATGGGTCAAGGGGGACTGTCAGGAAGAACATTCTGGCTGTAGCATGAATTTGACATTGCCAGGAGAGACTGGGTGGGGCAGGAGGGGGCTGCTATAATAATCTGGACAAGGAGTGAGGTGGTCTGAGCAGGGGCAGAGGCTGAGGGAGGGAGAGAGTGAGTGAGGAAGGCCCAGGGTACTGATTTGACTGGGACTTCAGGGACAGGTGGGGGAATGCTGGGAGGAGGGAAAGAGCAGAGGTTTCTGGGCGTCAGTGGGCAGTGACCCCCATGGGGGTGTGGTGAGCAGGCCCCAAACACTGGGGAAGCTACCTGCCCCCCCATCCCCTCTATTTCTCTAGCCCTCCCCAGGCCCACGCCTACTGCCCAAGGCCTAGCCTTGATGACTACGCCCTGCATCCACGCCCAGAGGGCCGCCTCCTCCGGGCAGGGAAATTAGGACACTGGTGGGCTCTCCAGTGTTCTCTGTCTCATGTCAAAGTGGCCCCTTTGTGCTCAGGAGGCCACTTGGTAGAGGCAGCCCCAGCTGAGCCCAGCTGAGTCACCACCCCACAGGGGCCTTGCCATTTCCTGGGGAGAAGCCTTCTTATGGACAGAGTTCTGTGCTCAAGTGGGAAGTCTGGGCAGGTGAGGGGGCTCCATCTACCCCACCCCCAACCTCCACCCTGCTCCTACTAACTCCCTGGATACTCCACTAGGGGTGGAGGGTTCCTACATGCATATTGATCAGAACACGCGTCTGCACACGTGCACCCTTATGCATGCACATCTGTTTGTCTGTCTCTGAATGTTTCCTGTATATTTGAATGTGGAAAGGGAGCTCATATTTTTTGAGCACCTATTATGTGCCTGGCCTTTTATGTATGTTACCTTCTAATAACCCTATAGGTATAGATGTGTCCCAGTTTAGAGATGAAAATACTGAGCTGCCCAAAGTACAAGAGGTGTGACTACCTCCCCCAGTGTGGCTGGTTCCCCCCCCCCCGCCCCCCGCCCCCCCAGCTGTCTGACTCCCTGGTCATGTCCTTCCTGAGTGGGCTCCTCAGGGACAGGGTGTGGGAAGTGTGTGTGTCTATGCTGATCCTTCTCTTGGTGGCTGTGATTGGTTTGGGGATAGGGACAGGGTCAGTACGGCCCTATGGGAGTGGCTGAGTGAATGGATGACAGTCGTGCCCCTTGCCCATGGCACATACTTCTGGTCCAGTCAGTCCACGTGGCTGTCCAGCCCAGACTTGCCCCACTGGAGGCCAAAATTCTCATGGCTCGTCAGTGCTTATCAGTGCTCGGCTGCGCTGCCTTCTTTGCACGGCGGTACTAATGGATGTAGGAATGTGTCTGCCGTGCAATACATGAAACATGGTTGTCTGCTCAGGTAGAAACAAAAACTAAAATACCAAAGTGGGAAATCCTGTCTCCATGATGTCTTACTAGTATTTAGGGAAAAGTCATTTCATTGCTCCCACCCTTTTTTGAAGAGATGGGGGTCTTGCTATAGTTCAAGACCCAGACTGGTCTTGAACTCCTGGCCTCAAGGGATCCTCCCACCTCAGCCTCCCAAAGTGCTGGGATTACAGGCGTAAGCCACCACACCCACCCTCATTGGCTCTTAATAACTCAGACCACGTGGTGACTCCCAAATCAGTGCCCTCCCAAGTTCCAGCCCTGTGGGTTCAGTTGCTGAATCCAAGTCCCTGATCGGAAGTTCCTCAGGCACTGTGACTCAGGGTACCCGAAAGTGACCCACAGGCCTTCCCCAGCCTGCTCTGCTCCCAGCGGCTCACCTCAGCTGGAAGCCCAACGCCTCCCCTTCCTCTGCACCCATCTTAGCTAATCTGCAGTGTCCCACTGATTCCACCTTCCTGCTATCTCACTGGTTTGTCCTCTTTTTCGGCTCCTTCTCCCTGGATTACTGCTGGTGCTTCCCGCTGCCCTCCCTGCCTCCACCTCTCCCTCCCATCTGCATGGCACCCAAGTGTCCTACCAACCTGCCGTCCTCATTCTCCTGCTTAGCACCTCCAGTAGTTCCCCTCTGCTTTCAGGACACACCACTGTCCCTGAGACAGCCCTGGTCATCTTTCCGCCTGGCCCCACCCCGCTACCTCCCCTCCCCCTTCCAGTGCCACAGGCAGGCACAGGAGCACCTGGCAGTTCCCCACTGGCCCTGAGCTTTCTCTGGCCTCCACCCTTCTGCTGTTTCCCCACCAGGCATCCCAGTGTCCCCACCACCCCCAGTCATCCTCCCATTTTTCCAGGAGGCCACAGCTTAGAAGTCACCTCCTCTGAGCTTGGGTCATCATGAAACCTACTGCTCTCCTCAGCCTGCAGCCTCCTGTGATGGGCAAACTCTGTGCTTGTCTTTGGGCCTTTGCCCCTGACCCCTCTAATGTGGCAGCAGTGACCTGCTGACCTCTCCCCCTGTATTTTATGCAAACTTCTGCCTGACGGTGCCTTCCCACACCCTCTCCCCCTGCAAGACTCCTCAGCCCACCCTGGGCCTGTGTGTGGTCCTCCTCCCTCCTGCCTCCCCAGATGACCCGTGTGTTACCATCTTCCTACACACTGACGCCACTGCGCAAGCTCTTCCACGCTCCAGGCTTGGCAGTCAACTCTCACCAGCCACCTCCAGAGAGGACTCAGCATCTCCCCTCATCCCCACAGCCTGCTCCTCCCCTGACAGCCTCTGTCACAGTGCCTTGTCCCCATTCCCGGCAGGATGACACCAACACACAGGGCCAGCTCGTGCCCCCGGCCTTTGCACATGCTGGTCCCTCTGCCTGGAATGCCCTTCACACACTCGTTCCCTTGGAAAACATCCACTTGTTCTTCCAAGTCTTTCATGAGTTTCCACTTTCACAGCAAGACCTTCCCTCACCCCCACCCCCACCCCCTTCCAGGACTTGCACTGACTTCCAGCCAGGCTGGAGGGACTGTGACCTTGGGCCTCAGTTTCCCATCTATAAACTGGACACAAAGAGAGAAAATTCAAGGGTTTGGTGAAGCAGAACTGGGCCCCAAGTCAGCCACTCCTTCCCTAATCAGTAGTTGTTACCCTCAGCGTTGATGACACCTGTGTGTCCCAGCCCCGGTGGCAGTCCCTCCCTCACACGGCTGTGTCCAGCTGAATCAGTCACCACATGTTCTGGCACTAAAAAAAGGAGCCCAGGGGAGGCGACTGAGAGGCCAGCTCTGTCCCCTCCCCCACCCCGGGATCCTGTTGGGACAAACGTCTTGGCTCAGTGGGTTGAAAAGGAAAGTCAGAATTCTGAGGCATGAATTGCTGTGCCCACTGACTCACTTCCTCCTCCCGGACGGACAAGGTCCTGAGTAAATCAGGTTGAAGCCTCCTCCCAGCCCTCACCCCCATCCCAGCCTCCCCATCAGCCCGGGAGCCGGTTACTGCTGGTGTGAAGCCTGCTCCAGTGTCAGGGCTGTGCTCGGCCCCCCAGTCAGATGCGCAAGGCAGGCGCCCTTGTGGGTCTGGTCTGGCAGGCAGCGAAGAGCCCTCCTCACGGAGCCCCTCTCCTTCCCTGCCAGGGTCCCGAAGTTCGCACCAGTGGGCAGCCCTCCTGTGCTGTGCGGTCCAGCCTTGCCTCCCCAGGGATCCTGTTAACACAACGGAGCCCTACCTGGCAGGGAGGGGGCAGGATGTGACAGCATTGCCCACAGAGGCTAGGGCCCCGGGGTACAAATGAGTCAGGCAACTGGGGGGGAGAGGCGGGGATGGGGTGATGCGAGGGGGGGGGAAGGAAGGGAAAGGGCCAGAGCATGAGGAAGGGCCCAGACAAAGAGTGATTTAGTGGGTGGGCGGGCAAGGCCCCAGCCAGGCCCCGCACCTGGCACCTGCCGTCTCTGGTTAACTGTTGGCAGGACTGGGCAATGAGGAGGAGCTCTCACTTCCCTACATAACAATCCCCTGGGCCTCAGCCTTTTCCCTCTGGGGTCCCCTTCCCCACCTGGTCATGGACATCTTCAGGGACTCCTCTGAGAGGAGGAATCAGATGGGGTTTGGGGATGTCAAGGCCACTCCCTCAAGTGGCAGAACTGCCCTGGGCAGGTCCAGCTGGGAGTCAGAGGAAGAGCTCAGCCCAGCTCTGCTGCAGACAGAGGGAAGCGGGGAGCCAGAGGAGACAGGGAGGCGAGTGGGGCAGACGTCACAGGCATGGCTGACTGTAGGGGACAAGCCCAGGACATCACCGGTGCGTGGCCCTGGATTTGGGCTCCAGCTTGCCGGCCGTGGAGCTGAAGGGAGCTGGCTGGCACAGGATGGGAAATGAGAAGGGGTGAGGGTCTGTCCCACTTCAGGGCAAGGGGCTGTGAAATACAGATGCACTTGAAAGGTATCTGGGGGAGGGGTGTGGGCAGGAGTAAGTGGCTGATAGGATGCAGGGGACATGGGGAGAGGACAGCAGCGAGGACGGCCACTGGGTCTGTGGGACCTCCAGAGCCTCCTGTGTGGAGACACAGGACTGGCTGGCAATGTGCCAGAGGTCGCAGGAAAGGGGTGGAGATAGACGAGGAGACCAGAGCCCAGGAGAGACCCCAAGGTGGTCGGCCACACACCCACCAACAGGGGGAAATTCTTAGAGGCCTCTCCCTGGGGTAGTAGCCTTGACTTTTTTTTTTTTTTTTTTGAGACAGAGTCTCACTTTGTTGCCCAGGCTAGAGTGAGTGCTGTGGCGTCAGCCTAGCTCACAGCAACCTCAAACTCAGCAACCTCAGCAACTCCTGGCTCAAGCAATCCTTCCTCCTCAGCCTCCCAAGTAGCTGAGACTACAGGCATGCACCACCATGCCCGGCTTATTTTTTCTATATATATATATTAGTTGGCCAATTAATTTCTTTCTATTTATAGTAGAGACGGGGTCTCACTCTTGCTCAGGCTGATTTCGAACTCCTGACCTTGAGCGATCCACCTGCCTCGGCCTCCCAGAGTGCTAGGATTACAGGCGTGAGCCACCACGCCCGGCCAGTAGCCTTGACTTTGATGCTGACCAGGCCATGCCAGCCTGGCTCCATGTTGTCAGGCTGGGCCCACAGGAAGACACCCAAGATAGCCCCCCGGACCCCAGTTCCGACGGGCCTCTCACCACTTGCACCCTGGATCCCATCAGCTCTGCCCTTCCTCCCTCTTTTCCTTCCTCCCTCTCTTCCTTTCTCCCTTCCTTCCTTCCTTTCTCTCTTCCTTCCTTCCTTCTAGCCCCCTGTTGCTCTAGCACTTTTGGCGACCCTGGCTACAGCCCCAGGAGCCCCTACTTCATTCATTCCCTTTCATTCCTGCCCTCCTCTCTGCACCCACACATGCCCTCATAGTGCTGCACTCCCGCCTCCCTGCCACTGTGCAAGCATGGCCTGTGCCCTGGTCCCACCCCCAGGCCATGGGGTCCTCCATGCACGTTAGCCTCTAGCTTGCCTCTGGTCATCTCTGAGCCTCAGTGTCTTTGTTTGCAAGGATGTGACAGCCATGCTGCCCCTCAGGACTGTAGGCAGGATTAACTGAGGTCATCCATGGGAAGCACCTGGCAGCGGGCCCAGCACACTGTGCCCTTCCCTTCTCTTCCCTTAAAGACAACACCTGGCTCCAGGAGGCCTTATTCCCTTCTGATCTGACCCCAACAAACCCAAGCCTGGATGCCTCACAGAACCAAGCCCTAAGCCCAGCTCCCCAGCCCAGAGTCCGAGGTCTCCCGTAAGCCACCCTGCTTGTGTTCATCCCTTGTCCTCCACTCCCCGTCCTCCTCATAGCCCCGGCCTGCCCCAGACACCTGCTCACTGCTTTTTCCAGCCTTGGCTCAGCTGCGCCCTCCACCCACCACGCCCCAGCTTCCTCTTGCTTACTGACAGCCCCCCTTCCTTCAAGGCCAAATGAAACCCACCATCTCCCAGGCGTCCTGGGGCTCATGTGACGCCTTCTTTTCCAGCACAGCCCTGTTTCTCCCTCTGCTAGAGCATGTACCACATTTGGTCACCTATTAGCTCTCACCAAGATGCTTAAGCTCCCTATGCCTCAGTTTCTCTATCTGTAAAATGGAGTTAATAATTGCACTCTAATCATAGAATTGTTGTGGAGAGAAAATCAGAACCTGCACAGTGCCTAGCGCATAGTAATAGCTCAATAAATGTTATTTTTTATTGGGATGATGGTGGCCATGGTGGTGGGGGTGGCAGTGGCTGTCTCTCCCCCAAGAGCTCTACCTCCAGGGAAGCAAGCTCAGACTCTCTCTCTCTCCACCCTGCCAAGAGCTCCTGCTCCAGAGCTCTACTTGGAGTAGAGATCAATGATGTGCATCAAACTGAATCTTCTCTGGCCCGTGGAAAGACTAACGATGTCCCCGTGGGTCCCCTCAGATCCCATCACTGTGGGCATGAGTGTTTCTATATCAAGGAAATGGACACCCAAGAGCTAGTGGGGGCATCAGCACCTGGAGAAGGTGCCCCCATCACAGAAGAGCCCCAAAGGCTCTCCTGAGACCCCAACACAGGGAAGCGGAGCAGAGGACATCCTGGAAGATTTGGAGGAAATGCGGAGGGATAGGCTGAGAAAAAGGGACAGTAGTTGCATTGGGAATTTCACTGTGCCAAGTCCTTTAGGTATATTTCATCCTTCACTCTTCATGGCAGGCCTGCGAGTCCATCATGGTATCCCCTCTTCCAGAAGAGGAAACAGGCCGGGCGCGGTGGCTCACGCCTGTAATCCTAGGACTCTGGGAGGCTGAGGTGGGAGGATCGCTTGAGCTCAGGAGTTTGACACCAACCTGAGCAAGAGCGAGACCTGTCTCTACTAAAAATAGAAAAATTAGCCAGGCATGGTGGCATGCACCTGTAGTATGAGCTACTTGGGAGGCTGAGACAGCAGGATGGCTTGAGCCCAGGAGTTTGAGGTTGCTGTAAGCTAGGCTGATGCCACGGCACTCTAGCCCAGGCAACAGAGCATGACTCTGTCTCAAAAAAAAAGAAGAGGAAACAAAAGCCCAGAATGGCAAAGCGACATGCCCAGGGTGACATAGCAATGGGGGAAGCAGGATTGTCACTTGGGTCTGCCGGGCTCTGAGGGTGGCCAGCTGAGAGTCAGCCGAGGCAGAGGATGTGGGAGAATTCCAGCCAGGCCAGCTGCCCGCTCAGCCAGGGAGGCTGTGGGCGGGGCGGAAACAGCCACCAGAAGCCAGGGGCACGCGGCAAACAAGGGTGCCAGGAAATGAACTGGACCGGGGGCCCTTCCTCCCGGCCCGCCCTGTGCCCCTGGCCAGCGGCCGCCTCCCATTCCTGCTGCTCCCTCCAAGCTAACAGAGAAAGCTGGCCCAGGGGGTGGCCCTGCATGGGGGAGGGCCCAGGAGGGTCTTAAAGCCCAGGAAGAGCTCTGCCCCCTTCCCTGGAGGAGAGAGGGCAGGGTCCCAGGGGTCTTGTCCTGTGTGACTCGCCTCAGGCCTGGTACGGAGGAGGTACTCAGGGAGCGTGTGCTGAATGGAAGCACAGCCAGCGTGGTGTCACAACTGCCGGCAGGAAGAGAACAGACCTGGGTCCTGCCATGGCCTCTGCCCCCACCTCGTGACCCTGGATAAGTCGCAGAGGCCTTCCCATCCATCAAGTCGTTACCGTGGAATGCACACCACCGCTTGGGTTCCTTCCAGCTCTGACAGTGCAGTTCTGCTCATTCTTTTACTCGCTAACTTGTTATTTCAGCCAAATATGTGGTGGAGCTCAGTAAATATATTTTAGTACAAATGAAGTGGTAGGCAGAGTTACAGAGATAAGCAAAGATGGATAGGAGAGCAGCGATTTGTTAAGAGCAGACATTCTTGAGTCAGATGGCCTGGGTTCAAATTCTTCCTCCATCACTTGCTAACTGCATAACTGTGGGCAAGTTACCTGACCATGTTGAGCCTCAATTTTTGTGAAATGGGGATAATGGGAGCATATGCCTCATAGAGTCACTATAAGAATTAAGTGATATAATAGAAATAAAGTGCTTAGAAAATGTCTGGGCTGGGCACAGGGGCTCACCCCTATCATCCTAGTGCTTTAGGAAGGCAAGGTGGGAGGATCACTTGAGGCCAGGAGTTTGAGACCAGCCTGGGCAACATAGCAAGACCACATCTCTACAAAAAAATTCTTTTTTAATTAGCAAGGCATGGTGATGCACGCCTATAGTTCCAGCTACTCAGGAGGCTGAGGCAGGAACATCATTTGAACCTAGGATTTTGAGGTTGCAGTGAACAGTGATTGGGCCACTTCATTCTAGCCCTGGTGACAGAGTTAGACCCTGTCTCAAACAAACAAACAAACAAAAAAACAGAAGAAGAAGGATGTCTGGTTTAATGTCAAATGCTCCTTGGAGCATTAGCTATTATTATTATTTTTTGTGCCAGTCTAATTTAGCAGTGGGGGGTTGAATACCAATTTTAGTGACACTAATGTTAATAAGTTCTGATAACCCACTACCATCAGACCAGCCATCATTAGCTATTATTATTCCTTGGAGGCTGCATGAGTTTCAGTGGGCAGAGGGGTGTGTGTGTATGTGTGTGTCATGGGGTGGCAGGAGGCATCAGAACAGCATATACTGTAGCAAGAAAACCCAGTGCAAGTCTAAGGAACATCAAGAGGCCGTCCAGATAAATTGGGAAAAGACAAGTTGGGAGCTGACGGGAAGAGGCCTTGTGCCAGGCTAAGAGACTTGGACCTAATCAATATTCCCAGTCAGTATTTAGCACCAGAGTCCCGTGAGACACTATTGAATACTTTGTAAGTGCACGATGGGGGGAGGGGGAGGGAGGACCGGACATCCACATGCAAAAGAATGAAGCTGGAGCCCTACCTCAGGCCTTGTACAAAAATTAACTCAAAATGGGCCAGGCGCGGTGGCTCACGCCTATAATCCTAGCTCTCTGGGAGGCCGAGGCGGGCAGATTGCTCAAGGTCAGGAGTTGGAAACGAGCCTGGGCAAGAGCGAGATCCCGTCTCTACTGAAAATAGAAAGAAATTAGTTGGCCAACTAAAAATATATAGAAAAAATTAGCCGGGCATGGAAGACTCTTCTAGATCTTCCCATTGTTTCTTGTTATTTAGGTCTAAGCTCAAAAGTCACCTCTTTAAAAAGAGGTCTTCTCTGACCAGTCAAAAGTAGCGGCTCCCCCCCACTCCTCTATGAATTTGTTTCATGTGAATTAATCCTCTACATTGTCTACAGTCTACACAGCCTAATCATCTTCTGGGTGCACTTATAATGATGACATGCTGGTCCCACAGAGCTGAGTCTCAGAACCTGGGCAGTGGGGTCCCTGCTGAGATAATGCCCACTTTAATGTCAGAAGCAGCCCATGGTCTTTTTCTTTTTAGTGCCCAATGGAATCTCTATTGAACTTTCTTTTTTCTTTGAGTGTAAAATTTTTAAACAAAGCTATACTTAATCTTAGAAAATTTTACTATGATATTGTTTTAGGACTCTCTTTTCAAAAATTACAGCATGCCTCTAGACCGTGCCTTTATTTTTCATAGGCCTTAAAGAAATCACTAGTTTTGGGCCGGGCACGGTGGCTCATGCCTGCAATCCTAGCACTCTGGGAGGCCCAGGCATTCAAGGTCTGGAGTTTGAAACCAGCCTGAGCAAGAGTGAGACCCCCGTCTCTACTAAAAATAGAAAGAAATTAATTGGCCAACTAAATATATATAGAAAAAATTAGCCGGGCATGGTGGTGCATGCCTGTAGTCCCAGCTACTTGGGAGAATGAGGCAGTAGGATTGCTTGAGCCCAGGAGTTTGAGGTTGCTGTGAGCTAGGCTGATGCCACGGCACTCTAGCCCGGGCAACAAAGTAAGACACTGTCTCAAAATAAATACATAAATAAATAACTCAAAATGGATCAAAGACCTAAATATAAGTGGTTGATCTGTAAAATTCTTAGAAGAAAACATAGGACTAAATCTTTGTGATCTTGAATTTGGCAATGGATTCTTAGCTATAACACACAAAGTACAAGCAGTAAAAGAAAAAAAAAACCTGAATTTCATCAAAATTGAAAACTTTTGTGTTTTAAAGGATAATATCAAGAAAGTCAAAAGACAACCCCAGAATGGAGTAAAATATATGTAAGACAACCATCTGATAAGGGATTTGTATCTAGATTATATTAAAGAACTATCACACCTCAATACTAAAAAGACAAATAACCCAGTTTTAAAATGTGCGAAGGGTCTTTAGAATAAATATTTCTCCAGAGAAGATGTAGAAGCAGCTAAGAAGCACAGAAAAAGATGTTCAATGTCATTACCATCAGGGAAACGCAATACAAAACTACGGTGAGATGTCACCTCATATTCATGAAGATGGCTAGAACCAGAAAGTCAGATGACAAGTGTTAGTGAATACGTGAAGAAATCAGAGCCCTCGTACTCTGCTGGTGGGAATGTAAAATGGGGCAATTGCTTCACAAAATAGTCTGGGGCCGGGCGTGGTGGCTCACGCCTGTAATCCTAGCACTTTGGGAGGCTGAGGCAGGAGGATCCCTTGAACTCAGGAGTTCAAGTCCACCCTGAGTAAGAGCGAGATCCTGTCTCTACAAAAAATAGAAAAATTAGCTGTGCATGGTGATGATGAGCGCCTGTAGTCCCAACTATGCGGGAGGTTGAGGCAAGAGGATTGCTTGAGCCTTGGAGTTCGAGGTTGCAGTGACCTATGATCATGCCACAGCACTCGAGCACAGGCCACTCTAGCACAGGTCTCTGTCTCAAGAAAAAAAAAAAAAGTAGTCTGGCATGTCCTCAAATGGTTAAACAGAGTTACCATTTGACCCAGCAATTCCACTCGTATATACCCCCCAAAATAGAAGCATACTTCCTCGCGAAAACTTGTACAGGAATGTTCACAGCAGCATTATTCATAATTGCACCAAAGTGGAAACAGCCCAAGTGTCCATCAACTGGTGAGTGGATAAACAACATGTGAGATAGGCACACAATGGAATATTATTTTCCTACAAGGAATGCAGTCCTGACACATACTACAATCCGAATGGACCTTGACAGCGCTATGCTGAATGAAAGAAGCCGGACACAAAGGCCACATGTAGGCCAGCGCGGTGGCTCACGCTTGTAATCCTAGCACTCTGGGAGGCCGAGGCGGGCGGATTGCTCAAGGTCAGGGGTTCGAAACCAGCCTGAGCAAGAGCGAGACCCCGTCTCTACTATAAATACAAAGAAATTAATTGGCCAACTAATATATATATAGAAAAAAATTAGCCGGGCATGGTGGCGCATGCCTGTAGTCCCAGCTACTTGGGAGGCTGAGGCAGGAGGATCGGTTGAGCCCAGGAGTTTGAGGTTGCTGTGAGCTAGGCTGATGCCACGGCACTCACTCTAGCCTGGGCAACAAAGCGAGACTCTGTCTCAAAAAAAAAAAAAAAAAAAAGGCCACATGTAGTGCGGTTCCACATATACGACGGAACCCCCAGCGCGGCCAAACACGGGGACACGGACGGATCAGTAGTTGCCTGGATTTGAGAGCAGGACAATGAGTGGGTGAGTTGGGGGCAATAGGTAAAGTGCACAGGGTTTCTTTTCAGGGTGATGAGAATGTTCTAAAATTGATTGTAGTGATGGTTGCACATATCTGTGAATATTCTAAAAGCCATTGAATTGTACGTTTCAAATGAGTGAGTTATGTGACATGGGAATGATATCTCCATAAAGCTGGAAAAAAGAGAATACAAAGGGAGGGGGTGTGACTCTATCATCAGGTTAGTTTGGGAAGTGTGGGTTAAGGAGGGGATTGTTTGCTTTGGGACCTCTGAGTCTTCCAAGGTTCAGTGACCAACTCCGGCAGTGGGTTAGAGCAGGCAGCATGTCCCCATACTTTGACTATGGTTTAATCATAGAGTCATCTTCAGAGCAACCTCTCTCAGCCTCTCATAAAATACTTTTCAAGAAACACAACTGAGCAAGTTTGGCGGCAAGCAATGGGGAGCCATTGAAGGTTTAAGCAGGAAAGCCTGGCCAGGGCTACTCTCGGAGGGAAGACAGGCTGCGGAGGACGGATGGAAGAGGGGAGGACAGCCTAATGGCTTGGTGCCAGTGAAGTGTTTAAAAGGGATCTGAATAGACACTTCTCCAAAAAAGATATACAAATGGCCAGTAAGCATATAAAAAGATGCTCAACTCATTAGTCATCAGAGAAATGCAAATCAAACCACAATGAGATACCACTTCATACCCACTAGGCAAGAGAGGCTACCGACCTGTGGCAGGGGTCTGAATACAGCCTTTGGAGGGGACTACCCTGCCCCCTCAAGCATCCACAGGGACATTGCTCTCTTCCCAGCCCCAGGAAGGGGAGCATCTCCTCTCCCTGGGCTCTGTGACCTAAGCCCTAGGAATTCCCAGACCCTCCCTGACCTGGACTGGAGCCCCTGACCGCCCCATTGTTTCTGGAGAGGATGCCGGCTGTGTTTATGTCCCTATTCCTGCAAGTGGGTTGGGCACCAGCCTGGCATGTCTGATGGGGGTGGGAGGGTGGCACCTGATCTGGGGGCCCATGAGAAGCCTTGGGATGGGGCAGCAGCGGGTGAGGGCAGGGTGGCTTGCCCAGAGCCAGGTGGGCTAGGGCACATTGTCTCCTCGGATCCCAAGGTCCCTTCTTCCCGAACAGCCCGCTTCCCCCCCGGGGCCATGAGAGGCACACTCAGAGCTCAGGGATGTGGGAATTTGGGGAAGGAAAATTGGCCTTTAAGTCTTAAAAGCCTTAGTCAGTCCTAAGAGTTAATGTTTGTTGAGTACTTCCCATATACTCTATCCTGTGCTGAGTGCTGCTGAGTGCAATATCTCATTTGATACTTTACAAAATCCCATGAGCTAGATCCTATTATTATCCCCATGCAACAGATAAGGAAACTGAGCCTGACACCAGGAAGTTGGCCAAGGGAATCTCATGAAACTAGGTTAGGAATTGAGTTCTAGACAAGGGGCGAGAGTGGAGAAGCACACGCAGCTGGCTCCTTCCCGCTTGCTGCTCACGCCCAGCCCAGCACAGCCCTGCACCCACAGCCTCTCTCGGGCCCTAGGGGTGGGGCAGGTAGCACCCCAAGACTACTGCAGTCACCTCCCGGCAGCAGGCAGCTGGCGGTTACCCCAAATTCCCAGCTGTCTGGTGCAGTGAGTGTCCAGAGATTTCTTTCTAAAGACATCCTTATTGTCTTGGTCCGAGGCCCCAGGAGAGGGGGACAAGTCAGGAAAGGTTGAGGGCTGTGCCCCCTCTAAGCTTCTACTGGGGTGGGGAAGGGGACCCCAAGGAGCACAGGAGCATTGCCCCCAGGCTGAGCCCTTGCACGGGTGACAGCAGGCAGACAGCTCTCCGGGAGGGCGCTAGCCACACAGGGTGAGGAGCGCCACTAACTACCCAAAGGGCAGGGGGATCGGTTTCCATCCCAGAACCCAAGAAGGGGGTCCCGGAAGGGCAGAAGCTAGATTTCAGAAAAACCCCAACAGCAGGGGATTCTGCACGAGAGAGAAGGCTTGGGGTCTCGGGGCTGGAGGAGACGCTGGCCGGCCTGGAGGCGGGGCATGGCTGAAAGGGTGCTGCCCTTGGTGATGAAGATGGTGCCAAACCTGCCGAGGACCCGGCAGTCTGGACGCCCAGATCCCTGATGTTGTCTCGGCTTGGAGGCAGTGGGATGGACACCGGGGCCTCCTCCCGCAAGCCTTCCGGGCTGCAGGCAAGAGTTGGCTGTGCGGGGCGGGCATCGTTCACTCCCCAAATATTTACGGACAGTGTTCCTAGCGCTGGGCCCACAGCCAGAGCCCTCGGGTCAGGCCCCGAGCCGTGGCCATTACTCTTGTCTGGCTCAGGCAAGCAGGCCCTGGACGCAGGGAGGGCAGCCGGGGGAGGCAGGAGCCTGGCTCGCCCTGCCTTGGGTGGGGTGCAGGGGAACGGTAGCCACTGCCTGCCGCCGCCCCCACAGCCCACCCGCCTGGCAGGAGCCTGGCTGCATCCCAAGCACTTACGGCTGCTCTCAAGGAGGAGAGGCTGGGAAGCTGGGGGCAGGGAGGGGGCCTCCCGGGCTCCTGGGATGGGGTGGGGGAGCAGTCTCTCTTGTCTCCTGAGCTCGGATTATCCACCCCCCAAGAACGGGGGCTCCCCCAGGGCCAGGCTGGGTCAGACAAGCTGCTGCCTGCCTTACATCCTGGGCGGGAGGCAGTCCCTGCAGGCAAAGCCGACAGGAAAAAATAATCAAGGAGCTTGACAGGGGTGGGGGCGCTGCCCTGGGCCCATCGGACACATCACGTCCAGAACTACTGGAGGGTGCAGAGAGGCTGCAGTGGGTCCCCAGACAGTCAGCCCTCTGCTGCCCCCTGCTCCAGACCAGGACAACCTGGGCACCGCCCAGGGCCCCTGCCCAGGTCCCTTCTGGAACTTTCTCCCCTGCCCCACCCATGCTGCCCTCCTGACTGGCACTTCTACCCTACTCCTGTCGGGCCTCTGTCTCTCTGTCCCTTCCCCCTCAGCTCTCACATCTGCGCAGACAGGCTGGGACAGGCATCCAGGGGCCACCCACCCTACAGGGGTTTGGCGGGAGGAGGGGAGCTAGGCCAGGAGAAGAAGTCGCTGATTCTTGGCCTTCCCTGTCCCTTTCGAGCCCCCACCCAGGCCCTGGGCAGTTTGGGGTGGAAACATGGGAACAGGCAGCATCTCTCCCCCTTGGTGCGGTTTAAGGACTTAAACCTGATTTCCACCAAGCCCCTCCTGGCCAAGTAAACACCTGCTCCTCTTTCCCCAGGCAGCTGGGGAAACTGGGTGGGGCTGTCAGCTCTGCAGCCAGCGTCCCTGGCTGGGACTGGACACAGGGAAGGGTGGGAGCTGGGGGGGTAGATAGTGGCCCCAATTCCTGCCCACCCAGGCTGGGGTAACAGGCTGGTCCTTCCACACCTTTTTAGCGGCCCCGAGCCAGGGCTGCGAGGGCAGGCCCACCCTCGACTCAGGGCTTTGGTGGGAAGTGTGGCACCACGGGGGATCCGAGCCCCTCCCCAGCTCCAGCCCTCCTTTTCCTCCCCCAGCCTCTGGAAGAGCCTCCTGTCTCTGCCTCAGGAGGGGAGTCGTCCGGGTGGAGGTGACCCCCTCTGGCTGCCCAAGTGCTGGTGAGCACCCACCCTGCACAACGTCCATGTGCGGCACCCCGGGGAGACCCGGAGGAGCCCGTCTGCCCCTGCTGCTCAGGACTTGGTATGGTCCCTGTGCTGGGGCTTCGGGGTGGGGATGAGGACAGTGACAGCTTCTCTGAGGAGGGCAGCTGGGAAGGCTTGCTGGAGGAGGTGATGTTTGGAGATGATCTGATGAGGAAGGTCCCCTCTCTCAGGGGCTATGTCCACCCCTGCCACCCCCTTGCCCTCACACCAACCTGGAGCCTGCTTAAGCACCAGGAGCAAAGCAGTCCCTGCAGCAGTCCTGGCACCTCACCAGGGCGCCAGCTTCTTCTCCCCTGTCCCCGACCTGCCAGCCATGAACCCTGAACCCCAATATGTGACGGGGCCTGCCCAAACTCCCTGTGTGCAGTGGAGCTGGTGAAACTCGGCCTCCTAGGTTTCCTGCTGATGAGCTGGGGCCACGCTGGTGACAGGTCCTGGTCCGGGGGAGGCAACACAGTCAAAGGCTTCAGAATCTCTGCAGTCTCCAAACTGGGAGGCCAGTGAGATACTGCGGATAAACCTCTTTCCCCGACTCACCTCCCTGGCCTTCAGTAGCAGCTGCCCCCAACCGCCCCCTGACCTGTTACAGCAGCAGGTGACTCGTTCCTACCTGCTCAGGGCCAGCCCAGCCTCTCCTTGGGGACTGGCACCTGCGTTCAATCCCTTGCTTCTGTGGGGGTCAGAGTCCTTCATCTAAGGACAGGTGGGGGGGGAGGTTCTCCTTTGAAGCTCCGGATGTCAGGGGGTGAATATCCACGGCCTCATCCAGCCATCTCGGCCTTTGGCCACTGACATCCTCCACCAGCCTGTGCTCACATCTGGCCAGAGGGGCCGACCCTCCCAGTGTGGACTGGTGCAGGCAGGGGCTTGGGGAGAGTTCGCTGGGCTGGGCAGGCCCTAGGCCGCATCTCATCTCCCTGCTGCTTTTACAAGAACCCCCCCCTTCCCTGTCAGTCACCCGGACACCTTGAGTCCCCCACACTTGCCAAGCTCACCTTCCCCCTCCCACATTAAAAAAAAATCACACTGGAGCCCTGCCCCCTTCTCCTTCCCAGCTGCTTTCCCTGCATTCTCTGCTGCTTCTGCCTCTCACCTGAGGGCTGTGAGCTGCCCAGGTGTGGAATGCGGCCCCCCTTCCCTTCGATTCCTCCCTGAATACTCTCCACCAAGGGGGGAGCCTGCTTTCCCACCCCTCACTCAATATCCACCTCTCAGTGGTTGTGTTCATGTCTCACGCTGCTTGTCTGAAACCCAGAGTTCTCCCAGGCTATTCTTTTATTTATTTATTTATTTATTTATTTATTTATTCTTTAAACAGGAATTCTCCAAGTAATATTTATTTATTTTTGGAGACAAGGTCTCACTCTGTTGCCCAGGCTGGAGTGCAGTGGTGTCACCATAGCTCCCTGTAACCTCAAACTCCTGAGCTCAAGTGATCCTCCCACCTCAGCCTCCCAAAGTGCTAGGATTACAAGCGGAGCCACCGGGATCCTGGCACCACCACCGCCCCCGCCCCCATCTCTTTCTCTGTTTCATGTCCTGAGAGAGCCCAGCAAGGTATTTTCCCAGACAAAGATTTCTCTCTCAGAGGAATTTTGCTGCCAGCTTTTGCAATTGTGTGTGTGTGTGTGTGCGTGCATGTCCTTCTCACTCCACACAATTAGGGAAAGTGAACCCCAGAAGAGAAAGTGACTTCTTACAGGACCTTACAGAGGGAGGAACAAAGCAGGAATAAGAACCCAGGACTCCCGGGGGGGGGGGGGGGGGGGGGGATCACGCTTGTAATCCTAGCACTCTGGGAGGCCAAGGTGGGTGGATTGCTCAAGTTCAGGAGTTCAAAACCAGCCTGAGCGAGACCCCATCTCTACTAAAAATATAAAAAGAAATTAATTGACCAACTAAAAATAAACATACAAAAAATTAGCAGGGCATGGTGACGCATGCCTATAGTCCCACCTACTCGGGAGGCTGAGGCAGCAGGATCACTTGAGCTCAGGAGATTGAGGTTGCTGTGAGCTAGGCTGACGCCACGGCACTCACTCTAGCCTGGGTAACAAAGTGAGACTCTGTCTCAAAAAAAAAAAAAAAAAAGAACCCAGGATTCTTAACTTCCTAAGAGCTGAGTGTCTCTGGGCAAGTCAATGCGTCTCTCTGGGCCACCATTTGATTTTATTTTAATAGAAGTGTTTTATTGAGGTGTAACACACGGTCAGAAAAGTAGGTGGGCATTCACAAAAGGAACACACCTGTGTAACCAGAACCTAGGGTGAGAAATAGGATATTTCCAGCATCCGCCAAGCCCTCTTGCACCTCCTCCCAATCTCTGCTTTCCTAAAAAGTAAAGTTCATCTTGACTTCTGCCATCCTAGACTAGCTTTGCCCGATTTTGAACTTTCTAGCAACAGAATCATAGAACACATGTTCTTTTGTGCCTGGCGTTTTTTGCTCAACATTAAGCCTACTAGATGCATCCGTGTTGTTTCTTGTAGCTTTAGTTTGTTCTTTGCATTGCTGTAGAGTACACCACCTCATGACTGCCGCTATTTATTACTATTTTACTGCTATGGACATCTGGGGTTTTGTATGTTTGTTTGTTTTTTGGTTTGGGACTGTTGACAACTACACTGTGGTGAACATTCTTGTTCATGTCTTTTAGGGCCCAGTGAATACTTTTCTGTTGGAAAAGAAAAAAATATTCTTTGGGCCCAGATGTGGAACTGCAGAGTCATGGGGGCTGAGTATGTTCAATTGCAGTTGATGTTGGCACGAGGGTTTCCAGGGTGGTTGTGCCACTTCACAATCCCACCGGCTGGGCACAGAGTGCTATTCGCTCCACGTCCCTGCCAATGCTGGGAAATCAGTCTTTCCCATTTGGCTCATCATGGCTGTTGTATTTCCCTGGTGATTTATGATATTGAACATCTTTCCATATGATTACGGGGCATTTGGAAAACCTTATTGTGACGGGCTGTTCAGGTTGCCTGCCCGTTTCCTAGTGAGTTATCTCTCTCCTTCCTATTGATCTGTAGGAGTGCTTATATCTTTGCTGTGCAAATATCTCCCCCAACTCTGTAGCTCAACTTTTCACTTTCTTTTTTTTTTTTTTTTTTTTTTTTGAGACAGAGTCTCGCTTTGTTGCCCAGGCTAGAGTGAGTGCCGTGGCGTCAGCCTAGCTCACAGCAACCTCAAACTCCTGGGCTCAAGCGATCCTGCTGCCTCAGCCTCCCAAGTAGCTGGGACTACAGGCATGCGCCACCATGCCCGGCTAATTTTTTATATACATATCAGTTGGCCAATTAATTTCTTTCTATTTATAGTAGAGACAGGGTCTCGCTCTTGCTCAGGCTGGTTTTGAACTCCTGACCTTGAGCAATCCGCCCGCCTCGGCCTCCCAGAGAGCTAGGGTTACAGGCGTGAGCCACTGCGCCCGGCCGAACTTTTCACTTTCTTAATGGTGACTTTTTGTAAACAGAAGTTCTCATTTTAATAGAGAATAATTTATTGATTTTTTAAATTATGGTTGGTACTTTATTTTTTGAAACAGGGTCTTACTGAGTCACCCAGGCTAGAGTATAGTGGCATCATCGTAGCTCACAGCAACCTCAAACTCCTGGGCTCAAGTGATCCTCGTGCCTCAGCCTCTCAAGTAGCTGGGACTATAGGTGTGTGCCACCACACCTGGCTAATTTTTCCATTTTTAGTAGAGATGGGGGTCTCGCTCTTGCTCAGGCTGGTCTTGAACTCCTAACCTCAAGAGATCCTTCCACCTCGGCCTCCCAGAGTGCTAGGAATACAGGCATGAGCCACCGCCCTTGGCCTATGATTAGAACTTTTTGTGTCCTGTTTAAGAAACTTTTGTCTACCCAAAGTCATGAAGATATTCTACATTTTCTCCTAGCTGTTGTACCTTTTTTATTTAAATCTATATTCCATTTAGAATTTTTTTTTTTTTTTAATTTTTTTTTTTTTTTTTTTGGTTTTTTTACAATGTTGTTTTTTTTTTGTTTTGTTTTGTTTTTTTTTTTTTTGAGACAGAGTCTCGCTTTGTTGTCCAGGCTAGAGTGAGTGCCATGGCGTTAGCCTAGCTCACAGCAACCTCAAACTCCTGGGATCGAGCGATCCTTCTGCCTCAGCCTCCCGAGTAGCTGGGACTACAGGCATGCACCACCATGCCCGGCTAATTTTTTTTTTTTTTTTTTTTTTTTTTTTTTATATATATATCAGTTGGCCAATTAATTTCTTTCTATTTATAGTAGAGACGGGGTCTTGCTATTGCTCAGGCTGGTTTTGAACTCCTGACCTTGAGCAATCCGCCCGCCTCGGCCTCCCAAGAGCTAGGATTACAGGCGTGAGCCACCGCGCCCGGCCATAGAATTTTATTTTTGTGTACGGTGTGAAGTAGAAATCAAGATAACTTGTTTCCGTATGAATTTCCAGTTGAACTGTTTATTGAAAAGGCCATCCTTTTCCCAGAGAGCGTAGCAGCATCACCTTTGTCAGAAGTGGAATGACCACATTGCGTGGATCTGCTGCAGGGCTCTCCATTCTGTTGCACGGGTCTGTCCTTGCTCTACTGTCTTACTGTTGAGTACTGGGAGTCTTCCAGTCTTGCCCTCAGCAAAGAGTATCTTGGCTATTCTTGGTATTTTCCATTTCCACATACATTTTAGAATCAACTTGGCAATTTCTACACACACACACACAAATTCCTGCTAGGATTTTGACTGGAATTGCATTGAATCTACAGGTTGATTTGGGGAGGATTGACTTCTTTACAATACTGAGTCCTCCAATCTATGAACATGAATTTAGATATTTTAAAGTATCTCTTAATAATGTTTTGTAGTTTTCTGTGTAGTGAGTGGTCTTTTTTAGTTTGATTTATTTTTAGGTATTTGATATTTTTATGGTGTATAAATGATACTGTCCTTTTAATTCCTTTTCCTAATGTACGTGGGTAGTATATAAAAACACATTTGATTCCTTATACTGCTTTTGTACCCAGTGAACTTTCTAAATTCATTTATTTATTCTAATAGTTTGTATATATATTTTGGGGGATTTCCCTCTGCACCATTATGTCACCTAAATATTGGCAGCTTTATTTCTCCCTTTACAATTCTCATAATGTCTTTGTGCTTTATTGCCCTGTCTGAGACCTCCAGTGTAGTGCTGGGCAGAGCAGTGATGGTGGGAATCCTTGCCCGGCTCCTGATCTTAGTAGGAAACCTTTTAACATTTCACCACTAAGCCTGGAGTTGGCATGTCCATGTGCGCGAGTGCGTGCATGGTGGGGGCGGGTGTGTTGGGTTTAGATACTCTTCACAGGACTACTTTTATGGACATAACCTTAGACAAGGGTCTGAGCGCCTGGGGTTGGGGAGCCCTTGGGCGTGGTCTGCTCCTTGCTCAATTAAAAAAAAAGAGTTGTCTACAGAGGGCGCACACCTGGACAGGACTCCCCTTCATGTGCTCCTTCAAAACCTGGTCAAACTCCAGTCTGGTGTAGGGTTGCCAGATGTTCCCCTTGGCTCTGGAACATGAGGCAATTCGTCCGTCCCAGGAAGGCTGAGCTCAGAGCAGGGTAGTGACTAGCTCAGGCCACACAGCAGGTGAGTGGCAGAGCCAGAATTAGAACTCGAGGTTCCTGGATCCCAGCCCCCTTCAGCCACTGCACTGTGGTCAGGAGCTGGGAAGTGGCCGGGGGCAGAGGGATGAGCATGTGAGCGTTTCAGGAATGGATGACTCTGTCCAGGTACTGGACCCCAGGCCCGCAGATGCCCCATGAAGAAGGTGGACAGGTGGCCCCTCCTCCAGCAGAAAAGGAAGGGGGACCTAGGGGGTGGGAAGGCAGGTGGAGGAGGTGGCCCTCAAATCTAGTCCTGTGCAGTTTGGAAGGTGGCTTTGGTGAGACACAGACCATTGGCCTGGGAGGGCCTTAGCGACCAAGGACTAGGAGTGGAGGAGCCCATGGCCAGACAGGGCGAGTCCTGGACCCAAGACGCACAGGAAGGTGGTGCAGAGCCAGGCCAGACGGAACCCTGAGTTCTTCTCGGCTGCCTAGAGGGGCAGAGACTAAGGCCCTGCATAGAGCCCTGGCCTGGTCTCTCCACTTGTCACCACAAACTCTGGGGACAACAGAGAGGAGAGGGCTGAGAGAGGGAAGGGAGAAGGGAACACAAAAGGGAAGACAGCCCCCAAGGGTCCAAGGTGTGAGAGCCTGGAGGCGCACAGAGGGGAGCTGGGGAGGGAGTATGGGGAGGAGGAGGGAACCCAGGCAGGAGTCAGGCAGGCAGCATTCCTCCTCTGGCCAGCCCCTCCCCCACGCTGCCCACTGGGAATGTGCGGAATGTGATGAGCCCATCAGACTGGGCGGACTCCCACTCCACCTGGCACCGCACACACACTGCTGGGGTGCTATGCCACTTTCTTGGTGAGGGGAAGATTTCAATGGACATAACCCTTGCGGGAGAACTGTGTGGAAGGTCTGAGGGAGGGGTGCCCTCATGCGGGGCCAGATGCCAGGGCTGTGGGCATGGCCAGATGCTTTCCAACTAAGCTCCACTGTGAGTCAGAGGCACGGGGCTTGGGGGCCGGGAGGGGTTCCCAGTCGTCAGGGAAGCTGGGCAGGAGGACAGTGGAGAAGGGAAGCCACGCAGAGTGGTGGCTGGCACTGTTCTGGAGGACCAGGCACCGTGACTGCTGGCCAAGGAAGTCATCTGGGGCCCTGTCAGAGTGACCCCCAGTGGGTGCGACCCCAGCCCTGCCGCATTTAGAGTCTTCATGGAACAAACTGGGGCTCCTATGGTCCTCCCAGGGGTGGGTCCGGGGTCCATCGATTCGATTCTGGACAGTTACCAGGCACGTGGCACGCTCAGCTGTGTCCTTGGTGTCCACTCCGCCCCTCCACCCCTCACGGTAGGTTCCTGTTTGCCAGCGCATGGGAGGCCAGTGGCCTAGCGCGACTGCTGGCCTGGGAGCCAGGAGGAGGAGGGGGCAGGAGCAAGGCTGGAGGAAGGCAGAGGGTCCAGTGCCCCCCAGGCCCCTGCGACCCAGGCTTGCTCCAGGGACCCCCTTTCTGCTCTCAGGAGGATGGACACTGCTGAGCAAAGCTGCCAGAACAGAGCAGAGGGAAGGCAGGAAGGGGGGCAGAGGGGAGGACTCGCGGTTTGAGGTTGGGCCTGACTGGAGGAAGAAGAGAGAGAGAAAACCTCAGCCGCAGCGGCCACTATGCGGCTGCACCTGAGACCCGCTGCGGGCGACTGAGACCAGGGTGGGAGGCGATCCAAACCTCTCTCAGGGCCCACTGCCCGTTGGCTCCTGCTGCAGAACGGAGGGCAAGGGGCGCCAGCCCACGCGGCTGCGGTGGGCCCCGATCCAGGCAGCAGGCCCTGCCGTCCTCGTCCTCGCCCGTCTGCCATTGCTGCAGGGCTGCCGGGCGCAGAGGGGCTGTGCGGGGTGCCCGAGCAGCCACCTCGTCTTGGCCCCGTTGGTTCCTCCTCACACCTAGCACAATCCTGCTGGCACACAGGAGTCAAAAGTGCTTGGGGAATAAAAACCATGAATGAATGACAAGTGAATAAATAAATGATGGGTGAATAAGCAAATCCATCAGCCAACCGGTTACCCGAGTTCCGGGCGGCCAGGCCTTTAGAAATGGGCGGGCCTGCCACCTGGTGGCCGCTGCGCTAACTGCAGCTTCCCCACAGCGGAGCCCTGGGCCGTAACCGCGCAGGCTGGTCCGGGTCACCTGTTCCCCCTCCTGCCACCTGATTTTCCAGCACACTCAGGCAACTTTCCGTTATTTTTCAAAACCTCCAAGGAAAGAGATTCCTCCCTCACCTTTGCGCTCCTGAAAATCCAACCTGTGCTCTGACCTTGTTTTTGTCCTAATCCTCCTGTCCCCAGAGCAAAGGGTGAGAGAGGGCTCCCCTTCCCCCGCCCACGCAGGGAGGGCAGCCCGAGAAGGGTCAGGCCCTGCCCAGGCAGGAATTCCGCCTGTCCCTCCCTGTCTCTTCCCCGACTTCTAAATATGTTGCCGATTGGTTCATCTTGGGATAGGTCGTTCACTCCTGTCTCTTGGTTCATGTGAGGACACTTGGCCCGCTTTCTCCTCAGAGGGGACTCCAGGCAGCAGTGTGCCCCTGGAGCCAGGCCACACTCGGCCACCACCCCACAGAGCAGGACGGCAGTGAGGGTCCACCAGAGTGGGCAGCGAGCTCAGCTGCTCCAATACAGGGAAAATGCCAGGGCCTGGAGACAGAAGACATTGCTGTGTGAGTTTGGAGAGGTTGACAGCCCTCTCTGGGCCTCAGTGTCCTCATCTGCATAACTGGGGGTGGCTCTGCCTCCCCATGCCTGGCTGGCATCCACAGCGTCTCCTCCCTCCTTCCCATGGCCCTCTCTTTCAGAGCTGCCCCCTTCCCCTTGCCCTTCTCTTCACCCCCCAGGGCCAGCTGCTGAGCATGTGATGGCTTTCAGGTGTCCCCTTGCTTTCTGTCCCTGTAAGGGAGCATCCCAGGTGTGATGCAATCACTGGCTGCCTACCCCAGGCATCCACTCGCCCCCTCCCCTTTAGTAACAGGACCCCACTTTCATCTGGGGCAGTGGGACTCCCCGAGTCCTCAAAGGGGAAGCCTATGAATCGGCACAAACCTGTCCCCACATGGCTCTTTCTCCCCTGCTCTGTCTGGGGACAGTGGCCCAGTCCAGGTGACACATAGAGTTAAGCATCACCGTGCCTAGCCTTCTGAGGTGCCCATCTCCCTGGGGACCAAGGCAGCTGATGGACACCCGTGCATGAGCCAGGGCAGGGACCAGGAGGGCTGGGCCCCCAGAGGAAAAGCCTCAGCCCAGCGAGAGGCACGTGAGGCAGGGGCTGAGCAAAGAGGGAAATAATGCGGATGAAAGTGCTTGCAAACTGTAAAGTGCTTGCATCCAGCTAAGGAAGTACTAGCCATAGTAAACATCTTCCTGCCATGCTGTCCACAGGGCTGGCCATCATGTCTACGTGGGGCCAATGGGGAGACCAGGCCAGACTGGAGGAACTCCAGGGAAAGAAGGGGGCTGAATTCTGGTCCACAAGGCTCTGTGAGCCTCAAAAGGGTGACAAGATGAGCAGAGTGTCCTGGAAGTGGGGTGGGGGCAGGGGAGAAAGATTGGAGGGTGGGAAAAGCGGCCATGGGGCTGGGCTGAGGAGGGGACAGAAGGCAGGAACAGGTCTCACTGGGGAGGGACGCAGGGGTGGAGGTTGTCCCCAAATTCTAGGGGAAATTCATTCCTGTAGCTCAGGGGTCAGCAAACTACATTCCACAAGCTAAATCCAGCCTGCCCTCGCTTTTGTAAATAAAATTTTATTTATGCACTGTCCATGGTTGCTTTCTCATTGTTCAGAGATCGCATGGCCTGCCAAGTCTAAAATCTTTTCTGTCTGGCCCTTTACCAAGTGTCCCGACCTCTGCCGTGGCTGGCCCGCTGAGCCACTCACTTATCAATCGACAGCACCTACTAGGTGCTAACCTCGAGATAAACTCTGGCTGGAGTCATAGCGATATGGGACGTCATCCCTGCCCTCTTGGCGTCTGCAGCCCAGAGGGAGAGACTGGTAAGTAGAGGCCATCTGTCTAACCACGAAGGATTTATCACAGTAAGTCAAAGTACTGTCAAGTGTGATGGCGGGCACTCAGTCTACTGCACCACGGAGAAGATGAAAGAATGAATGCAAGGTGCTCGACAGCAGGGGAGAGTGGGAGCTCCCAGAGGCAGGGCTGGAGCCCAGGCAGAGCCTCGGGGCCAGAGGCCATGGGGCTGAGTGCTGCTGGTTTGGGCTTCAGCGGAAAGGTCACGGGGCTTGAAGCTGGGCCCGCCATCGCCAGCCTTGCATCTGAGAAGCATCCCTGCTACAGGGAGTGGCCGGGACAGGATGCCTGTGCGTAGGCAGGGGAGAGGCTGGGGCTGGGGAGGGAAGTAGGATGGGGGAACCTGAGAGGTACGTGGCAGCATCAGTAACACCTGTGGCAGATGAGAGCAGAGTCAACCGCAGAAACAACAGAGCCAGCTGAGCGCGGTGGCTCACGCCTGTAATCCTAGCACTTTGGGAGGCCGAGGCAGGCGGATTGCTCAAGGTCAGGAGTTCGAAACCAGCCTGAGCAAGACCCCGTCTCTACCAAAAATAGAAATAAATTAATTGACCAACTAAAAATATATATACAAAAAATTAGCCAGGCATGGTGGTGCATGCCTGTAGTCCCAGCTACTCGGAAGGCTGAGGCAGTAGGATTGCTGAGCCCCGGAGATTGAGGTTGCTGTGAGCTAGGCTGACGCCACGGCACTCACTCCAGCCTGGGCAACAAAGTGAGACTCTGTCTCAAAAAAAAAAAAAAAAAAAAGAAACAACAGAGCCATCCTGGGAAAGGGCGGAGGAGGTTTAGAATAAAGACAGCAAGTTCAGTTTCCTGCGTGTGGAGTCTGAGCCGCCTGTGGGACATCCGAGTTAGAGTGTCTGAAAGTTAGCAGGACACACACAGCTCCGGACTCAGAGCAGGATCTGTGCCCGAGCTACAGATCTGAAGCCTACAGGAGTGGATGCGGTCCCTGTCCTTGAGCGCTCACTGTCCAGTCAGCAAGAGACACGCATCGCTGCATCATTTCAGTGCAATACGGTAAGTGATAAAACGGATGCATGTTTGTGTGGCTCCAGGGATTTGGCCAAAAAAACGATTTAGCGGAAAGCACTTTGGCTCCCCGCCAAAGGGACGGCTGGGGACGCTTCTGCCTGCGAGGCTTAGGCTTCTCGTCCCTCTTCTGGTAAAGGCCCCTCGCTTCCCTTCAGGGAACCGCTTCTCTGCTCCCTCTAGCCCCCTCCCTTGCTGGGGCCAGCACGTGATCCAGGCCTGGCCACTCCCTTTGCAGACACCAAGGCATGACCCAAAGGCACCCAGTGAGACTCAAGCCCAGGACGGGGCCAGGACTTGGTTTCATCACCAGGACCGCTGGGTGAGGATCATGTAAGCACAGCTGGAAGGGGGGACCAAGGACAGCAGACAGAGAGCCAGCGTGGCCCTGGTGACATCACTGGAGCTTTGCCAAGTGAGCTCTGCCCTAGCCCTGGCTTGCAGAGCAGCAAGTCCCCTCACCTTCTGGTGACTGTCTTTTCAGAGAGCCAGTCTGGGACACGGCCACACCAGACGGAAACCAAAAGGCATAATAGTAATAGCATCATAGGTCATGTACACATACACACTTTGTTATTGTAATGTAAAAATATGAAAATAGATGTCTATTTGAAGTTATATATTTGTCTCTGTTGTTTACTTTTCTGGTTCATAAATGCTGCTATTTAAACAAACTGACAATAGGACTAGTTAAAAGAAGCAATTAGTACTAATTAATAGTACGGCCAATGAAACAAATATGAAAAACCCCACTATTTTTATAATGTCTCTTTTTGTCCTCTGATATAACAATTTAACTCTTTTTAAAACTCTTTATTGTATATTTAAATTCTATAGATTATATTATTGTGTCTTTTTAAGATACGTACATGTAAGACTTTTTTTTTTTTTTGAGACAGAGTCTCACTTTGTTGCGCAGGCTAGAGTGAGTGCTGTGGCGTCAGCCTAGCTCACAGCAACCTCAAACTCCTGGGCTCAAGCAATCCTCCTGCCTCAGCTTCCCGAGTAGCTGGGACTACAGGCATGCGCCACCATGCCCGGCTAACTTTTTGTATATATATTTTTAGTTGGTCAATTAATTTCTTTCTATTTTTAGTAGAGACGGGATCTCACTCAGGCTGGTTTCAAACTCCTGACCTCGAGCAATCCACCTGCCTCAGCCTCCCAGAGTGCTAGGATTACAGGCGTGCGCCACCACGCCTGGCCCTGACTTTTTAAAAGGAAAATATAAATGTAATAGGACAAATTAAGCAGATATTAGCTCTATTTAATTTTTATGAAACAACCATGATATGTTGCTTTCTGTCCCATGTAGTACGATCATCTGACTTTTCTTGTTTTCTATTCCAATAACACTTCTCAGAACTGCCTGCAGCCTTTAGGATGTGACCTTATTTTCTTTTAGGCGGTGACAAAACTGCAGACGGTGAAATGTGAAATCTGCTTTGTCCTGCAGCTCTGTGTCATCAAGCCCACAGTCTACTGCTGCCTCTTGTCAGTCCAATGTGACAACTTCAGATTAAATATCTTCACAACAAAGACCTTTCAGCATGAAATACTTAAGATTTTACTAACCAGCAGCGGCAGGTTTTTAGGCTTGAAGAAATTAGTTTATAGCTCTTCAAAAATGTCTGTCTACTTTGTATCAACAGGTTTGTTTTGGTGAACCAGCTGTTTATCAATCAGGCCCTTTTCACCTATAAATCCATCGTATGGACTATCCACGTCTAAAATGTCCTTTATTTAAAAATATTTGGAAGTACATTGGATGTTATCAGAAATTCAACTCTTCTTTCTTAAGGAAAATGCTTTTGAAATTCAGAGGAATTTGAACTTGTGAAATCAAAGTTGCACTCCAAATAACTTACAGTTTTGGTAAAGAAATTAAGGAAATCCTCTTTAATTTTTCTGTTTTTCTGGTGACTTTTTTTTTTTTTTAGCTTGAAACAGTCTTATTTCCAAAATATGAGTCATTTTATTTTACTGTATGAATTTTTGTCATAACCTACACATGATGAAAAAACTCTGATGCAGTCGGTTCTTATGGCCTCTCTGTAGATGATCAAACAGTTTTGGAGAAACGGCAAATAAATGTCTATATTACTGCAATCCCTTTCTCCATTCTCCTCCTTAATGTATTTCCAAATTAGAGAAGGACATTCTTTTCATCTCACCTTTTAAGAATATGAGTTAACGTCCTTGAAGGGACATCTGGGAGAAGTAAAAAATAAAAAAATTAAAAATGAAATATTATGCATTAACAGCAGGTCAACATTGTAACATCTTTGCCATGGACAGCAACAACGATAGCCATCTTGTAGGCACACATCTAAGCTGTCTCCTCCCATTTAAATACAATAAAAAAATTGTTATTTCACTTTCATTTTTGAGAGTTTTATTGATTTATTTACTACTTTTAGCTCTTTAAAAATGTCATTGCATTATCTTGGACCTGCATGGTTTCTGACAAGACCAGCAGTTGCTCTTACCTTGTTTCCCATGAATATAATGTGTCATTATTTTTCCCCTCTGGCTGCTTTTAGGATTTTCTCTTTACCACCGGTTTTCAGCAATTCGAATATGGTCTTCTTTGGCATCGTTCTTCTTTATGTTTCTTCTCCTTGAAGTTCACTGAGCCTCTCATATCTGTAGGTTTACAGTTTTCATCAAATTTTGAAAATATACTGGCATTATTTCTTCAAAACTTTTTTTGTTTCTGCTTCTGTCTCTTCTTCTTCTGGTACTTCCATTACACGTATGTTACACCACCGAGCCCCAACTCCTGCATAAATGCCTTCTTCACCCCCTTCAGGCTTCAACACCTCACAACTGGCCATTCCCCCTATGTGGAAGCCTTTCTTAGCCTGTTCAGGCCCTGTCACCCCATTCTGGGTCACTCCTCCCACCCTGCCACAGGGATGCCATCCTTAGGCCACTTGGGCTGCAGCGGCTCATGCTAAGCTGCTCTCCTCACCATGCTCTGGCTTGGACTCCACACAGTGGACCCCTCGGATGCCCTCCTCAACCAACTTGAGCTCTGGCCCCTGCTGCCCCCACCTCTGATATCTTATTTATTTATTTATTTATTTATTTTTTGAGACAGAGTCTTGCTTTGTTGCCCAGGCTAGAGTGAGTGTCGTGGCATTAGCCTAGCTCACAGCAACCTCAAACTCCTGGGCTCAAGCAATCCTGCTGCCTCAGCCTCCCGAGAAGCTGGGACTTCAGGCATGCGCCACCATGCCCGGCTAATTATTTCTATATATTTTTAGTTGGCCAATTCATTTCTTTCTGTTTATAGTAGACACAGGGTCTTGCTCTTGCTCACACTGGTTTCAAACTCCTGACCTCGAGCAATCCGCCCGCCTCGGCCTCCCAGAATGCTAGGATTACAAGCATGAGCCACTGCACCTGGCCTCTTATTTTTAATTTTACCGTCAAATTGGTTATTGCAGGCTGGGTGCGGTGGCTCATGCCTGTAATCCTAGCACTCTGGGAGGTCAAGGTGGGTGGATCACTCAAGGTCAGGAGTTCGAAACCAGCCTGAGCAAGAGTGACACCCCATCTCTACTAAAAATAGAAAGAAATTAATTGGCCAACTAAAAATACATAGAAAAAATTTTCCAGGCATGGTGGCACATGCCTGTAGTCCCAGCTACTTGGGAGGCTAAGGCAGAAGGATTGCTTGAGGCCAGGAGTTTGAGGTTGCTGTGAGCTAGGCTGATGCCACGGCACTCTAGCCTGGGCAACCGAGTGAGACTTTGTCTCAAAAAAAAAAAAAAAAGAAAAGAAAAGAAAAAAAAAGTTGGCTATTACAGATGTAGAGAAATGCTATTACATTTTTGTATATTGACCTTATATGTGGTGACCTTATTGAACTCTCTTATGAGCACTAATAATTTGTTGATTTTATTGAGTTTTCTTGGAATATGATTATATTATCTCCATATAATGATAATGTTATGTCTTCCCTTCTGAACTGTATACTTATTTCTTTTTTATTTGTCCTATAGCCTTGCCTATCTATGGTTTCTAATACTATGTTAAATGACAGCAGAGATAGTGGTGTCCTATTTATCAGTCTTAAAGAGCCCATATGTAGAATTTCTCCATTAACCATAGTGTTTCTGGGGGTGTTTGGTAGGTGCTTTCACCAATTTCACCAAATTCCTTCTACTCCTACTTTACTGAGTCTTAAGATAGAGATATTTAACTTTATCAAGTGCCTTAGAAAGAAAGTCAAAAGGAATTTGTTGGTGGGATATCCATGGCACATGAACTCGATGGGTGCCCGGTGAACCATGCTTGGGAATGGGCAGAAACTAGGGCAGTCTGGGGGGATGACGTCATGGCCCATAGACGGTCCTGTAAAGACATTGCCACTAAATGGCTGGGCCCTATCTTTTTAAACTCTGTCTCATTTTTTTAAAGGGATTATTTTTAAAAGCAATTTTAGGTTTACAGGTAAATAGAGCAGATAATGCAGAGAGTTTTCATCCACCCACTTTCCCCTCAAAACAGTTTCCCCTGCAATTAACATATTGCATTACTGTGATACATTTGTTACAACTGGTGACTCAATATCAATGCATTATTATTATTATTATTGTTTTTATTATTATTTGAGACAGAGTCTCACTTTGTTGCCCAGGCTAGAGTGAGTGCTGTGGCATCAGCCTAGCTCACAGCAACCTCAAACTCCTGGGCTCAAGCAATCCTCCTGCCTCAGCCTCCGAGTAGCTGGGACTACAGGTATGTGCCACCATGCCCAGCTAATTTTGTCCATATATATTAGTTGGCCAATTATTTCTTTCTATTTATAGTAGAGACGGGTTCTCGCTCTTGCTCAGTCTGATTTCGAACTCCTGACCTTGAGCGATCCACCCTCCTCGGCCTCCTAGAGTGCTAGGATTACAGGCGTGAGCCACTGCGCCCGGCCTCGATACATTATTATTAACTAAAGTACATGGTTTACATTAGAGTTCACATGTTGTATTGTACAGTTCCATGGGTTTTGACAGATGCATAATTTCAGCACCTGTGATGACGTATCATATAAAATAGTTTCACTGTCCTAAAAATCCCATGTTCTACCCATTCATCCCTCCTTCCTTCCCTGTGAATCCCTGAGACCACTAATCTTTTTACTGTCTCTATAGTTTTGCCCTTTCCAGAATGTCATATGGTTGAAATCAATATGTAACCTTTTAGAATAGCTTCTTTTACTTAGCAGTATGTATTTAAGGTTCCTCTGTGTTTTCCAGTGTCTTGATGGCTCATTTCTTTTTATTGCTGAATAATAACTCCATTGTATGAACGTATTACCGCCGTTTGTTTATCCATTCACTACTGAAAGACATTTTGGTTGCTCCTAGTTTTTGGCAATTATGAATAAAACTGCTTGTAAACATTCAAGTGAAATTTTTTGTGTGGACATTTAAGTAAAAACCTAGGAGTGCAATTGCTGGATGGTATGATAAGACTATGTTTAGCTTTGTAAGAAACTGCCAGACTGTCTTCCGAGTGGCTGTACCACATTGCATTTCCCCAGCAATGAATGAGAGTTACCATTGCTCCTCAACCACCTCCAGCATCTGATATTGTCAGTAATTTGGATTTTAGTCATTCTAATGGGTGTGCAATGACATCTCATTGTTTTAATGTGCAATTCCCAGATGACGTATGACGCTGAGCACCTTCTCATAGGTTTATTTGCCATCTGTGTATCTTCTTTGTCATAGTGCCTGTCTGGATCTTCTGCACATTTTTTTTTTTTTTTTTTTTTTGAGACAGAGTCTCGCTTTGTTGCCCAGGCTAGAGTGAGTGCCATGGCGTCAGCCTAGCTCACAGCAACCTCAAACTCCTGGGCTCCAGCGATCCTCCTGCCTCAGCCTCCCGAGTAGCTGGGACTACAGGCATGCGCCACCATGCCCAGCTAATTTTTTACATATATATATCAGTTGGCCAATTAATTTCTTTCTATTTATAGTAGAGACGGGGTCTCGCTCTTGCTCAGGCTGGTTTTGAACTCCTGACCTTGAGCAATCCGCCCGCCTCGGCCTCCCAAGAGCTAGGATTACAGGCGTGAGCCACTGCGCCCGGCCTTCTTCTGCACATTTTTAAATTGGGTTGTTTTATCATTGTTGAAGAGTTTTACGAGTTTTTGTAAAGTCCGTATATAAGTCCTTCATCAGATATGTGTTTTGCAAAGATTTTATCCTAGCCTGTGGCTTGTCTTTTCAGTCTCTTAGTGATATCTTTTGCAGAGTAAGTTTTCCATTTTAATGAAGGCTAACTTAATAATTTTTTCTTTTATGTGTCGTGCTTTTGGTGTTGCACCTAAAATCTCATTGCCAAACTCAAGGTTACCTAAATTTTCTCCCCAAACCTCAGGTGCCATCCCGTCCCTTCTCACCAGCTATTCACACTTACTTTGCATATGCACCCAAACAGGAAGTCCCAAATATCCTGAACAGTTCTTTGTACTCTGAGATGTTTCACAGAGAAAAGGACAGAGAGTGGTGTAACAGACACCCAGGTGGCCAGTACCCAGCTCTGTCACATTGCCTTCTGACAGCCAAACCTGCGAGCTGACCCCCCCCCACCCCATAGAGGTTAAGAGGCCGCCTGGGCTCAAGTCTTGAATACACCCCTTACCTAGCTGCTCTGTGCCTCAGTTTCCCCCCTCTGCCAAAAGGCAGAAACGAGAGTGCCCTCCTCCTGGGGAGGCTGGGAGCGGTGAATGAACTTATGTACGTAGAATGCTTTGAACAGTGTCTGGCACATAGTGAGCACTCAGCCAGAGCCAGCTCTTATCCTTTCATCTTCACTCCTGATTCAACGGAAGAGATAATAATCTGCTGTAAGGCTAACCTCTTTGGTGGGCTTCCAGATCCTTCCCCTCCCACCTACTCAGGGATGGCACTCTTGATCAACCCTTCTCTACTGGCTGTGATAATTGATGTCTAAACAGGCGTGCTCCCATTTAAAACGCACTCGCCCTCCCCTCCCAATATGCCAAATACCCTCCAGCTACCGCCCTCTCTGCTTCCCTTCGCCTTTCACAGCCATCAGGAGGAGTTGCCTGCACGTGTTCTCCGCAGTTTCCTCCCATCCTACTGGCCCCTGAGCCAGCTTTGAACAGCCTTCCCGCTCCCCCTCCCGGGGCTCTTCCTGGCATCATCCACGGCCTTCTTGAGACCCCATCCAGGGGGTACTTCTCAGTTCTCGGCCTGCCCTGACCACACAGCCGCAGCAAGATTTGGCCTTGCTGACCCCTTGGAGTACTGCCTAGCACCCCTCCCCCAATCCAGGGCCGCCTCCCTCTGCATTGCCTCCCACCTCTCTGCCCACTCTGTCGCAGGGGCTGCCTGGGACCTCCCCTGGCCCAGTGTTCTCTTCCTCCCTTCCTGGACCATCTCACCCATGCCGGTAGCTCCACTTACCACAAGAGACCAAAGACGTCCAATTTATATCTCCAATCCCAGCGCCTTCACTGATTTTTCAGATCCATGTAGCTTGTAGCCAACGACTGCCAGGACAGCTCCTCTAGAGGTCTTAAAGACAATGTAGCATGATCACAATTGAGCTAACAGCACAATCACTTTGGAGAACTACTCGGCAATATCTTCTAAAGCTGAACATACACACACCCAGTGGCACACAATTCCACCTTTAGGTACCCATGGCAACGGAGACACAGGCACCAAAAGACATGTATGAGAATGCTCAAAGCAGCACCACTCACGACAGTCCCAAACTGGAAACTCCCCAAATGCCCAGCCACAGTGCAACACATAAATAAGTGGCAATGTATTCATAGAAAGAATACCCACATACAGCGATGAAAATGAATGATCTAGAAATATGTCCAACAATATGGAATAAATCTCACAACATCATGTTGAGCAAAAGAAGCCAGGCACAAAAGAGTACAGCCCTTGGTGTCCGTGGGAGACTGGTTCCAGGAATTCCCTCAATACCAACTCTGCAGGTGCTCAAGTCCCTGATATAAAATGGAATAGTATTTGCATATAGCCTAACCACATTCTCCCACACACTTTAAATTACCTCTAGACTACTTATAATACCTCGTGCAATGTAAACGTTATATAAATGATTGTTAACACTGTATTGTTTAGGGAATAAAGACAAGAAAAAAAAGTCTATATGTCCAGTACAGACCTTTTCTCTGCGTATTTTGGATCCAGTTGGTTGAATCCATGGACGTGGAACCCTTGGATACAGACAGCTGATGGCGTATACTATATATTTCCATTTATATAAAAGTCAAGGATATGCAAACCTGGTCTATGGTGCTAGGAGTGGAGACAATGTTTACCCCTGAGGGGAAACAGCTGGAAGGGAGGGTGAGGGGCTTCTGAGTGCTGGGGATGTTGTCTTCTAACCTGCCGTTCACCCCAGGTGCTGGTTATACAGCAGAGTTTGATTGTGCAAGTTCATTAATTACGACCTGTGCACTTTTGTGCACGTATGTTAGACCCCAAAGAATAGTTAAAAGAAAAAAAAAACCCTAGATGTATCTTCTTCCCCATTAAGCAACCCCTCTTTCTGGTGTTCTCTCTCTTTCACAGAATGGCCCCAACTTTCTACTCAGTTGCCCAGATCAGAAACTTGGGGGTCATTCCCCACGTTCCCCTGTCCCTACCACTCACACCCAGTCCATTCCTAAGCCGTGTTGCTCCAACCTCCTCACTATGGCTCATATCTACCCACCCTCTGCACCCTACTACCTCTTCCTTAACCCAGACTCTGTGTCCCCCTACCTGAGCTCCTGCAGTAGCCTCCTATCTGGGGCCCGATCTTGTCACCTCTGATTCATTCCCACACAGAAGCCAGAAGGACCCTTTTAGAATGAAAATCCAATCATGATTCTCCCCTGGTTAAAATCTTTCAATTGCCTGGTGCAGTGGCTCATGCCTGTAATCCTAGTACTCTGGGAGGCCGAGGCAGGAGGATCACCTGAGCTCAGGAGTTCGAGACCAGCCTGAGCAAGAGCAGGACTCTGTCTCTACCAAAAATAGAAAAAAATTAGACAGGCGTGGTTGTATCCAGCCGAGTAGTCCCAGCTGCTCCAAAGACTGAGGTGGAAGGACCGCTAAAGCCCAGGAGTTTGAGGTTGCAGTGAACTATGATAATACCACTGCACTCTAGCCTGGGCGACAGAGCAAGACTCTGCCTCAAGAAAAACAAAATTTTCATTGTTTCCCCACAGCCTCTAAATAAAGCCCATTCTCCTGCTCCAGGCTTCCAGGTGTGCTGAGTCCTGGGTCTCTGACTCCACGCCTGCTTCACCTTTAGGCAACCCCTCCCTCCGATTCTATGCTCCAGGCAGTCCCATGAACCTTTGCGCAGGCTTTTCCAGGGGCTGGAAACCCTCTTCTCTCCCTCACCCCTGCTTTTCCCAGCCAAGTCCCACACATCCCTTAGGTCTCAGTTCAGATGTCCTCCTGGCTCTGTGAGGAGTTTAGGCCCATTGGGCTGTCACAGTGGCATGTGCACACGCGACAGTACACACCGCATGATAGTGAAACTGTCGCTATGTGTCCACTTCCCCCGCTGGGATGGGGGCTCCATGGAGGGGGCACCGCGTCTGTCTTGTTCATCATGACATCCTCTGCTCCTAGCGCAGGGGTCTGACTCGGGGGTCTGATACGTGGCAGAGGCCCAGCAAAGGTTTGTTGAATGGGTGATGACTCCCGATGTCTAGGCCGCAGAGTGCTGGAGGCCTGGGGTGTGTCTCCAAGGTGGTTGGTAAGAAAGTAGACAGGAGACAGGAGTTCACTCTTTTTTTTTTTTTTTTTGAGACAGAGCCTTGCTTTGTTGCCCAGGCTAGAGTGAGTGCCGTGGCATCAGCCTAGCTCACAGCAACCTCAAACTCCTGGGCTCAAGCAATCCTCCTGCCTCAGCCTCCCGAGTAGCTGGGACTACAGGCATGCACCACCATGCCCGCCTAATTTTTTCTATATATATTAGTTGGCCAATTAATTTCTTTCTATTTATAGTGGAGACGGGGTCTCGCTCTTGTTCAGGCTAGTTTTGAACTCCTGACAGGCGTGAGCCACTGCGCCCAGCCTAGGAGTTCACTCTTGAAAGACAAGAGTCCTAGAATTTAGCATCATGGAACATGGGCCTGAAGGGACCTCAGAGGCCACCTGATAGTCCGTTTGTTAATTTACAAATGAGAGACCCAAGGGAACAAGCCACTAGATGGATAAAGATTGGGGGGAAGAAGGAGATGTGATAGTCACAGAGTAAAGTAAAGTGATGATGAGAAAGGAATATTTAGTGCTGAAAGGTGGCCCACTTCCGGGCCTCCCCCGCGGAGCCGGACACTGGCCTCCTTATATCAACCACTAGATGGCGCCAGATCCCCAGACAAGGGAGAAAGCAAGGTCAGCCTGGCTCACCCTCTGTTCATCCTCCTTCCTGCGTCCCCCCCTCAGGCCTGGCTCTCTGTGAGCCCAGATGCTGTGCCCCTGCCCAGGTGGCATGATACCTGAGCTCTGGGGGGCAGCTTGCTTCAGCAGCATAACTTCTCTCAGGCCAGAGACACGGTGGGCAATGGACCTTGACCTGGGCATGGGCCAGCACTGCCCTTTCTCCCAGAGGCCCTGGACTCAGGCTGCCCCACGGCAACTCTCTACCAGGGGCAGGACTGTGGCCGGGCTGGCACCTGCTCATCTTGTTGGCCCAGGCAAGGTAGGGCGTGTGGCACTGGTCCCACTGCATCCTCTGGCTACCTTGTCACCCTAGCTGGCAGGTGCCCACCCAGCAGGTGATGGCTCCATCCTGCTGGCCTGACAAGCCCCTTTGGGGCCACTCCTGGCCCCATCTGTGAAGCTGCTCCTGCTCCTCCCCTGGAGCCTCCAGTTGTCCTGACCCTGCCAAGTATGCCTCAGCCTCAGCCAGGGGTCCACTAGAGCAGTGCCAGGATGATTCAGCCCCTCTTCAGTAATAGGGAGTCTCATTTATTCAGTCAACAAACATCTACTGAGCGCCGTTCTGGGTGTCTGGAAGGTAGTGGTAAAGTGGATGGGCACAGTCCCTGGCTTCCAGGAGCATGCATGGGGGACCAGATGCTAACCTCACATTATCAAATAATTGTTTTATTACTTATTTAAGTTTCTAACGTCGCAGTTTCAGTCTGTTTCTAGAACTCTTAGAATGTTCTAAGCAGGATGGAACTGAGACATTATCCTAATATCACCCACCACGCTTTCAAGATTCCAGGACTCCAGACTTCCAGCCCAGCGCTCATTCACTTCCAGCGGCAGCCACAGGCCGGGGTGGGGGTGAGGAGGGAAGGGTGGGGGGCTCTTGAGAAAGGTAGACTCCCCCAGCTCTGAATCACCTGCTCCTTCTTGGTCTTGGCTGATGAATGAATGAACCCCCAGAAGGGTCTTGCCCAACGCTGTCCCTTCTCTGGGGAGCTGGGGGCTCCGAAGCAGGCCCCGCCCGCCTCCCCGCTCCCGTCCCGGGAGGGAGCCGGCCCGCCCAGTGCCCTTCCTGCCCCCAACGCCGCGGGCTCTCATGGCACCCTCTTGGCAGCAGAACAGAGGGCACCCAGAGCGGGTGGCAACTCGCCCCGCCAAGGGCTCGGAGCGGCGGGCCATGGGCGCTGGGGGGACGCGGAGATAGACAGACAGATAGCGCTCCCCTCGCCCGCCCCCGCCCCCACCTTTCCCACGCGGCAGCCTCCGGGAGCGGCCGGGCCGGGCGGGCATCCACTCCTGCCCCTCGGCCCGCGGGCTGTGCCCTCGGTTTCCGCCAACTGCAGCTCTCGAAGCCCTTGGAGCCCCAAGCAGCCTGCCGGTGGGGGGTCTGACTTGGAAAGGGGGCACAGAGCCCCTTGCGCATGTCTCTGCCGGGCAGTGGCTACCGAGACCCTTCCTGGGGCTTGGCGAGGCGCCGGGCTCGCAGAGCCCAGGAGGACCACTAGGTGGCGCGCTGGCACCGCGTGTCCTCGACGCGTTCGCCCGGCTAGGCCGGGCTAGGGGACAGGAGCTTGGAAGGGGCGGGCTAGGAACTGAGTTTGGAGGAGGCTTCCCTCCCCCAAAGAAAGACGGAGAGCAGATTCGCAGGTGGAACGGAGATACGGAATTGGGACTAGGAATTGGGAACGGCTAGGATGACCTGCGGGCCTGGCCTTGGGGGTTAGACAGAACTAGGAGCTGGGGGGCAGAGGAGTCCCCAGGGAGGGGAAGCGGTTATTCAGGACCTTTATGGGGAAGGAGTTGAATGGAGCATCACACCTCCCAGCCCATGGGGACTGGGCAGGTATTGGGAAGTCTACAGACACCTGCACACAACTACACATTCACACAGAGGTGGCCCTCCACTGGCCTGCACACACTGCCACTTTCTCCCAGGTACTCCTGCACGCACATATATCTGTGCGCACTGCGGAACACATGAAATCCTTACTTTACACACTCAAGTACACCCACCCCATGCACCTGATCCCTAAACATGTCCACACTCCCCAGTGCTGTCCCATGATAGACAGAATCTGCCCCCAGACCAGTGGGGGCACACGGCCATAGAGCCAGCCTGTGTCCCACCCAACCTCATGGGGACCTCAGGTCCCTCACTCCCTCCAGCAAGCCTGAGCCGTCTCTGAAACTGCACAGTTAATAGTTTTGGAGATAGCTCTGGTATCTCCAGACAGGCTGTGCACCCACCCTCCCCATCAGTCCCTAAATCCACACATGCCTGCCCCCCTGCTCCAGTAGGGTCACCTCAGGGCCAAATTACATCTTTCATAGACCCAAGGCACTTTTGCCTGGTGGGCCCCTTCTTCCATAAAAAAGAAGTTTTAATTACTTTTATGACTACATTGCTATAAAGACAAATATCATATATTCAAACATTTTCTTCCACCTAAAAATTTGTTTTTCTTTTCTTCTGACTTTAAGAGAAATTAAAACATTTTCATGGGCCCTGAGTCCTCACCACTTTGGGCACGTTAGTCTGCCTGTCATTTGCATACCACACATACACACACACACACACTCACACTCACACCCCAACTCAGACCACCTCCTTCCACAAACACCCAATGGGCAAATTCCCCTCCCTCCCCAGCCCACCTAAGCCCACCTCCCACCCCCAGCCAGGGAAACAGACAGGCTGACAGAGCCTGGGGGCTCTGCTGGAGCGACGGGAGAGCCGCGAGGGGCGTGTGTGTGTGTGTGTGTGTGTGTGTGTGTGTGTGTGTGTGTGTGTGTGTGTGTGTGTGAGGTTTGGGTAACAACAAAGAATGAGGGAGAGAAGGAGGGAGGGGAGAGAGCACGGGGAGAGGGAGAGCGAGCGAGAGCGCGAGAGCATGTTTTGCCTGGAAGGCAAGACTCGCGGCCAATCAGCGCGCAGGAGCCTCCCTCTTCCACTCCACTATTGAGTCTATAACCGGCTGGCCGGGCGGAGCAGGCAGCATTTGACTGTGGCTTGGGACGCGACGAGAGGCGTGCAGCGACCGCCGGCCCGCCGGCGATGGTGTAAGCCCCCTCCGCCTCCGCCTCCCCGAGACGCGGCCGGGCCCTCCCCTCGCCCTCTGGACACACACCCCTGCCTGGTCTCCTCCGCCTCCCCTGCGCTCGGGTCCGCGTCGGCGCTGCTCAGCGGAGGCCAGCCCCAGGGAGGTGCACGGCCGCCAGGATGAGTGGCTCCTTCGATCGCAAGCTCAGCAGCATCCTCACCGATATCTCCAGCTCGCTTAGCTGCCATGCGGGCTCCAAGGACTCGCCCACGCTGCCCGAGTCTTCTGTCACTGACCTGGGCTACTACAGCGCTCCCCAGCACGACTACTACTCGGGCCAGCCCTACGGCCAGACGGTGAACCCCTACACCTACCACCACCAGTTCAACCTCAACGGGCTTGCGGGCACCGGCGCTTACTCGCCCAAGTCGGAATATACCTACGGAGCCTCCTACCGGCAATACGGAGCCTACCGGGAGCAGCCGCTGCCCGCCCAGGACCCAGGTCAGGACCGTGGGGGTCGCCCGGAGGGTGGGAGACACTGGAAGGTTCCCGAGGGAGAGAAAGGTGGGGAATAGAAACTGAAATCTAGGGGGGTGGGGTTGAAGGTAAGAAAAGTACTGCCTGGAGTTAAACCGGGTGGGCGAGATGACCCCCAGAGGGGCCAGGCGACCTTCCAGCTCCGAGGCTGCGAGCGTCTGGGACACGGCGCACGGCGCGCCGCGGTCCGGGTGAGGATCCCGGCGAGCTGGGAGAGGAAGGAAGGAGAGGGCTGTGGGTTGTCAGGGAACCTCCTGATCGAGGTGATTTCGCGGGCGCTTCAAATCGAGTCGCAGAGGACTGGAAGTTCTAGGGACCCTCCTTTGGATGTGAGACGGGAGACCGCGAGTAGTGAGGGGGACGTGGAAAAAGAGCCACCAAAGTTACAGAAGAATGGGGGGAAGCAGCGATCGAGAAACAGAGAAGCCGAGAAAGAGAAAGGTGGAGACAGCAAGAGAGAAAAAGACTGAGCGAGAGAAAGGACGGAAGAGAGGAAAGGAAGGAAAGAAGGAAGGAAGGAGGTGAAAGAAAGAAAAATAAAGAAAGAGAATCTGTACTATCCTTGCAACTTTCTGAGAATCTAAAACTACTCTAAAATAAAAAGGTCAAAGAGGGGTGCGGGAAGAGAGAGAGAACAACGCCGACAAGGTGGGGCTGAGATGGGGGCGGCCGGCCGACGGGGGCGAGGGGCCGCGAGGCGGGGCGCGAGCCGGGAAGGCGTCGTGAGCAAAGCCGCGCCGGTCCTCGCCCCGCGGTGCTGGCGCTGGGGACCGCGCTCCGGGGCCGGGCGCGGAGCTGGGAGCGCCGCGTCGCGGGCGGCCGCCGGCTCCAGTTCCGTCGCCGTGGCTCCCTCCTGGGCCTCGGGCGGCGGGGCGCGCAGCCTGGAAATCCAGGGGCGAGTCGGTGGGCCGGAGGGAGGGCGTCCCCCGGGGCCCTGGCCGGCGCCGAGTCGCAGCCCATGCTGAGCGGCCCCCGCCTCCGCCCGGTTCGTTCCCGCAGTGTCGGTGAAGGAGGAGCCGGAAGCTGAAGTGCGCATGGTGAACGGGAAGCCCAAGAAGGTCCGAAAGCCGCGCACGATCTACTCCAGCTACCAGCTGGCCGCCCTGCAGCGCCGCTTCCAGAAGGCCCAGTACCTGGCGCTGCCCGAGCGCGCCGAGCTGGCTGCGCAGCTGGGCCTCACGCAGACACAGGTTGGTGGGGGTCGCTCGAGGGCCACGGGGGCCGGGTGGGGGCGCGCGGGAACCCGGGTTCCCCAGTCGCTGCGGAGCCTCGCTGGCCTTTTAAGAGCCCTCCCTGTAAACTCCTGGAACTCTTGTCTGTGGGAATCGGGGCCTGCAAGTCTCAACTTCTGCAGAAAGTTGTACGTTAGCACGTGTACATAGTTGTGAACCTGTGCAACTGTGTATGTCTGTCACCAGGAGAGGTGCCCTCCTCCGCCGCCCCAGAATCCCCAGCTCCCAAGTCCCCCTGCAGTGCAGGTCACTTAGTAAAGTCCCCTCGTGCCTCCCCTCCAGGCTAGGTATGCAAGCATGGGGTGTCTGTGTGTGCCTATACGTGGGGTATGTGTTTGCACACGTGCTGCGGGTCTGCATGCAGGAGAGGATGCTTCCGGAAGGAATGCCTCCCTTCAGGGGTCGTTGTGTATGAAGATGGGAGCACATGTGTGTGACTGTGCACCCTGGTGACTGCACACACAAAAATGTGTGCTTTCATCAAAATAGCACATTCCTGCTCAGCACCCAAACACTCCACCCCTGCCTCTGCCAGGAGTCAGGAGGGGAAGTTCCCTACCTGAGGGACTCAAAAATGGGAGCCCCACCCCCACCCTTGGTCTGTCCCTAAAGCCCCCAGCAGCCTGTCACTGCTAAGGGGAGGAGTGTCAGATGCCTGGCTCCCTGCAGGCGTTGACAGGCGACCTCCATCATGGCTGTGGCTGCCTGCGTGGGGCCTGGTCCGCTGGGAATCTGGGTCACCTGGCGAGGAGGAGCTGATTCATTGTTTGTACCAGTCACGGGGTGGGGAGCGAGTGGCAGCGGGGAGGGGGTGATACCCCAAGGGAAATTTGGGGAATCATGGCTCATCTGCTCGTGAATCCTCAGGTCACCCCCATTCCCAAGCTGGAGCCCAGGAGGACTTCTCCACGCCCGAGCATGTGAACCTGGGTGCTCGTGTCTGTGGGTGTTTACCTGGGTGGGTCTGTGTGTGTGTGTGTGTGTCTTTGCAGTCTGCGCCTGGAGTCTGTGTGAGGCTGTGACGGTGCGTGGTCGAGTAGGGAGATGTGGGTGTGGGTGTGTTGTCTCTGGGTTTTTTGTTTGTTTCTTTTCTTTTCTTTTTTTTTTTTTTTTTGAGACAGAGTCTCACTTTGTTGCCCAGGATAGAGTGAGTGCCATGGCGTCAGCCTAGCTCACAGCAACCTCAATCTCCTGGGCTCAAGCGATCCTGCTGCCTCAGCCTCCCGAGTAGCTGGGACTACAGGCATGCGCCACCATGCCCGGCTAATTTTTTCTATATATTTTTAGTTGGCCAATTAATTTCTTTCTATTTATAGTAGAGACAGGGTCTCGCTCTTGCTCAGGTTAGTTTTGAACTTCTGAGCTCAAACAATCCGCCGCCTTGGCCTCCCAGAGAGCTAGGATTACTGGCATGAGCCACCACGCCCAGCCTGTGTTGGTCTCTGTGTACCTGCGCGCCTCCGCTTCTGGGTGTCTAATGTGAACCAAGTGCCACAGACTGCCCCTCTCCACTGGGACTGCCTTCTGCTGAGTGCTTACTGCATGCCAGGCTACTTTAAGTTTCCTCTGTGACCTAGCTTATTTGAGCTTCGGAATGACCCTGTGGGGGAGGTAATAGTGCAGTTCTCATCCTCATCCTCATTTTGCAGATGAGAAGAAGGCAAGAACCAGAGAGGTTAAGTAATTTGCCCAAGGTCACACCTAGTAAGTGGCAGAGCAGAATTTGCACCCAGGTGGTCGAATGTTCCTAACCACGGTTCTCTCCCGAATGGAAGGAAGATGGGCATGTGGCAGTCAGGACGTCCGGGTTTTGCCTGGTTCTTGTGTGAAACTGGGTGCTGGCCCTGCCTTCTCTGGGCCAGGTTCCTCTCGGGGGTTTTCTTCAGCATTCCGAGAGGCTAACCAGCTGCCCTTCTCTTCTCCGGCCCAGGTGAAAATCTGGTTCCAGAACCGCCGCTCTAAGTTCAAGAAGCTCTACAAGAACGGGGAGGTGCCCCTGGAGCACAGTCCCAACAACAGCGACTCCATGGCCTGCAACTCACCACCGTCACCCGCCCTCTGGGACACCTCCTCCCACTCCACTCCGGCCCCTGCCCGCAGCCAGCTGCCCCCGCCGCTCCCCTACAGCGCCTCCCCCAGCTACCTGGACGACCCCACCAACTCCTGGTACCACGCACAGAACCTGAGTGGACCCCACTTACAGCAGCAGCCGCCTCAGCCGGCCACCCTGCACCACGCCTCCCCCGGGCCCCCGCCCAACCCTGGGGCTGTGTACTGAGCACCCACCTGGCCTGTAGCCCCCAACGAAGGACCCCGGGACCAGGCAAGAGGCGCCTCCGTCCTAGCTGACACTCAGGAATAATCGAGGAGCACAGGGGAAAGGCGCCCCCTTTCCCTCCTTCCTGCCCCTTCTTCCAGGGACCCAAGAGCTTCCAGATGAAATCTGCATGGACCAAGGATGTCCCCTGAACCTCCCTCTCCCTGCCTAGACACGGGGGTGTTCCTCCAGATGTTGGGGCATGCTACCCCAGTGGGGACATCTGTCCCTCTTCTGCTCCAGGAGCCTGGATTGGCTTTCAATGGCTCATCACCTTCTAGCTTCTAAAACCCAGTACCTGTTCCCAGACTGAAGACCTTGGGGACTGGGGGACTGTGGAGGGTTTGCAAGTCCGGCCTGGGCCAGGGCACCAGGTACTACGGATCCTACAACCTGTCAGACCTGGTTCCTCCTGTGCCACCTGTGGCCTCCCCCCCCCTCGCTTGAGTGGCCCCTCTGCCAAAAAGACATTGGATGTCGTGACTGGGACTCAGGGTGGTGACCTGAACTAGCCCCCACCCTGCACTTCTATCCCTCATTTAAGGTTTGAGGGTTAAACCAAAGAAGCCCCCAAATTGAGGGAATCTTTTAATATTTGTGGTTTAAGAGGAAAGAACTAAATGGGCCATCTCTCTCCTCTCTCCCCCTCTGTCGGGAGAGAAGGAAGGGTGAATCTCAGATGCTTTTCCTAAGGACCTATTTCTTCTTCCATGTACAGGACTTTGCACAACTTTGGTTTTAAAAGCTGTTGAAAAATAGGAAAACAAAGGGCATTGTTAACAGATAGGACCAAATCTCCCCTTGCGCGGGCACCTCCATCCTGCCCCTGCCCCCCACCTCACCTCCTCCTCTCTCCCAGTAAGTCGGCAGTTTTGGCACCAAACCCCACATCTCCAAGGAGACATACCAGGCAAGACAAACCCCTAAATACCCTGTTTCCAGTGGCCTTGGAAACAGATCACTCCCGAGCTAGAGAACGTCCAGTGAAGTGCGCAGGATAGAAGGGGAGGGGTCATTCGTGCCTTTTGGGGTAAGGGGTGGCTGCCTGGAGGGCTGATGGCACTGCCCCCATGTCACCGACCCAGACATCCCCCCAAAGCTAACCTTCCTCCACCTGTGATATGGTAAAGCATCAAGAAAAGGAGAGGTAGAAGACCATAGTGATATATAAAAATGTATTTTTTTAAGAGCCACAGAGAGATGCAGCCTCCTCCCTGCTGTGGTTTCCTATTTATGTGACCCGCTCCTCCTGGACGCATGTCCCTGTGTGCTGTGAGCTGAGAGAAAGAGCCGTGTGGGCTCTGGCTGATTTGGGTTCATGGGAGGTGTAGGAGCCAGGAGAGACATGGTGGGTCTCGAAGAGTCCCACCCAGGGGGACAGGAACGAAGCCATCTCCCACCCCCTCCCAGCCTTCTCACTTCTGCTTTCTTACTGGACCCATCTTTATATATAATGTTAATAAAAAAGAAGAAAATAACCACTGAGCTCTTTGAACTGGAGGCTGGTGGCAGCTCTTTTGGGGAGGGCCTGGGAGTTAGGGAAGGTGTTTGATGAGGAGGGACTCTGAGCCTCGAGGGGCTCCTAGGGGACGCAGAGCCCCAGGGACCCACTGCAGAGATGTGGGCTAGGCCTAGCCCTGCTGGCAGGTGCTCCTGACCCCATGGCTGCCCCCAGTCTGGGCAGGTCTGGGTGGGAGGCTCCCAGCCATGGCCTCCTCCGTGACTCCACTGTGCTTGGTGGCGTGGCGTTCCCTGTCAGCCAGCTCCCTGGGCAGCGCCGCCGCAGCCGCCGCTGGCGGGGTGACCTCTGAGCTACTCTTTGATCTTGAGCTCACATACAGACATGCTTGCACACGTGTGTAAACCCCCTGTCTCCACACCCAGGCACTCCCGGCCCCTCACCCTCCTGTCTGCCCCTTCCAGCCTGGGGTGAGGGTGGAGCCCAGGGACACCACTGCTCCCTCAGCTGGCAGGGACCTGGGCCACCGGGATCCAGGCCGGGAGCTGGTGGGGGTGGAGAGGCTCCGTGTTTACCTTCTTGGGGAGGGCTCAGGCCCTGACTCAGAGCCTTCTTGCTGTCACCACCCTCCTCTCCTAGGTGCTCAACTGCAAAGCTTTGGAGACCGAGAGCTGGAGGTGGTAGAATGAATGGAGGTGTGTGCGAGTGACACATCTTGGCACAGATGGGAGACAGCGTGAGTGTGTGTACACACCTGGGAAGCTACCTCCCGCTTTCATACACACGAACCAAGACCAGAACAATATCTCTCCACTGTCATACACACATGGACTCCCATCTGAGGCCAATGTGTCATCGTCTGCAGGCACAGCTATAGACAGAATCACACACCTGAGACACATCAGCATCACACAAACTGCAAAGCCAAAGCCTTAACACTAAAGAGACATAGGCTCTCCCACACTTAGGTGGCACAAACACTCAAGTCACCCGGTGTCACACACACAGAGAGGCAGAGGAAGCTCCCTGTAATGGAAAAGTTGGATAGAAAATCAGCAACGCCACCCAGCAGCCGAGGTGACCCAGCTCAGCCTGGAACCTCCCTGTCAGGCCCTCAGTTTCCTCATCTGTCAATGGGGTAGCAGTCCCCACCCTGCCGGCTGGGGCTGTTGTTGCAAGGCACAACGCTGAATAAGGAGGAGAAGGCAGACAGAGTGGGTCTCAAGCTCAAAAAGGGACTTGGTAGACAGTCACAGCCACGCAGATGAGGGGTTCTCCTGGCAGGGCTCCAGAGCTGGGGGGACCCAGCCCCCCTCCATCCTGCCCCCTCTCAAAGGCAGGCCCTTCCCTCCCCCCACGCTCGAGGGAGGCGGAAGGGAGGAGGGCCGCCAGCCCACAGACGCCGCCAGCCAGCCGGGCTGGCAAGGGTTAAGGTGGCAGCTGCCAGGCGGGGCTGAGCTGAGCAGTTTGGTTTGAGGGCTGCGTGCAGGCAGAAGCAGCGAGGCGGCAGCCGGGCAGACTTGCTGGAGACACTGCATTTTATTAGGGCTGGGCTGCCAGCAAAGGGAGGGAGAGGGAAGAGAAGGGCAGAAAGAGAGAGGAAGGAAGGAGGGAGGCTGGGCGGGCAGGCAGGCGGCTTCGGGATGAAAGGATGTTGTAAGCTCCCTAATTCCTCCCAGCTCATCCCTGCTCTGTCGGGCTGGATTAACTGCCCAGGTGACCTCCTGCTGGGGTCAGCCCCACCCCCGACCTCCCCTTCCTCCTCTCCTCACCTCTGGGCCAGGCAGGTCGCCCTCTTCACCAGCCCTGGTGGGGGACCCACAGGGACAGGGGCCTGGGCGTGGGACCTGGCAGGGTGTCGGGGTAGGGCTGCTGAGCCCATCTTCCGCCAGATGCTTCTTGACTACACCCACTGCCTCATGTTGGCCTTCAGGGAAGAAGGTGGGTGTGCTAGGGAACCCCAGTCTGCCCTGAGAGTCACTGTGTTCCAAACCTTAGAAACAGCTGGCATTTGCTAAACTCCTGAGTATGTGATCCTCACAATAGCTTGGGAGGTGGGTGGCATAGTGTCCATTTTTCAGATGGGAAAACTGAGGCTAAAATGTTCGGTCTCTGCCAAGTTCACCTACCTAATACTTGGCAATGCTGGGATTTGAACCTAGGTCTGTCTGGAGAATGAGTGCTCTTAATGGGCTTTTTGGAGTCTCAGTTCACTAAGACACCCCAGGGCAGAGTGTCCAGAGCTGGGCCCGCTGCAGCCCCACCCGCCCCAGCCACCCAGCCTTCCTTCCTGGGTTCATCCCTCGGAAGAGAACTGGAGAGGGGAGGGCTGCTTCCCCAAGGCAGATCCTAGGAAATCCTTAATGCTGTGGTTAGGAATGTGCACACTGGAGTCACAAGTCAGCTGACCTGGATTTGGATCCTGCCTCCACTTTATTGGCTGTGTGACCTTGGGCAAGTCACTTAACCTTTCTAAGCCTCAGTTTCCTCATTGTAATATAGGCATAATGCTACCTACCTGGCAGCGTTGTTGAGAGGATTAAATGGGATAATGTGAGTAAAATGATTAACAAGGCACCCAGCAGACAGTGAGTCGTACTCAGTGCGTGGAAGTGGCTGCTGACAATGGTGCCGGGGAGATGGGGCTCACTCCCCACCCACCTCGCCTCCTGCCCCGTCCAACTCCCCACACCCCGGATTTGGCCCCAGACCCCTGGCCCCACTTTGGTTGATCCACCCCTCTCTAGGTGCACTCAATAAAAGGAATAAGTCAACCAATATTTATTGAACACCTGCTGTATGCCAGGCACAGCTCTAGGAGGCAGCCCACCAGATGACCAAAACCTGGGGAAGGAAGGCACAGACCCTGTGCCAGGAGCCCCAGGGCCAGAAGCAGGCCCACCCTGGAGAGGCCCACAGCTGGGCACATGTGACACAGTCCAGGGAGGACAGGACGGACTGTCAGAGGAATGGGGCAGGGCAGCTGGGGTGGGTGGGAAGGAAGCTTGGGAAGACTTTGTGGGGAGTGGTGGCATTTGAATTATGCCTTGAAAGAAGATGGGGGTCTGGGGAACATAATCCCTGGAGACCCCAACAGCAGAGTGGCTCCCCCTCCAGGACTCTATGGGGTCAAGAGAAAGGAGGCTTGCGGGAGAGCCAGGAAACAGCAGCCTGTGGTCATGCTAGGGCCACTGTGGAGGGAGGTGGGCACCAGCCAGAGGGTCCCTAAATCCTTTCCTGCATGCAGGGCTCAGAGAAGGACCAGGGTCTGACTGTTCGCAGCCCCTCAGGTATGCTGGAAAACTCCCTGACACCTTGAACTTGGGGGTTGGGGGGAAGCTCCAGTCCCTTTTTTGGGAGAAGATAGCTCCTGCCCTTCTCCCTTGGGGAAGTGGATGAGAAGAATGGTCTCCAGCTCTGTCTCTGAGGTCCCCTCCCTGGAGAGCATCCCAGGCACTAGCGATCCTGGAGACGCCACCCAACTCAGTCCCCTCAGCATCACACTGCACAGAGGCTGGGTAATGGGAGTGGAACGGCGTGATTCTGGGCAGCTGAGAAAGGACGCTTGAGGCTCAGCTCCCAGCCCCTCCCCTAGCTCCCAAGACCCTAGGTGAGGGCCTGGTTGGCTAAGCCGGTTGTGTTGTGTCCTGTCAACTGTCAGAGGGGAAGGGGAGAAGGGAGGACCCAGGAGGGGGGAGCAGAAGGGGGGGACTCCAGCCAGCACCCTGGCCTCTGTTTTTCCAGCTTTAATTGTAGCGTTAATCACCTTAATAAGCTGTTTACCAACTACCCAGCAGCCTGAGACTCAGAAGCCAGAAAGTGCTTGGAGATGAGTTTCCGAGGCCCCAGGGAGGGGGGGCAGGAGGAGGATGCTGGGGGCCCTGGTGGGGCTGGGGCAGAGGGAGGGGTGGGGGCTGTGGGAGAAGGCTGGGCCAGAAGTCGGGGACCCCAGCCTCACACTCCACCCCCAGAAGCCCTCGAGGTCACTTCTTCAGGGAAACCTGGATCTCCAACCTGGGTCCCCAGCCCCTGTCTTTCTCTTGTCCCTCCGCTGTGCTTGTCACCACCAACTCAGGGACTCTTTCCAGGCTCTGTTCTCTCTGCATGGAGGCAGAGCCTGCATGGCGCCTTCTTTATTGCTCTGCCCAGCTCACAGCTTGGGCACGAACCATGTAGAGTAGTTTTGTTCACCCTGGGGAGGGCTGCTGGGCTGTAAGGCGAGGGACCTGGGGATGCCTTTTATACCGAGGTCCCTGGGGCAGAGCTGGGGAAGGACCTGAATGGGGGCATCGGGAATGAGGGCAGGGACTTGAGCATGTTCCCCTGGACACCTCCCGCACGCCCACCTGGTGCCTAGCACAGGCTGGAATGACAAGATGCTCGGTGAACATCAAATGCATGAATGAATGAGTGAAGCAATAGCTCTTGTGACCCCTCGCACAGTCCCTCTCTCAGCACCAGGAGAGGGGCTGAGAGGCTGGGGGAAATGCTAGGCCGCTGAGTATGAAATGGGACATGGCAAGAGCAAAGCCCAGCACCCAACAGCTACTCCCTCCTGGGCCACTGTGGAAGTTGACAGTGATTACACTCTCACTGGGTATTATCTCATCTAATTATCAGGAAGCAGGCCCGGAGAGACTGTGTGACTTACCCAAGGTCACATAGCAAGTGAGGGGCAGTGCTCTGAGTGCTGGGGCTCCTCTGCCTATCCCAGGCCACATCCAGACAGGTGCCACTGAGTAGGCTCTCAAGCCCTGCAGAACTGAGAGTGTCCCCCAGATAATGAGCAAGTGGCCAGACGTTCTGAGGCCCCTGTATGCTTTTCTTCAAGGGGCCTGGTCGGCTGGGGAATCCAGGAGGCCTCCTGGGGGTGGGAGAGAGTATGGAACGGCCTGCTGAGCCCTGGCGGAGCTCTGGGAAGCTCAGAGGCCCAGGAAGCACTTGGGAAGGGTCTGGGTCTCCTGGCTGCTCTCTGCTGGAGCTGGGAGTCAGAGAGGAGGGGCGTGGGGCCAGGGCAGCGGCACAGGCACCCTGGAAGAAGTCAGACCTGGGGAGGGGGACTGAGGGGGGTGGGACCTTGAGGCCCAAATTCCTGGGTTGTCTCCTGGGGCAAATCGGAGCAGGATTGGAAGTGTCTGCTGAGTAAGCAAGGAACAGACTCCACACCCCGGAGGATTAGCTGGAGCGGGGGAAGGGCGTCCCCCACCTCAGGCAGTTCACCTAGCACCTGGCAAATGGCAGCAGCGAGCCCTTCCCTGCGCACTGAAGGCGCCTGGCCACGTCATGCAACGCGTGTGGCACTGTCCCACGCCCACCCCCGGGGCCAGCCAGGCCTGCCCTAAACCCAGAAATAACCCATGGAAGTGGGAGGGGGTGATGTGCTCTCAGCTGGGGGAAGGGAGGCAGGGGAAGAAGTCAGAAGGCCAGAGGGAGCAGGAGGCGGGCTGGGAAGGAAGGAAGGAAAGCAGAAGGAAATTGCTCCCAAGAGCAGAGATCCTCCTGAGATCTGGACAAGGGAAGATGCTAATCGAGGACCTTACTATATGCTTGGCCCTATGCCAGCAGCTTTCAAGGGCACCATCTCATTTAATCCTCACAACTGCCCAGCAAGGTCAGTGCCATTATTATTCCATTTCACAGGTGAGAGAACTGAGGCTGTGTAACCTCAGGTCAGTCACTTCCCCTCTCTGAGCCTTACTTTCCCTCATCTATAAAATGGAGCTAATCAGATTTCTCTTACAGGGCTGCTGAGGAAATTAAATGCTATCCCACATATAAAGGGCTTAGCACAAAGTTTGGTATAATTATGGGAGCTCAATGAACTCATCAATTTTAGATGAAATCAGCTGTGGGCAGTTAGGACACTATTCAGTTGGCCTAGAGAGTTCTACCACCTTCGGTGGGCCCAAAGTTGACCCTTCCTCCCCTGTGGGGGGAGGTCTCATATAGAATTTCTCCCTCTGCTGGGAAACTGCTTTCTTGATTCCAATCTAATTCTGCCATGCTTCAGATATAATGGAAGGACCATGTGCCTAGCACCAGCAGAATGGATGATGACAGGGGTTAATATATGTCCGTTACTGATGAACGAAAGAGCTGCTCTCCACATCTGTATGCTTATGATATTTTATTGTTCTGTTTCCATTATAAGAGGAATATTTTTCCGTATGTATTGCTATACTAGAGAATAACTAGTGATATATTTATCTTGTATCTAGCCACTACACCAAAATTCTCTTAATTCTGAAAGTGTTTTCTTTATTCTCCAGAGTTTCTGGAGTTTTCTAGGTATATGATCAAATATCAGTGAAAAGAAATAGTTGCATTCCTGATTTTTTGTCTAGTTGGAGAAATTCTGGAGTTGCAGGAAGGGTAACCATTCATGAGGAAAGTCAGGGGCCTTGTCTGCCTGCCTCCGAGTGGGGTCCCCGGCAGTCTCCGTTAGCCTCACCACCTCAGGCACCTTCTCACCTGAGGTGCCCAGAGGGCTCTCCTGGGAGCACAGACATCCTCACCCTTCCCACAGCCTTCTGCACAACTTCCTCCTCGCGTCACAACGCAGCTTTTGTCCAGCCCACCACCCATGCTACCAGGTGTCTGTGTGAGACAGGCAGCCCCCAGCCCAAAAAGATGCTTGGTGGGAACAGAGACTCCCAAGCAGAGAGGAACTACAGAGGAACAGGGCTACTTGGGCAAGATCCCTCATGGATAGAGAAACTTTTTCTTGCTTGGCAGTCAAAGACACTGCTAACTACGAATCCATGCTGAATCCTTAGTGTATTGTAGTACCTTTTGTACCTTTAACTTGTTTAGCCCCACAACTCTCTGAAGCACATGCTGTCATCTTTATTTTCCAGGTGAAGTAGGGAGAGGTTAAGAAACTCGCTCAAGGTCATAGAGTTGGACTTGAACTCAGGAATCTGGCTCTTTATTATTTTGTGTTCCCGAGGGTAGAACTACCCCCTTTAGCATTATTTGGTAAGCTGGTGGGTCACAGGGGAAGTTCGGGGTATGGGAAAGAGAGACACTTCTGATACCAAATTGGTATAGCCAGGGTAAAGGAAAACCACCATATCTCCTGCATACCTGCTAGATTTGATAACTTCCCAAGGGCTCACTGTCCCTGTCTCCACGACCTTTGGAGGCATCATTGTCATCATTATCCCCACTGCACAGGTGAGGAAATAAAGACCCAGAGAGGTAAGGTGACTTGCCCAAGGCCTCTCAGCTGAGTGTCTGCATCCCAGAGTAGAAATCCATGAAGATTCTCTGAAGAAGGAGTTAAATTTTATTAAAAATTTTCAAGGGGGCAGAGGGGATAATTCTTATTGCTCAGATGGGACTGATAAGGGACTGGGAGCGGGAGGGACCCAAAGGTCAGAGAGGAGTCCCAGGGCAGAATTCAGGGTTTGGAGAGGGTGGCAGGAGGACTTGAAGAGGTGAGGCAGAGACCTGGGGTCACGGGGGTGGGAAGGAGCCTGGGTTGGTGCATCCAGCTGATCCCCCTGGGCTCGGGGAATGTGACAGGAGCTGGGCAGAGGCATGTCAGGAGCCTCCCGCAGTCTGGCTTCCCCCAGGATCTGTTGGAGCAAAGAATTCCCGGTGGCTCCAGGGCTGGGAGGAGGAGTTTGCAGCAGGCCCCAGCTTGCAGGGACAGAGAAAGCAGCTCCTGGGTCCAGCCCTAGAGGAGTGGTCTCCCGGCTCTGGGGCGGCGGCGGCGGCAGGCAAGGCGGCGGCGGCAGGCAAGGCGGGCAAGGCGGACAACAGGCAGGGCACAGCCTGGCTGCCCCCATGCCGTCTCAGGCCTCCTCGCTGAGCCCCTCCACCCCAAAGAGGGTGGAGCATCAGGGTTGGGGGAGGGGTGAGCAGGCAGCGGAAGAAACCGCTGAGCCCCAGAGCCCCCAGTCTGGGAGGGGAGCCCAGTGCCCCGCTGTCTGGCAACCCCGTCTGAGGGAGGGGTACACGTCTCCGTGCGGTGCGTCAGGCTAACGTGTGAAACAGGACAGAGGAGAAGGCGGTCGTGGGGTGGGCTTCTAGGTGGGGAGATTCCAGGGACTCTCGTGATGCAGGTGGGACAATCCAGATGCCAGTGCTGCCACCTCATTATTTGGTCTCTACCCGTCAGCTGGAGGAGGGAGGGTAAGAGAGTGGCGGCCACTGGCTTGCGTCAAAAGGATCCTCCTTAGGTTTGACCCAAAATTCAACCGACCCCTGACTGGGGTGGCTCAGGTGGAGCGGAGAGGAACGTATCCCACACATACTCCACAGAGACGGCGCCTGCCCTGGCAATGAAGTAATCTCTCCGTCCTGGGCCAGAGAGGCTGAAGGCCTGGCATCGTGAGGCGCGGAATCAGAAAGCTTGATGTTTGGAGGAAGCTTGGGACCAGCTCCTTTCCCCTCCCCGGACTGGCTAGACATGCCCCCCACAATGCCAGTGGGGCTGAGTCCCTTAGTGCCATCAAACTATGAGGTTGGAGAGAGCTGCAGGACGCATCCAGTCTGATGGGGGAGGCAGAGTCCTATACTCCGGGAGCCTTTGGTCTGGTGGGAGGCACGAGGTCTGCCTCACAAAGCCCCAGACTAGAGTGGAAAGTGGTGGCACACAGGTGTTTAGCACCCCGCTCCCCACCAGACACACAGGATTTAGCAAGAGAGATTATCTGAGTTTCAGAGAGGTTATGTAACTTGCCCAAGGTCACACAGCAAGTAGTATTAGATCAGATCTTTGGCTCCCAGAGCAGTGCTTTCCTCATCACTCTGTGGTCCCAGGCCCCTTCCTCCTACCCTGGGGCTGGAGTCACTGTCAGGGCAGGGGAGCAGAGGGGTCCGTGGAGATATCCCAGGGAAATGGCACTTAAGCACCCCTTAACTAGCCTTGGCTCCTGTGGCAGAGCCAGACTCAATGGCCACATCTGGGAGCCGCAGATTGAGCCAGGAAGGGCTGGGGACAGGAGCTCTTCCTGCTAGAGATCAGGAAAAGAAGCAGGCAAGGCTTCAGGGAACAAAGAAAATAAAGTCATAATAAAATTATTGGGTTTCTGTGGCTGTTCAGACTCCCTCCCCAACTGCTCACCAGGGAAGCATTCTCAGAAAATAGGAGATGGAGAGCCAGGAAAAGGGGAGAGAAACAGAGCAGGAGACAAGAGGGAAGGAAGAAAAGACCTGCCCCACCCACACGTGCGCTCACACACAGGGAAGCCGGTCTGTATGTTTCCGTCTGTTTCTGCCTATGTCTAAGTTCCTGGCATCTCCTTCTCGGCTTATCCCTCTGTGTCATGCAAGTCTCTGTGAGTATGTAAGTTTTGAGGGCATTTCTCTGTGCGTGTCCGTGTACAGCCTTGGGCATGCTTCACGTACATACACATGTGTGTCTCTGTGCATCTCTGCCCGCTCTGTGTATCCAGTCGTGTGTGCCTGCCTGCCTATGCATGCGATGCCTTCCGTGGAAAAAGTGTGCGCACAGGTTCCTGTGTCTGCTTGCCTCTGAGTATTTATCCGGGGCCTCTGAATTTTGAGGTTTGGGATAGAAGGGTCTTTTATTCCCCCTTTTTAACCCATCTGTGCAGGCCAGAAAAGGGGCCAGGGGAGGCAGGCAGACGAGGCCACCTGTTCCTCTCCAGGCTTTCTCATCTTGGAAGAGGAGAGGCAGCAGTCAACCAAGGACTCACTGATGGAATTTCTCCCTGGCTCTCTAGATCCAGCTGCCATGCTGCTCAGAGAAGGGGCTAGAAACTAGAGCTGGAGAAACCCCTCCTTGGAATGAGAGGGGAAGATATGAAAGATAAATACTTTGGGGTCAGCGACTTTTTCTTTTCAGATATTATTGTTAAAACATTACCTCCTGGAACAGGGGCACCCAGGTCAAGGGGGACCCTAGACCCTTGGGAAAGGTTGCGAGGGTCTTTGTAGAGGCCTGAAGCCCAGCCCCACGCCTTTGCTTTGGCCCCTGCCTCCCAACTCTCACCTCCAGCTCCCTCTCAGCTCCATCAGGTCCCCTCCTGCCTCCTCCCAGGCCAAATGAGCCCTGTGAAGGGAAGGGAAAGTGGGGGCGGGGTGGCGTGGGAAACACCTGTAGGATGCTTTTTGGGAAGAAGAGGCTTCAGTAGCCCTGATGACAGAAAGCGGAGAGGAGATTTGATGAAAGGAATGGAGATTAGGCACTAGGCAGAAACTAGAATGCATTTGAAAGGGGAGGAGAAAAATGGGTGTCTCATCAGCAACTTGGGAGCAGGAAGTCATTGTCCCCCTTCTCTAGCTTTCTACTCTCTACCCATATCCCTTATAAATTCTGGGGAGGTCCTTGATCTCCAAGGCCCCGTCTACACAGGCCTCAGCTACCCGGATAACATTCCATTGACTCTCTGGATACAATCCCAGAGGCAAGTCCAGGCATCCAAACTCAAATGAGGTTGGGAGCTGAGTAATCAGCTGCTATGGCTATGCAGACATTTTGTCGGGGAACAACCAGCTCCCCACCCCCACCTCTTTGGATTTTTTGGGGTGGAGGAGGGGCGGCCTGTCACTGGGTGTCTTTCCACCCTGCTCCCACCACCACATTCTCCCTCTTCCCACCTGCAAGTAATTTGGCCAATGGGAGGGCAGTTAAGATTGCAGCGTGGAATCCCTCTAGATCTGTGTGCATTTGGTGAGGAAGGGGCTACCTCGTTTCCCCCCAGACCCCGTGTGCCCTTTTCCTCCTCACAGCGGCAAATTACTTGCAATTATCTCACATTGAAAGCCTTCAGGAGCTGCTTCCAGAATTGCTTTAATTGAATTAATTGATCTCATTTTGTTGGGGGAAGCATGAGGGACATGTCTTAAAATAGTATAGGGGGAGAGGGAAGGAGAGTGGCCCAGAAGGGAGGGGAAGCCCCAAGTCAGCTCTCCTGCGGCCGAGCCCCTTGTAGGTGATAGCATGTGCCCTGGACATTCTTCAGACACATCTTCCCATTTCCCGGTTTCAGCTGATTTCAGATGCAATGTGCCACCTTGCATCTGCGACCTTGCCTGTGTTCTGCTGTCAGATGGTGGGGACCAGGATATGTTGAGCCCCAGGTGTGCCAAAGGCAGGAGGTGAATGGGCAGATGGCAGTATGAACTGCCCTCACCTTAACCCCTCCCCTTGCCCATAATCACACAGCAGCTGGAAATGCTGTTCATTAAGTGCTTACTATGTTCCAGGCACCGTGTCAAACATGTTATAAGCACTATCTCATTTTGTCATCACAACCGTACCAGGAAGCAAGTCGTATTAGTATTCCTATCTTGGGGGGAGGGGGAGGCTGAGAGAGAGGTTAAGTAACTTGTCAGAAGTCACACAACTAGCAGGTGGCAGAGCTGGGACCCTTTGGAGGCCAAAGCCCCTGTTCTTAACCACTCAGTCTTGTTCCCCCTCCTAACTGAGCTAATTTTCCCAGTGCAGCAGCTCCTCATGGGAGGAAACGGCTTAAAGGAAGGGACTGTGGCCCCTCCTCCACTGGGGCTCCAACCCCATCACCACCCAGAGCCCAGGGAAAGCGGACCAGCTCCCAAGTGGAAGAGAGATCCCGGTTTCCCCTGAAAAGGGCAGACAGGGGTAAGGAAGAGGGGGATGCTGTCAGCTGGGCTGGCCTCTGGCGGAGAGAGTAATTACACTCCTCCTGCTACTTAACTTTACAACCTGGGCTGTTGTTTTAACGATGCACTGTGTTGGGCTGTCCAATTAATCTCGCCTTTGGAGGCTTTCCGAGATGGGGCGGTAGATCTTATCTCGGGTCTGTAGAAAGAGGAGTGTGCAACCTGCAGTGGGAGGGAACAGCTGCCCTGAGGGCCTGTGGCCTCAGAGGAGACCCAGAGAAGGGATCTGGGACTAGGGCCACAAAAAGCTGGTGGAGACCAGGGACCTGGGGGCAGGGGAAGGCGCTGGAGGGAAGAGATGTTTGTCCTCCCATTCCTCACTGCTCCCCACCTGTGCCATCTGCCATCCCCAAGAGAATCCTCCATGTGTGTTTTGGGGCAGGCATAGGGGTGGCTATGACCCAGACCCACCAAGGAACAGGAGCCAAGGAGGAGAGACTGATTGCAGGTGTCTGGAGGTGGGGGACTTCCCCTCTACCCTACATATGACCCAAATCTGGGGATCTTTCTGGCCTACTGGAGTTGGCTGGAAGTGTCTGACTGGGGTTTTCACACTGGGGCAGGCCCTGAGTTCGCAGCACCTGGGAACAGGTTTAGGCAGTAAGAGGGAAGCTGGGCTTGGGAGCTCTTTTTGCCTGGAATTGAAGGCCCCTCCCCCAGCCCCTCAGGCCAGGCTGGGGTGGATTCCCAGCATTATTCCGCCCCCTGTCCTCAGCTCTCCCCACCCCCACCGTTCTCCTGATCCCTGGGGCTCTGTGGCCATGAATCTGCCCGCTGGATCCTGCTGCTCCCTGGCTGCCCACCCTTCTCACCTGGCACTGACCCCCTTGGCCCAGGCTGGATTGGGGTCCCTTGGCCTGTCACTTGACTCAAAAGTATCTGGTCAATTTGTCTGGCTCCCCGTTAGCCCAAAGCATCTGCCTCTGTCATCTTGGTATCCCCAGGATCTAAGGCAGAGCAGAGGATGTTTGTTGGATGAAAAACAATTCCTGTTCCTTCTGATGTTTTCCATCTCCTCCCCTTCCTCCTTCCCCATGATGAGCTGAAGCCATTCTATCCCCAAGCAGCAAACTTCTCCCAGTAGGACGGCGATGGCTCAGTGGGCAAGTCCTCTCCCAAGGTGTGCAGGGGTTCTCCCGGGGCTAAAGGAGGGGCACAGGGGCTGTCAGGTACCTGGCTCCCTCCAGAACTGGGCCAGGAGAGAATCCTCAGGTGAGGGTCACTCAGACCTTGGTCATTCCCAGCGTGGGCACCTTTTGGGTTCACACTGGAGCATATGAAACTATGGACATTATCAGAACACTCCAGAGCTAGAAGCACAGAGCTGGTGAGTGGCAGATGCAAATCTAGAATTCAGAGCCTCTGACTCCTAGTTCAATGGCAGCCTAGTCCAATGGGAGAGAAGAGATGAGCAATCAGCCCCCATCCTGGAAAAGTCAGGGAACAAACACACCTGGAAGCCAGGACCCACGTTTTTGTATTACACAAACTTTAATCTCTGGAAGCTTATATGGTGTGAAGGGTGGTAAGAGCTTGGGGGCTGCCAGTCAGATGGGTTATAAACCTGAGCAGTTCCTTTGGACACAGACAGCTGTGTGGAGCTGAATTGCCAGGCCTGCCCACCTGTTTGTGGATGCCTACAGCTGCACTCATCCAGGGAGCTTATTTGTCCCCCATTGCCACCAAAGTGTTACCCAACTGGGTTTCAGAGATGTGTGCACAGGGGTTTATTAGATATTAGGGGTGGGGGAAGAGGAGGAGCTAGCCTGTTAATAAATACCTATTGAATTCTATGGATAATTGGAGCCACTCTCTACCCAAACTGGGTAGACAAGGAGAGAATGAGGCTTGTTTAGGAGGAGAACACAAATTACCCATGGCCCACAAACTCCACATTTCTCCCCAACCCTTCTACTTCACAGGATGATGAGTGGGTGTATTAGTTATCAGGGTAATGGGCTGACCTCCAGGAAAAATCAGGGGGTCAGGGGACCCACTCTGGATGTCCATTTCTGCTTTTGCTCACAAACGGATTGGGCACAGCCCAAAGCACACAAAGAGAAAAAAAATACTCTTGCTGGTTTTGACTCCAGGCTGTAGTGGAGCTGCAGTCCTTTCAGGGGGGAGGGGAGGGAGAAGGAGAAGGGAGGAGAGGAAAAGGGAGAGGAGAGGGAGGAGGAAGGGAGTGGCAACAGTAAGGACCCAGCGGGCGGTCTCAACTTCAGTCAGTGGCTCGCTCCAGATGGAGGGAAGGTGTCCAGTCCATGGTAGTGCTGGAAGGCAGTGGTTAAGGCTGAGGTCCTTGATTAGCTCTTTGGGTTGGGGGTACAGGACTCCACCCCATCCCTTTTCCTTCTCCAGCTCCTTGTCCTCCAGAGAATACCCATCTGGAGCTGGTTTTCTCCCAGCACAGAAGAGGTGCAGGTGGGTTGGGTCCTGGGCTTTGTAGGAGGGCTGGGGCTGACCTGCCCCTGCCTGGACTCACATCATTTGAGGCGGAGCCAGCACATCTGGGGAGTGATGCTGATACCAGGTGCCAAAGCTGTTGCCATAGCCACTGGTGGGCAGGGCCCCTGCCTTGGGTAGATCCCAGAGGGATGGTAGGGGTGGGGAGCAGGGAGACACTGAAGGGGTCCTCCCAGGGAAGTCCCCTTCCTGTCCCCCAGAGTTCTGTTTCAGGAGCTTCTTGTATTTGGAGCGCTTGTTCTGGAACCAGATCTTTACCTTTGGGGAGAAAAGGGGAAGAACAGAAGATCAGGAAGAGTGCACGTGTGGAAAGGTTCCAGAAAGGGAAAGGGACCCAGCTGCAGGGAGCAGCCCTGGGAGTTGAACAGAGGCTGGGGACATTTGCTCCATTGCCTCAGAAGTCCCCTAAGTTCCTGCCTCTCAGCTAGTATGTAGTTCTCCCTGTCTGATGTACTCTCCTCTACCTGACCCCCCCCAGTACTCGCCTTTCAACACACATCCCCCCAATACTGAGACCAGCTATGAACACTCCCTGGAGAACTGTGACGGCAAGGCCAGGTAAACACATTGGTCACTCACACCTGGGGGATGAGTTCCCAGAGAACACACTGGGGAAGGTCAGAGCGAGGGAGGGATGGGACTGGCCCCACCTGGGTCTGGGTGAGGCCGAGCTGCACGGCCAGCTGGGCCCTCTCCGGCAGCGCCAGGTACTGCGTGTGCTGGAAGCGCTGGTTCAGGTGCTGCAGCTGCAGGCTCGAATAGATGGTCCTGGGCTTGCGCAGCTTCTTGGCCGGGGCCTGCGGGCGCCCGTCCGAGGGCTCTCGGGACAGCAGCGGCTTCTCAGAGTCTGGGGGATAGAACAAGACGGTGGGCGGTGGGAGGAGAGTGAGGGGGTAGGACGGCTCACTCGCATCTCGTGTGCATGCCGCCCACGGATTGGCAAAAAACGCAACCACCGAGCTCGCCCCTTCGTCAAGCTCTTTTCAACCCCAGCCACGCTGGCTGTGCGCCGGGTGATACACGACGCAGTTCTGCTCTCAGGGGGCTCCCACTCTTACGGGCCCTGTGAAAGCACCAAGGGCCAGAACGAGGGGAGCACGGCGCCTGCGGTGGGAGGTCGGAGTTCAGCCGCTGCGGCGGCGCCAGCCAGGGGTAGGGCGGGGCAGAGAGGCTCGGTTGAGGGCTGAGCCAAGGCCTGGAGATGACAGAGGAAGGGCATTCCGGGCGGAGGGGACTCAAAAGTAATGCTCAGAGGCTCGAGATGGTGTCCGCGTGGCAACCTCTAGCTTCCGCAAGAGGGGTTGGTCAGAGGCTGGGCTGAGCGGACCTTGAATGCTAGCATCGCGGGCGTGGAAAGTGACCCCCAGGGTTTGCCATCGCCTCTGAGGCGTGCCCTGCGGGAAAAGTGACCATCTCTCCCTTCCCCCGTGGCCAGCTGGTTTTCAAGGACCTCAGGAACCAGGTCAGCGTGGAGCAGCCCCTTCCACCACTCTGCCGCACCCACGGAGGGGTTCTGGCGTGGCAGGGAAGGTGACCCGGGGTCCGAGAGCGCGCAGCGCAGGCCGGCGGGGCCGCTCCTGGATCGCGCTGCGGTGCCAGCACGGGAGATCTGGTCACCTCCTGCCTGCCTTGCTCTCCTGGAATTTCTGCTGTGGGACAGCTCGGCCCTGGAATGCGGGCGTGGGGTGGGAGCGAGGGGTTTCCGTCCTTCCCACCCAGCAGCCCCAATCTGCGTCACTGTACGGGACACCGGAGACCGTCCCTGGCAGATGGGAAGAGTAGGGTGGATGAAGCAGCCGAAATGCCTGCGGGCTTAGGGCAATGTTCGCCGCATTCCACGCGGGTCTGTTCCCCCAACGCGAGCAGGGAGAACGCACAGCCCAGTGAGTGCACAGACGTGGCTTGTGTCCGCCCTCGTACTCCCGCCGTTTTCCCCTAGTCGGGCGCACACGTCAGGGTGCCAGCCCTGAGCCAGCCACGGTCAACAGAGCCTGCACCTCCCCTGCATCCCTCACCCGTGGCCTCAGGCGCTGCGGGCTTCTCAGATCCTCCCTCCTCGACCCCTGCCTCAGCCAATTCCCAGAAAAACCGTAGGGTTTCCGCTCCCGCCCGCGCCTGTCCTGCCTATCCTGCCTCGACCCCACTGCTTGCAGCCCTGGGCAGGCAGCCGAGCGACCACCCGCGCCTCTCTGGCTGCGGGGACCCAGCGATTCGAGCGGTGACGCAGAGAGAGCCGCGCCGGCAGACCCGCTGCTGAACTCTCAGAGCCCTCCGCGCCCCAACTCTCTGAGCAGACCCCCCTGCAAGTTCCTTCCCAACAGCTGCCTTTCTCTACACCAGTTACAGCAAGTCACTACCAAATCTGTCCTCGTCGCGATAACCGAGCCCCAGGGCCTCGCTCCAGGCGCGGCCGCGCCCGCCGGCTCTACGCGCTGACCCCACGGCTCACTTGGAGCCAAACCTCTCCCTGGGGCGGGGGTGGACCTAGAATGGGGGTAAAGGGGGACCCCAAGCCCTCTCTCACACCCCAATCACCCTTGTAGGGTGGGCAGAACCTGCCAATTCTAGTAGAGAAATGCTTGAAATCTATTCTGAAGACATCTCTGTGTGTGCAGTTTTTCGTTGGATCAGGGAAAGTAGGGAAAGAAAATGGAACTCTCCACTCCGTTGTCCTTAGACCACACAAAGGAAAGGCATGGGGTGTGGGAGACAGGACTGACAAAGCCGACCCCACTGCCAACAATTGTCTTAAGGACAAGGTCGTGTTATTCCCATCCATTCCCCAAACACACCTAAGCACACGCACAGGCACACACAGATATGCCCTCTTAGCTCACACTGAAGGAAAGTCCGAGGGATTCCTCTGTAGCAACCAGAGCTACCCCCACCCCAGCTGCCCCTGCTCCAACCACACCCAGCAGTCTGGGAGAGGCAGCCCCAGCTCTGCCACGGAAGGCAGTTAACTGTTGGGGATTCAGAGGAAGTTCCCTAAAATCCACTTCCCTGGCCCCACTCAGTAAAAGACTATTTGCAAGAGCCTGGAAAACAGGATGTGTCCTTGACCCATCCACACCCTGTCTTCAGGCCTCAGTTTGCTCATCTGTACGTCAAGGAGATTGAACTCCAGAATCCTAGGGTCACTTCTGGCTCTGATGGTTTGTGAGCTCCTATGCCAGAGCCACAGAGGAAGGGAGGAAGATGTCTTGGTCCTGGCTGACTCCAGCAAAGTCACCTAGTGGATGTGCATCCTTGGAAGCAACTGTGCCAAAGACAATTGTGGGGCAATTAGATGGGGGCAGAGAGTGCAGGGGACCTAGTGTCTGAGCGGAGCCAGTGCAAATGGGTTTCAGTGAGGCGTCCATGCCCACAATGTGTCAGCTCAGCCCTGTAAGGCCCAGGACCAGGAAGACAGGCTAGCTTCTTAGCTTCATGGAGGCCTTCCAATGAGCACTTTCTTAGGAGCTCAAAGTCACTCTGAAAACAGGAACTGGGGCCTAAAGTCAAGAGGTAAAGATGACAGGGATGGCCCGCTCCTTCGGCTGGGAGGCTGAGGTAGCCAAGGAGAGATGAGAGACTTCCAGACCAGCTTTTGGTTCCATTCTTAGAACAATGGATGGTGGGGTCCTAGCCCCAGATTCTGCCAGGCTAGCTTCCAGTCAAGGTCAGGCAAGGTCTGAGGAGAGGCAATAAGGCCAGTGGAGGGAGAGGAAGGAGTCCAGCATAAGCCTTGACATTTACAGCCCTCCAGCGGGGGTTTGATTTCTGTTTATAGGGGACAAGAGGAATGGGGAGAGGGGTAACAAGGGGAAGGAAGAGAGTGCAGGATGGGGCGAATCCTGAGGAGGGGGCTAGGCCCCCACCCCCACATCTGGATTGCTTCAGTTGTCCGTTACACATAGGTACATACCACCCCGCTGCTCCAGGGGCTGGGGTGGGGAGGCCTCCCGCCTGGCTTCGCACAACAGCAAATCGAAACCAGGTCGGTTTTGAAAGGAGACCTAGATCAACTCGCCCCCGCCCCTCCCCCCCCCCCCCCCCCCCCGCGTCTCCCGCCCCATCCCTTCGCCCTCCCCCACCCCCAGATCCCGTGGAATCAGAGTAAGGTTTGAATCCTGTTAGCTGCGTCCAGCCAGGCGAGGGCTAGGTTTAGGGGCGCACAGGAGCCGAACCCCAGAAGTGAGAAGAGCCGCCGCGGCCGGACTTACCTGCCTCCGGTTTCTGTGGGTGCTCCGCGGGGCCACAGAGCGGCTGCGAAGGCGCCGCGGGTTGCTGGCAGGGCAGGTAGGAGTCCCTGGGGGTCGCTGGCCCGGAGTAGGGGTAGGACAGGAGGTGGCCATACGGCCCGGAGTAGGACAAATCGGGGGAGGCTGCGGTTGTGGGGGACAGGCCAAGCGGGTAGGCAGCCACTACCGACGGGACGGGGGCGAGGTCTGGGAAGACAGCTTTGGAGGCGTCCCGGCCAGGGAGGGGGCAGGGCACAGAGGTCATTACGGCCGGGGCCCGGGCCGGGGCCGAAGGGCCTAGGCCATGGCCCTGCACGTAGTCTGCTTCCTCCGCCAACTCTCTCTTTCCCTCGCCTCGGGCGTTGGGCCGGACGAGCCCCCCAGCCAGCCGCCCCCACACTTAAGATCCTGGGGAAAATGTCTCTCCGCGCCTCTTCCAGCGGAGAGCTCGCGCCCGGGAAAGGGGTTCCGGGGGGGTAACCCCCATGGCTTTCCCCTCCCCCCTAAATCCATGGGGCCCCCCTCCTCTCCTTCGGGTTCGGTTCCCGGGACCCGACGGGGGCCCCGCCCACCCAGACGCCTCAGATTGGCTACTGCATGCAGTGACCTCACGGAGGCCTGGAGCCGGGCCCCGCCTCCCTGGGGCTGCCGGCTGTGAGAAGTGGGAAATGGGAGAGGGACTGTGCACACGCTCTGGGCCCCTCTATCTAGGGTCTTTTCCGAGAGGGGTACTAGGGTTGCAGGTCGATTGGTGCAATCCAGGAACTTTGGTAATAATGACAGAAATGCTACGGAGTTGGCGGGCCTGGATGCCCAAAGAGCGAGGGGAGCTGCGCGGTGGGCGGTGGTACAGTGGCTGCGGAGACGCTGGGAACCTGTGTTCGCAATCTCCCGCTCTCGGGGTTCTGCACGGCGATGCTGGTCCCTCTGCCGTGGACCTGCAGGGGAGTCAAGAATAGACAGCCAGTGCGGGTGGCTTATTCAGAGCGTCGGAATGTGCCGCTGCCAAGCGCGGGCAGTTAGTTGGTAAACAGACGCCCGGGCTAGGAGGGTGCCGCGGGGCGCCCAGCCTTCCCGGCACGCGTGCGCCGCGCACGCCCCCGCGGGGCGCCCTCGGCAGGGCACGCAGCGACCGCCGCGACTGCGCCTCGCAGTCCCCCGTGCGGGCTTCCGCTTCCGGCAGGGGCCCAGGCTTGGTTGCGACACCGCAGCTCCTGAAGGCCCCCGAGGCTGCAGGAGGGATCTGCCATCTGGGCTTCAGCTCGTGGGGCGCCCCGCCTTTCCTGGCGCCGCATGGGGCTGAAGCCTTGTACGAACTGGGACAAAATCCAGGAGTGGGAGATGAGTCCACTTTGATGGCTTTTGGGGGGGCACAAGAAACACAACAGGCCAGTCTTGCTGGCCGCATTTTCCAAGCTATGTGCAGGACCTACCTGTAAACATTAGTACCCATGGCCTGGATGGACACGTGTCCACATGTACACAACTACACTGGGGGACACCATTCAAATATAACAAATACTCGCATCTACCAATATACAGGTGTCTACACAGATGTACACACTACCATCGTTCTATGAAAGGAGAGGCTCATTTATGGATCTGCAAACACATTGTGTAGGTTGTGAATTATACACATACACCCACCCAGAGATAAATAGTGCTACCCCTGAATAAAGGCACTATGCAGTACTTGTTGGTTACACCTATCGGTGAATATCCAAGTCAAATCACTAGTGTACATATTCGAAAATACAGAAAATCCCAGCGCATGAGAATTTATGCACATGTCCACGCACATCTAACCTGCTTCATGTCAGGGGAGAGACCATTCCATTCCCTAACTCTCCAGTCCTCGCAGATTCCCCAGCCTACCCGTACACCTTTTTCCCACTTGAGTATGCAACTTGACAGGCACATTCAGGTTTGTAATTTCATTATCAGGGCTCAGAGTGACAGTAGCAGTCTCAGAATTGGGGGATGGGAGAGGACAATGTTAAGAGGAAGAAGGAATCCTGGAAGTAGAAGAGGGCACTAGGGGGTGACCAGGCCCAGGCCTTCTTGGAGAGGCAGAAAATCAGCTGAAGGGTGTGGTTGAAGCCCACAGTCAGGTGTGCTGCAGGGAGAAAGAGCAAGTCTACTTCAAACTGGACCCCCACTGGAATGGCTGGGGACAGGTTTTTCCAAGAAAACATTCCTCTGGCACCAGGTTTGGAGTTCTCCAAACTGAAGCCTTGGAGCTGGGAAGAAGGGACTCTGTAGGGGGGTCCTCTCCTCTAGGCAGCTGGAGAACCCACTCCTCTCTCATCCAACAGGGTATGGAGGGTTTGGTGAGTAGAGAAATGCTTTCTCCATGTGGGACCACCTTTCTCTCTTTCCTACCCAGCTGTGCCTGTGCCACAAGCTCCCTAGAGCTGGGGCTGTGAACCTCAGTGTATATCCTTCCAGGCCTTCCTCTCCCCCTCCTTTGTTTTCCTCTGGAGGCAGGCAGCCACACAGCAGTGCTGTGCTGGGGTTCCAGGGAAGGCATCTCAGGGTGCACCAAAGGAAAAGAATGCTTTTTGGGGCAGGGTTGGCTGTCAACAAAAGAAGGACACTTCCTCCCAGGGCCACGTGGGTACCTAGAGTCCTTTCTGTGTCGGACGTGGGAAGGAAGGGTAGGCGTGGGTTTTCTGGCAGGCCTCTGCAGCACTTGGCTTTGGGCATCCTCCAAAGCCAGGAGATCCATAGTAAGTGCCTCTCCTAAGCTCTGGGGGGGGGCCCACTCTCAACTCCCACAGGATTATCACCCCTATGCAGCAGCAGGAAACACCCTACAGCTCTTTGGAACGTGTCAAACACAACATCCAAGTCCTGTGCATCTTCACACACATACACACAAACCCCTGGTGAAGAAGGTACTATTGTTATCCCCACTTAAAAATTGATTGATTGAGTTGGGGGTCTCACTATGCTGCCCAGGCTGGTCTCAAACTCCTAGGCTCATGCCATCTTCCCACATCAGCCTCCCAAATAGCTGAGACTACAGGCTCCTGCCCAGCTTTTCACAAATGAAGAAAGGTCTCCCTCCATCTTCCTCCTCCAGAGGGTGTGGGGCTGCAGTACCTGCTGGGAAACCTTGGGGTCTCCTCAGGTGCAGTATCCCCAAGAGAGGGGTCCTCTTCAATAGGAGTTGAATCTCCCCCATCAGGAAAGATGGGAGTGATCGGGATGGGGGCTGGTAGGCAGTAATTCTGTTTGATGCGGAGGGAGGAAGCCCTGACTTGAGAGGCCTGAGGCTGGGTTCCCATCCAGCTCAGTGACAAAGCTGCTGGCTGTGGTATTCTGGGTCAGCCATTTCCTGTCACTGAGACTAGTTTATCCAGAAGGGGATAAAGGGAGGGAGCTGGACTAAGAACTCCAAGGTGTTGCCATTTGCTTTATGATGAATTGCAAAAACCAAAATCCAAAAGCAATAAAACCAAGAAGGGGGGAGGGGCGGAGGGAGGGGGCAAGGAAGGAAGGAAAGAACTCTATAGAGTTCTCGGCCCCTCTGAATCACAAAGTTAGAAGTGGCCCTCCCAACTCTTTGGGGCCCACTGGAAGAACCCCAGCATTGTGGCGACGCCACAGGGCAGACCACAGGGTCTGGAGAGGGGACACCGCGCCGCGGAGGTCTCGGGAGTTGGCCCAGGCGCGGCGATTGGACCTGCTCCGCGCGCTGCTCAATGGTTTGTTGGCTTCAAGCGAGTCGCCGAGCAAACGCCGGTAACGATCGCTTGCGCCACTCAAGCACCCGCTGCGGTGGATGTATTCCTTGCTTGAGGTCACCTTGAGTTTCGATACCCCCCACCCGTGGCAAGAACTCCCTCCGAACCAGCACCGGTTCCTGGCGGTTCATCACCCGCACTCCAGCCCATGGTGGGCGCCGCGCTCCCCGCACAGTGGCAGGGCTAGGGCCGGTGCGGACCGCACCTCCCTGAGCAAAGGTCTGCGTCTACATCTGGAGCAGGGCGCTGAGGTCTGTAACCCCAGCCGCTCTCAGAGCCGCACCTGCAGGGATGTGCTCCACGCGGCCCCTGTCCTGGGTGTCCCGGCCCTTTCTCCTCCACTCCACCAACAGTCCCCAAACGAACTTTTAGTTTAGTTTTGCCTGTTCTCAGTGGATTTTGAATTCGACTTGGTGGAGCCTTTCTTAGTAACTAGGTTCGGGGAAATTTTGTGAATAATTCGGTTTGGCGTGGGGGATGGGTGGGTGGAGGTGGGGACGAAAGGAATCGATCGTTCCCCGACCTCTGTCCGCTCTGGTCGGTGCGCCATGGATAGACGCCCCGCGTTCAGCGAGGTCCGGAGAAGGGGCAGTGTCTAGAGGCCTGCGTCCTCCTCTCCAATTTGACTTTTCTTGAAATTTGGAATTATTGCGCTTCTTCCCCTCTTTCTGATGGAGTATTTAATCGCCGGTGCAAGGCCGGCGGCGGCTGGTTACTGAGGTCACTGTGAGCTCGGCCGCGCGCTCCCACGTGCTCCCACAGCGCTCACCTCCACGCTCCCCTGGGAGCTTTCGCTGCGACTGGAGTTCCCGCCTCATTTTACAAATGACCCCGAGAAGCTCCCGGGGGTGGGGAGGGGAGAGGCCTAGGGGTCAGCGCCAGCTAGATCCGGGCTCCGCTAGGCAATTAGGCTCCCCGCTGGGGTCTCCCGCTCCGCCCGCAGCGACGCTCTCCAGGAGTCGTCTGTGCTTTAGTTCCAAATTTCCTGGAGCCTCCGCTCCGGGAAAAATCTCCTCTTTGATTTGACTGGGATGTATTAAGTACACATGTATATGAAGTCGCCAAACATATTAAAAACAAAACTACGAACAACTCTCGGACCGGACCCTCCTTTCAAAAACAAGAGAACGGTTAACACAAATGGAAAGGGTTTGAGGGTGCGCTGGAGGCGCCCTGCGGCGCCGGACTTCGCCCAGTGCGGGAGCGCGGAATGGCCTGGGGTGGGGAGCGCATAGGCGCCAGGCTCAATGGCCTAGGGAGCGGGAGTTCTCCGCGCGGTGTCGCTGGCCCAGCGAACCGGAGGGAGGTGCCTGCACCCGGAGCTTGGGCGGACAGACCCGGGGATGGCGAGCCAGGCGCTCCGGTGGGGGCGCGGCGGGCTGGCGGGAGGCTCTGAGGCCAACCCGGATGCAACGAATTCGCCATGCCGGAAACGAAGGCAGCTCGGCCCTGATCTTCAGACCTTCCCAGACTCAGACACAAAAATTAGGGCGTTCTTCCGACGTCCTCATCGCCCGGACCCGGGTGAAAACCGGAGGTAGGACTGGCCGAAGTTGGAAAGTTCAGCTGGCTCGCAACAACGGAGCGAGTGTGTGCACGCGCGCACACAACGTAGCACATAGCACACACCCACACACCAGAGACACACGTACTCCCACAACCTACTCGCCTCAGCGCGCACACACGCAATACACGCAGCACATACCCTCCACGCGCACCCCGCCCCAGAACACACATTACTCACGCCTGCCCTCTGGACCCCCTGGATTTGGTGGAGGGTCTGTAAGGGTGGGGGTATTGGTTTAATTTTCTAACTCCCAGACCAGACCCTTTGGAAGTCTGGACTGCTTTTCTTTCCTGAAAAAAGGGTTGGTTGGTCCTCGCATCCTAACCTGTGCGGTGAAGTTGGGGAGAAGACAACAGCCTTACCTCTGCTGGTCTGGGCCTGGGAGAATGGGGGAAGACTGCTTTGGGGGTGAGAGCGGGGTGGCCCCGTAGGCGCAGCAGACGAACCCACACCTCTTCCCTTCAAGGAAAGAAAAATAATCACAATTACTAAAAAAACCCCAAAAACCCTCAAACGCAGTCTTTCCATCCGTGTACCCTCGGGTTGGGCTCCAGCCCCAGGCCCGGTGTGGGGGGAGGGTAGATGGAGGCAGGGTGAGGGGCAACTCAGTCCCACCCTCACTCTTCCCCGCTCCCAACCCCTCCCCCACCCGCCTGAGCTATGGGGGTGGCGGAGCGGAGAGGGGGGGCCCAGGCCCACTCTCCACGGTTTAAGGAGGGGCGGTACCTCGCGCACCTCCTTCCGCCCCGCTTCCACCCTCAGTCGTCAGTCACCCTCATTAATTCCCGTTGGAAAAGGATCAGACACTGGAAATTCACCAACTACTGCCTGGAAAAGCCTGGAGGATGTGTTAAGGGGGAAGGGAAGGGGGCAGAGACGTGGGGGAGGATTTGCCCTGACTGGGCGGGGAGAGAGCTGAGCGCTGCCAGTGTCCTCCAAGGGCGACCCAGCTGCACTGAGCTACCCACTTCCACCTTGTCAGATCAGTTTGACCCTCCCCTCCCCTGCAGAACTCTCCCAACTTCTGGGCTGACTCGCACCTTGGTTCAGGCTGGACCTAAGCGGAGGAACAGCTCTCCGCAGTCCAGATTCTGGTCTGTGCCCCAGAACTAGTGGAGAGGGGAGCTCAGCCCCACACTCCCCCGCCACCAGCCAACCCAGCGAGGCACTGGCTACCCCAGTTGCTTTCCCACAGGAAAGGGACGAAGGGCAGGGTAGTTGTCCTCTGGATGTATAGGGCACGAGAGGATCCAGATGAAGGCATTGTTTCTGGAGATATGGCTAAGGAACCTTCCAGAGCCTGTCCCAGGGCCTTTGGGGAGGAAGGGGAGCAGTGGTGATCTGAGGCCTTGTGCCTTGGGTAACACAATAATAATGACAGTATTGGTGTTCCAGGCACTATGCTAAGCCCGTATATGCATCGTTTTATTTAATCATCACAAGAATTCTACTTGATATATTCTATGCATACAAGATTATATGTTGTATCAATATTATCCTCATTTTACAAAAGAAGAAATCGAGGCACAAAAAGGTCCAATAATTTGCCTAACGGCTGGAATTGGAACCCAGGTCAGCTGGTCCTCTTAGCTACTACAGGGGTTGTCTTACTTGGAGACACACCACTCAGCAGGGTCAGAGGAAGGGCTGAAGATAGCTGAGAAGGGGAGGAGACCCCAGGAGAGGAATGCCCTCTGTAGAATAGCACCAAGAGAAGCAATAGCATTAATGATGGTACTATTTAGTGGGGGCTTTTGTACTAGATATGCTTTACATGCATTTTCTTTGCAATCTACACACAATCATGAAAGACAGTCCTATTCTTATCCCCATTTTGCAGATGAGACACAGAAAAGGTGCGTGCAGGGCCTACATCCACTTGGCTGGAAGGTAAGAGTGGAGAAAGAGCTGAGGCCAGGCATGGTGGCTCACCCTTGTAATCCTAGGACTTTGGGAGGCTGAGGCAGGAGGATCTCTTGAGGCCAGGAATTTCAGACCACACAGGGCAACACAGCAAGGTCTCATCTTTACAAAAAATTTCAAAATTAACCAGACCTGGTGGTGTGCACCCATAGTCCCAGCTACTCAGGAGGCTGAGGTGGGAGGATCACTTGAGCCCAGGAATTTGAGGTTGCAGTAAGCTATGATGACACCACTGTACTCTAGCCTAGGTGACATAGCAAGACCCTGTCTATAAAAGAATAATAAGGGCCGGGCGCAGTGGTTCACGCCTGTAATCCTAGCACTCTGGGAGGCCAAGGCAGGCGGATTGCTCAAGGTCAGGAGTTCGAAACCAGCCTGAGTAAGAGTGAGACCTTGTCTGTACTATAAATAAAAAGAATTGAATTGGCCAACTAATATATATATAGAAAAAATTAGCCGGGCATGGTGGCACATGCCTGTAGTCCCAGCCACTCGGGAAGCTGAGGCAGTAGGATTGCTTGAGCCCAGGAGTCTGAGGTTGCTGTGAGCTAGGCTAATGCCACGGCACTCACTCTAGCCTGGGCAACAAAGTAAGACTCTGTCTCAAAAATAACAATAATAATAATAATAATAATAAGGAAACTGAGGAAAGAGCCAAGACTTAGAACCGGGGGCTTGAACACCAACCAAGAGCTTTGAATGGGGCCCATTGGCAATGGGAAAGACCAGGATGGAAGCTGAGAGGCTGCCCAGAGGCATCTTGGGTGACAAGGTTGGTTGGGAAGGGAAGAGTCAGGGGACAGAGAGCCCATTAGGAGACTGTTGCAATAGGTCAAGCATAAAGTGAGGGAGGAAGGCCCAAGGAGCTGTAGCAAAGGCAATGGGAAGGACAGGACGCATGAGAAGGGTGGGTGAGAAGGTAGCTCAAAGGCAAACCCCACTGGGCCTGGCAACTGTACCAGAGCAGGGCAGAAGCAAAAATGACTCTGAAGTTCCTGGCCTAGGCAATCCAAGTGGCCTGGGGGAGAAGTCATGCAGTTCAGAGACTCAGGTATTTGATTGGCAGATAAACCATGGACCAAGATTTGGGGTTAGATGCTCCAGCAGGCAGCCAGCCACACGAACTGCACAGGTGTCTTTCCCAGTCCTGCCAGTGTGCACAGGTGAAACTTGCATATATGCAGATGTATGCAAATGAAGCAGCCCAGTCTGGGGCCTGAGCCAGAAGCCAGTGGGACAGGCCCTCCCCCACCTCCAGGAAGGGGGAGGGCTGGCCCAGCCCTGACTCACTCTCTGACATGCCGCCTGGAATGCCACCTCCCCAGCTGGCTTCCTCCAACTTGGGGAACTTGCTCCTGGAATCACCCTGAAGCTCAATCCCAGAAGATCCTAAGCTGAGAAGACCTGGGGCTGGTGTTGGGGACTTTCTAAATCAGAGTAAGGATTTATTCTGAGCCTTCCTGGCAAAATCAGCAGGGGGTGGGTGCTGGAGGGGCGTCAGGAGGAATGCCTTCAGAACAGGACATTTATAATACACAATGTACATGGCATTCCCTAAAGCATTTCAACATCTATAAATACATTGGGGCTTCATAATAACTTGTGAAGTAGGTGGTTTATTAGCCCCATTTTACAGATGGAAATACTGAGGCCCATGTCATGAAGTGCCTTGCTAGGGAAAACCTGACTAGTGTGTACAGAGCTGGATTTCCAACCCAGGCCTTCTGACCAGTGCTCTTCACACTACTCTATGGTTTGGTGCTGACTAGGGGAAGGGGGCCTAATTCTTGAGTCTGGGGCTAGATTTGGGAGAAACCATTGACTCCCAGTATCCAGACAGGTATGGGAAAGAAGCCTTTAGTTCTCTCAGTCCTCAAGGACTTCAGCAAGTAAGTAAGCGCTTGTCTCTAGACCCGAGGCCATACCCCTCCCGTCTGGCCGGACCATGCATCCTGCTTCTGGCTCCTTCAGTGCTCTATCGAAGCACCTACTAGGTACAGATTTTGTGTAGGGTACCTTGGGAGATTGGCCTACATCTCACCCAATGGTGAATTTGGCAATCTGTGTATTAAAATTACAGAAAAAAATAGTGAATTTAAATACACACACACAGAATTAAGGAATACTTATAAACTAGGTACCCAGGCCCAGAATAGAACTTTGCCAGCCCCCCAGAAACTCAAGCGACCCTCCTGGATCACAATCCTCTCCTCTCCCTTGGGATCCGCCTTGTGGGTTAACCAATTCCCTACTTTTCCTTATACTTTTATCATGTATATCTGCTTTCACCGGCTTGTGAACTTTACATGAATGGAATCGCACCGCCCATATGATCTTTGCTTCGCTCACTAGACAGTTCACAGATTCTAAGAGGTCTTCCCTCGGGTTTGCCCGGAGCGTGTGTCGGCTGTGCCATCCCTCTCAATCAGATGCTCTTGGACAGGTTTACTCTGCAGGGCAGAGATGGGGTTCCCCTTGTGAACACAGGACCTAGCACAGGGCCGGGCACATAGTAAATGCTCAGTAAACAGGCACTAAATGAATGCATGAGGAGAAGTGAAATGTTGACTTCTGTTTACATTTATCAGGAATTCCAAGGCAGGGGTGACATTCAGGAGGGAAGCTCCTGCCAAAGGGCCACTTCTCCCTCCCTCCCCTGCTGCTCCTAAAGGACAAGGGGCTGTAAATGGTAATGTCTCCCTAGCACAGCCAGGTGCTGTGGAAGGGACACCAGTCTGGGAATCAGGCAGATCTGAATCCTAACCCCAACTCCACCCTTCACTGATTTAGGCAAATACAACTTCTCTCTGTCTCCGCTTTCTCATCTGTGAAATGGACATCATAATAAGCCCAACCTCAGAGGGTCATGAAGATTCAGCAAATTACTCAAGTGACTGTGCAGAGTAGGTGTTTCACATATATTAAATCCCTTTCCTTTTTGTTGGTCCCCTTGGCCCACCCAGGGGGAATATGCCTATCTCTAGCACTCTACCACCCTGGAGGGTGACACACCCAACTTGATTAAAAAGGTTTTGTTCCTAAGGATTTGGTGATGGCAGAGGGGGTCACTCCCAGGACACAGAACTGCAGGGCAGAGACCCTGCCTTCCTCAGCTCCTCACCCTGGCAGCACCTGGCACTGTGCATTGCATACTGAGGTCACAGGGCAGCCTTTATTCTCCAGCTAATCCTGAAGCCACACTCAGGGACACTTGCAAGGGTCTGCCCCCTTGATGGCATAAGGAATACTTTCACCACTGGGATCTCGGCGATCCCTTACCACCCTGTCAGGTGGGACCGGTATTGCTGTCCCCATTTCACAGATGAAGAAACCAATGCTCAGAGCAGCTCAGAACCTTGCCCAGCATTGCACAACCAGTAAGTGGCAGAGCTGAGATTGGAACCCCAGCCTCCTGACGCTGGGGTTCTTGGGTTTTTTCCAGAGCAGCCCAACTGCCTCTGAATGGGTGAAAGAGGAGACGGGGACAGAGCTGGCAGAAACTGGCTGTTGCATGGACCTGAAGGGGTCTCCGGCTATGTGAAGGGTTGATGGTGGCCCGAGTGACCCCCGATCTCCGCAGGAGAGCAGTACACCCACAAGAGTAAGGACTTGGAGAGAAATAAGGCAACTGGCCCCCTGGGAAGTAGGGAGTGAGGATGTGAGAATTGTCTGCAAAAGTGTGAAGGGCTTCAGACAGATTCTGCGTGACATTTGAGGCCAGAATGTAGAGAACCACATGGAAGCTGCAGGTATATAGATTTAGGCTCAGTATAAGAAAAGCTTTTTGGCCGGTGCGGTGGCTCACGCCTGTAATCCTAGCACTCTGGGAGGCCAAGGCGGGTGGATTGCTCAAGGTCAGGAGTTCAAAACCAGCCTGAGCAAGAGCGAGACCCCATCTCTACTATAAACAGAAAGAAATTAATTGGCCAACTAATATATATAGAAAAAATTAGCTGGGCATGGTGGCGCATGCCTGTAGTCCCAGCTACTCGGGAGGCTGAGGCAGGAGGATCACTTGAGCCCAGGAGTTTGAGGTTGCTGTGAGCTAGGCTGACGCCATGGCACTCATTCTAGCCTGGGTAACAAACTGAGACTCTGCCTCAAAAAAAAAAAGCTTTTCATAATTAGGGCTTTCAAAAGCAGCACATTCTCCATTCTGTCTTAGGCACCAAGGCCTTCTACCTTGTGCAGAGCGATGATTCCACCTCTCGTTTCCTCTGTTGGCATAAGACGTTCTGGGGGGCAGGTTCACCTCTCACTGAGCTTTGCTTCCTCCAACATGTGTGTATACAGTTTGCCTCGGTAAGTGTTTGTGAGTCCCCATCGCTGAGGTGTCCAGGCAGAGCTTGCTGTGGGATCATAGGGGACACTGTGAGATGTGGCTGCGATGCCAGACCCTGGAGCAGATGGCAGTAGGTCTGAATTGTAGTTCTGCTGTTAACTAGCTAAGGGACCTTGGACAGGTGGCTTAGAGTTTCTGAGCCTCATTTTTCTCATCTGTAAAATGGAGTCTGTAATACCCACCCCATAAAATTGTCATAGGGTCATGAGGCACCACTGCATGTGACTAGCAGGGTGCCCAGCACACGGACAGCCAAGAATGTAGCTTTTTTGGTGATGTATGGAGTTGAGGGGCCGTGTCATGGGCTAGAGAAATGGGCTAGGCATCTGCTAATGTCCCTCCAATTCTGAATATGATTCTATTCCATAAGCATCAGGAAAGGGGTAGGAACCAGGAAGCAGATTGACTCATTGCAGGACACTGAATTATTAATAAACAGAACCTTCATTCAAGTCCCTAGGTACTTGAGACTCTCACATGGACTTTTCCTGTCTTTGCCTTGCCCCCTCTCAGGCAAGCCACCCAGGCCTGGGTTTGGGGTCAGGGTCTCCCAGTTCCTGGAGGACCTGGGCATCATCAGCCCTTGGAAAGGTGCCAGGAATCCCTAGACAGCCCAGCCTGCCCTGAAGCCTAGTCTCAGCCACAGACAGGGCCCAAAAGTCCTGATTTGGCCATCACCTGTTCTAACCACAGCCTTTAACCAGCCCAAGCCTCAAAACCAGTGAGATGACGTGGCACCTCCTGGACGGTGGCAGCGGCTCCTGTGTGCCAGTCACCCTGGGCTGGGAGGGGCCATCAGCAGCCTTAGGACCAGCCCTCAGCCTCTAGCAGGGCTGCTCCTCCAGTTCCTTGTCCTTCTTAGAGCTGGAAAGCACCTCAGAGGTCCCCAGAGTCAGTGGGTCTCAAATTTCTGGGATCAATAATGTCTGGGGTGGCCTGGAAATCTGCATATAATGAGCAGCCCTGGTGAGAAACTGATTTGGCCAGCACCCTTTGTGTTACACCTGGAGAAGCTGAGCCCAAGAGGGGACGAGCCTGGCCCAAGATGACATGCCAGAATTGGACAAAATCCTGACTCTCAGGACCCTTAGTACAGGGTGTTTTTCAACTCAGCTGCCTCTCAAGGCTCACTCCCCCAGAGAAGGAGAAGGGGAGGTCAAGTTCACAGGGAAGTCTTTCCTGAGTCCATGCCCCACGCCTCCATTGGCGGTTGCATCAATCACATTAGAACCATCCCCCAATGGGAAATGGCTTTGGCAAAAATGAGATGGAAGTATTGGACCTGGTGGGGGCCTCCCCATGGCTGGAGCATGGGAGCAAGTAGGTGTTTGGGGCTAGATCCATGGAGGGTCACTCAGGCATACGTTTGGAAATGGCCATAACACCGGTGGAAAATTTTGGTCTGATTTAGAATAACCTCTCTATTTGCCAGCACCTAACACAGTACCTGGCACACGGGGCCAAATGATGGCATGCTGAGCAAATGGACAACGCTTAATGTGATTGGACTTAACCAGCTCCAAGGAGAGAGAAACGGGGTCTCAGCAAAGCAGGGAGAATGCCAAATAGAGGAAGCTCGGGACACAAGATGGCCAGGGAAGTGCAGCCAGAGGAGCTGGGCAGCTGTAGATCATATCTCCCCACCTCACCCCGGGCCAGTTGCCACTGGGTCTCAGCTCCAGGGGTTCCGTGGACAGAATGGGTCTGTGTGATTGTGTGTGTGATCTTGTGGATGTTGTGTTTGTGACTGTGACCACATGACTAGCGTGCAACTGAGACTGTGTACGTGTGACTCTTTGTGGCTTGGGTGTGGCTCCGTGCACTGTGTAGGAGCTATGTGCTTGTGGCTGCATGTGACTGTCTGTGTAGTTGTATGTTTGTGTGACTATGTATGTAGAAATGGGTGTTGTCTATGCAATGTGACTCTCAGAGACCAGCTCTCAGAGCTGCTGTCCATGTGGCTGTGTGTTGCTCTGTGTGACCCATGTACAAGTCTGCATGGAGACGGCTGTCGGGCAGTCTGTGACATTGTCGCCAGGGGGGCCCGCAAGAGTCTGGCTGTGCTTTCTTCTGTGGGACTGAACCTATGCAAGTGCCTGGTGGGCTACTGGCATGTCATGTATGCAGGTGCGTGTTGCACCCTCAACTGTGTGTGTCACTGTGTGTCCCTCTGAGGGACTCGTTGTGTCACTGTGTGTCCCTCTGAGGGACTCGTTGTGTCACCGTGTGTGACTGTGACTATGTAGGTGACATAGCATCCCTCTTAAACCACCTTCCTTGGGTGGCTTTGATGTGGTTGGATTTCTAGGGACCATAAGGACGCCTGCCCAACTCAGGACTTCAAAAGGTGGCGATCCTTTCTGCCTAGCTGGGGGGAAAACCCATTTCCCCCTCACCCTTCCTTCTCCCCTGCCTGGAGGAGAGGCCTGTTTGTTTTCCTATTTTTACTGCCTAGGATGAGTTCATGGCCACAACTGACTCACCACTCTTTCCAAAAGACATAGGGAAGGAAACAGGGGTTGCTTGGTTGGGGCCTCTGCCCATGAGCCCGGAATATTCTGAGCAGGGCCAAGGAAGAGATCTGGGTCCACTGTGGGCCATGCGAGACCCTGAGTGACCCCTCTTTGGAGGTCACCGTCTAGTCCCCAGCGCCCCAGCCCAAATGAGAGGCCTCTCTCCTTATCTAAAAGGTCTCCCCTCCCGTTCGTCGCAAGGCCAGTTGAAAAGTAAGCTGGAGCTTTGGAGGAGCGCTGGCCCAGATCCAGCGCTGCAGGTGGCTCCCACCCCGCTGGCTCCCGCGGCAGCGAGGAAGCCTGGTCAACAACACTGTTTGGGCGCCCCCTATGGGCAGCGCCTGCCCAGGCAGGAGGAGGCACAGCTGGAGGAAGGAGGCTTGCACAGTTTGATGGGGGAGCCGGGGTTCTTGTCTCCAGGAACACTTAGTCTTACGGGGGAGTCAGAATCCCCCCTGTACAAGGCTCTCAGACAAGAACAAAGAGAATTCAAACTATAGCTTTCCGGGCTGGGAGACGGTCATGGCTAGAGTCTGCGGAAGAATTAGAGAAAGCTTCTGGAAGGGACTTCGGGGACTTTGCTACAGGCTAGAGCGTGGGTCCTGGAGCGCGGTGACTGGGAAAACCCAGGGATTGAACCAATTAATGGAAGATACACAGGAGGCGAGGAGAGGTGGGAGCGCCGAAGTCGTATAATCCTTGAGTGAGATGGCAAGGGCAGGCTAGGACTGGACCCTGCTCACGGGGCAGAGGAACTCTATCTAAGCAGAGAGTCTGTGAATGGGAAGTCCCTTTTGCTATCTACCTGGTGTCTCTCCAGCTGCAGCCAGCATATAGTCACCCATGTCTGGTTGCCCAGGGAGCCAGACACCCTGACTGTGCTCCTGGCCGGCTTGCCCAGCCTGCAGGCCCTCCTGCCCGCCCTGTCCACCCTGAAGATGCTTCTTCCAGGCTCTCGTCCGGCCAGTGGCTGCAGCCATAAAAACTTCCCTCCACCCCTGCTGTCCTGGCTCACTGCCTCAGAGGCTCCTTCCAGCTCCTGAAACAGGCTAACTCTCTAGATCCTACCCCCCCACCTGCCTGGTGTGGCCCTGAAACTCCCCCACTTTGAATTCAGGGGTGTTTGGACTACCTTCCTGGAGGAACTGAGCAAAGTCTCAAACTAAAGAGTCAAGAGGCTGGACTTCGGGCACCCAGCCTTAGTTTGCCCATCTGCAAAATGGGGCTGATGGTGCCTGCCTTGCCAGGTTCCCAGGGTGGGTGGGGAAGGCTCCAGTGAGCTCATGGGTGTGAAGGCCCTAGCAAGCTGTAAATAGTCCGGTGCTCGTGGGAGGGAGGGAGGGAAGCCGTGTTATTCCAGCTGGGCCTGGCTGCCTGCATGAGGCCATGGCCAATGGGGGTCTGGGGAATTGCGAGGGTCTCTGTGCCAAGTGCTGGAGACAGGAGAATTTGAGGCTGATACCCCACTCAGAGCTGGGGGTAGGGAAGGCCCTGGAGAGGCCACAGTTTGGAGACAGCTGCAGGGCCTGTGATAAAAAGGCTTTGGACGAATCACTTGGACAAATGACTCTGAAGAAGCTGCTTTTTGAAAGAAGGGTGGTGAGAAACCTAGGGTCACCAGGTGACATCACTCAGCCTCTCTGACACCCTTGCCTCTGCAAGGAGGGGATGGAGGTGCCATCTTCTTTCTCCTCTGTCCCTACGCCCTTGGAAAGGGGAGGCTGAGCATGTTGGGTGGTGTAGACTCAGGAGATTAACTGTGGCTTTTTCTGGTAAGGAAAATTCTGGAGCCCCAACCAGTTCACCAGGAGGGTCTTGCTGCATCTTTCTCTAGCCTGTCAAAGAGACTGTTCCAGAGCCCTCTCTCTCTTCTTCAAATGGCAAACCAGTGTCTCCCCCATGCAGCCGTCACCCCGTCCAATCCATCTTTCTCCCTCCGCACACTCACCTTGGCCTTCACCCTCTGAGACTTTGAACAGGCTGCCCCTCGCTCTGGAATGCCTTCCCCCAGCCCGCCCCCACCCGCAAGCCTCAGATCAGGTCCTGCCCCTGCCAAGTTCCAGCCACGTGACCCTGGGCAAGTCACTGCACCTCTTTGAACCTCAGTCTTCCCATCTATAAAATGATGTGAATACTACCTCCCAGGGTGGTGAGAATTAAGAGATAACACCTGAAGGACTGAGGCCAGTTCCTGCCCCAGGGGAGAGGCTCAACACCTTCTCTTTTTCTAGAATCCCTCCCAACACCTGTTCGCCTTTTACTGATTTGCCTTACTTATTGCGTTGTCATAAATCAAAAGACAGATACTCATTGAGTCCTTACTATGCATTTCATACTGTAGTAAGTTCTCCGCCCACCTGGAAACAGCTGCCAGCCTGGGTAGGCAGGTGACATCTGTAGCCATGGAACATCCAACTACTCCAACAGCATAGCTCTCATGCCACACTGAGTGAGTAGCAGGGTTCTGGAGGAGACAGAGAACGGTCAGGGCAGGAGTGGTTTGGGGAGGGCTTCCTGGAGAAGGGGTCCTTGCAGGACAAGTAGGGTAGGCAGAGGGGATGGAAGAGGCATGACAGTGGTGTGCTCACTGGAGACACAGGAGTAGAGAGACTGTGGGAAGTTTTAGGAGTAAAGACTGGATTTGGGCCAGGCGCTGTGGCTCACGCCTGTAATCCTAGCTCTTGGGAGGCCGAGGCGGGCGGATTGCTCAAGGTCAGGAGTTCAAAACCAGCCTGAGCAAGAGCGAGACCCCGTCTCTACTATAAATAGAAAGAAATTAATTGGCCAACTGATATATATATATAAAAAATTAGCCGGGCATGGTGGCGCATGCCTGTAGTCCCAGCTACCCGGGAGGCTGAGGCAGAAGGATCACTCAAGCCCAGGAGTTTGAGGTTGCTGTGAGCTAGGCTGACGCCACGGCACTCACTCTAGCCTGGACAACAAAGTAAGACTCTGTCTCAAAAAAAAAAAAAAAAAAAAAAAAAAAAAGACTGGATTTGAAAAGTTCAAGCCAGACCTTAGAGGCCCTTGAGAGCCAGGTAGAGGAATTTAGATCAGATATGACAGGAAATGGGGAGCCATAGCAGGTTCTTGAGCAGGGGGGAAAGTGAGGGTTGAAAGGGAATGGAGGAGCCCTCCATTTATTAAATATAAACTGCATTCCAGAATTTTGCTAGGTGCTTATTATATGCTTTCCCACTTAATCCTCAAGCAAGTCGGTGCGACATACGTTATCTCCATTGTACAGATGGAGAAATAGAAACAGAAGTTGAGTAACTTCCCGAAGGTCAGAGGATAAGGAGAAAGTGAGACAACTGAGCTCAGTACCTAACTCCAAGGTCCACTTGCCAGCACAGCCCAGCTTCCCTCAAAGAGGACACTGGTCAGCACTGGCATGGCCCTTCTCCCCGACACCCCACCCTGCCCAGACCCTTGGTAGTGTTTGCTTCAGGGGCTGGAGGAGTCTTGGGCCCATGGAGATGAAGCTGCCTGAGAAGGTTGATTTTCCAGCTGCTTATGGGACGGGAGGCCAGGGATGACGGGACCACCGGTCTCCGGTCACTATGCAGGGAGGAGTCCGCAGGGCCAGCGGGTGAGGGAGAGGGAGCAGTCAGAGGCGACTCAGGGCTGCTGAGCCTGCCCGCCTGAGAGGAGCAGGAGCTTGTTGACGCAGCCAGAGAAGCCAGAGCAAGTGGCAGGAAGGATGAGGCGCTGGGTTTGGAACGCCCCGAGCCTGACGCAGTGGGCCAGGCAGAAACAGCCCCCGGCTTTGGAAACCCAGGCTCAGGGCGCGGTAGAGAGACCTGACCCCGAGGACTTTCCAAGCACTGTTTCCTGTCTCCTCCAGACTGGGACGCCCAAGAACGGGGACTGTGGTGCCTCCTTCCTTGGCTTCCCCTCTGGCACCCAGGGTTGTGTCCTGAGGGGGTAGGGGGACATTTTAGGAAGGCTCTGACTGGCAGTGTCCCTTACCACCCCCCGACCTTCCTCCCTCTCCTCCCTCAGCCCTTGGGACCTTTGAGGCCTGGGAGCTGAAGGCCCAGCTCCCCTCCCCACACTCCCGCAAGGACGGCTCCCCTGGGCCTTGTGTGTGCCAACCCCACTGGCCCCCGGGTTACCTGCGCGTGTCTCTCTCCTGCCCCAGGCCGTTCCTGCCCTCCGCACATGTCTCTGGAGCACCCACTACGCCAGCCCCATGCTAGGCACTGAGGGTGCAGCCACACTCTCACGGGGCTGAGCTCCTAGTGCAGGAGACTGACGGTAACCAAGTAATGAACTCATTTCCATCAGTGCTAAGTGCTATGAGGAAGAATAAAGCAAGAGCTGGAGAGAAGGAAGGGATGGGGACACCAGGAGACACAGGGGCACTATTTCAGGTTGCGTCAGCTAGGAAGGCCTTTCAAAGAAGTGTCTTGAGTTTTGAAGAACAAGAATAAGGAAAAGTGTAGGGAAAAGCATTCTAGTTGGCAGGAACAGCCAGCGCAAAAGCCCCTGAGGTAGGAGTGGGGCCCATGTGTGTGAGAAACAGCAAGAAGGCCCCCCAGCCTGGAATGGAATGAATGAGGGGAGAGGTACAAGGACATGAGGCTCAAGAAGTTGGCAGAACCCGGACAGTGGAGGGTCTCGTTATTTTGAGTGAGTAGGAGGTCATCGGAGGGTTTGAAGCAGGGGAAGGAAATGCCCTGATTTACGTCTATAAAGATCTCTTTGGGCCGGGCGCTGTGGCTCACGCCTGTAATCCTAGCACTTTGGGAGGCCGAGGCGGGCGGATTGCTCAAGGTCAGGAGTTCGAAACCAGCCTGAGCGAGACCCTGTCTCTACCAAAAATAGAAAGAAATTAATTGACCAACTAAAAATATATATACAAAAAATTAGCCGGGCATGGTGGCGCATGCCTGTAGTCCCAGCTACTCGGGAGGCTGAGGTAGTAGGATCGCTGAGCCCCGGAGATTGAGGTTGCTGTGAGCCAGGCTGACGCCACGGCACTCACTCTAGCCTGGGCAACAAAGTGAGACTCTGTCTCAAAAAAAAAAAAAAAAAAAAAAAGATCTCTTTGGGCCATGCGTGGTGGCTCACGCCTGTAATCCCAGCACTTTGGGAGGCTGAGGTGGGAAGATCATTTTAGGTCAGGAGTTTGAGACCAGCCTGGGCAACATAGGGAGACCATATCTCTACCAAAAAAAAAAAAAAAATTAGCCAGGCATAGAGGCACCCATCTGTAGTCCCAGCTACTCAGGAGGCTGGGGCAGGAGGATCACTTGAGCCCAGGAGTCCGAGGCTACAGTGAGCTGTGATGGCACCACTGCACTCCAGCCTGGGCGACAGAGCCAGACCTCGTCTCTAAAGAAAAAACCAGAAAAAGTTCCCTTTGGCTGAGGGGCGAGTGCTGAGATCAGGCAGGGTCCTCTCTCACCCCTCCCCTCCAGGATCTCGATGCCCCCAGACCCCTCTGAATATCTAGACACAAGCTCCAGGGAACATTCCAGAGGAGTTGCCTTCAGTTATTTTCTCGTAATGAGAAAGGTCCTGGGGGTGACTTTACGAAACCCCCCCAAGGTGGTAGCTATCATGGAAGAACTACCTTGTTTGTTTTTTGCTTTCAGGTATCCCTTTGTCCCCAGCCTGGTGTGGGCGTGCCTCCGTTTGCGGCTCTGTGAGGAAGGTGGTGCCTGTGAGGAAGGTGGGGTGACCAGCCCCACACAGCACCAGACAGAGCTCTCAGGTCTGCAGAAACTGTCTGAGAGAGGAGGGCAGGGATGGGGGTGGGGGAGCCAAGGGCCTGGCAGGTGACCTTTGCCTTCTGCTCTCCCCTTAAATCCTGCAGGAGCCCCTGGCTACCCAAGCATGGTTGGCAGGTAGTGGCTTCCCACTGGGTGTGGCCTGTGGCTTCTGGTGGCCTCCTGGGGCTGACCCTGGGGATGGACGCCCAGCAGCAGCCCTGGGAAGGGACTGAGTCAGATCCGGAGAGCAGCACGGGGCAGCCCGGCTGAGGTCACGGTCTGGTGGCTGGAGGTGCCGACCCGAGTCCTCCACCCCCGGCTGGTGTTTGTCCAGAAGGCCCTCTGACGTGTGCCAGGCGTCTTCCTGGCCGCCCCGCAGCACTCCTGGGATGCAAGATGCTCAGCGCTAAGCCCGGGCGTGGCTGGGCGCCAGTCTCCACCCTTCCTGTGTGCCGAGTCCCAGGAAAACATGACCCTGCTCTCAGGGAGCCTCCAGTCTGAGGGCAGAGGCAGGACCCTGTCCTCACAGTGCCCCCGGGTCCGAGAGACAGTCAAGGAACATTTAAAGAACACAAAGTGAAGATCAAGATGAAACTGTCCACTGGCTCCAGCCTGCAGCGGAGAAGGGGTCCAACGGGGAGGGCGGGAGGAGATGGGAACACCGAGGGGACTGGCCCCCAAGGAGAGCAGTGGGCACAAGGCCAGGAGCTCATGCTGGGATGCCTTGTGGACACGGGCTTCCTCAAGTCTGGCATGTTCCCCTCCTTGGTGCAGCTGTGGGTGAGGGGCCACGTCCGAAGGCAGTGGCAGGCTCTGGTGACCACTCTCGCCCCTTGGGGGTCCTCCCCAGAAGAGGAGCACTGTGCCCTGGGCACTTGGGGCCGCTCACTCCTGGCTCCTCCGTCGGGAGCCTCAGCCTGTGATCCTCTTGCACCGTGGTGGGGCGAGGCAGGCAGTCGTTGGAAGGCAGGGCACAGGCTGGCAGGGGGAGATGGCTGTTTCCCACCCGACGCCCTGCGGCCTTCCCCTCCGCAGCCTTGGCCTCCTCCCTGCGTGGGCTGTTAGAGCTTGTTTGGCCCGAGGCTTCTCACCCAGCGTCTCCTCCCCCTCACCTTCCTGCCCAAGAGCAGCAGCCAGAGGCCTGGGACAGGAGGACAGCCAGGGGCCAGAGCGAGGCTGGGGCAAGGCTGGGTCCTCAGGCTGGGCAGAGAATCAAGTGCCCCCTGGGCGGAGCCTCGAGCTGGGGGAATTCCTGCCTGAGGTGGGCACTAGGAGCCCCCAGTAGGAAAGACAGGACTGAGCCTTAGACTCAGAAACACAGCCAGGTGGACTCTAGATTTAGGGCTGTGAAAATCAGAGGGCCCTGGGGAGAGACGGGAGCTCCTGGCGAGGGGAGAGTGGTGTTATAACAGTCCCAGCCATCTTGGGGTGGCACTGGCTGGCTTTGCAGGGAGTGAGCTACCCATCAACTGAGGCATTCAAATAGAGGCTGCAGAGGTTAATCATCCTGTCACTGAATGTTCATGGAGTACCTTCCGTAGGTGGCCCCATCCAGGCAGTGAATGAGGAGGCCGGCGTTGAACCAGGTAGTTTAAAGCCCCTTCCAGCCTGCGCTGCAAGGCCGGGCTCCTGCGTGCAGGGCTGCAGGGGGAGGCTGAAGGGAGGAAGGGAGAGGGTCAGGCCTGGGGCTCCGGAGCCTGTTAAGCCCTGGGCAAGCCGCTGCTAGACAGCAGCCCCCACCCCGGCGGGTGCAGAGGCTTAGGTCCCGGGAGTGCAGGGCGGCAAAGGGAGCCAGACAGCTTCTTAGAAAGTGGCAGGCAGGTGAGCGGGGCTCCCCAGTGATAATTAAGGAACAAAGGTGCCGAGGAGCAGGGAGCCGCGAGGGCCTCTGGGGCAGGCGGGCTAATGGGAGCCTGAGGAGAGGTAATAACACGCGGCCAAGCCGAGCAGACAGCCCGGCGTCGCGACGCCCACGAGCCACCCCCTCGCCCTCCTGCGCCAGAACAATGACTGCTGCACGGCGCGGTGAAAACACGGTGGTGCACGGGGAGCTGTTCCCGACTTCCCAGTGAGGTCGCTGCGGGAGGTGGGCTTGTAGGGGGGTTCTGGGGGTGGCAGGAGGTGGGTCAGGGCGAAGTCAGGGATGGAGGAAGAGAACTTGGGCAGGTGGGTATGCGCCTGGCTCCCCGAAGGTGTGCGGTGCCCGTGGGAGATGCCCTGCCCAGCGGTAAAGGCAGCGCTGTCCCCCCAGCCAGGTCCCAGCAACCGCCCCACTCACTGGAGGTGGTCGCAGAGGCAAGAGCCCTGGCCTTGGAGTCCTGAGTCTGCCTCTGCGTCTGACAGTGGCGTGACTCTGGGCAGGGCTCACGGAGCCCCGGCTTCCTCGCCTGTTGAAATGGCAACAATAATAAGTCCCACATGGTGGGCAGGACGAATCCATGGGCCGGTGGACAGGAAAGGCCCTGCTTCATAGCAACCCCCAATACAGGTGTCCCCACACTGGCCAGAAATGAGAAGCTCAGGTGGAGCCACACAGAAGGTCTGTCCTCTCCCCGAGCCTGCAAGGGCAGAATTCCCTCCCAAAGCCGCATGCACCGTTTGGGCCTCCCCAGTCCCACCTGCTACACATAAACCTCCCAACACACACACGCCCATGTGTCGCTCCTGGAACAGCAAAATCCTACAGGCTCATGCATGGCTTTGACGTTTGCCCCCCCCAGCTCCCCTCCAAAGAGATGCCTGCAAAGTCACCCCAACACCAGTCACCCCATAGTGTGTACTCCTGCTAACCACACAGAACCCCACTGGTGACTAAAAAGTGGTAGATTAAATGTATACTTATATGTTCCCAAGTGTGCACACCCCCACTTTGCACTCCTGCGTGTGCCTAAAACTTCAAAAACGGGACTGAGAGATCATCGGGGTCAGCCTCTGCTTCAAGCCTAGAGACCGTTCAACACTCTCACGGCGGACGGTTATCTAGTCATTGGAGATTTCTGCTGGCACACACATTGTATGTGTGTTCACATTCTTACCCCCCGTTGGTGCTTTGGCTCCTACAGTAATTGGTCTCCTACCCTCCACATCCCTCCTTACCGTGATCTAATCCAGCATAGTGCTGTCTGAGTCATCTTCCTGAGACTTTGCTTTCCCTGTGTCTCGCTGCTACTCCTGCACCCTGCATGGCTCCCTATTGCCCTCTAAGATAAAGTCCAGGTGCTTCACCTTGTCATTCCTTCCTCCAGTTCTTTAATGGTTCCCCCAACTTCATAGGACCCCAGGAACCTTATCAGAGGACATCAGTGCTATCTTCCAATCCACCTGAGTCCCCTTCTCAAGTTATCGTCAAGACTTCCTTTGAGATTCCGGTGATGAGAACTCACTGCCTCCTGAGCTAGCCCGTTTTATTTCACTACAGCTGCAGTTATTTGAGCTTAATCTAGTGAAGGCCACGCAGCCTGCCCTGTGGCTCTGCCTTCAGCGTTCCCTGCTTTCATGCTAACTATCGTTGCACATCTGAGGCCTTTCCTTTGCTGTGAGACTCTGAGCCTGTTGGGGTCAGGACACCTGAAATAGCACTGGTGCTCAGTAACTGGGTGTGTGTCGACATGCACACGCATGTCCAGATGTGTGCAGGTCTGTCCCCACGCATTCTGGGCGCACACAGACACTGCAGGCACTGACAGGTGGGCAACAGAGACCATTTCTGGAGGCCCCACTGAGCCTGCTCTCTGCCACAAAGTGGAGCCGCCTGGCCTGGGATGCAGGTGCTCTAATCTCCCATTTCTGTTCCCATCTCCCTCCAGGAAAACGAGCAAAATGGAGGGAGGGGTCAGAGGTCCCTTGTTTGCCGCTTCTGCAGCCCCCAAACTGTCACAGCATCAATTAGCTTAGTGACGCAGTTGCACCCCCCACACTCCCACTCTCTGACCCCTCTCCGCGTTATTTTTCTCCGTAATACACATCCCCTTCTATGGGCTATATCACTTGCTTATTTCTTCTAGTCACTTCCTGTCTCCCTCTTCTAGAATGTGAGCTCCTTGAAGACAGGGATTTGGGGCTGTTCTGTTCATTTCTGGATCCCCAGTGCCTAGAATGGTACCTGGCACACAGGGTTCATTCGCTGCAGGACAAACAGAGGTAATCAATTTCTTCTCCACCCCCGCTGGACAGTGGGCTGCAGGGGCAGAGTCCACGCCCCAGACCTGTCTTCTCAGAGCCGTCTGGGGCTCATAAGGGGGTCTCGAGTCCATGCCTGTTGACAGAATGAACAGGCGCCATCCGCAGGTTTACTCACCCTCTCTGACCCTGGTTTCTCCAGCTGAGAAATGGAGCAAATAAACATAGTACTTGCTTGTAAGCCAAGTGACTGCCAGAGTGGGCCCTCAGCTGCTCTCTGTCAATGTGAGGAGGTTGATGACAAGGATGATGATGAAAAAAATAAATAGGGTGAAACAAGGGACTGGGCCCCTCACTTCCCAGTCGTGATGGCTCAGACTTCTCTTCTGGCCTTTAGGTTAAAGGAAACAGGATCCTAGGGGGCTGGATGGGGACTTAGGGACCAAGAGAGGAGAGGGCCCGGCCAGTGCGAGGCAAGGCCCAGGGGGCTGGGCTTTCTAGTCTGCAGGAGGAGGAAGAGCCTGAGGCTAAGGATCCCCTCCTGGTCCCCTTGCCACTGTGCTTTATGGTCCATGGTAAGCACAGAGCATGGCAGTATCAGGACAGGGCCTGCTACCATGTTGGGAACTTGGGACGTGTCCTTACTGCTATGGGCTACACCAGCTCTGGGCAGAGAATGCCCTTATTCTGGAGGTGCCAGTGACAATAAGAGATCACCCTGGATGCTTGTCCGGGCTGGAGCCAGGAGACCCAAACCCCAGCCTGGGCTCTGTTTCTTCTTCACCTCAGGGCAAGTCACTCCCCACTCCCTGAACCTCAGTTTCCTCCTCTGTCAAATGGGAGAATTGGATTAGGAGGTTGTTAAAGCCACCCTGACAGGCAGGCCATGGTGCAGCATGTCAGCATGGTGCCTAGTAGGTGGCATGTAGTAGGTGCTCAATAAATATTGGGGTTCCTGTACATTCGAAGCATCCTCTGAGGAAAGAGAAAGAAGGGCTCCCCTCACACTCCTGCACCCTACTTCTACCAACAGGAGAATCCTCCAGGGAGCCAGAGACTGTGACTAAGCTATCAGTCGGCCTCCTTGGCTGGCCCCTGCCTCTTTCCAGCCCAGCCATCTCCATCCGACCCCTACCTTGGCTGCCTCCCAGCATTCTGCCTCCCCCTTCCCTTCCCCGCTCCGGAGCTCCAGGGCCAATCCCAGAATCCTTTCTGCACGAGGCCCCTGTGCACCTTCTGCCCTCCCCCTTAAGGCCCCGGCTGCCAGCTACCTCCCTGGCCCTCAGACACGGGGCTCCCCACCAACCCCCTTACAGACAGGCCTCGGCTCCCTGGGCCTACTCGGGTGGTTTATAGTTTATCCCCCTGGGCAAAGCCTAACACCTCAGCCAGTTTTCCCCAGAATTTTGAGTTTCTTCAGTGCCCAAGTCCTACAGCCTTCAGTGGTCTCAGAGCCCCATCGTCCCAGCTCTGAGCTCTGGTCCCCACACAGGGCTCTGCCCCCTTCCACTGAGCCCCCTCCCTACTCCTGGAGCCCCTAAGTTCTGTTCACAACAGGGTCCTGATGCATGAAGAGGCAGCCTACAAACCTCCCCTTGTCGGGGAAGGGTGGTTTTAACAAGCTCCTTGCAAACGTGGGGCATCTGGAAGGGCACTCATCTGCCTGCTGGACCTTGGGGGGACACATTTGGGCTGAGACCAGAAGCACGAGTTGGCATTGGCCCATCACACAATGGTGCAGGAAGGAGAGGTCATTGCAGGCCTGAGACAGCACAGCCAAATGTCTGTGAGTGCTGAGACCCCCACCCCAAGGTCCAGGGCTGTGTGAAGACACCAAGGGGACAGGCCTGGGCGTTGGCACAGGCTGGGCCACAGAAGCCTTTGTGAGGCATGCCACAGGGTCTGGCAGGAAGCGGAGAGCAACACAGCAGGCCACCCCTAAAATCTGTGGGGCCCAGGACAAGAGTACAATTGGAGGGCCACAACTGAGACAATACATCGCTAAATAAAATATTCTTTCTACCTTCCTTGACAATACCTCTTCATAACAACAAAATCAAAAAAATTGCACAAAGCCATAGTTTTTATATTTCCAGGTATTTATGTGACTAAAATATCCTAATTTAACTAGTAAAATTAAAAGGCAGAATATAAATTATAACTAATGAATATAATAATAGAAAAGTAAGATTAATTGCATCTAAGTTTTTAATTTAAATTTGGTAAATCTAATGAAATATTATGAGATAGTTTTAGAAAATATAATTCTAATTTGTAATTCCAACATTCAGTGTCCATGAAATTTCTAATATAAAAATTTACTATCAAATTTCATGCATGTTCCATTGAGACCTACCTTTATGCAAATTAAGAGTTGTACGAATTATTTAGCAGAGCAGAATGTTTCTCACCTGTAATGTGCATCTATTTTGAATCCTATGCTAATGCGTGAGTACCTCTGGAACTCAATAACAATGCGGATACTCGACACTACTAGGAAATTTTGTTATGTAAGAATCCATTGCATTATTCTGGAATTTTTAAAAAAATAACTTGTCACATGTATGCTATCTGAATAAAAGGATTTAACAAGCATATCCACTTTTCCTCATTTTCTTCAGTTTTTTATTTGTTGTCAGGATGGAATGGTGACTTCCAAGCTTCTTACACGGCAGGCTGGAAACCGGAAGTCATTCTTTCCATTCATTTTTCATTTCACCCCAGCACTTGCACAAAGTCCCTCAGTCACCGGCAAGCAGACACAGTTGCTTTCCATTTCAGTAACTTAGAACAAGAAGCCCCAGACTGGGGCCCAATCGGTGTTAGTCACAAGAGCTGATGTTTAAAGTTGTGGGTTGGTTGCACCATGTGGCAGTTGGTACCAGACCCTGCAGGACCTAGGCTTCCGTGGGTTCTTGGACAAAGATGGCGTCAGTGTTGTATTCGTGTTACAAGGGCAGGGGCTCCTCTTGCTGGTTCTGGCAGCAGTACTGCCTTGAAGGGTGTCAAGCAGAGAAGTGACACGGTGAGATTCTCCCACCATGGGAGCTCTGGGGAAGTGGATCAGAGGAGAGTGAGGTGGCTGGGGGACGTTTAGAGGGAACTGTTGAAGTAATTTCAGGGCAAGAAAAAATGGAAGCCTGGACTAGAGAAGTAGGTGTAAGTACAGAAGGGTGATAGAGGTTAAGAGAGATATTCAGGATGCATGCGTCTTCTCATTTTCCCATGCTCCCTGGAACTTTCTCTCCAGGGCTGGGGACAGGACGTGGACAAATGGTCATACAGCTAAGGTAAGAGAAATTCAGAATTGAGGACAAAAGGTGCCCAGGATGGACCCAGTCCTGAGCTATCTGATGTACTCCAGCAGTTGGTAAGTGACTAAGAAGAGGTGAGGCTTGGCCGACATGCCCCAACCCCATGGAGGGCTGCACCTTTCCATGCAGAGAGAGCTCTGGGTTAGACGTCAGGAAGCACTGCTCCAGAATGGGTGCCATACGGAGGACGGGCTAGGGACTAGGGCCAGAGAAGAACACAGAGCCCCAAAAGACATCCCCAGGCAGGGTCTGCTTGGTTTGGGGCCGAGTGCCTGGAGGCATCAGCTTGGACAAGATGACCTCACAGGGAACCCTTCCAACTCCAGGCTCTTTGCCCTGATCTCAAGGGCTAAAACTCTGCCCGCGTCCTCCACACGCCGCCATGCCGACACCTGGCAGCCCTGGCAGATGGTTATCTCCCCTCCCCCACCCCACGCCTCCACTGGCCCCGCCTGTCCGTCTGCCAGCAGCCCCACTCCTGGCCTTTCATCTCGTGCCACGGCAGCCGGCCCGATGCTGCAATCCCCCAGGCCCCAGCTGCCCAGCTCCACGGCTTCTCCTGGGCTTAGGCCCCACAGGGGCCAGAGACCTGGGTCCCCTAGGGCTTTGGCCTCCTGCTGCAGATCTACCCAGGTGGTCTCAGGGTCACAGCCCGTCCTCAGCCTGTAAATACACACACACACACACACACACACACAGTCACATGAGCACACACTTTGCAGCTCACCACCACTGTCTTTCCTCCCTGGGTCACTTCCCTCCATCATTACCCCTCTCAGGACCCATCTCCAGAGCCCTTTTCCTGCCCTGTCCCTTCCGACTGGGCCCAGGCAGCCAGAGGGAGGCAGTGGGGCCGCAGGAGGAGGATCCACAACTGGAGGAATGTACATTGCCAACGAGAGCCACCATTGTCTTCAGGAATTTTCTCCTTTGCCTGGGATGGGCCGGGGCAGGCAAGTGTCTGGGCAGGGGCTGGATGAGCTGGCTAGTGGCAGGTCAGGGTGACCAGATCCTCAGGTGGACTGGTTGCCACCACAGACATCAGCCCCCTTCCAGCCCCAGCCTCACTCCCAGGGCCTCGGGGAAAGTGTGGGCTGAGACCACCTGGCCCTGCTGGGGAGGGGACAAGATAAGTTCTCTGTGTCACTGGTGGTGGCCGAAGCCTGTCGGGAGGTGGGAGAGAAGCAGAAGGTCCTTTGATGGAGGGAGGGAGGCTGAAGCAACAGCTCGCAGTTGCCCTCTAGGGCTTGCGGCAGAAGGAGGTGCAAAGCAGCAGAAAAGGCTAGAACACAGCCTCCTCCTTGGCTGCGGGTGAGTCCAGGCCACGGCATGGCTTGGTCATCTGCTTGCCTCCAGCAGAAAAGAACAAGGCCACATCTGGCAAAAGGCAGAGGCTTTGTCCGGAAACCCCCACACCCCAGCCGCACCCCCAGCCTCAAGCACAGACAGCCGGGTCTGGCCTGAGCTTTGCTGGCTGTGGGTGTCCAGGGGCCAGGCCAGGATGTGTGGGCGCCTCCTGCACAGGCTGGGGGGACCCTGAGGGCAGACCCAGGGTCTTCTATACCTACCTCCCTGCTCCACCACGGTGTTGGGGGCACTGTGCCCACTGCCAGTTACAGCCAGGTGACTTTCCTGAAGCGCTGGTTCATTCACAGCTCATCACCATGTACCTGCTGCATCCCAGGAACTGCACTGGGGACAGGAGGGGACTAGGAGCACTGTCATGATCCTCAACTGTTTGCCAGTCAAGGAGACAGAAACACAGATGATCTGAGGAGGGGGCGCTCCTGGGGGCTGGGAGCTCCTGGAGCTGCCCAGAGCATGAGGACGGCAGGATTAGGGACGAGGATGGCACAAACAGCTGTCATCGGCCACAGGGAGGACAAGGGCGAGCTGGATGCTCTTACTTGAGACCCATGGTTTGGGGAAAGTGGCAGGAATAAGGTGTAGATGCGTGGGGGTGGGCAGGAGAGGCCCTGGGGAAGGAATGAAGGGAGTTCCATATTTTACTGTTTATTTCCTACTGTGTTGACTCTCGCACAAGAGTGTATGCATGTGTTACTTATGGCATTGAAAAATATAATAAATGGTGAAATCCAAATAATATGTGGCATTGGATTAACAGTAACGTTTGTCTTTTAGCTGCGACAAATATGCCCTGGTGATACAGGATGTTCGCAATCGGGAAAGCTGGGTGAGGGGTGCACGGGAATTCTCTGTTCTATATTTGTAACTATTCTGTACATCTAAAACTATTCTAAAATTAAAACATAGGTGTTGGCCGGGCACAGTGGCTCATGCCTGTAATCCTAGCACTCTGGGAGGCCGAGGCGGGTGGATTGCTCAAGGTCAGGAGTTCGAGACCAGCCTGAGCAAGAGCGAGACCCCGTCTTTACTATAAATAGAAAGAAATTAATTGGCCAACTAATATATATAGAAAAAATGAGCCGGGCATGGTGGCGCATGCCTGTAGTCCCAGCTACTCAGGAGGCTGAAGCAGGAGGATCGCTTGAGCCCAGGAGTTTGAGGTTGCTGTGAGCTAGGCTGATGCCACGGCACTCACTCTAGCCTGGGCAACAGAGTGAGACTCTATCTCAAAACAAAAACAAAACAAAAAACGTAGGTGTTAAATAGATAACAAAGACAGAATAAAACGTGCCTCACTCAAAATGCTGCCACTAAGAATGTCCATTTGGTTACACAATGGTGGTGAGCATCGGGCTGGCTAGCAGGCTCCCTGGGGAGCAGGCCAGCTGGGGGAGGTGGGGCATTTTACAGCACACAGGTGGATCGGACAGTCTCGGTGCTTGGCCAGTGGGCACCAGGAAGGTTGTTCTTGACGGGTCAAGGGAATTTTACGCTGTGGCAAGCCAGCCTAATAACCAGCCAATCCAATATGGTGCGATGAGGTTATGGTGGCAAAATTCGGGAGCTGTGAGAGCATGTGGGGGAGCCTAACCCAGTCGTGGGGGAGGTAACACTCATGGCTGAAGGGTAAGTAGGTGATAGACAGGGCAGAAAGGACCTGCACGGAGCTCCTCATGGTAGGTGTGGAACCCTGAAAAATGGCAGCTCAGAACCACCGACAGGGCCCGGAGCTCAGGGTCAAGCAGACCTGCCAGGAGTCCAGACTCCTTAATCATTGTGTTCTTGGGCAAGTCACTTAAACTTCTGGGGCCTCAGTTTCCTCATCCATAAAATGGAGATTATCGTTCCATCTGCCCTGCCTGCTTCCCAGGGTTGTTGTAAGCGTCACATGAAACAATCATCATGAAAGGGCCTGGCGGGGGGCAGAATCACCCTGGAACCAGGAGCGCCCCGTCCACAAGTGAGTCTCGTGGTGGGTGCGCCCCGTGCTCAGTACCAACAGCAGCTGTGGCCGTCCACAGTCCCGGACTCAGAGCTTGGGGAGCTCCCCGAGGCAGGGCCCTTCCCGGGAGCAGGCGTCCTCCCCTGCCCTGCTGGGGGCAGATGCCAGGCCTTTCCCGAGCCCCTGGGAGACAGGCCAGAGGCCCCCCGCGGTGGGTGGAGAGCAGGCGGCGGGGCCTGGGAGAGCAGGCTGCCAGGGCTGGGAAGATGCTGAGGTGGAGATGGAGGTATCTGTGAGGGCTCAAGCCCAGGGGGGAAAAAATTCTTGCTGGAGCTGTATAATTAAAATCCTATTAAGCGGCGCCTGGCAGTCTCCCATCAACCCCCACCGAGGCTCCACCGCCGAACCCTCGCAGCAGCTGGGGCGCCCTGCTCTCTGGGCACCGGCTAGGGGAGAGCTGGGGGCCAGGCTGGCCTTGGGCAGAGCTGGGTGGGCCAGGGTTGGCACAGGGCCGGGAGTGCGGTCAGGGCTCCGGCCTGGGCCTGCATCTGGGCCCCGGCACCACTGCCACGCTGCCCTCTGCCCTGGGAGGACTGGGCGACCTCCCCAAGCCCCTCAGCCCCTTGGCCTGGGACTAAGGCTCCCACTTTCCTCCTCCACTTCCCTCCCAGGCTCCCAGCTCGCTGGTCTGGGCCCTCGAAGGGGCTCCCCTGAGCCCCGTGCCTAGCCCAGGTGGCCTTCTGAGGCGCCGTCTGAGGAAACACCTGCGGCGTGCGGCTCTCCGGGCACCGGCCCAGGACTGGCTCGGCTTGGGGAGAGCTCCGGGCCAGGCTGGTCTCGGCAGAGCCAGGGCGGACACAGGGAAGGGGAGTCGACCTCTGTCTGAGGTGACATCCCTTTCTCCTCCCCCCAGGCTCCGCGCTCCTCTTTTCTGTGCAGCCTGCAAGGCCCCCTCACCCAAGCTCTCTGCCCCCTTCTCCTGTGCGTCAGCCCCTCAGTATTCACTCGGTCTCTACTCTCTCCTGTCGCCCTGTGCCTGTGTCCCGAGTACATCGGTGTCGCCTCTCCCATCGGATCGGGTGGTCTCCCGGCACTCTGGGGCTCCCTGCAGGCAGAGTGCAAGCACAGCCCGAGCCAGGAGCTTGGGCTCTGTCTGGAGAGACCTGGGCAAGGGGAGGGGGACCTAGACCTAGGGGCTCCCAGCCGTCCTCTTTGAGTGGCCAGAGGAGGAGCTTCAGACCAGGGCAGATGAAATGGCGGGCAGGGTGGAGGACACACACGCTGGCTGGGCCCTGGACTCGCCCTCTAAAGAGAGAATCCCAGCATCTCTCCTCAGCCCTTGCCCCTCAGCACCGCCTCTTGAGCCCACAATGGGGGCGGATGTTCTAATCCCCCCTGAGGGCCATGAGGGGCCTCACGTAGCCCCTCCCCAACCCGCCCAATGCCTGCGGTGGGACAGAGTGGAGGCAGTAGCAGCAGGCTGTCATAGTGGCCTGGCTTGTGTGCCCTTCCCTGCAGTTCCCGACTCCTCCTGGTCACAGGCTGGAGGTGTTCTAGAGGTCCTAGGCCCCTATCCCCTGCCCCACACCAGACTGGTCTCGAACCAGCCCCAAAGGGACCGAGGCTTCCCTTGATTCTCCCAGCCCTATAGGGACGGAGGTCTACTACTTTCCTCATAATCCCTCTAGGATCCCAGAGGAACATCAGGCCCATGGCTCATGCCCTTCGACTTCTCCACCCAGGTCTGGCCAGCTTCTCAAGGCCACTTCCCAGCCCAGGGTCTTCTTCGCAACCAGAGGGCCACCCTTCCCACAGGTCCCTGTCCCCTCCTAACTGGAGAAATGAGCTCAGCTCATCTTTCCGCCTGAGGAGAGGCAGAGTGGGAAGGGGAGATCCCCACCTCCACCCCATCCCCACCTCCAAACCTCTCCAGTAAGAGCCTGGCACCTCCAGAGTCAAAAGTCAAGAGTTCAAGTCCACGCTCTGCCTCTAACCGGCTATATGGCCTTGGGCAGTCATCATACCCCTCTGGGACCCCATTCCGCCATCTTGATGAATCTGCTGGTGTAGAAATGGACTCATCTCCCTCCCCAATGCTCCCTCCCTGCCCCACCCCTGGTGGTCCTACCACCCCCACCCCGGAGGCACGGCCTTGCATACACTCCCCTTCCCACCAGGCACCCACTGAACTCCTCCTCTTCATGGCCATTTCATTTCAACAAGCAGTTACGGGACACACACTCTGCCCGGGACGGGGTCATAGACACAAAATGTGGTCTCTGTACATTGCACGAGCTCCTTGTGTGGGTCACTTAGGGGAGAGAGGAAACCAGAAATCAGAGCAAGGCAACCAGCAGAAACAGAGGCTGTTGGATGCTTCATTCAGATTACTGCAAATGTACATGCAAATGAACTAAAGGGGGACAGGGAGGTTTGTGGGACCAAATTAGTTTCTAAGCATAGATTTGATGTAGTGTTCAAGCTGGAAAGGACTTCGGAGAGGAGAAGGTGACACTGAGGCCAGGGAGGGAAAACGCCTCACCTATGGCCTGTAGCACAAGCTACGGCATCGGGACCAGGGCTGGAGCTCTGTCACCAGGCAAACAGAAGAACTGGGCCTTCTTGGGGACTGGGGGCATTCTCCAAATCCTCCCAGAGTGGGGATGGCTAGGAGAGTTATGGCAGCCCAGGGTGCACGAGACTCAGCCCTGACACACCTGAGCCTCAGAGCAGTCCAGGAGAATTCACACCTGCCTTGAGGGTCCAGAGCGGAAGTGGGAAGGGTCCACGGACAGCCGAACAATGCACAGTGCCATGTTCCAGGGGACGCACGAGCTCCACTGCTGCTGAGGGCCAAGGAAACAGAGATTCATTTTGGAGGCAGGGACCCAGGGAGGGCTGCCTCCAGGGGAGGGTACATGAGCTTGGAACTGTGACTTTTGACAGAGAGGAGGCCCTCACTGGACCCACCTTGGATCTACCCAAAGCAGGTCTGCTCAGCACTGTCCTTCTATGCAGGTTCAGTGACACGGAATCCTTCACCACTATAAAATAGCTGTTCCAGGCCAGGCCCCTCAGTGGGAAACAGAGGGGGCTCAGAGAAGGGCAGTGTTACCCCCACTGAGTCCCGTCAGAGCCATATGCCCTGCCTTTTGCTGTCTCCTTTCTGAGTCGCTTCATGCAGTCCTGGCCACTAACAAGGAGTCACCAGGCCTAAAAGGCCCTGAAAAGACACATCCTATCCCGGAAAGGCCTGTTAAAGTGGGAGCAGAGGGAGAAGCAGAGAGCCAGGTCCTGGTTCCCTCTGCTTTCTGGCTCTCCTCCCCCCCCCCGCCTCAGCTGAGACCCTCACAGCCGCAGGGGCCGAGGCTCAGCTAGTAGCAGCTGCACACCTGGTCCCAAGCTGCAGTGATGTCACCTCCAGTTTTCCCAAATCTGGGATCTTCCCATGATGACAAAGTCCACAGGCCTTTCACTCCATGCCGAGGGCAGTGTGGAGGGGGAAGGCTGTGAGGTAGATGCCAGAGATGCCCCTTCACCCCCAGAAGGAACCAGGGGACTGGACAGGGCACAATGCCTGCTCCTGTGTTACTTGCTTAGCTCAGAGGCCCTCATCTGCAAAAGTACAAGGTTCCTCCTGAAGTCTGCCCTCCATCTCTCTTGCTGCAATTCAAACCCCTCTGCATTCATGAAGTCATTAATGCTGAAAAACTCAACTAGGGAGCAGAGCAGTGTCTATCTTCTTTCAGGGGCCCAGCACTCCATCTGTCAATAGGAGCCGTAGAAGAAATTTACCCTAAGATCCCAGCGCTTGGGAAGGTTGCAGCTTTGTGACCAATGCATTTCCCCTTCCAGCCCCACACTTCTCATCCACTCCCAACTCCCCAGCCTTCCCTTCCCCTGCAGGAGCCCTCCTTCACTGACTGTGTTCTCCAAATTCTCTGCTGTTCCCTCTGCACTGTGCAATCTCAGTTGCACAGATCACTCTCCTCTCTGGACCTCAGTTTCCCTGTCTGTAAAATGGGGGCCTTGTTCCTCTTTCCTTGGGGGTGTCTCAAAGATCTCACAGCCCTCTAAGCCCCAGTTGGCTGAGTCAGACAGGGTCAGGGAGCTGGCCTTGGTCCCAGACCACAGAGGGGAACATCTGCCTTCCAGAGGAGGGGCTGAGATTCGGGGTTTCTGTCTTGCCCCTGAGGGCAGGGCTGTCCCAGCTGACAGCATCAGCTTGGTGCCCTCCACAGCCCTGCCAGTGTCGGCCTCCTCCCCAACCCCACCCCACCGCACCCCGGCCCCACTCAGGGTGACAGCATCGCCAACCCCTTCCCATAGCGGGGCCTCTGGCAGGCCGATGAGCAGGAGGGTGGGGGTCCCTCCACTCCCCAAGTCCTATTACCGAAAGTGCCACCGCCCAGACTCTATAATAATTGGGGGGCTCATTTGCATTTTGCCTAGGTGTGATTCCAGAGAGGCTCCCTGCCCACCCCACTGGGACTCGCAGCAGCTGTTCGCCCAAGCCCACAGCGGGGCCCCAAGGGAAGGAGAGACTTTCTGGGGAAAGGTGGGAGCTGGGAGCTGGGAGTGGGCACTGGACCCCGCGTCCTCCAAGGAAGGGGAGTCTTGGCAGGGCCCCCAGACCTTGTGCCAGCGCTGGCTCAGGGGCCAGGGTGGGGATGGAGGGGGTGACGTCCTCCACCTCCCCAGTCTCAGTTTCCTCATCTGTAAACTGGGGCTAATGACACTTAACGAGCGAGGGGGGTGGGGGGCATGTAATTAGCTCCTGTTGGCTCTGGGCTTTGAAGTGGGGTGGAGGAGGGGGCCGCTGGGGCTGGGCGGGGTGCAGGTGGGACAGAGTTGGAGGGCGCAGTGCCTGCAGCGGGGGAGGTGCCGGTCCCAGGGATCCTCTCCCATCAGGAGGGGGAATCAAAAAGCTGAGGTCACACACCTGAGGGAGGCCCTGGAGGGCAGGGGGCGGACAAGAGGATCCTGGGCCTGGGGCACAGAGAGGCCCTGTGTGAACGGAGACTGCCTCAGGCCACAGAAGAAAGGAGTGATGCCCTCCCATTAAGGCGGGGCTCTGGGGTAAGGAGAGAGTGGGATGCAGAGCAGGGGTCTCTCTCACACCATGCCTCTTGTATCACGCGCCCCACAGGGGCCTGGCACACTCCTGGGCACAGGCAGGCCATGTCTCCATGGGCAAGGACAACAGCTCCCGGCACAGAGGCTCATGGGAGAGGATAGGGATGGCAGGAGGGAAGGAGGTTATGCTGACTGAGCCCAGGGAGGTGAGGACAGGAGGGAGGGAGCCACCACCTCCTACGCCCTTGGCCTTTCCGCTCGCCCCATGACGTCAGGGCTGAGTCACAGGGAGAGGCTGCTGTCCAGCAGGGGTGGGAGGACTCTGGGGACCAAGGTCTGGACACTATCCCGGGCCAGGCAGTGTGTGGGGCACCTTTGGCCCTGTTGGCGCAGTGCAAGGATGCAGGCTGGAGCCAACCATCCCCAGTCCAACCACCCACGCCTGGTGGGCAGAGCCGGGAGGCCCCAAAGGGCCATCTGAGAGGGTCAAGAAGTCATCTCTGGCATCCCCCTGCCTCTGGACAGATTGACAGAGGAAACCATCCAAGATACACCAAAATAGATCTCGAAGCCCTCCTTGATGTCAAACCATCAGTCCTCTTGCTGCAGGCTTCGTGCATTGGGCCTTCAGTGGGGTTAAGACTAGGAGGTCACTGCTCTTCTGGGACCCCTCTCTCTGCCATCATGCCTTCACTCTCCAGCACCTCTTATGTTTTCCAATAGGTGGTGCACAGAGGTGTTTGGGATTGGTGAATGGATGGAGCAGGTGTGCTCCTGCTGACGGCTGCACAAAGTCTAAGACCCCAACTGCTGCCCAGTGATCTGTTTGGTGGAACCTAGGACCAAGTTCTAATTTGGTCTTCCGAACAGAAAGAACTACCCATTTATTCATTCATTCCACAAATAGGTACTGGTACGTCCTAGGTACCAGACACTGTTCTAGGCATGGGGGAGAAGACGGCAAGGGGAAGACGGGAAGGAGCCTGGCCCTGGAGGGTTCGACCTCCAGCCAGAACAAGGGTGTGGGGAAGGGGTCAGAGCCCTTCAGAGGGGTGAGGGGCTGTTTCCAGAAGAGGCCCCAGAGGGGGAGGATCTCAGTTGTCCAGGGAAGCTCTGGGTAGAGACTCCACCTGCCATAAGTTCCAGAGACCCATCGATGGCAGAGGTCCTCTGGGACTGGGACACCACTTTCCCACTGGGCACCCCAGCCCTGATGAGCCTGGGACTTGCCGGCTGGAACATCTGGAACAACTGATGTGGCATTCCACCCACCCCACCGGCTCCCACCGCCCGCGTGTGTGCTGGAAAGCATGGCAGGCCACACTTATGGGATGCTGGTCTGTGCAGCTTTGTAAGCCTGCTTGAAATTCAGGGTTTTTCTGTTTTCTGTATTGACAGCTCTCAGATATCCAGGGAGGGAAGCTTCCCCAGGTCTCCGGAGCCAGTTCAGATGCTCCTGAGAGCTGGGAAGCCTCAGATCACTTTAAAAATGGGGCCCCCCGGGCCTGAGAATGTGGAGCCACCTTGCCCGGTGGACTGCGGGGTCTAGGCCTAGGCTGCCCTTTTGCCTGTCAAGTCTGCACAGTGTAAGGCCAGGACATTCAGAGCTGTGGGGACTTCTGGGACCACTCCTTCCACACCTCCACTGCCACTCCATACAGACTCACCCCCACCCCACATGGCATTCCACTCCTGTGTCCTGGTGTCTCTGGATAGCTGTCACTGCGTGTCTCTCTCTCCCTGTGTCTCTGTGACCTCTGGGCTCCTGTGAACTGCAGGAGAGAAAGTCCTGGGAAGGACCCTATTCGGTCAACTGGCAACATTGGAATATGAACATATGGACGGGAAATTGGATAAAATACTCCATCAATGCAAATTTATGAAATTGACAACTGTAGTGTGGTTAAAGAAGGAGTATCCCTATTTGGGGGGAATACACACTGAAATATTTAGTGGTAAAGGCCATAATATATGTAACTTGCCTTCAAATTGTTGAGGGGGAAAAATATATATGCTTGTGTGTGTGTGTATCTACTGCGTCCCTCAGCTTGTGACAGGACATTCTGCCACCTTCGCCCCTGCTCCCCTGGAGGGTGTACAGGCTCTCAAGCCCAAGGCAATGGCAGTGGCCCTGGTGTGGGGGGGCAGCTAGCCCCACAAGGGCCTCCCTCTTTTCCACTTCTGTCCCCTTCTGGGCCCCCCCCCAGCACAGTGCCTGCCACCCTTGGCCTGGTGAGGTGACCTCACCAGGGCTCCCCCCACGCACACACACCCACAGCAGCTGCGACTCCCCAGCACATCTCGCCATCTCTTCTCCCCAACATCAAAGGCCCAGGCAGCAGCGTCCCCCTCCTCCCGGCCCTGGGGGGGTAATCAGAGCCAGGTATGTGTAAATGCTGGGCCTTCAAATAAATAAATACTGGAACACAGGGGCCTCCCACCCCTTGCTGCTGCCCCAGAGCCCTGGGCTGGGACCTAGGCACAGGGCCAGCCCCTGACAGGTCTTGGGGACCGCCTGGAGCTGGAGGTGTGAAGAGTTTCGCGTGGGCTGAGGCCTGGCTTATCCTCAGCAGCATCAGAAAGACTGTGTGGAAGGGGCATGCCAGCCGGGAGCTGTGCGGGGCGGGAGGGTCCCTTAGCAGGTGCCCCATGCCCCACAAGCCACCCCTCCTTCCACATCTTCGACTCCACAGCCAGCCTGCCGCTTCCAACAAGCCCGCTGGCTTCGCTCAGCACTGGGGAAGAAGAAAATGCAGGCAGTGATCACAGTTCCCGGAAGGGAACCCTCAGCCGGACCAGGCCCCGGAGACCCCCATGGCAGGGGCAGTGCATGGGCCCGGGCCATCACTGCTTCCACAGGCCAGCAGCAGGAGGAGGAGGATGAACCAGTCTGCGTGGCGCCAAGCTGAAAGGAGAGGGAGCCCCCCTGAGCCCCCAGGCTGGGGAAGCGGCTTTCCTCCCCTTGCAGGCCAGGGGACATGGCAGGAGGGAGGCATGGCTGCAGGACTAGCAGTTCCAATCCCACTTATCGGCTGTGTGACTTCGAGCCAGCCACTCAGTATCTCTGAGCCTCAAGTTTAGCATCTGCAGATCTACCCCTAGCACTGCCTCTCCCACAGGGAGAGGGGAGACGGCCCAGATGAGGGATTCCATAGACTGTAAAGCCCAGCACCCCCACGGGGCTGGTCTCCACGGCTATAGTGGGAGCACCTTGATGGGGGCGGGTCCCCGTACGTCTCTGACTCCCCCACAGGGCCTGGCACAGAGTAGGTACCAAAAACATGTTATCTGAATAACTGAACTTTGAAAGAAATAAGTGGACAAATGAATGTTCTAGACTTGACTTCTTAACTCTTTTTAAGCTTTTGGCCATGCCATCCTCCCAGCCTCCTCTTTTGGCTCAAGACCCCTTGGAGCATCTGATGTCGGCCACAGATCCTCACCCCAGACAACACACACACGTTTGAATACAATTTCTAGGATTCACAGCGCCAGGCCAAGGTCCAGAACCCCTGCTTTACAGAGGGGATGTACATCCTGACTCCTCAGCTGTTAATGCTGACTTGGTTTTTTTTGATTGTTTGTTTTTGAGACAGAGTCTCACTTTGTTGCCCAGGATAGAGTGCCGTGGCGTCAGCCTAGCTCACAGCAACCTCAAACTCCTGGGCTCAAGTGATCCTTCTGCCTCAGCCTCCCAAGTAGCTGGGACTACAGGCATGTACCACCATGCCCAGCTAGTATTTTTTTTTTTTTAGTTGCCTGGCTAATTTATTTCTATTTTTAGTAGAGACGGGGGGTCTCACTCTTGCTAAGGTTGGTCTCGAACTGCTGACCTCAAGCGATCCTCCCGCCTCGGCCTCCCAGAGTGCTAGGATTACAGGCGTGAGCCATTGCACCTGGCCAATTCCAACTTGTAAAGCGCGTTCTTCACGCAGGTGCTTTCTGTGCATGAGCGCTGATCCACCACCAGCCTGCAGGTGTTTTTCTTCCCTTTTACAGATAAAGAAACTGAGGCCAGAGACATGAAGTGACTTGCTGGGATCAACAGTGAGGATGTGCTGGAGCCAGGGTTTGCTCAACATGTCTGACTCCAAAGGTCTTCGGGGCTTCAAAGCCTGGGCTTTTTCCAGCTTTTCCTCCCTAGAAGTTAAAGTTCTGCGTCTGGGGCTTTGTGCCCCCAGCTGGGGACCAACACGCAACAGCACACAATGGGTGTCCTGCCCTTTCCAGAGAGGGTGGTGAGTGGGCGGCCCCCAGGCTGGCGCAGACAGAGGCAGCCTGACAAGTAAAGAGGGTGGATCAGAGTGAGGTCCAGAGAGAATGTTCTGTTGAGCTCTGACTTCATGCTCAGGGCCAGAGAGCAGAGAACAGAGGGCAGAGGGCAGAGGGCAGGGAGCAAGGGTGGGGCAGTTTGGGGAGAAGGGAGAACAGCACAGGGGAACTGTGAGGGCTCAGGGCAGGGACGCCCTCTCTGGAGGGGCTCCTCAGAGTAGGGTGGGTGCAGGTCTGAACACTCGGGCTCGGGGGAGCTTGTGAACAGAGTCATTGGCAGGCATGAAGGAAGCACTCGCTCACTGTGTGCCCGGTTCTGTGCCAAGTGATTTAAACATCCTGACTTACCTAAGCCCCACAAGTCTCTGAAGCAAGAAAGAACGATTGAGCTCGCCAGCCCCACTTTACAGATGAGGAAAATGAACCGCAGGCCAGGTCTCCCATCTACTAAGTGGCAGCACCAAGCACAGAGCCGGTGTGCAATAAACATTTGCCACGTCGAGGGATGGATGGATGGGTGGGTAAACCTAGGTGTCCCTGACTCCCAGATTTAGTGTGTACCCTCACCCTAATCCTGGGAGACAGTAAGGAAAAGCGGAGTGCTAGAGCCTTCCAGGCACCCCAAAGGTGAGGCACCCTGGCTGTTGTCCTTAACCCTGTCTCACTCACAGTAAAATGAAAAGTGATGGCCACAGTCCACAAGGTCTTCAGTGACCCGATTCCAGGCCCATCTCCTACCACCCTCCCCTCCATTCGTTCCACTCCAGCCCCAAGTGGTCCTTGCTGTTCTCCGACATGGCAAATACCCCCCGCAGATCAGGGCCTTTGCACTTACTGTTCCCCCAGCTGTTTGCCTAGTTCTCTGCCCCAATGTCACCTTCTCAGAGTCCTGCTCACTGCCTGTCCCTTTAGCCATTTTGATTTTTCTCCTAAGCAATCATAGCCGACTGCCATCTGTTTGCATCTGTCTCCCCATTCCCCACTCAGGAACATGCACTCTGGAAACGCAGGAGCTGTGTTTTGTTCACAGCTGTCTTCCCAGCACCTAGAACAGTGCCTCGAACAGCCGATATCAAGAAATACATAGAGAATGAATGAATGAGTGGCTCTGGCAGGTCCCAAGAGGAACAGCAGGATCGGCTCATGGGCACCCCTGGGTTCAAACGTGTGCTAAATCCATGTGAGAAATTGCCCCTCCTCTGAGAAGCCCACCTAGATTTGGATCTTCTTCAGCAAAAAAACAAAACCTCCAGCATCAAGAACTTGCTGCATCTACTAGGACACAGCGCCTCCCTCCTGCCCTCTGGCTCCCCCACCCTGATCTCTCTTCCCTGTGATCTTTCCAGGTGAGAGGAAGGGAGAGGAGAGCCTGGCTCCGGGTGCCCGCCTGGCCAGGCTGCAGCCATGGTGCCCCAGCCAGGAGGCAGGAGGCGGTGCCCCAGGCTTAAGGCATGAATGGGGAAGGGGGCAGATGAAAGGCAGCAGTGCTCCTGGCCTAAGGAACAAAGGGGAGCAGAGCAGGTGTGAGGGGGGCCTGGGGCCGGCTGAGAGGGGAAACTGGAGCTGGAGCTTGAGATCGGTTTCACCTGCAGCGGTGCAGGTTTCCATCAGCTTTCTTTGGCTGTCACTCACGCTCTGGGGGACAAAGCTCAGGCTGGAGGTTGGGGAGAGGCAGGGGCCTGGGAGTGGGGGCTCTTTTCTGTCGGGGTGAGTCTCCAGCAGCATCTCATCTTCCCAGACGGCAGCCACACAAGGTCAAAGCCCAACAGGAGCTTAGAAAAGATGGTCCAACATTGTCATTTTGCAGATGGGACAAATGAAGCCTCCAGGGTGCAGTGACTCACCAAGATCACATAGTGATGGCTGAGCTGGGACCTGAATCCAGGGTCTCGGGTCAGCTCTTGGGAACTGATTTTTATGTGCAACCTGTCCTGCCTCCCGAGGGCCCATTGGTGTGACTATGGCCAGGAAATTTCCATGGGGCCGAGAAGGTTGGACCAGGTTTGGATGGTCATGGAGAGGAGTGGGCAGGCCTGGGGCAAGGACAGGACAAGGGTGCCATGGGCAGACCAGTTGGGCAGGCAGGGCCGGGCCTGGCCGAGGAGAGGCCCTGTTCCCCAAAGAGCACTGTCATATAGAGGGGATAACTTGCTCCCACACAAGTGCCCCAGGCCAGCCTGCACCCCACCCCTGCAACAGCTGCATTGCCCCAAGCTATGGAGGAGCCATGGAGGGGCTGGAGGAGAGTCTGTGGCCTAGGTGGGGGTGGGAGGGAGGGGGCTGGCCAGGTAGGAGGGCAGGGAGGGAAGGGGAGGAGGAGGAGGAGGACAAAGCCGGCCTCTGTGGCACCTGGGACATTCCCAGTCGCTGCCCTGTCCCCTCCCTGATCCTGCTGTGGATGGGGTGGGAACAATGCCCCCATTGAGGCCCATACCCCTAGGGATAACATCTCTGTGTCCCCCAGGACGGGCGCCAAGCAGGTGAGCCTGGTGGGGGTTGGGAGCCTGCGCTACAGCAAGGGACACAGGACCTCAGAGATGGGGCAAGGGGTCCAGAGGGCAGAGGTTTCCCCGCTGGAGGCCTGGAGGGTAGGAGGCAAACTCTGCTCCTCCCTCTGGGGCCAGAGCTGGGGAGATGATGGTGGCCACAGCAGGAGAGATTGGGGTCAGACTCCTGGGTGGGGTGGGGGTCACTTCCCAGTTTGGATGGAGCCCTTCTCTGCTCTGGGAGGGAACACAGGAATGCCAGGGACCAACCCCTGACCACAGGAGCTGCCAGCGTGGGAAGAAGGCCCCTGACAAATGAGGCCCGACCCTCTCCCTTTGGGAGGGAGGCAGCAGAGGAAGCAGGGGGAAGACCAGGAGTGGCCCAGACTTTGGCTTTAACCAGGGAGTAACGAGTTGCCCTTGAAATGTCTTTGCACGTCAGAAACAGAATTGGCTCACCACCTAGTTGGGGCACCAACTGGATTCCCAACCCAAAGACTCCAAACAAAGTAAGAAGCAACATTCTATCATTTAAAAAAGCAATTCAGTACTGTGGATTTATCCCTTTACTCCAGGGGTCCTCAAACTTTTTAAACAGGAGGCCAGTTCGCTGTCCCTCAGACCGTTGAAGGACCGGACTATAGTTTTAAAAAAACTATAAACAAATTCCTATGCACACTGCACGTATCTTATTTTGAAGTAAAAAAACAAATGGGCAAAAACACCCGCACGTGGCCCGAGGGCCATGGTTTGAGGACACCTGGTTTACTCAGCACTCATCCAAGTTGGGGACCTGGGCTGGAGCCAGCGCTGGGTGACAGGGCTCCCATGGGGCCACTAAGGAAAGGGGCAGCCTGGGGTCTAGCCCAGCTCCCCCACTCGTTGGCCAGGGGACCCTAGCAAGAGGGTCAACTTCTCTGGGGTCTGTAACCTTAGCTCTGCAGTGGGGACAGGTGCCAGAGAAGCCTTACCTGTCTGCCTACCTCTGGGACCCTGAGGCCCTACCATCGTGTGAGCCCCTGGCCCAGACAGTGTTCGGCACATGCCGACCACAGGAGCTCAGTCTCTGTCTGCTGACTGAATTTGGAACACGGTTGTGGGTAAAAGCTTTAAAAGCATTAGAGGTTATATCGAAATAAACAACAGTGCAATAACATGAAGGAAGACTCAGTTCCTGCCCCCTGAGAAGCCTGCAGTTCAATGGAGGAGTCACTGGACACAAAGATGACAAAATAACCTACCACAGAGGTTCAGGGAAGAGTAGAGCTTCCCGGACGGGAGCCCGGGGCAGGTGTTAAGCATGGGAGGCACTGAGATGGCCCCGAAGTGTGGGTAGGACTTTGACCAGCAGCAGCAATGGGAAATGGGAGGTCCTCGAAGGAGAAGGATGGGGATTCATTCACTTGTTGATTCATTTGACCGTTAGCTTACATTTGTTGAGCACCTACTGTGTGCCAGCCACTGGGTGCTGGGGACACAAACATGAAGATGTGCCCCTGTCCCCAGGGAAACCATCGCAGCAACTCAATCACTGCTTTGGTGGGACCAGCCTCGACCTTCATCAAGACAGCAGTTTCTGGGCCGGGCGCCGTGGCTCACGCCTGTAATCCTAGCACTCTGGGAGGCCGAGGCGGGCGGACTGCTTGAGGTCAGGAGTTCAAGACCAGCCTGAGCAAGAGCGAGACCCCGTCTCTACAAAAACATAAAAAAATTAGCCGGGCATGGTGACACGTACTTATAGTCCCAGCTATTTGGAAGGCTGAGGCAGGAGAATCACTTGAACTGAGGAGTCTGAGGTTGTTGTGAGCTATGATGGTGCTACTGCACCCTACCTGGGACAGAGTGTCAGACCCTGTCTCAAAATTAAGAAAAGAAAAAGAAGAAAAGCAGTTTCTGAGGCTAGATTGAAAGTCGCAGTTGGAGTTTTCCAAGCAAGGTGGCTGGCAAGGGGTGGGGAGGGCACTGAAGGTGGTGCAACTGTCACGTGTAAAAGCAGGTAAGAGCCTGGGGCCCCGCTTGTAGAGGGCCTTGAAAGGAGGCGTCTGGATGTTTTTTCTGCGGGCAATGGGGAGCCATGGAAAGCTTTTGAGCAAGGGCAGTCCACACTTACAGCAAGGTCCTTCAGAGCTAGCCCTGGCTGCAGCAGAGGCCAGAATAGAGGTGGGGAGGCCAGGGAAGAGGGGATATAAAAGTTCCCATGAGCCTGCTGAGGCCAGGCCCAAGTAGGGAGGAAGGTCAAGATGGCAGGGAAGGAGATGGGGAGGTGGGGGAGCAAGCAGCTGGTGTGGGGGAGCAAGGCGTGTGCTCCAGACTCTCAGGTGGAGAGCCTTCCAGCACCCCAGAGCAGGAAGCACACCTGGAAGGAGCCTCCATTCTGTGTGGGGGCGGAGGGGTGGGCGGGGGCACATCGGGGTCCTGCCCCTGCTCGTAAAACTTCAGTGAGAGGAGGCTCACTACCTGTCAACGTAGCCCATTCTGTGGTGTCACAACTCCGGCTGATGGGAACAGGGTTTTGTAGTCCTGTTCAGACAAATAAATATAAAAAGGGTCAGTGAATGGATGGACGGATGCATGGAGGATGGGTAGGTGCAGAACAATACGTGCATCGAGGCAAAGGATGGGAAGAGCGGGTCTCCCTATTCCCGCACCCAGCCTGGTGCTCCCCTTCCAGGTAAAGTGGCCCTGAACACCCACCCAGACGGGTCCCCCCTTCTCCTCAGCCTTGGAGCCCCCCATGGGCATGGGCCACCCACTCAGGTCCAGGCCTCTACCCTCACCCTTTACACGGCTGAAAAGGGGGCTAATGACCCCTCCACCAGCCCCCCACCCACAGGAGGGGCAGAGGAATGCCGGCCAGGGCTCAGCAGGCTCCACATGAAAGCACAGAGACCCAGGAGGAATTTTTATCCTCCTGGGGATGGGGGTGGGGAGGGAGGAATGTCACCTGGAAACCATTCACCCTTTCCTTCCCTCTCAAGCACCCTCGGCCTTGAAAGATTAGGAAATCTAGACCCCCCCCACCCCCATCAACCATGTCATTTTATAGTCTTGCCCACATTTCCTGGCCTTTCCTCTTTTTAAACAGTCCCCGCTGGATTCTTCAGCTAATAGTAATAGTGAGACCAACTACTGTGTGCCCAGGACTGTTCCGAACTCTACAAACTCTTTCGGACTCAATCCTGTCATTATCCCATGAGTCTGGTACCCTTATTTCTTTGTTTTATGGATGCCAACACTGAGGCACAGAGAGGTTAAGTCATTCGCCCAAGGCCTCACAGCAAGCAAATCGCTGGATGTGAGCCTGCGTTTTTACCCATTTTCCAAATACCGGGCACCTCACAAGTCATTTCCTTCTGACCCAAGAGGGAGTTGGAACCCCAATTTGTGACAGGAGCAAGCACAAGGGAAGCTGGATTCACAGCTTGTCAGATCCTCCTGCAGCCCTGGGGCCTTGGGCTGGGAGAGATGGCCTTGTCTTGCAGAGACAGTGCCCCGGGCCAATCCTTCTCGAAGGAGGCAAGAGGAGGTCGTAGGAGGGCAGGCAGGACCCTGGTTAGGGGAGGTGGAGAGTCACACACTCACACCAGAGCTTGGGAGAGAGGTTTCTGGATGACAATCTCACTTCCACTGCTACGGCTGAGTGATCTTGAGTAACCTCATCATTCTGAGACTCAGTTTCCTCATCTGTAAAATGGAGAGAGTAATTGGACCCATCTCATAGGGCCGTTGTGAGGATGAAACATGCCATCTGTTAAAATGCTTAGCCCGGTTCCCGACACCTAGCAAGCCCTCGGTAATGGTGAACAATGGCCATGACCCAGCCGGCCAAAAAGCTGCAGCATCAGCCGGACTTGGGCCTCCCTGGGGTTGCTGAGGGGCACCAGCAGCCTTGCTGTCTGTCCTGCTTCTCCGACCCCAGCAGGAACCCAGTCAATACTGTGGCACCTTCATGGGGTTTTGGGCTCCTTTGTGGGTGAGCCCACGGGCGGGCGCGAGGGAGTGGTGGGGGAGCAGAGAATGCACCTGCTGGGCACAGACCATGAGCACCTTAACACTAGAAAAGAGGCAGATTTGGAGCCAGACCAACCGGCATGCACAGTCTTTGACCTCCATGGGACTTCAGGCAGGTGATTGTACTTGCCTGAGTCACGCTTTTCCCCTTGGCTAAATGAGGATGTTCCCACTTGCCGGAGGAGACTGCCCTGCCGCCCTAGTGAGAAGGGAAGATGTCTGCAGGCTCCATGGCTTTGGGGAACAAGGACAGGCCTCCCCCAGGAGCAGAGCAGATGTTTGCCTCCAGCTGTTTGCTGTTAATCAGTGCTGGGGGAGAGCAGTGCGCCTTCCCCCAAGGGCTCTGCCTGAGCCTGGCTGAAAGTGGCCTTGCCTTGGAGCAGAGGGCTGAGCAGCTGGAGGACAGGTGGGACACTCAGGCTTCCTGGAGGGCCACAGCATGAGCCCTCTATGCCCTGGGGTCTGAGTGCTCAGACCCTGAGCCCCCAGGCTGGTGGGGGAGGGGAATGCAGCCAGACCAGACTCCTAGCTCATTCACTCCAGGTCCCTCTCCAATCCTCTATCCTCAAATAATGTCACTTCCTTCCAAGTGCCCACCCTAATGTCCTGGAATGGCCAACCCTAGTAGCCATCTTGAAATATCCTCTTCCCCTTCTCTTCCTATTCTGCCCTCTCTTGCCAATCCTCCTCCTCCAGGAAGCATTCCAGGACCCAGCAGAGGACATTGCTCCCCTGCAGGACTCCCTCCTCCCCCTTCTACTTCCCCACCAAAGATGCTGAGTCATGACTTGGTAATCCTGGGAATCACAGACCCTGTGGATAGCAGGGTCTGGGGACACAAAAGCTGCAGAGAAGCCAAGTGAGCAGGCTCTAGAGCCAGGACAGACCCAGGCTCCCTGTTCTGTGGCTTTTAGGGGACATGCTAAGCCGTCCTCTCTGTGCCTCAGTGCCCTCACTGTGCAGCAGTGAGCCAGATGAGCATGCAAAGTGTCCTAACAGCGCCTGGCGCTGTTATTGTGACAAGGATTATTACAACTCCGACATCTCAGGACCACATCTGAGTCGCCCAGATTCTTAGGATCCCGGGACTGCAGAGTCTTAGCTCCAGGAGACACAGAGGTCATCTGGGGCCACTCACCTCCTCACGCTCTGGCTCCCTTCCTCCAGCCGGCCCTTTCTGGAAGTATCAGAGCTCTCGAGAAGAAGGACTCTTCTGTGATAGTGGCTGCCCATGGAAGCTACCTGGGGACATTTTGATGTCAGGGATGACCCGGGTGGGTAAGCCTCTTCCTGTCCCGATCTAGCTTGACACCCCCACCCCAGAGTTCTTCTCCCTGGCCCCAAGCATTTTGTTTTGTTTTGTTTTTGAGAGAGGGTCTCACTTTGTTGCCCAGGCTAGAGTGCAGTGGCGTTGTCATAGCTCACAGCAACCTCAAGCTCCTGGGCTCAAGTGATCCTCGTGACTCAGCCTCCTAAGTAGTTGGGACTATAGGTGTGTGCCAAGATGCCTGGCTAATTTTTCTGTTTTTTTGTAAAGATGAGGTCTCGCTCTTGCTCAGGCTGGTCTTGAACTCCGGAGCTTAGGCAATCCTCCCACGTTGGCTTTCCAGAATGCTAGGATTACAGTTATGAGCCACCATGCCCAGCCTACCAGACAAGTATTGAACCAGTAGAGTTACCAAGTCCATGTGAAGCCCATCAGCCTCAGTACGGTCTTCCTGTAACTCAAAGCTCAGACTTCTAGGAGCCAAGGGCTGGGCGGGGTGGACAAGGATATCACTGCCTCTTCCAGGTCTGGCCTATGAAATGGGCTGGAGGCCAAGTCCCATGTGGGACTGGCTCTTCCTTCCCATCTCTGCTTAAGTTCAGGGGCTTGGGAAAGGCTGGTTCATGGTCTGGGGCTGTGTGCAGAATGTGCAGAAGCCAGTCTGGGCTCTCAGGAGGCGGTGGTGTGGCGATGGGATGGCTGGGGGAGTATGGGGAACAGCAGGTACAGGAGACGCCCTCAGAAGGCATCTCCCTTGGCCAGGGTGGCGAGAAGTGTCCTGTTAGTATTTGACTCTTAACTTGGAGTGTGGTGTCTAGGAAGCCCCTGGGCTCTCTGGGACTCAGTTTACCCTCCTCCAATAAAAAGCAATGAGTTTCCCCACCACCAGGCATCCAGGGAGAAAGCCAAGGAAGAAGCTGGTCAGGATAAATGCTTTGAGATCTTCCCAAAGAAAGGGTGTGATCTACAGGAGGACTGTTTTGCCAGGTCTCCTCCCACAGTGTGGGCCGACCATCTTACCCTCCACACACGGAAGGGACACTTGGGTCCCTGACCCCTGGGAGAAGTTGTGTCTAGTGGGTCCCATGCCTAGGGGTCAGGGAGGTTCCTTGAGCCTGGGCAGCTCTCTGGACAGGGGTGACCCAGCCCTAACCAGTCAGTTCACTCTGGGCAGTCACCACCCCTTCCTGGGCTCTCTAGTTCTTTTCCCACACAGCATCCCTGCCCTGTGCCCAGCTGGCACGAGCACAGGACATGCTGGGTGGGGTGAGCGAGCTAGCCTGGGTGGGTAGGTCCATCAGCTGCCGAGGCTGGAAGCCCCTTCCCAGGCTTGGACCAGGAGAGGAGGTGAGAAAGGACAGGCAGACCCTAAGCCAGCCAACCAGGCCAGTCCCCAAAGGTCACTTGTGGGTCTCCTCCCATTTGGCACATGCAGGTCCTGTCTGGTGCAGGCCTTTGAGGAGCTCTGGGCTCTGGAGGAGGGGGTGTGGTGTTCAGCGATGGGGAGAAGACCAGGAAGGAACTCAGACAGCTCCCACTGCTCTAGTGGAAACCCCCAGCCTAGCCCCTCTCCTTCCCTCCCCTTCAGGCTGCTCCCCAGTCAGTCCCCTCTTCTGGGCGTGCTTCCAGATGCCCCTTCTCTCCTGCCAGCCTCAGCTCCCCTTCTGGACACCGAGTGTGTAGTCTCAGGCTCCCATAACAGGGACCTGGTACTGTGGGCTGTGCCCCCCATACCTGGCTGCCCATTATGAACCTCCAGGAAGTAGAGCAGAAACGTGTGTCTCTGCCAGGTGTGGAGCGAGTGGGCACGTCCCTGGGCACCAGGCCTGACAAACAACCTTCTGCTGCTACTGGAGGCAAAGGAAACAACAGAGTCAAGCTCCCTGCACCTGGTGCCCAGGGCCCGGGGACCAGCGTCTAGGTGTCCAGAGCCCTCGGAAAAAGATCCAGGAAGGGGCCAAAGGGAGTGCCATATACTCCCTAGGGTAACAGTCATAGCCCCAAGACATCACCAAGGGACTGCACCATGACCTGTCACCAATCTGCCTTCCCAGGGGACACGCCACCTGGCAACTGGGCAAACAGCGACTCTCCCCAAGACACCTTTCTGGCTGCAGCCCCCAGGCAGGACCTCTCATCTTACAGAGACCCCCTCTTCGGCCTCTCCTGTCTCTGCTCCTGACCTTCCCCCAAGAGGGGTGTCATATCTCTCCTCTCTCCAAAGTGCCCCCTTTCTCTCCCTCCCAGCCTGCTCCACACTCCCCTCCTCCAGGAGGTCCGCGGTGGTTCCTGACCTCCACTCTGCTGACTGCTTCTCTCCTCCTCCACCCCAGGGCCAGCTCTGTGGCTCCCGCACTAGCGCACCTGTGTGCACACGAACCTGCAGTCAAGAGCAGAAGGGGGAGGGGTATTCTTGCTGCGTATTTTTCCGATGTTTGCAGCGTTTTACAGTTTTGAGAACACCATCCAATATATTGGCTCAAATTATCTTTAAAATGACTGAGATGTAGGCAGAGACGGTTAAGCATCTACATTTTCATAGAAGACACTGGGGCCCAGAGAAGGAAGGAGATTTGCCCGAGGTGACTGAGCCTATCAGCAGGCTCAGCCCAGGTTTTCCTGACCTTACACGACTATGCGACTACCCGACTATGAGCGCTGAGTCCGGGAGGGCCTCCTGGAGGAAGTGCCCGCACCCGCTGCCAGGCTCGCGCCAGCTGGGGAGCACACGGAGGGGCCCAGGTGGAGAAGGGGCGAGGGCCGCGGCCCTCCGGGCAGCGTGGGAACCGGCTGGGAGCGGCGCTGGGCCGGAGCTGGGGAGGGGGCGCCGCGCTCACCGCAAGGTTCCGCCCCTCGGCGGGCGCAGACAATGGGGTCGCTGTGCCTGGCCGCCCCCTCCCCATGCTCTGTGGCTCGCGCCCGCCCCCTCTCCCCAAAGCTGCTTTCAATTTAAACGCCTCCAACCAGCGGGGCGCTGCCCCGGGGGGCGCGACCGCAGCGCCGAGCGCCCCTGTAATTTCCGCAGGGAGCTGACCGGCTCAAACGCGGCCCAGCGGTGCCCCGACCGCAGGCCCCGAGACCGGAGACGGCGCCCAGACGGCCTTGCCCGGGTCGTGGGAGCGCCACCAGGGCGGCCTCCTCAGCGCCCAGCCCGGCCCCACCGCCGCCTCCAGGCAGCCCACCGTGGCCAGCGTGCAGCCTCCAAAAGCCTCCAAAAGCCCAGCTCCTGCTGGGGAGGAGTGTCCCTTCTGCTCATGTATTGCGTCTCGCCCGTCACACTGGAGGCTCCCGAGGGCCAGGGGGTGTGAGGGGAGGTGCTGGGGCAGTGCTGAGGTTGGGGTCTCCCTAAAAGACAGGGAGCCAGTGAAATAGTGTCTGCAAAGCATGGCCTAGAGCAAGTTGTTTTTAGCCAGCTGAACTGCTATTGATTACATAATAGTACAATAGTTTCTCCTAAGACCGGGCTGCAGAGGAAGCACTCCAGGAGAGATATCCCACTGTTCCCTGTCCTAGCTCACAGCTCTCCTCCCAGAACAGTCAGGAAGGGGCACCTTCCCGTGCTGGGTCCCCTCATCCCCAGGAGGCTTCTTGGAAAGTCAGTCCTGGGGGGACGTGAGCGACCTGAGCCGCAGCTGCGGTCTGTCCTGAGGAGGAGGGCGGGGCTGACCTCCTCTCAGGTTAGAGAGGAGGGGTCCGGCCTCCTGGCCTCCGGAGAAGGCCCTAGCATGGATTGTCACAGAGGAGCGGGTGGGCGCCACCGGGCGGGCGGGGTCTCGGGACAGGCTGAATCTGTCTGCAGATCCCTCAGCTCAGCGCAAACGCGGCAGGGGAGGCGGCTGGACACCAGGAGTATCCGTCCGAGCTGCCGGCAGGCAGCGGGGCCCCAGCCTGCGCCTTGATTGTGCTGGGGACGTGCCTGTCAGAGCCCCCTCTGAGTGCCTGTTCTGGCCTTTGTGTCCCCCGCCTCTGTCTAGAAGCTGTGCCCAGCCGCCCACCCTCTCTCCCAGAGCTGTGGAGGGGCTTGGAGTTAATACATGTGGGCGGGTTGTTTAAAGGGCCTGATTGCCCTGGATCACTGCTTCTCTCGGCTGCTGTAGATGGGCTCCTGCAGAATTTTCCAGATCAGGGTGTGTGTGTGTGTGTGTGTGTGTGTGTGTGTGTGTGTGTGTGTGTTCTGAGCTGTGGAAAGGGACTCAGGTGGGGGCCTGGCTTGTCCGAGTGCTCTGCTCTGCTCCACCTTGTCCCCTCCCCCTCCCCCCACATCCCAAACACCCCTCTCTTTCCAGTCTGGCTGCTGTGGTGAAGCTAATCAGAAGTAATTATGGGGGAAGGAGGGATCCTGAGAGAGACCCCACAGAGACCACCTCATCCGCCCTGGCCCAGCCCTGGTGGCCCTGGCCTCCAGGGCCTAGGCCTGGCTCTGCCTGCCTGGTGAGGGTGAACCCACCAACATCCCAACCCTGCTGCTCTCCCTCCCACTCCCTCCCCCAGCCCTGGAGCTGCAGGTACAGCTCACACTTCTGGGTTTGCCTCAGTCTCCCCACAGCCATTCCATACTCATTCATTCATTCCAGATCTATTGGGCACCTCCTCTGAGCCAGGGCCCAAGCAGGCACTGGACACAGACTGCTCCCTGCCCTCATGGGACTGCTGGGACTTGGGTAGGGGTAGACATTGCAGGGGGAGTAGCCTCAGAAAAGGGAGGGGAAAGCCGGCTCTGGAATCACGAGCTGCTCAGGGGAGGGCCTGAGACCAGGCTTTTGCCACTCCTTACCTGCCAAGTCACTCAGTCCCCCATCCCGCGCCCAGTGTTGAAAGGTCTCAGGCCAACCCCACTCTGTCTCCCTGTCCTGACTACCTGCCCTCTTCCAGCAGCTTCCTCTGGCCACTTGGGTCCTCCCTGCTTTTTTTTTTTTTTTTTTTTTTTTTGAGACAGAGTCTCACTTTGTCACCCGGGCTAGAGTGAGTGCCATGGCGTCAGCCTAGCTCACAGCAACCTCAAACTCCTGGGCTCAAGCGATCCTCCTGCCTCAGCCTCCCGAGTAGCTGGGACTACAGGCACGAGCCACCATGCCCGGCTGATTTTTATATTATATATATTAGTTGGCCAATTAAATTCTTTCTATTTTTTATGGTAGAGACGGGGTCTCGCTCAGGCTGGTTTTGAACTCCTGACCTTGAGCAATCCGCCCGCCTCGGCCTCCCAGAGTGCTAGGATTACAGGCGTGAGCCACCGCGCCCGGCCCTCCCTGCTTTTTTGCCTGGGGTCCCTCCCCAGGGCAGACACGCTTGATGGGAACCTCTCAGTCACCTCCCTGGGATTCAAGGTCTCAAGCCGGGAGACCCCTTAGAGACCATGGAGATCAGCTCTGTCTTCTTACATGCTAGGAAATTGAGGTGAGACTCCAAGCAGTCAGGGGCAGTGGAATTAAACCCCAGTCTCAGACTCCCAGTACAGTGCTCTTGCCAGGGAGTTCCCCTTGGCCCTACACCTGGAGAGCAGAGTCTGGGTCTGCTCCTTCCTCCATCCGCTTGCTGTGCCCTTGACGGATGAAGGATGGAGATGTCCCCTACCTTGCCTTCCTGCCCCGCCCCAGTAGCCTGGGCCCAGAGACAAGGGAGGTTCCTTTGAGGGTCTCTAATTTCCTCCTGCCTCTTGATGTCCAGAGGAAAACAGGCCTCCTGTGCCCAAGAGATTTCCAAACATAAACAGAGGTCAGAGCCCCCCCTTACCCCGGAGGTGCCAAGGTGGTAATTAGGCTTGGGGGTGCGTCCTGGAAGGATGGGGGCAGGGCAGCCATTATCCTGGGGAGCTGAGCTGGGCAGAGGAGCTGTGTGGTCTGGGCAAATGGGTGGTTTGTAGGTGGTCTGGGGAATGAATGACTGAGTGTTTGGGAGGGAAGCTGGTACAGGAGGTTGGAAGGGGAGGGAGCAGAGGGATTGGAGAGCGGAGCTGAGAGTCTTTCCTGGATTCCCTGGCCTGAGCCCCTGCCTGGGTTCTGGAGGGATCACTGAGGAGAGGACTTTGAGGCACATGGGTGGGGATGCTCACCAGGACAGTGGAGCACCTGGCTGCCCCAGCAGGGGCAGGCTCTCTGCTGAGATTAGGGCGGCTGAGAGCCGCCATCCCCCACCTGCTCCCTTGGCTTCAGGAAGGGTGGGGGGAGGAGGCGGGCAGAGGTCCTGCTTGTGCAGGGTCGCCAGCATGCTGCAGGGTGTGGCTAAAACACTCCTGCTCTCTGGGCCTGCTCCCCACTTTATCCCTGCTTCCTGCCTGTGTCTAATCCTCTCACTATAGGGACAGAGTCTCTTAAACTGAGAAGGACTCTTTGACTCTCTCAACCCATGGGAGCTACATATCCACAAATCTGCCTCATCCTCTGACCCCCAAGATCCCCCACCCACAGCTTCTTCTGGCCAGGCCGCACAAGGTACACTGTATTAGGGACTTTGTCACCCTGAGCCTTGCCTTCCCTATCTGTAAAATGGGGGGTAACACAGTATTTAACCATGAGGATTACATAAGCCATCCCAGGGTCAGGGTGCATGAAACCGCAGTATGGCAATGACTAATGCCCTGCAAGATGCCCCTTGTGTCTGGAGGCCAGGTCTCCTCCTGGGAATGGCCACCCAGAACCCAGGACCTGGCTGTGACCCCTGGCATAGGGACCAGGACTATGGCTGGCAGGAGGTGGGGTGAGCAGGTCACGGGAAGGGGGTGCGGTTGCTGGGACTGTCCAGTGGCATCCTGCCCAAGCCCGGGGCACATTCCTCCTCCCCCGCTCTCCCCAGATGCCACCTGCCACCTGTACTGCCAGCACACTGCTGGCCTGGCCTCTGCAGCAAGAGAGAGTGTGGGGAGAACACCAGACAAAGCCCCCCCCAAGAAACGAAAGGAACTAGAGGAGGAGGCCAAGATATCTGGGTGTACAGATGGGAAAGTTCATTCTGAAGAGATAAACCTCACCCCAAGTACTTGAAGGATAACTGGAATCCAATACCCTGAAGTGCCTCTTGTGCCTAGAAGCCTTCTCTGAGTTCCCAATCTAAATCTGTCCCACCCCAATTATAACTTCTCTTTGAGTTCTTAAAGACATCCTGAACTTATAGTTTGTAAGGATATTTTTATTTATGGGATTATGTGATTAATCTTCCTCCCCCACAACACCCTAAGTGCCAGGAACAAGTTAATCTGTGAGCCAAGGTGGTCGGCCATGAACGTGCATGTCAGGTCTGGGGTAAGACAAGCCATGGGATGTGGCTGCAGTTGAAGGGTTCACGTTCATGGTGGGGAACGAGGCTGGCAAGGTACATTGGCGTCAGATCAGGGCAGGCTGTGAATGCCAGGCAAAGCTGGGACTTTATCCTGCTGGCACTGGGGAGCCATCGAAGGTTTTTGAGCATAAGAGTGGCATGCTTCAACCTGTGTCCTAAAATCCCTCTTGGTGCAGTGGGGCGGAGGGACAGGGGAGGGAAGGGAGGATAGTGGGTGTGCTCCTTGCAGCCAGGGGAACCAGCCACTGTTGCAATAGTCTCGTGGACTCGTAAGAAAAGGCATCTGTTGACTCAGGAGCAATGGAGGTGGAAAGAAAAGAGGGTACCTTTAAATCACTAGTGCTGCAGAAGGATGGGATATGAGGACCAGTTGGATGGTGAAGGGAGTGGAGCACGAAGGATGACTCGCAAATTTCCAGTCATGCTACCTTGGAGCTGGCCATGCCTTTCAGCTGCATAGGGTATAAGCAAGGAACCAGTATTGGAGGGAGATGAGTTATATTTGGACATCTAGATTGGGAACTCCTTTCTGATGTCTACTCCCCCACTTCTACTGTAGCCAAAGCCTGTGTTCTTTTGCTTATCCTGGAAAACCAGCTTCAGGATGGCAGAACTTCCCCCAGGGCAGTGGGGCTCCTAGACACCACTGGGGAGTAGGCTCAGGGTTAAGGCTGGGCACCACTCTGCCTGACTCCCTGCCTCCTCTTGGCATGGCCTCCTGACTTGGCCACCGAGCTCCTGCCCCTCTTGGCACTCGTAGGTGGGGAGGCAGCTCCCAGCAAGGCTGGATGAGATAGGGAAGAGATCTGGGAACTCCCAGGCCATGGCCCAATTCAGTGAGGGTTAACAACACGCTTTGATCTCTCCAAGATTCACTTGCAGGTGGAGCCGGGGAGAGGTAGGGGGAGATATGAACTTGAACCAGGTTTAGCCCTAAGAGCTTTGCTCTCCTCACCCAGCCCACCAGAACCCCCAGTGCAACTATGTTATAACAAAAGGTGTCACTTTGCTCCCTGGGTTCTTGGAACTGTTAGCAGAACAAAAAGAGAGGAGGGTCTGAGAGACAGACAGGGTTTGGGCGGAGACTTGAGGGTGGCACCACCTGACAGTGCACTGGGTCCAGCAACATGCAAGGTCTAGAAGGCGGGCCCAGGCCCCATGACAGGGACAATGAATGGTCATCTCAAGGCCCAACACAGAGCCCTCAGTGTGGAGCACAAAACACCAGAACCCTGGAAGTGGGAGCCCAGACCTCAGGTCCCCCAGAATGCCCCACACAGAGCCCAAAACACAGAGCAAGTGCCTGGGTCAGCAAAGTCCCCCACTGGGCAGGGTGCATTTGCATCACCCAGCAGATAAAAGGAAGAGAAAGAGAAGGATATTGGAGTCTAAAGGGAGAGAAAGATATAAAAACTTTCCAGACTGTGTTCCCTGGAATCATCCCCAGGAGTTCTCATGAAATGGGGTGCAGAAGCCAAAGGGAAAGGGGAACCTCACTGCCTTCTCCAACCAGAAACTCTCTGCTTTGATTTGTATACTAGGCATCTGCCAGAGAGTCTGCTAGGGGGAAATGAAGCTTGCTACGAATGCAGACACAAATAAATAACCCCACTGTATGAATTACTGTCCCTGTGATTCTACAAACTGTGGCTTAGAACCCACTGGCTTTCCCCGAGTCTCACAGCTGAGCTGACTCCCTCAGCTGTTAAAATGTGTATGTTGGATGAATGCATATAATTCCAGACTCTGTCCAGTGCTCTTTAGCTACAGTGACTCTTTTTTTTTTTTTTTTTTTTTTTTGAGACAGAGTCTCGCTTTCTTGCCTAGGTTGGAGTGAGTGCCGTGGCGTCAGCCTAGCTCACAGCAACCTCAAACTCCTGGGCTTAAGCAATCCTTCCTGCCTCAGCCTCCTGAGTTGCTGGGACTACAGGCACAAGCCACCATGCCCGGCTAATTTTTTTTTTATATATATATATATATATTAGTTGGCCAATTAATTTCTTTCTATTTTTTATAGTAGAGACGGGGTCTCGCTCAGGCTGGTTTTGAACTCCTGACCTCGAGCAATCCGCCCGCCTCGGCCTCCCAGAGTGCTAGGATTACAAGCGTGAGCCACCGCGCCCGGCCTACAGTGACTCTTGAGGAGGGGGCACATCAGCATGGGAGGCAGTGCCCAGTGGAGAATCCCTGTGGTGGGGTTTATCAGCTGTTATGTGGAATCCTGTCCCTCCACCGTGTCAGTTCTAGACAGAAAGGAGCCTGGGGCCAGCGGGGGGCTGGGGAGGAGCCCCACAAGCTCCCAGAGGCCCCAGACTCCCCTTTAGCTTCTCGCCCCTCCCGGTCTGCGACCACCCAGCAGCCAGCGGCAGGGGTGGGGGTGCGGCCAAGAAAGGGTTAATCCGGCTGCGCCTTTCATCAGCAGCTTGGCGGGCTCCCAAGGCCCACAGGCTGGGTACCTGGGCGCCTACCTCTGTCGGTGGGGCGGAGACGTGACCACAGGGCAGCCCTGCCGTCTGCATTCCTCCCGCGTGAGTGCGTGAGTGACGGCCGCCACCGCGGAGCCCCTCGGCCGCCGCCTGCCGGGCCGGCCACGCCCCCGGCCGCGCAGGGGAGGGGGCGGCCCCAGCGGAGGGAGTGCACCTCTCGCTGTGTCCTAGACTCAGGAGCGAGCCCGTGTTGGGTGCCAGGAGAGGGATCAGGAAAACTCTACAAGGAGCTGGGGGACAGAGAGGAGGAGCAGACTCCGGTTGGAGTTAGGATTCGGGGTGGGAGATGACCAGAGCTCCCTAGAGAAGGCGTTGAGAAAGGATAGGCACAGACACGCCACAGCCCAGGGCCCTGGGAATTCAGCTCTGTCCCCTGGGTCCTCCCGATGCTCCAGGTGTCCACATAAACTTCAACCCTCCCATTACACAGTGGCAGGACCAGCCGTCCTCAATTCCTCTTCCCTGAACTCACCAGCCCTTGCCTTTGATCTCTCCTGAGGCCTGTAGGCTTGAAGCACACTCAAACAGGGTGTAAACAGGCAAGCATCCCACCTTCAGGCTTCCCCTAGGACCTGGGGTCCGGGGAGGCTTCAAGATGAAGACCGCAGTGTCAGGACAGGGGAGAGTACCCTTTCTCTGAGGTTGGGGAAATACAACCCCCTTCCACCCCAGGGGTTGAACCCTGGAGGTTCTCTAGGAAGCCCAACATGACTAGAGAGAGATCTTCATAGAGGCACCCCATTCCTAAAGAAGAACCTCCCCCCAGAGCAGAGTTCAGCCCAGTGACCAACTCATCCAGACTTTGTTTGCAAAGCATCCCATCCAGGGAGACCAAATCCCCCCAGAGGTCATCCTGTCCATCTAAGCCCTCTGGGAAAGGGGCAGTCTAGAAAATATGAAGTTGCCCCAAGGCTTCAGTAGCCCCGGAGCCCTCAGACCCAGCAGGAAACCAGAAGAGATGAACCTGCAATGATTTCCTAAGTCCTGCTTCAAACTGGCACTTCAAGCTCAATTGGAAGTGCAAGCTCAGCTCTTGTTTCCCACCTGCCTGCTTGGATATGGGTGCAGAGGAGGGGAGGCAGAGGCTGAGGTGGGGATGGGCCTATGGAGCAGAGGTAGGGGAGGGCGGGAGCAGGTGGAGATCCAGCCCCCAAGCAGCCCCAGACTCCTAGGACAGGAGGAACAGGAGTCCCTGAGCATCCCCTTTTCCTCCGAAAGTCCTTTCGGACTTTTAAAAATCTTGGCTTCTTCAGGGTCCATCTCTTGGAGTCCAGAAGCTGCTAGGAGAGCAGGTAGAAGTCTCATCCAATATCTAGATTTTCTGAAGCCCTGCTCTGCCTTGGGAATCCTGCCAGGGTGACTTCCTCCTCCTCCTCCATCCTTAGTTATGTAATTCATGTCTGGGGAGGGGGGCTGAGGGCACCTCTCAGGGGAGCAGCTGGCTCTTCCTCACCTGGGCCAGTGCATATTCCTATCCACAGGGGACTGCCTTCTTCTGCCTGACCCGGAGACTAGTAAGGTGGATGGGTGGGCACTGGGATACCCAAGAGACCCTATTTCACTCTCCCCCAACTCAGCCCTGGGGCCAATGACTCTATGTCAGTTATCCCATCTCTAAAATGGGATAATAAACTCTAGCAAACACGCGATGGGGGTTCTGAAGGTTCCTCTGTTAATTAGAGATGGGTGCTGTGTGCTTGGTGCCCTGGGAGAGCAGGCCAGCCTGGCTGCCGTGATCACACCCCAAGCCATGGCCCCCGCTTGAATGAGATGAACTGAGCCACCTACCCCCATCCCCACTGTCCCCCACCCCAAGTCAGAACATCCTTCCAACATCCCAGGCATCACCTTGAAAAGAAAGCTGAGGACGCACACATCATAATAAGGCACCAGGTTAAGATCAGACAAGGACTAAATAAGATCAAATAGAAATCAGGCAGCAGACCTCCAAAGAACTGGTTTCTTCTCCATCCCTCTGCCTGGCCTCGGGGGCTTGTACTTAGGGTGCCCACCTGTCCCAGTTTGCCCAGGACTGTCCCAGTTTTAGCATTGAAAGTTCCACATCCCCAGAAACCCCTCAGTCTAGGGCAAACTGGGACAATTGATGATCCTTTCTTAGGTCAGGTTTGGAGACTGGAGAGATTGGGGCTGTCTAGTTTCCTTCCCTGTGCCTTTCTGAAGGTATCTATGTGGCCGTGGAAAATGCTGGAGGCCAGGCAAGCTTTCTCTGCCCACCCCCACAACCACATGACATCACAACAAAAAGCAGCTCACTCCTTCCCCACTGAAGTCTAGGACCTCTTCCCGCACCCCTGTTATCCCTCCTCCAAGGAGAATTATCATCCTAGACCCCTGCCCCCTTTCACACACACCAGGCATCAGCGGAGCCTTGGAGCTCCTAGCCAACCAGGGAGAACCTTCTAGGAGACAAGCCCCAGGTTGCCATCTGGTGGTAATTCCCCAGGGAGGAGATTTGCCCAGGTGACCCCTAGGTCAGGCTGCTTTAAATAGCCCCCAAATTGTCTTTGACACAGGCAACCTGGGGTCACTGCTGGGGGAGGAAGACCCAAGGCTTAGAAAGCAGCACCCCCAGTGGCACTACCTTGATGCCACTACTGGGGGAGAGACTTCCAGCTGTACAACAGCCAGCCACTGGCATTCCCGAGGGGTAGCTGCAGCAGTGGGTCTCTGGGAAGGGTGGGGAAGGGGTGGAGGAAGTGGTGGGCAGGCCCTCCCTTTCACATGCTCAGCCGCTTTCTTTTAGGAAACAGCAGATTCCTGCCTCCTCCACCACCTTGCACACACATACGAGTCTCTGTTAATCCAAAAACACAACCATCCTTGTGCAGGATGAGAAGCCAAAGTCCAAGGGAGATGGGGGTGGGGGTGGTGGCTAATGAACAGTGTTCCCCAGGCCGCTGCTCAGCTGTGGACCTGCACACACAGCAGAGAGATGGGACATACAGGTACCTGCGCCCTGCTTGGGCCATGGCATCCCTCATGGCATCAGGTCAAGGGGATGGGCACACAGCCTAGCCTCGGGCCTCTCACTCAGAGCCAGGCCCCCCAGGCTGGCCAGGGAGCTGTCAAATCCCCCACTACAGAGACAAATGGAGCCGTCAGAGAAAATAGCTTCTAATGGAGAGCAGGAGCCAGGCTGGGCTGGGCCGGGGGGGAGGACTCTGCTGGCCAGATGTGAATTCTTCACTAATCACACCAAATTGGCCCAATTTGTTCACTGACACGTGGGGGGACCAGCTTCATCTTTCTCCCACTGAGCGGGCTTCCCTCCCTCCCGCATGGAAGCACTTTTGCTCCAGGAATGGGGCTGGCCAGCTGACAGCAGGGCTGGGGAAAGGGGATGAGGCAAAGTTTGCACACCCTCCCTGCCTGTGGGACCCCAGGAGCTGGCTTGGGCGTCCCCTCCATCTGCCAGGCCCCTGAACCCTGGGTGCTGAGGGTCACAGAGTTTAGGGATCCTGGGGAGGGAGGCGAGGAAGAGAAGGGGGCTAGGCCATCTGCTCCCTTGGAAACGGGTGGCACAGGGGATCTGGGGAACTGGGACATTCTTGAGAAGAGCAGAGAGGGGTCTTGGGAGAGGCAAGGGGACCATTTAAGGCAAGGCAGTGTCACCTTGGAGAGGCAGTCAGGTTTACCAGGTCCTCTAGGGCCACAACTCTGAGCATGCTGGTGAGAGGAGGCAGAGAGAGCCTTGCCCATCTATCCAACTCTGAGCCCAACTTGCCCCTCAAATGCTCACACCAGAAACCGCACTGAAGACTGGGACAGTCACACAGGGCTGCCAGTGGGACTTTGAGAACTTCCTCACTTTCTCCTTCCCTTGGGCCTTTCTCCAATGTTGATCGAGGGGCAATAAGGACATGTGCATGTCCTGGAGTTCGGGGGTTCCAGGAGGTAGGACCGGAGTGCCAATGGGGGTGGGCCCGGGTGGGCGCACACAGGGAGGCCGCAGCCTCTGGAACACTCTCGCCTCTGCCCTGCACCAGGGAGCGCCGCTCACGTACGTGCAGTTGGGTGTCCTAGCCCACCGCCCAAGGGCAGCCTTCCCACACAACCTCCACCCCCAACCTCACCCTGCACCCAGACAGCCGCCTGGGCCCAGGGATTGCAGTGGAAGATGCTGGCAGTGGCCCAGGGCTGTGGGGCAGGGGTTTCGGGGGTTCTGTGGTCTAGAAAGGGGTGGTGTGAATACCCCTTGACTTCAGAGGGTCCTCACTCTTGCAGAGGGAAGGTCTTACTGGAAGAGGGCCAGAACAGGCTGTGAAGCCTTGGGGTCCGAGGCAGGGGACCCCCAGCCTAAGAGTAGCTGCAGAGGACCCCAGTTCCTGCCTGAGGGCTAGGGAGAAGGTGGAGGGCAACTCGGTGCCCCTCATCTCCAATTCTCTTCTGTCCTCCACCTCAGGGCTAAGCCATGCCTGCCCCTGGGGATGGCCCTTAGGGACTTTCCCAGGTCACCTTCCACCCCACATCCCAAACCTTGCAAGGCCCAATCCCGTTGCAACCAGCACCTCCCTTGGGGAATTCCATGCCAGCAACCCCGTGGGTGTGGGGCCAGCCCTGAGGGGGAGATGGGCCAGCGAGCTTTCTTGGAAGGCAGGGAAGGAAGGCAGAGAAGGCATCAGGTGTGATAACCTGTGGGCCCAGGTGGGGCCTGCTTCTGGAGCAAGCAGGAGATGGAGAGCAGGGGCAGCCAAGCCCTGCAGGGGAGGCCAGGGGGCGTCCTGGGGAAGACAGGGTGGGGGGAGCAAAGTGCTGAACCAACTCCATCCTGCTCCACCAACAAGTAGATTTTTTTTTTAACTAATCCCTACTTTTCCCAATCTCACATGCCTCCCCAGGTCAAGGTACATACTTGCCTTTACTCCTTTCTGGTTTCCCTGGCTAAGCAGAGCGCCCCCTCCCGGCAGGGTTATAGACTTGGATTCCAGTGATAGGAGCCCATGGGGAAAGGGCAGGGAGGCAGGAAAGTCCCCAGATTTCTTTTAGAAACACCCTCTGCTTTCTATTTTCATGCACAGTTGATCTGCGGGCTTATCTTCCCTACCAGCAAAAGCTCATCCTCAAGCCCAGAGAGTGACACTGACCTGGGTATGAATTCTAGCTCTGCCACTCACTTGCTCTGTGACCATGACTTACTATTACATAACCTTGAGCTATTAAGCAACCTCTCTGAGCTTCAGTTTCCTCATCTGTAAAGTGGGAGATCAGCCTAAGAAGATCACTATGAGAACTGCAGTTGGTCATGTCCGCTGTTTGCATAGTGGCAAACAGTGGTACCCAGAGCCGGCTGGGTCAACACCTGTTGAATGAATGAATGAATGAATGGATGGATTTGAAGGGCCCTCTGTGTATGTCTTTCGCCTGATTTCATTACAGATTTTTGGGCGCCATCTGGAACAGGTGTCTGAGCCCACAACAGAACAGGACTTAACCCTTCCATGGCTCAGTGTCCTTGCCATAAAATAGAGAGGAATGAAAGTACCTACCTCGGGATTTATTGTGAGGATTCAGTGAGTTGATGCAGATAAAGATCTTAGAGCAGTGGCTGCTACTTAGTGAGAATCCATTGAACGTTGGTGCTGTTAGACTAAGGCCACTTTGTTCCTCCCTGACACACGGAGCAGGACCTTCCCTGCAGCCCACACCACCCTAAGGCTGAGCAATGAGATGCCCAGGCCCCTCCTCTTCCCCAGGTCTACGGCCCGGCCCGGCCCGGCCCACAGCCCCGGTCCTACCACCTTAGGGATCAGAAATCCCTTTCCTCAGTGAGCTCCTTCTCTCAGAGATACTCTCTCCAAGACCAGAGAAACTCCAGGCAGGTTCCACGTTCCTCAGAGCCCGCCCAGCCCCACCCAGGCCTGGGTTGGCGACACTACCCTCCCCTCCCACCTCCGTCTCCAGGACTGATCCTTTCAGTGTCCCTGCCCTGCACTCAACCAGTGACCTTCCTCCTCCCTCCACCTCAGCCTTCCTCTCTTGCCACCCCTGGCTGGCCCCTGGGCCTCTCTCTCCCAGGTGGCATGGTGGTGGCGTGCAGACTGAGTCCGTGGCAGGCCTTGGGTGGAGCAGTAGGTGCCAGGGCCAGCCCGTGCTGGCGGCTCAGGCCTCCTCCTGCTGAAACCTGTCACCTCCCAACGCCTGTGGACACACACTCATCCCCTTCCGCCGCCGCTGGGAAGTGCCAAGCTCCAAACACCTTTACCAAGAAACCAACACTCCCTACCTTGCTCCTGTCCTGGGAGGGCCCTGCCAGCTTGTCACTGAGGGCGGGGCCCAGGGTCTCCACCTGGGCTCTGGTCCTGTCTTGACAGTCCTCCTCCCTCCCACCCATGGCTGACCCACCCTCATCCTGGTACGGACCCTGTCCCAAATGGTAGGAGAAGAATGCAGTGGGCTACCAGCAAACAGTATTTCTCAAAAGTTTCACCTGGGGTACCTCTAAGATCAGGAGTGTGGAGACACCCTGATCACCCAAAGCAACCAACTCACAGATACTTTCATTTCAGGCTTCTGTTTTATCTTGAATAGTCAGGTTCATTACGTACACGCACATTTCACACTATACTATCTCCAAATTTGCTTTACTCTAAAGAGCACATTCTAAAACATATTCTAATTGAATTAATTTTTCTCCAAAAACCTTTGGGTCAACAGACATACCAGAAAGATGCACGATGGCTTTGGGCATCCCCTGTACCCCCCATATTCTCTGGGCCCTCCATTTGAGAAAACAGGGAGGAGGGGGCAGAGGTCAGGGGTGGAGTGAACAGGTGGGCAGGTGCTGTTGGGGGAAATTCTGGTAACTGTTCCTTGGAGCTGACCTGGCTGTCATTTCTTCCCTTCCCTTGTTAATCTGACCTTTATCTGAGACCAAGTTCAGATTTGACTCTGAGATTTGACTCCCAAATCTGCCCCATTTGTCTCAGATTTTTCCCACGCCTCACTGTTCCTGAAAGTTCAGCAGATCTGAACTTTTGCTTCTGTGCAGAGAAGAGCCCTTGGCAGCTCCAATTCTGGGGAGTACCGAAAAAGAGGCTAGCACACCTAGCACCTCCCACACAGCAGCATTCTTCACCTGCTGTCACTCTGTGCCTTGGTTTCCTCATCTGCGAACCCATAGGGTTCTAGGTCTCTAAGGATCCCTCCCACAGTGAGTATCTTAAACTCCTTATGGAAACTGTTGTCGACACTAGAAAATCAGTCCATTTACTTCCTGACTAATATTCTTCCATTCCTTCCATAGACATTTATTGAGCAATTACTATATGCCCTGCTCTGGGTGAGGTGCTATGGCTACAGGTAAAGGAAATGAGGACCTCACCCACACGAGACTCCAATGTGGGGGTCTGTGTTGTGTTGGAAGTCTGTCTTTGTTTTTTCATTGCATATGCATTTTTTTTTCTTTTTTTTTTGGGGTCATCCTTTAGCTTGTATACATATGCATTTTTTTTTTTTTTTTTTTGAGACAGCGTCTCGCTTTGTTGCCCAGGCTAGAGTGAGTGCCGTGGCCTCAGCCTAGCTCACAGCAACCTCAAACTCCTGGGCTCGAGCGATCCTTCTGCCTCAGCCTCCCTGGTAGCTGGGACTACAGGCATGTGCCACCATGCCCGGCTAATTTTTTTTTATATATATATCAGTTGGCCAATTGATTTCTTTCTATTTTATAGTAGAGACGGGGTCTCGCTCTTGCTCAGGCTGGTTTTGAACTCCTGACCTTGAGCAATCCGCCCGCCTCGGCCTCCCAAGAGCTAGGATTACAGGCGTGAGCCACAGCGCCGGGCCTTGCATATGCATTTTAATGAATATTAAAATACCAGCATCCCCCGGAGATCTAGCCAGGAGACCCAGCCCTCCCCCACCCTGTGCTGAGTGAGTACCACACACGCATGTGTGATTAAGTGCTCAGGCTTAAGTCCAGGCGACCTGGTTTCTATCCAGTTTCTGCATTTATTACTTAACCACTTCATACCTCGGTTTCCCCATTTGTAAAGTGTACTTAACAATAGTACCTTCCTCATGGACTCCTCTCCTCTGGTCCCCTCATCCCACCTAGCCTCCTGCCACTGGGACACATCTAAGCTCTCTCTGCTTCCACTCGCAGCCTTCTTGCTGTGCAAGGTGCCAAGCCAAGCAAGCGCCCACCTTGGGGCCATTAAACTTGCTGTTCCTCTGGATTGCTCGGCCTCCAATATCCTTCTCCTTTGGGTCTCTGCTCAAATATCACCACCTCCAGGAGGCCCTCCCCATCACTCTCTGTCCCCTTATGCTGCTTCAGGTTTCTTTGCAGCCCTGATCACTCACTGACCTTGTGTATCTATTTTCTTACTGGTTTCTTCCCTCCCTGGAATGCAAGGTCCAAGAGATTTTGTCTGATTTTTTTTTTGTTGTCATTGTTACTGTAAACCTAACCCCAGTATCTAGAATAATGCCTGGCCTGTAGTAACTGCTCAATAAATGTTTCCTTGAATTAATCTTGAATAAATGAATAGTGGAGATGTAGAAACTAATGAGCCAAAACCAGTAAAGTGCTTTGCCCATCCCTGGCACATAGTAAGTAATAAATGGCAACTGTTATGAAACACACATCAACAGGCTTGCCTGCAAAAGACTGGAATTTCATGAGAAAAACAAAATTCAGCCAAAATTACATATATTGCTTCATGCAATAAATATTTCTGTTGTCATTTCTGTCATCCATCTTGATTAGAAGATGGTTCACTCCAGTGTGTTTGCCCCAGAAATTCATCCTGCTCAGCAATTGTCAAGTCTTAATTTTTTTTTTTTTAAGAAGCCCTCATTCATCCTCAGAGTGAATGATTTGAAGCATCAGGGAAATGTCACTTCCATGGTCACCTGCACCTGTGGGGGAACCACCCTCCGCCAATGCTGCTACTCCGTAATGACAGAGGCTGGGACACCCACCACCACCAGTGGGAGAGGTCTCTTCTCACCAGCCTGCCTCTCACTGGGAGCTCTCCCACCTCAGCCTTGAGCCCCGCCAACCTAGAGCTCTGGGAGAACCACCGCACAAGTCGCCCTGTCTAACCCCGAGCCCCTGTATTGCCTTTCCTTTTCTAGGCCTGCAGGGGCAGAAGGGGAGACGTCTGCTTCTGGAATCTAGTATGGCCTGTGAGGCAGAGGGGTCTCTCCAGGTCCTCTCCCCCTCTCCCCTGCGGGACCAGGTGGGCACAGGGTGGAAAGGACAGTCCCTAACCAGTTTGAACGCAGAGACAGGTCCTCCCCCTTCATGACTACACCACAAGACAACCAAACACTCACTGAGCCCAGCTAGTCTAATACCCTAATGCCGCAAGGTGGGGTTAATAGCCCAACTTAGAGCTGGCAAGCAGCCTGGGGAGGTCAAGTGGCTTGCCTAGCTCTCTGCGACAACGACGCCGTGTCCGGTCATGCCACGGTGGGCAGAAACGTGGGCTACCAGATGGGGCGAGGAGGCGTGGCCCTGAGGGCAGGCTTCCCGGTGGAGGAGGAGGAGGAGCAGGCTGGATGCAGAGGGGAGGCAGCCAAGGAGCGGAGAGGCGGGAGGAAGGGTCGGGTGCGGGCCCGGGCCGCACGATCCTGCACGCGCCTTGGATTGAACAACAGGGCTCAGGGCGCGGCGGGATCCAGCCCGGGAGGGGCCTTTGTGTCCCTTGCAGCCTCTGCTGCCACCAGCCCCGAGACCCCAGCCCCGCCCCCAGCGGTTACATGAGGCCAGCGAGTCCCCAGCCACCCCCACACTGGCAGGACTAGAGTAGGAAGTGGCGGACCCGGAGCCTATACCCAGCGTTCAGGGCCCCCAGGGGAGAGGCGCGGTCCAGGAGGCGCAGGGCCAGCCTTGGGGCCCCCGTCTAAGAAGACATCCGCCCGCAGTAGAAATCAGGCAGCGGCGCCAAAACAAAGGGGTCGGCGTGGGCTCCGCGCTCAGGACTGCTGGGCTGGGCAGCGTCAAGCGAGCGGATTAGGGGAGAGCCCGGCTGCCTAATGGTTTTCCGAGGAGGCTCTGGGTGGATTAGAGGTCTGTCCCGAGCCGGGCGGGGCGGACGGGGAAAGGGCCGGGAGCCTGGAGCCGGCTCCGGGCTGCGAGCGCTGGGCTGTGCTGGGGGAAAGGACCTGGGTTTTGGAGCAGGGTATGGCCAGGGCTCTGCACGTGCCCAGAGGGGCCCAGAGTCGGGGTGGCTTTTTGTGCTAACCCGGATGCTCGCTGGAGACGCGCTGAGGAGGGATTCAGAGGGAAGGTGCTGGGGATTTGTCTTAAAGCTGTGATTGCCCAACACTCTACACAGGGCAGGAACGCCACGCAGAGCCTCGGGTGGGGTAGGTGGGGACACGCTACTGAAGACGGTGGGGACTAAAATATCCCAAGCCTAAAGGGGTGAATCAGGAGTCTGGGGGGTGCTCCTCAAGTCCCCACACCCTGGCAGAACCCTCTCCTGAGCGTCCGCCTACTTTAAGCCCTCTGCCTCCATTAGTCCTCCTCCTCACCCTCCCCCTTCCCCCCTCACTCAGGCCCCTCCACCCTGCCAATCCCTGCAGAGCCCAGTGCAAAGCTCCAAAGGGACTGGCGATTGGGGGAGGGGGCTGTGACCTCCTCAGGCCAAGCCCAGGCCTGCTTCAGCCCCACTGGAACCAGCCCTAGGCAAGAGGAGCTTTCTCCTGAGAGGACCCCAAATCTTTCTAGGGAGGTGACCCAGAAGAGGGGCTGGGCCTTGAGTGCAGGCTGGATGACTTCAAAGGGCAGTGGGTGGGGTTGGCGCCTGGTCACAGGTGCCACTCAGGGTGGGCCAACCTGCCCAACCAGGTCAGGGCCTGTGCTGCACCCCGCCCTCCCGCACTCCCAGAACATCACAACACAGGCCTGACAGCAGCCCCACCCACCAGGGACGCCCCTAGGGCTCAGGAGAAAGACGTGAGACACGGGATGGGGATTGATCATCAGAGGCAAGGCCCAAGGGCCTGGCAGGTCATCCTGTGGATTCTCCCACCCCTGTCCTGAGAGCCTTTGCACACCTGTTCACCCAACGCACACACTCACAGCCCCTAGGAACAGAGTTGGGCTCCAGGCCCACAAGAGGCTACACCTAGCTTTGTCCAAAAGTTCTTCCTGCTATCTTCCCCTTCTTGAATTCTTAGCGAACAAGCAGGGGGTAGGCCAGTCTCCAGCCTGGCACTGGCTCCTTTGGATTAGGGACTCCTTGGAGCTGAGAGGTCTGGGCCTATGTCTCTGGTTGGAGCCCTCTGCCCTCCTACCAGACTAGTGTTAGGCGAACATCTGCAGGTTCCCACACACAGCACTAGATGCTCAGGGCCATGCTAGGCACTGGGGCTTAAAAAAAAAAGACTGAGGTTTTTTTTTTCAAATAGCCTCAGTTTACTCATCAGTCAAGTGGGAACAATAATAGTACCTATGATATAAGGTTGTTGTGAGGATTAAATGAAATAACATGTAAAGTTCTTAGTACAGGGCCTGGCATATAAGAAGTGCTCAGTAAGTGGCAGATGCCATTGTTGTTAATATTAGTATTAGTGTAGTAGAGGAGACTACATCTGGAGAGCCACATATGCTGTGGACAGGACTGGACCCTCCAAACAGAGGGGTCCTGGCCTTGTATGAATGCAGCATTTGCCTCTGGCCTGCTCCCCCTGCACCAGCTGCTCTACCTCCAGCTTACCCCAGAGTGACCCCAAGATTCAGAATGAGCCATCCATCTATCAGAAGGGACTCCGAGCCCCCAGGCAGAGACAGGCATGCTTGGTGCTGGCCCTTGACTCATGGCCACATGGAGTGAAGGCTCGGGGAGGGAAAACAGTGCTCCAGAGAGAGTCTCAGCCCATTGAGCTCCAGGAGGAGAGGGATCCTAGGAGCAGTGACAATAAGCAGAAGGCAGTGGCTCCAGGTATCCCAGGTCAGAGGTAGGATGGGGAACAAGGAAGTGGGGAGGGCTCCTCGCATGTCTCTTTCCAGGCCCTGGGCTGGTAGGGACAGTCTGGGTACCAATGAGCCATGTCTTCAGCCAGCCCATGCCTCTGCAAGACACGTTCATCTCCATGCATTCAGCTCAGCAGGTGGGCATGACTGTGCCAGGCTGTGTGCCAGGCCCTGGGCAGATGGCAGTGACCAAGATGGGCAGGAGCCCTGAGCCTGGGGCACCTGTGATCTGGAGCGAGCAGGGACCCCTCAATCTGAGAAGGCCTCCTGGAGGCAGATGTCAGGCTGAACAGGAAGGAATGGGGAGGAGGAGAGGACACTGATTGGAGAAGGAAATGTGGAAGGGCAGAGTGTGCTAACCCAAAGACCCCTCCACCACCATGAGCAGCAGGGAATGGAGGGGTGGCCTGGCCAAGTCAAATGGGATCTGAAAGGTCCCAGAGCATTTGGACAAGGAGAGAGGACTGGGAATGGGTGGTGCTACTGGCACCAATTCCTAGCTTGAATGGGAGGAGACCTCCTTCGACCCTGCCGACCCTGCCAGCCCTGGACTCTGGCTACCTCCGACCTCCCTCTGTCGGTGGCAGCAGGAGCCGGATCTGCCGCATTCCGCGGAGGCCCTAGTTGCCTTCCGACTGGGCTCAGAAGAACCCCTGGGGGCGGGCAGGTCTCTCCTCGGTCTCAGGGCTGGAAAAACTGGTCTTCCTGCACGCCACCCCCCACTCCCGGCAGCATGGAGTTCCAGGGAGGAGAGGGTGTCGGCAGGAACAGGAGGTTCCCTACATTCCAGCTTTCCCCAAGCGATGGCAATGGCAGGGGGTGGGGGAGGAGAGAAGCCAGGGGGAGGAAGTGGGACAGAAAGGAGTGAGCCAGGAGCCTCTCTGGCCAGCAAGGAAGTGACCACACTGGATGGTGGGGGCATTTTTAGTGGACTTCGGAAGCAGGACAAAACGCGGGTCAACCCCCCATCCTTCCCCCAGTCTGAGAAGGAAGATGGAAAGCTTGTCAGCAGGAAAGCCTGAAGGAAGACATGAAGAAGAACTTCCCCAATGGGTGAAATGGATGACTGTGAGGAGGAGCGAACTATTCTCTAAGAAGAAAAGGACAGAGTGGCTCTCAGTCTGGGATGAACCCAGAAGATGCAACCTCAGGATGTGACTTAGGTCCCCTTGCCATCCCCTCCTTCCTTCCCATGGGTGGGACTGGGGCAGGCAGCTAAGGATGGGGCCACTGTCCCATGATCCTCATGGTTCCCCCTGCTTCCTGGGCCCCAGGCTGTGTTAGACCCAAGGAAAGCCCCAGCTGCCAGCACCAGCTCCATAAGAATATCCTTTGCAGGACGAGAGACTTAGTTGTATAGAAAAGAAGGAGATTTGGTGGCCAAAGTTAAGCTTGGTAAGTCCCAAAATGGGCCCAGGGGACATGTCAAGGCCAGCTCTCTTCTGAGAATATTCTGACCCTGTTACCTGGTCCTTCTCTCCTCTTTGGACAGTGAGCCACCCCCCTCCCCAGTTCTTCCCCTAGGGCTTGCTGTGGTGCTGGCCAAGAGCAGCTGTAATGGGCCAAGCCCAAGCCCAAGCCCCTGTGATTTCTACAGGCCATGAATCTTCCCTAGAAACCCTTTTGGAGAGAAAAAAGACCAGATATCTGCCCATTAGAGAGAAGCACTGAGCTTTTGTTTCTCAAAATATAGGCCCTGGATCACCCACCTGTCTCAGAATCAGGGCAGCATTTGCTCAAAATGCAGATTCCACAGCCACCTACTCTAACTCACTGGGCCCAGGAACCCACATTTTACACGTGCTTTCCCCATCAAGGTCCCACACCCTCGCCCAGCCACCATCTGAGAAGTTTAAGAATCTCTGCCAGGGACCGGCTGTATGAGGGGTTCCTCGGGGAGGGGTTGAGGGTGCTGGCAGACACTGAGCTTCCCAAGGCCAGGCCAGCCCAGCCGTTCAGACCAGGTGGGCAGAAGCTCTGCAGCCTGTGCAGCGTGACTGCAGGGAACACCCCCCCATGGCGAGGAGCCTGAGTAATGAACATCCTCCCCTGATGTCTCTGTTCCTTTCCTTTGACATTCCTTAATAACATTCGCAATATGCAAGCCCACTGAGTGCCAGGCACTGTGCTAGAAGCTGGTCATTTCAGATGAGGCCTTGCACACCAGCCTGAGGGTCAGAAGAGGGGTGAGGGCTGGCATAGAGCCAGGGGGATTGACACCATGGCCTCCCAAGGTCCTTTGGGGACCCAGAGGCGTCCCTGCCCAGGCTTCCCACTCCCAGCTCTTGGGACAGGGGTTGGTGCAAGGCACACTGGCCTGGGCCCGGCTTCCCCCTGCTCCCCACTGCCCTGCACTGCCCAGCCCAGGTGAGACAGAACTTCCTGAAGATGCCGAGCCTCAGGGAGCAGAAGGGGCTTCTAACCCTGCAGTCTGATTTCCTGCTGAGACGTACTGGTGGAACATCAGGAAGCATTACTAAAGTGGAATGAATTGAGGGCTTTGTCATTCACTTATATGTTCATTTATTCAAGGGCCCCTCCTCTGTTCCAGACTGGGACTTCAAACAAGGGGAAGGTGACACTCTGTGCCACCAAGGGATGCTCACAGCCCCCAGGAAAAGCCACACATGAAATAGACACTTGCAATCATGATGTTCAGGCATTCAGTCATTCACTCATTCATTTACCAAACGTATACCGAGGGTCCTGGATCTGACCCTCTTCAGTCCACCAGTGCTGTCGCCCGAGGCGGAACCATGTCAAGAGAAAGAGCCTTGCAGTCTGACAGTCCTGGGTTCCAGCTTTCTGGCTCCGGGTGAAAACCACTTTGTGCTTTGCCTCTGTACCTGGGACTTCCCCTGGCTTGTTAGAGAGCCACGAGCAGCATCAATTAGGGGTAATTGAGGTAACATGCACCAGGCTATAGTGAGTGAGTTTCTAATCAGCAATTTCTCCTGCTGCTGCTGCTCCCTCAATCAAAGCACTTATGACTTTGTGTGGGCTTGATCTCTGGCCTGTCCCCGGACACGCACACAACATGTACATAGACTGTGGGTCCCGGCCCGGAGTGTTCGGTGGAGGTGTGCCGTCTGAGTGGGTGCTCCGAGTGCGAAGATAAGGCGAGGAATCAGCTCAGCCTTGGGAAGGCACTGGGTGTGGCCCTGCAGGTTCCGGCTTTGATTAGATCTATTGGCTGGTTTTTGCCTGAGAACTCATAACCCTGTGGATCCGGTTAACGCACAAAGGGTTAATGCTGACTCCTCTGACCCTCTCAGTCCCAAGGACACAGGTACTCTGAGCTGCCAGGTGAGTGTGGAGACAGACACACACACAGAGGGATCGCCACACAGTCTTCAAGCCTGACCAGAGGCGACTGAGGAGGGAGGGACACCTGGGTCCTCTTCCAAGCTCTGCCTCCCACTGCTGCCCCCCCCCTCAGCCCCAGACTATGGAAGCCACAGTCCTCTGCTCAACTCCCAAGAGAAGACTTCATGCGTGTCTGGGAAGTGCTTTGAAATTTCTAGCCGAGAGGACATCGTACACTTTCTAGACATGAAGACCTCGGAGGCAGGAAGTGTCCTGGGACCTACCCGCCCCCCTCCCCCAGTAAACATGCCAGTGCTAATTTTCCAAAGCTTCCAAGGTCCTTTCCAGGAGAACTTTCTCCTCTTTTCTGCAAGAAGCATCCCACAAGGAGAGGAGAGGAATGCTCCCCTCACATACCGGTCTGTAGGGAGAGAGCAGTCTTTCCCAGACCACCCAGCTGGCTGAGTGCCACCCCAAAGAAGAGGACCCTGCCCAGGGGATTTGGGAAGGGAACAGCTGAGATCCCATCCAGGGGGATTTGGGTCAGACTTGAGGAAGGACTTCCCAAACAGGTGGGCCCTGCCCCCAGGATTATGCCAGCAAGGGAGAAGGCAGATGCCCTCTTCTAGAGGTAGGGGCGGATGCACAACACACCTGGGCAATATCTCTCCCGAGGTCTAATGCACACACCCAAGGGTAAGGAGTCAGTTCTGCAGATGCACCCTCACACAAACACAACAGTGCTCGTCCCAGCATCCCTGTTCCAGAGTTATCTGTGATGAGGAAATATCGGAGACTGCCCGGTCGCCCCTTGGTAGGAGGAGTTAAACAAGGTAGAGTGCATCGGCACAGACAGGTGCTCTGCACCCCCCAGCAAGATTGCTCCGCATTTGCAGACAGGGAATGACAGAAAAACAAGCTGAAGAACTATTTGTAAAGTCCCATCCCACCTCAGTCTCCCAAAGTGCTGGGATTACAGGCATGAACCAACACACCTGGCCAAAAAAAAATTTTTAATGCTTAGAAAGGTCTAGAAGGAAGCACACCAACTATTAACCACGGTTACCTCTGACGAGGGGTGGGTTTGGAACATTGCATTCTATAGATTTCTATATTCAAATTTTACAACAAGCATGTAGCACTTCTGTGATTTCTTACATTTTTTTATGAGTGTAACTTAGTGGGTAGACAGGAGCAGACAGGGCAGGTAAGGGGGGTCTTGCCTGGCCCTTAAGGCCATGGAATGCAAATGATAACATCTGGGAATGCCCCTCTCACCCCAGGGGGAGGTCTGCTGCCCTCCCACCCTGCAATCTCCTCAGCTGCAACTCACCTGAGCATTTACAGAGCGCCTGCTCTAGACCAGGCACAGGGTTAGAGAAGAAAGAGCTTGGTTTTTGCCCCAGGGGCTCTCAGTACAGTGGGAGAGACCATGCCTCTGTGCCCCTGTGCAATGCAAAGGGCCCAACCACAGGTGTGTCCCCCCACACACGTGTGCACACGTGCACACACACACATACAGTGGCTGTGAAGGAAGGGCTGGAGACCAGCCAGCTGTCTCAGGGGGGCATGTGGTGGGTGGAGGGCTGCATAGAGTATTGGGAATCCACAGTAAAGAAGCCTGGGAAGAACCCAAGCTGGGGCAGGGCATCCACACACATGTGCACACACGTGCATGCACACACGCGCGCGCGCACGGACACACATACACACACACAAACCCACAGCCTCTCGCTTCCTCACCTTAGCAAATGGAGGCCCTAATGCTGATACTCTAGTACCAGATTGGATACTCTCAGGCCCACCTTCAAAGCTGTTGTCACTTCCCCAAACCCTGCTCAGACAATGCTGGCCATGTCGGGGTGGGGGGTAGGGTGGGTGAAGCTGATGGGGGAGGGGAGAAAGGAGAGGCAGGAGGAAGAAGCCCCCCTACGATGCAGCCCCCTGCAGATGAGCTCCCCCCACAGGGCTCCCCTCCTCCATTCCATTCCAAGGGCTACCAGGGAGGGGCCTCTTTCTCCTCCCTTTCCTCCCTCATACAGCCCAGGACAAGGGTCTGCGCAGGAACCCCCAGAGACAGGGAGAGAGCAGAGACCATAACCCTGCCCCAGATGTCGCCTGGGTTGCTTTTAGTCTCCCTCTGAAGGAACCTTTCCCAGCGCACCTGTGAATGGGAAGTCCCTCTGGAAGTCTAATTGATAAACAGGAGGCAGAGAAAGGGACATTGCCCAGGGTCCTGCAGCAAGACCACAGCAAAGGCTGCACAGGGACCTCGGTCTTGGGCCCCTTTTTCATTCTCCTTGCGGTGCCCGAGCACGCTAGCGTGTCTGCTCCCACGCACCGGCATCGGAGGTCGCCCCAGCTCCTCAGACTCATTGCTGCCTCTCAGGTTTTGCCAGGATTTCTCACTCTTCTTTGGGACCTGAGGCCTGCCACGTGACACCTCTGGGTCTTGGTTTCCCCGTGTGTAAAATGGGAGTCAGCATTACTAACACCGAGTGGGATCAAATGAAACGATGTTTGTGAAAATATTTAGTAGTAGTGGCTGCTTCTCTTTTCCTAAATGCAGATGGCTCCAGGAGGGGAGGCTTAGAGGGAAGGTACCAGCCAGGTTGGCGGGGCGGCGTGTGGCCTGCAGGGGAGGGACCAACCACAGCTGTCGAGCAGCACCCAGAGGCCTGCGCGGGAACTGCACCGTCCGCATCCTGCGCGCTGCGCGGAGTGCGGCTGCCCAGCCCGCCCGGGCGGGCCCTCGCGGAACTCTGGGGGCGGGGGCGGGTTGGACAGAGGAGGGACCCAGAGAGGCGGAGACTGGGTCTTCTCCCTGCAGGGAGCGCCATCTCAAACTGGTGTCTGGGTCTGGGCTGCCTTAGTTGGGGACCCCAGGTCAGGGGCGGGATGGGGATGAGGTGCCGGTAGGGGCCTGTGTCGGGGCTGAGAGGTGGCAGGGAGAAGGGGGGGGCGGGGGATGGGCAGGGGAGGGGAGGCAGGTACAGCGTCTCGGTAGAGGAGACAGGCTGAGGGCTGGAAACAGGATGGCTGCTCAAGGGGAGAATAGACCAAGATGCTGGGAAGGTCATTTGGGCCAGCCCCCTGCCTCTAAGCCCCTCCCAAACAGGATAAGTTGTTTTATTTTTTATTCATTGAAAATCCACCTGGAAGAGAGTTTCCAATTTCATCCCTTCCCTTTCCCCCCACCCCAAGTTAGGATTCCCCAGGTCTAGCCCTTCTTGGGAACTTCTTCCTGGAGGGCGACCTCAGATGTCCCCCTCCCTGTGCTCTGGCTGGGGGGAGGGAAACCACTGCTTTAGTCAGCCAGATAATCACCTCTGGTCACTCACTGTCTGGCCTCTTTCTCCAAGTAACTCCAACTATCTCTTAGACATTATCTCACCATGCAGGCTTAGTGGGTGGGTGGGAGGGAGGCAGGGAGGGAGGGGAGCCAGAAGTGGGGAGACAGCACTTAAGAAGGGAGAAACTGAGGCCAGAAAGGACCAATAATACCCATCTACTCAGCTTTCTCATGTAAGCTAGAAAGGTGACCCCTCTGTCATGATCACAGCAGGGATGGAAGGCAGACAGCAGAAAGAACTTCCCAGAGGAGAACTGTAAAAGTGATCATTTGAAAGGGGCTTCAGTTGGGCAGATGGGAGAGGGGAGGAGGGGATGGGTATATACAAACACAATGAGTGAGATGGGCAATGTTTGGGGGATGGTCATGCTTGTAGCTCTGACTCGAGGGGGGAGAGGGGGCATGGGCAATATACATAACCTTAACATTTGTACCCCCATAATATACTGAAATAAAAAAATATAAAAAAATAAATAGAATTAAAAAAAAATAAAAAGAAAGGGGCTTCGCAGAAATTCTCAGTGCCCATGGAGCACCAGTTATGCGCCAAGTACTGCGTTAAGGGCTTTACAGGAATTATCTCATCCATTCCCCCAATGAGGTAGACATTATAATTATTCTTGTTTTACAGATGAGTAAACTGAGGCAGCCACTTGTCCAAGACCACTGGATAAGCAAGTGGAGATGCCAGGATTCAAGCCTAGGGAGTCTGACTCCAGAGACATCCTCCTGGCGAAGCAATGGAGCAATGGGTCCAGGGGCAGGAGCATGCCCGGGATGACCTCCTACTGCCCTTTGCATGGCTAATACAGTGACCTGTAGGTTCCCGTTAAGGAGACTGTTACAGCTCACCCACAGCTGGACTGTGTCCCGGTCCCAACCATTGCTGAAGGATCCAGGCCTCCACAGACCTCATTGTCAGCCTTTCTCTCCCCAGAGTTTACACGGGACTTGAGAATTATGCCTGGAAGAGGACAATAAGCTAGAAGAGGATTAATCGTTTCCTTCCCCTTGTGTCTATGTTACCCTCAGCTCTTCCCTGGTGCTAACTCTTGAGCTTCCTGCTACCTTCTCCGGTCCACTACACGTCCCCCATGCGCTCCCTGGTGCCACACCTGCAGCATGGCTTTCCAAAGCCTGGAGCAGGGGCATTCTCTAACTCTAACCTCTGCCCCACTCCAGGCTGGGATCTAGCACATTTAATGTCATGCACCCCTATGACCTGGGAAGTTCCTCCTGACGTCTGACCCAAATCCTTTCTCCAACAGCATGGCAGAGGCTATTCACAGAGTGAGAGATGCAGCCCTGGTCCCTGCCTTCAGCTGGAGGGAGGAGGAACGGTCTGCTGGCTTTCATGGGCATGGGACTTCCCGGGACCCTGGAGGTCATGTGGCCACATGGCTCCTCTCAACCAGGATGAGGAGGCAAGTGATGAGCAGGCCTGGCCGAGTCTCCCATTGGAATAGCAGGTGAGGAGGCAGCAAAGGGCTGCCTTATCTGATGGGAGGCTCGGCCCCCTCCCCCGGAAAAGCCTCATTACCCACCCCCTCCGGCTCTGCCATCACCTGTTTACTCTGTCATAAGAACAACACGGCTCAGCAAGACTTCAAAGGGAGTCTCCTGGTGGGGTGTGTGTGGGTGTGTGTGTGTGCATGGGAGGGAGGTGAGGGGCAGATAGAGGAGGGTGGGGGCAGGGGCGGGACTCAGGGCCTGGGTCTTTCTCTAGGTGAAGCAAGCCCCGCCCATCGGCACAGACGGAGCACCAGGCAGCTGGCCCCGGCTTCTGGAGCCTCCAGTCTATGGGGGCAGCCCCTAGTCTGATGCATACTCTGTGCTCTCTGTCTGTCTGTCTGTCTGTCTGTCTGTCTGTCTGTCTGTCTGTCTCTCTCTCTCTCTCTCTCTCTCACACACACACACACAAGGACATGAATACGAAAACCAACCCTCCTGCACACCTGGGCTGTAGACATCAGGCCACAGGGCGAGGCAGGCAGCCCTGGGGTCCCCTCTATCAGACTCTGTGACTCTGACTTGAACCCACAATAAAGCCTGAGGGTTCACTGCATTACTGGTCCCCTGGTCCCCCGGTCCCCCGGTCCCCCAGCAACACAGCTATTCCCGCACCCTCCGAGCCCTGGGTGTGGAGGGAAATGTTCGGGTGTGTGCTCTGGACTCTTCCTGTTGCAAGTCCAGCATTCTGCCATGAACCCGGCCTCTGGGCAGAACTTCGGGGGGCAGCAGGGAGCGGTTAGGAGGCCCTGTCCCCTATCCTAGCCCCACGAGGGTGCGTGATGCCCTCCCATGGTGCTACCTGGGACGGTGAGAGGGTGTGCTGGCAGCACCTTCTCCTTCCCCACCCCACGTCCCCACCCAGGGGGCCTCCAAGGAGAAGCCATTACACCCCTTGCACCTTGCACCTTCCGGGGTTTCTCTTCCCACCTGCCCTCTTCATCCCCAGCCTTGTTAACGAAGGCGGTTACCCTCAAAGGACAGGCAAATGAACGCCCTGAAGCCAATGAAATAGGAGGCACCACGGGGTAAATGTAACAGAAGGCAAGTGCCTGGGCCTCAGAATTACCCTGCTCCCATTCTCACCTCCTAGCCTCCCTTTTCTCCCAGGATCATAAAAGGCAGAAGGTGGAACGGAGGGGCTCGGGGCAGAACATGCAATCTCCAGGATTCTGGAGCAGACACTCCAGGTAGAGTTCTGACATCCTACCTGCATGAATGTGTCATTGGGAGCCGTGTCCTTTTCAACAGAAAACATGGGGTACAAACAGCCCTGACATCCTCCGGCAGAGGAGCTGTGGCACAGCGGTGGTGACAGGCCCAGAAAGATGCCACGGTGATACCCACAGGAAGAGTGCATAGGATAAGACCAGGAGGGGACCCAACTGTGTAAGATCACACCCACCCAGAGAGACAGCGACAGAAGCTGCAGCCAGGATGACTTCCCACCGGTGACATAGAAGATGGTTTTAGGCCTGGTAATAGTTAACAGTTCTCTATTTTAATGTGTTTGAAGCCAAACCATGACTTCACAGATGTTATTGCTCCACGATACTTATTTACTTATCCTATTTAACACACACAGTGGTTTCTATGCACCCAGCACCCTTCTAGCCACTTTACAAACACTAACTGATGTAATCCTCCCAATAACCCTATGAACTTAGTACTAGTCTTATCCCCATTTCACAGATGAGGAAACTGAGGCACAGGGAGGTCAAGGGATTTGCCCAAGTCACACAGCTAGTAAGTGATGGAGGTAAATTTTAAAAGTTCTAAAAGGTACCAGGTTATTAGCAGAAACCATAGAAATTGTATCCTTAGTTCTGCTTATAAAGTCAAAGAATTGCTAAGTACCTACTATGTGTTAGGCAGTGTAGTCAGTGCTAGAAGAAGGGCAAAAGCAAGGGAAAGAGGAGGGAAGGAGAAGGGGAGGAAGGAAGGGAAGGACCAGTTGTTCTTCCATCGGTTCTGACTGGGAGACACCCCCTTTGTCAGCAGCTGAGGTCCTGTCCCACCCAAGAGGCCAGGGCTTTGATCTGGGGCTCAGCCTGTCTGTTGCCCACAGCCCATCCCTGGCTCCAGCAGAGGGGAGAGTCACACCCCAGAGAGCTCTGGGAGAGTGTCCCTTCTCTGGGGAAGCATGCAGAGATTAAGGGACATGGGGCACCCAGGCCTCTGCATCAACGCCTTCATCCCCCACCTGGGCTGGGGTGCTGTCTCCACCCATCTGTCTGCCAGGCCTCTCCCCCTGCAGGCCTGCCCTCAGCCTGCCCCGCCCACCCCCACCCCCAGCATTCCACTCCCTCCCCTGCACCCCTCCTGGGCTCTCCCTAGCCTCCCTCTCCCCACCGTGCCAGCCAGCTACTTCTGGCCCTCTCGCTGCAGCAGCCGACCTCACCTTCTGCCTGCTCAACACCAGAAAACCCTCTCTCACCCCTACAGCTGTGCCCATCTGCCTAACCCAGTCCCTCTGGCTGTACCCTGAGCCACATCCAGTCATCATGAAGGCACAGGGAGAAAGTATAGGCAGTCCACTATTGCAGATCACTTTTCCAGACTTTTCCATTTTGCCTCCCTTCTCCCATCTGGCTCAAATATACATACTCCTGCCTACCACGTGTCTGCCAGCCACAGCAAGAGATGGGCAAGGGCTTTGGGCAGCTTGCAAGGCACATGGGGGTCGTCCCTGCCCATGGCAGGTCACAGGCCCACTTCCTTCCTCAAGACGGTGTCACTCATTCCTTAAAGACAGGATGGTGGGCAGCAGTGAGAGTTGGTAAGAAAGGGAGAAGGGAGGGGGTCCGGTAGGAGCCATCAGTGCTAATGCAAACATACAGTGCCTAGCGTGCGCCACACACTGTGGTCTGCCCAAAGTGCCTCTGGCTCTTTAGCTCACTTAATCCTTAGAGCAAGCCATTTTTACAAATAAGAAAAATGAATCACAGAAATGTTCAGTAATTTGCCCAAGGTCACAAAGCTAGGTGTCCAGGGCAGGATTTGGACCCAGGCATTCTGGCTCTTAGCTCTTGCTATGTAACTTTCCTGCTTTAAAAACCCTCACCTATGAAATCAATGTGAGGTTCACTCCTCTGCAAGACGTTCAAAGTCCTTCCCAAGCCCCCAGCTCCCTCTGCATCAGCCCCTTCCACTGTGCCCCTCTTGAACTGAACCCCACCTTCTTTTTTTATTTCAGCTTGATATGGGGGTACAAATGTTAAGGTTACATACATTGCTCTTGCCTTTCCTCCCCCAGAACCCCACCTTCTTGAACTGAACCCCACCTCTGCAAGTTCCCTAGCTGTGTGGCTTTGGGTGAGTCACTCTACCTTCCTGGGCCTCAGCTCCTCACCCCTAAAATAGGGGGCAGTGATACATACTCTCAGGCAGATTCCATGAGATCACCCGGTAAAGTCCCTACTGGGTGCCTGGCACAGAGTGGCTGCCCCATGCAGCACAGGAAGGAGGAAGACAGAGGGGGAGTTCTGAGATGATGAGTTGAGTTGTCTGGGTTGTTGGGTGGGCATGGAGGGGAGGAGTCTCTTGCCAGGGGCCATAGTGGGGAGGGGGCTGTCACTCAGAGAGGAATGTGTTTTGGAGTGGCCTGGCGGATTGCCAACAGGGGTCCACATTGGCACTGGAGTTCCCAGGGTACGATGGCACCAGATCAAAGGGCTCCCACACTCGTGTCCCACCCATCTGTGGAGGGGCAGCCCTGGCTGGGGCCAGACCAGACCCCATGCCTCCTAGCAGCCCCCAGAGCCAGGGTGCAGCCCATAAGACATTGGGCTGCCAGGCCCTGCCCCCTGAGGAGCGAGGGCAGCTACCTTGTGGAACTTCCCCAGAAGGAAGCCTGAGCCTTCAGCAGGCCTGTCACTGGGTCGCAGCTGTGCTGGGATGGGGACGGGTCTGACACAGCCTGAGATGAGCCCATCCACTCTTTGCTGGCCCTGTGCTCCTGGGATGACCAGATCCCTGCCCACGGGGGATCAGTCTGAGGGAACCCCAGTACTTCATGAATGTGATAAACAATAAGGTAGAGAAGGAGCTGGGATCCCAGGGCCTGGGCTGGGGGCCGGACTCAGTGCATTTCTGGAACCCTCCTGCAGCTCCTCCTCACTTTCCTCTCTGAATCCATCTCCTGATGGCTGCCAGGGGACTCCAAATGGGAACAGGGGTGTGAAAGTGCAAACTGTAAAGTGCTCACATACTCAAGCAGTTCTTATTTGAGTTGTGTGTGCATCCATCAGTTTTAAACAAAGTTATTAGAGCAATTGCTCTGCAAGATGGTTGGTGTCAGATGGAGCTTTCAACACCGGGCAGAGGGCGGGCCCGCTCTCAGCCCTCCAGAACCTTGATCTTCTACCAAGGATGGAATTGGGTGGGGAAGGGGGTTCTCCCATCAGGATTTAATTCTAGATCCGTCTGTTCTTGGTTGTATCCACCACATCCCTCTTCCTTGAGGCTGGAACCAGTCAGATGAGGATGCATATCCCAGGCTCCCAAGGGCCGCTCAGCCAATGAGGACAACCAGCCTCAGGTCTCAGGACCCTCCCCACCCAGAGCCCCCTTCCCAATTCTGGAGAGACTAGGGCACCAGGAGACACAGCCGGTCCATGATGGGGCACGTAGGGCATGATGGGGGGTGTAGGGGATGACAGGGGGCATGGCCTGGAACCTGGTATCCACACCCCACTCACCTCGGGGGTTTCTTGGAGCCACTTGAGAATGGGAGAATGGGTGGGTCCCTGACACCCCCAGAAGTTCCTGTCCTCCTGATCTGGCCCACAGCAGCCCTCCAGCCAGCATCTGGGGCTGGACGCAGGGATGACTTGGTGGTTCTTCCAACTGGAATCCTCCCCACCCCCACTCTGCACCCCTCCCTGCCACTGAGGAGGCTGGGATGGTGTCAGGGAGGAGGCCCGCCTGGCAGGGCAAGCTGTGATTTCCAGAATCTGGGCCGGGAGGGGGTGGGGCCGTGGGGAAGTGAGCCAGATGTTGAGGAAGGTGGGAGCCGACTGGCCCATCCTCCCGTCCCCCACTGCTGAGGACCCTCCTTCCCCCTCAAAAGCTGAGTGTCCTCTCTAAGGCGGGGCATCGAGGAAATCCCTTCACACACTCTCTGGGCTGATGAGGAAGGGGGTCTCCCCAAAATATGTGTGGGAAACTGAGGCAGAAAGAGAGAACTAAGCAGGGACTCTCATGAGGGTGTGGCCCCGGGGTCCTGGAGAGGCCTCCATGGTCAAAGTAAATGCCAGGGACCTCAACCTCCCTCGCTGCAGGGAGCTTTAGTCGTCCCTGCTCCCGGGCACCCTCACATAGCTGCCCGGATCCCCCCTCAGCTCAGGGCCATCCACCTCCCCACTCCCTCCATTCCTGAAGTCCTTCCTCCCTTCCTTCTTCCCTGCCTTCCTTCTTTTCTTTCATGTATTCATTGTTCAAGGAACCGAGCGACTACTTTCTGCCCAGCCCGCGGTTACTGTGGCGGCTCTGTCTGGCTGGAACATGAGTCCTTCCTTCCCTGCGTGTGTCCCTCTCTCTGGGGATCCAGTGTGTCTTGTCTCTCCCGCCAAACTGAGGGGTCCCAGGCCAGGGCTGTGCCTCCCCCCTCAGACTGGGGCTCCCCAGAGCAAGTGTGTCCTGCAGACAGCAGCTCCCAAGGCGGGGGCAGGAGGAGCCAGGGCCGAGGGCTGGGCCCGTCCCTCCCTGCAGCAGAGGTGTGCTCAGACAAGTCAGTCTGGGGTGAGCAAGCCAACCTCAGCCCAAATCCCCGATTTCTAAAGGCAAAATAAACTCCCTCACCGCTCCAGGCCTTCTCCCCAGCCAGGAACCTCAGACCACAGGCCCCGCCAGGTTGGCAGAGCCAGGCAAACAGGCCACAGTGCTCGAGACAGGGGAGCAGGGAGAGCCAAGGAGCCAGGTGCTGGGGGCAAAGGAGAAGCCATGGCAGGTGAGGAGTGCAAGCCCAGAGTCAGGTTTTGCTCCCGACCACGGGGCAGGACAAGTCTGGAGCTGCCACCCTGAGGCAGCGGTCACACGCGCAGGACTCGGACGCTGGCACTGAGTGGTCATCTCACTCACATTCTGGCCTGGGATGGTGAAGGCAGAGGAGGCCACATCCCCCACTCCTCCTCTGTACCCAGGTCCCAGGTGTCGAGGCCATCATGCCCTGGAGCCCTCAATCCCTGCAAGCTGATGCCCAGGAAGCTCCTTCCTGAGCCAACCCCCTCTCCAGGCTCTGGGCTCTGAAGACCCCCTTCCTGCCAGCAAAGGGAGAAAAGTGTCCCCAGGGGGCTTCCTGGAGCTTGGCCTGCAAAGGGCAGCTCAGCAGGAAGACAAGGAAGGAAAGAGAGGGAGGAGGAAGGGAGGCAGGGAGGGAGGAAGAAGGTGGCCAACGCTGCAGCCCCTAAAGATGGGGAGAAACCCCAGGGCATGCCGCACACGCCCACGTCAGCACGTGCATGCACACTTGCGTGGATACACACTCACGCCTGCTCCCTCTCGTGTGTACACAGGTCCTCTCCCCAGCAGACCCAAGCCACTCATGCCCACGCGGTCACTCATGCTCAGGACTCAGACGGACACCATCACTCCCCTCTTTCCCTCTCACTCACATAACCACACCCTCTCACGTTTATCCACATGGTCATGAACACTTGCTCACACGCACACATGTGCGCACACACACAGGACACCTGCAGTCACTCGTGCTAGTGTACACACATTCACACCTGTGCACACAATCCCGTGTAGCATCAAGCATGCACACATACATGTGCACACACACACACGTTCTTAGGCTGCCAGGCCCAGCCCCCACTGCCCCAGGTCTGGCCAACTCAGAGGGTCTGCTCGCCCAGCCTGTCCAGCTCCTGATCCCCTGAGCGTCCCCCAGACATGGCCTCTCCTGGGCTCGGTCCAGAAGTGCCCAATAAATATTAGGGTCCCTGCTGTAGCCCCTCGACTCCTCAGCTCCCACCTACCCAGTGGACACCCATCTTTACCATCTAGCACTGGCCAGAACTACACAGGCCCAAGGGACAGTGAGGTCCCGGCTGGGGGCGTGTGCCCCGCCTGCCCACACTGTCTGGAGCCTGGACTCAAGCAGGGCCCTGAGCCCCCAGCCCAGGGAGGAGCTTTGCAGAAGGGCATCCCTTTGAGCACCCCTCAGGCCTCCGTGTCCTCATCTGTAGAAAGGATGTGGTCATTCATTCCCTGTGTGTCGGGATGTCATGAGGCTCCCACATGACCGGGGAAGGGCTGTTGACTGGAGAACATCGTGTCCAACCAAGGGGTTAGTCATGTCTTTCTTATTATCGCCCCACCCCCTCACAGCATCCTGGGAAACTGCAGCCTGGGAGGCCAAGAGGCCACAGCTGCAGTCTCGAGGGAGGGCCCACACGGGCTCTCAGCCCTGGGGTCTGGGCACAGCCAGGCCACACACTGCCTAAGGCCCGTGCCCCCCAAACCTGTCTCTCCAAGAGGGCCTGGATCTGCGGCCCCAGATGCCCTGGGGTGGGGGGTGCAGTGTGGGCGTGGGACTGGCAGACACCGCCAGAGGTGCAGTGAGGGGAGGTTTGTGGAGTTCTTGACCCCCTGTTTCCCTTCAGGCCATGGAGAGGGTCCTAGGCACAGCCCTCTGTTCCTGGGGGAGAGAATGGCTCCGCACCTCCTCCGCCAGGGCAAGAGGGGGCTCTGGGTGGGAGGCCAGCCTGGCCAGGAAACCAGGCCTGGGAAGGGCCCAAAAGGAGGGCAAAGGGGTGGTGGAAGGGCTACGACACTGCCCTGCCTGCACCAGGACCCAGCTCCACCAGGGGAGCAGAGGGAAGGCCACATCCCAGGTTCTGGGACAGCACAGATGAGGGCCACCTTCCCGGTGGGGACGGGGTGCAGATCCACGAAAAGGGAGGGAGAAAGCAAAGCAGAGGAGAGAGACAGACGGAGATTGGTGGAGATGGAGAGAGGACAGGAAAACACCAGCAGGGTGGGAGAAAGTACAGAGGTAGACGGAAGCAGGGGAAGGGGAGAGAGAGGAGGGGTGGAGGAGCCAGGAAAGAGCACATCCTTGGGAAACTGTGCTCTAGGGAGGTCCCTGATCTAGACAGAGGACCAGAGACAGAGAGACAGAGAGCCAAGAGCAGAGGGACGAGGAACGGGGAGATGGAGAGAGAGAGACAGGGGAGAAGGTGGGGAAGGCAGCCAGCCCCGTGCAGAGCAGGGACGGTGCAGAGCAGAGATGGAGCAGAGCGAAGGCAGAGGCTCTAATTATCGGCAGGGCAAAGGCAGCCTGTTTGAAGTCTGTGGTGAGAGCAGCATCAAAGGGCCAGGAGGCCAGGCCAGGGGGCCGGGGAGACACAGGCAGGGCCACCCTCTGCTCAGGCCACCTGGACCACACAGTCTCCGCCCCAGCCCCCAGCCCTCTGCCACCCACTGCTCACAGCTGGCCAGAGGTGCACAGCCACTTGCTCATCGACAGGGGTCGGGGCAAGGGCCTGGGGCTGAGGCTGGAGCCCCACTGCCCTCTCAGGGTCCCCAGGCGCAGGGTAGGCTTCTGGCCCTGGCTTGGGGAGGGAGGCAGGCTTCTCTCATGGTTCCTGCAGCCACCACCTCCCTGTCTCCCAGAAAACATGTCCCGGCATCTCCCCACCTCCACGCTTGGGGTCCTGGGGTGGGACCCCCTGTGACCACTCTGGCTTCGGCATCTTGTGCCAGTCCCCATGACTCTCCTTTCCTAAGATCCAGAAAACTCCAGCTCTCGAGATTTAGACATCCAGGCAGGCAGGGGATGCCAGCCTCTTGGTTGCTAGGGCATGTTCTGAGGTGACCTATGGCCGTCTCCTGCCTTGGGTAGGCAAGTCAGCCTCACTGCAGCCACCAGAGGATGGCTTCTCCAAAGAATTTGTCTTTTTGCCCTCCCTCTTCTGTCCATTCTAGAGTTTTACACCCCTCTGGGCCAGAAAGTCCCTCTAGTGGTCTCACCCTAATCTTTCATGCTGCCTTTTATTTCAGATAGAGGCTGACTGGCCTCTGCACCAGCCCTGGAAACCTTGAAGATCCCCACAAGGGCTCATTTCCCATCCTCTAGCCTCTGAAGGGTCCCCCTACATCCCTCCGATTGCTGCTTCTTGGCCCCATGCTCCCCAGTTGGCCCAGAGACCATGGGGGAAGAGGGGATTCTTTCTTTCTTTCTTTCTTTCTTTCTTTCTTTCTTTCTTTCTTTCTTTCTTTCTTTCTTTCTTTCTTTCTTTCTTTCTTTCTTTCTTTCTTTCTTTCTTTCTTTCTTTCTTTCTTTCTTTCTTTCTTTCTTTCTTTCTTTCTTTCTTTCTTTCTTTCTTTCTTTCTTTCTTTCTTTCTTTCTTTCTTTCTTTCTTTCTTTCTTTCTTTCTTTCTTTCGACAGAGTCTCGCTTTGTTGCCCAGGCTAGAGTGAGTGCCGTGGCGTCAGCTTAGCTCACAGCAACCTCAAACTCCTGGGCTCAAGCAATCCTGCTGCCTCAGCCTCCCGAGTAGCTGGGACTACAGGCATGTGCCACCATGCCCGGCTGATTTTGTTCTATTTATATTAGTTGGCCAATTAATTTTTTTCTATTTATAGTAGAGACGGGGTCTCGCTCTTGCTCAGGCTGGTTTCGAACTTCTGACCTTGAGCAATCCTCCCGCCTCGGCCTCCCAGAGTGCTAGGATTACAGCGTGAGCCATGGCGCCTGGCCAAGGAGGGGGTTCTTAAATGAGATGGGCCACAAGGCAGAGGCCAGGCTGACTTAAATGGGCACCTGGAGTTTCCAGCCTCCTATGTGGGTGATGGATACTGGGCACATTCTTTAATCTTTCTAAGCCTCAGTTTCCTCATTTGTAAAATGGGAGAAATATTCCCCACCTTGAAGGGATGTTGTGAGAATTAAATGTGACGGTATATGTAAGCTGCCTGGTGTCCAGCAGGTTCTCAATGCACAAGGGCTCCTGTGGTTGTCATGAGAAGCCAGGCCACTCACAGTCCCACGCGGGAAGATTCTCCCCAAGAGAAGAGCAGACGAGAATCCTCCAGGACCCAGGAACAGGCCTGGTGCCAAGGAAGGATAGAGAAATGATTCCAAAGCCCACCTGACCCACCCCCAACCAAGCGCCACCCCCACCGGCATCGCACCTCCATGTGTCTTGTTACGGCTTCCACTGGGGATGTCTTCTTTGGGAACACAGGTCGGGGGTTCCTGCCAGTGTCCACCCTCTGTTGTCAAGGCAGCTTTGCCGCTATCAATTTCTTGCCAGCATCACCCCACCCTGCAGGTGCCAGGCTAATCTCGGTGATTCTGGGCCCTTCGCTGCTGGCTAAAAGCTCAGGGAACCCGGAAGCAACAGCCTCAGTTGCTCAGAGAGGCCAGTCGCTTTCCCTTGCTCCTAGCGGAGAAGGGAGCTGGCCAGTAAGATGCAGGAGCATGACACCTGCTCTGTCTGCACCTACATCATCTGGGAGGGGATGCTGTCCTTCCCGGCATGGGAAGGGGGGACAGTGGCAGGCCAAGAGCAAGGTCAGGGCAGGGGGCTGTCTCCCCAAGATGAGCCGTAGCTACATGTATGACAGAGAGGCCACAGGGCTCAGACCTCAGACCTCACAGGGAGGGCCCAAACTCACCCCTGAGTGGAACCAGCTAGTGTCTTCTGGAGTTTTCTATGGAACTTAGTTTCTCTCCATTAGCCCAGATGATTGAGAGCCGACCAAAACCAAGGTATTTGTGAAAAACTCATCCCCTATATATAGCCTGTCTTTTAAAAACTCCAAGCTCCCAAATCTCTGCCACAAATCTACTCTCCTACCTGTGCACCCACTCTCCTATCCGTCTATCCACCCTTCTGTCCATCCATTCATACTTCCTTCCTTTCAGCCATCCATCCTCCATCCACCTAATAATCTATCCATTCAACCATTCACTCACTCGCATATCCATTTACCTAAATACCCACCCATCCATCCACACATCACCCACTCCCCCGTGCACACACCCTACCTGCTCACTTATCCATCCACCCACTCACCCACCCGCCCACACATGCATCCTCCACCCACTCACCTGGACCTTATCCACTTCTCTCTGTTTATCTACCCATTCCCCGCTCTGTGTTCACCTATATCTATTGATCATCTCTTGTATCCAAGACACCAGGCCAGATCCCTAACCTGGCCTCCTCCAGTCATTGGGCAATCCCAGCCTCCTTGTTGGCAGCATACTCCCCTGGAAGGGCTGGGGCCAGGGCCTCGCCACCTCCACTGAAACCAGACAAAAGGAGACAGGCCTCACCCACAGCAGCAGGGGCCTAAACTATACAATAATATTTTGATAGGAAGGAATATGGAGAGGTCTTTAAGGAAGAGGTAGATCCCAACCCATGAGAGGAAGGAGGTTTCCAGAAGCACCCCCCAAAGCATGAGACACACTATTGGAAGTGACCATGGAATGAGGCCTTGATTGCTTAAGGATGGGGTGTGACACAGGGAAGGGCCAGGTCATCTCACCCAACTCCCACTGGCCTATCTCCATTCCTGAGTTTCCCAAGGTAGCAGACTTCTCAGGGTGGAAGGGACAGGGTGCTGGGGAGCAGAGGCCTGGCCACAGGAATTACAAGGGATCCAAAGGGTCTCTCCTTGCTCGATTGCCTACCAGTTGTGGGAGTTTGGGTAAATCCCTTAACTTCTCAGAACCTTGGTTAAAATACCTCTGAAATGGGAAAAGTAGCAAGACCCACCCTCTCTTTCTGTTGTGAAAATCCAATGAGAGTCAACATGAAAGGACTTTGAGCACCATGTCTGGTTTTGCACAATGCAAAGTAAGTGCAGGACCTCAGGCCTCCAAGTCACCAGGCAGTTGGCTTCAACCATACCCACACTCTCCCTGATGGAGAAGCCACAGGTAGCTCTCCAGAAACACCATGAACAGCCCAGACCCCTTGTCATCTCCATGTCGCCCCCATCAAGCCCCATCTCCCTGAGCCTGAGCTGAAACAGACAGCTTCTGGGGTGAGGGGGTCCTCACCAGAAGGGAGGAGGGGAGCCCACCGCCTAGTCTCTCTGGCTGTCAGAGCTCCCTGGCTGGATCCTGCCCTCCCCCAGGAATGCAGGGGAAAGAATGGAAGGTCCGAGCTGCAGTCAGCAGTGGGGGAGGGGTGCAAGGGCAGGGAATGAGGGATCCAAAGATGGGAGTGCCAACATGTCTGTGGAGCACGGGTTGGAGTGGCCACAGGGGCCAGAGGGGCAGAGACCAAGGCGAGGCCAAGCCCAGGCCGGCAGTGGAAGGTGGTGTCCCAAGGCCCACTGCTCGGTGGTGCACCTCTGCTTCCAGGGCAGTGCTGAGCAGGGGACACACACACACACACACACACACACACACACACACTCTCTCTCCCTGGCTAGAGGCTGTGGTGAGGGCGCCGCCCCTGGGCTCGAGGTGCTGGTGCCAGCCGGGTGGGCTGGCACAAGGTGGGGAGAGGGCGGTGCGGGCAGCTAATCCCCCCAGCGTCTCCCAGACGCCCACAGAGACCAGGGTGATCTCTTTGTCTGAGTGCAGAGACGACAGAGGGGCGGCGGGCAGGCAGGCAGGCTCCTCTTTCCCTCCCCGGCCTCCCGCCCCGCCCTGGGGCAGGTAGAAGCCTGCTGTCTGTGGGGACGGTCGAGGGGGTGGGGGGGAGAGGATTAGGGGAGAGACAGGCGCTTACAACTCGTAGGGTTCCCTCCCTGGGGCCCAGAAGGCCTGTGGCTTTGGGGTAGGGGGTCCCCGGAAGGGCAATGGGGCATGAACCTTGGCGGGGAACAGGCCTTGTGTGCAGTGGCTGACAGCCCAGCTACACTCGGACTCACAGTCACACACACTCACACACACACAGAGCCGGAGTCCGGCTCTGCATCCGCACATGTGTTTACTCCAGCCTCACACACAAACCAACATCCAGGGGGATAATTACACACCCGCGAGATCACAGTCGCGCAGTTTAAACTCTAGGCCCTCAGCTCCCATCACACTCATAGGCTGCCCCCCAGGAACACCGCGATGGAGCCACGCGCTGTCCTAGTCACCCGCAGCGCAGTATGCCACGGTCACCTGAGGTTCATCTCACACCCACACACCACCAGAACCCAGCAACACAATGCTCACACCCCACAGGGTCCCGGCCTGCCAGTCCCATTGCACCGTGTTTGGACAGCACACGGCCCCAGCACACGGTGCTGAACCCAACACGTGTGTACCTTCTGCAAACCCCAACACCTCACACAGCACGCTGTCACCTCCCTGTGCCTGATTCCCTTTCTCTTGCATGCATACACCTGTCCCCCAGCCCTTCCACCTTCTCCAAACACGGACACCAGAACGTGGTGGTCAGTCAAGGCCACCCCCTCCAATCCCCTGAACTCTGCCCCCTGCCCACCTCTCCTGACTAAGGACAGGCCCCCAGACTCCCAGGCCGGGGCTAAGCCCAGAGAATAAGCCCTGTGTGTGGACACGCTAGGCCTAGCCCAGGCCTGGGCTGGAGGGGCAGGCGGCAGTTCTGATCTCTGATAAGTCAAGCTTACAGGGACATACTCTGAGCATCGCAGCCAAGCCTCAGTTGCCCTGGCTGGCATTGCCACTTCCCCCCCACCCCTCCGCCTCAGAAATGAGAGGGATCACATTTGCCCCTTCTCCTCCCTGACCCCAATCCCTGCCCCGAAGCCCGTCTGCCCTGCAGCCCGTGAGCCCAGCGCTGGCAAGCTGAGTCTCCCTGCGGCCGGCGCCTCCAAGGATGAAAGACCTCTGGCTCCTCCAGAAACCAGTGCTAAATATACCCCTCGCCTGCTTTCTTGTGCCTAACCAGAACCAGCTGGGCAAGACCCACCCTTCCGCCTGCAGGACAGGCCACGGTCCGTCCAGGATGGACAGGCCGGTGTCAGCGGCACTGCCTGGCAGCAAAGCCCAACAGCATCGGCCCTACGGAGTGGAGCCTGGAAGTGGCTCAGGGAGAACCCACATTTCTCAGCACTGCGTCCCCCAACAGCCCAAAAGACAAGGATGCTCCCTGAAAGCAGGTCGTGTGAGTCTCAGCCTGGCACAGGACACATGGACTATTTCTGAGCCTCCATTTTCCTACCTGTAAAGTAGAGATGAAAATAGCACTGACCACAAAGTGTTGTAAACAGTACAGGTACAGCACCAGGACAGTACCTGGCACACGGTAAGCACTCAATAAATGCTGGTTGTTATTGTGAGCATTCTGGGCATCCCTCCTGGGGCCGACCCTGTCCTGAAGGTGCTGGGGTCGCATAATCTTGGACACACACGGAGATGCAGGCCCAGGGCTAACTGCCTCACAGCAGCAGGGCTGGGGGCCCAGGCCAGAGGCCGGGCCAGCGGGGAGCAGATTGGTGAGGGGCCCCCACGCCCTGGCCCCCAGCCCTGCCCCAGGCCTGGCCACGTCCTGGGCTCCCCTCCCCCGCCAGGGCTCCACCCCAGGCTGTGGTCTGCGCTGTGGCTGCAGCTCCCACGCCGCGGCCCAGTTTAGCGGCTCCAGCCCGCGGCCCAGGACAGCCCACTCTCCGGCCCAGTCCAGAGGCCTGAAATAGGAAGGAAGAGGGGCCTAAAAATAGTCCTAATTACAGAGAGGCCCAAGGGGGTGGGGGGCGGCGGCTCCTCTCTGGCTCCTGGGCACTGCCACAGCCTGTTCAGGATCCTGCTCAGGCCATAGAGAAGGGACCCCGCCCTGGCCCTCCTGTTCCCAGCCCATATGCGACCTCCCCATGGGACCTGGAGTGAGGGGTGAGGGGTAGAGTTGGGGACTGAGCCTGTAAGGGAGCTTGACCCAAGTTAGGGCCAATGTGGCCCCTTCCCCTGACTATCTGGGTATGACAGCCCCCGCTCCCCTGATCCCCACACGTGAGGACCATCGAGCAGCTCTTGGGCTCATAGCTGCCACTGAGGGCACTGCCCCCACTCAGCCTCCCTTCCCCAGTCCTGTCCCATCCTCTGCCTCCTCCAGAAAGCCTGCTCGCATACCTTCACCCTGCTCAGGTTCCTCCCAGGAGGCTGCAGTCTCCCTCCCCCATTCAGTTGGCCCCTGGGGCAGGGTTTTCCCATTGGCCTGGGGGCTCCCAGGGGCTGCATTTCAGCCTCATTGGAAGAGACAGAACTCCAGGATACTCACAGAGACCACGGGGAGAAAGAGAGGCCTGTTTGTGTGCAGGTGCCTACATTCTGAGCAGACCTTCGTGCCAAGGTGATCACGGGCACCTCCCTGAGCAGAGCACTTTGAGTCAGGTCTGCAGGAAACAGTCCAAGAGCCATCAAAGAGACAGTGGCAGGGACAGGCACTTAGCATGGGAGATAATGCCCAAGTGCTATGACCTGCTCTGGGGACCCTTGCACCACCCCTTCCCACCCCACCTGCTTTGGAACTCCAGGGTTCTGGAACCTGCAAAACTTGGGTGCGAGTTCCCTGCCACCACACCTTTGCTGTCCCACCTTGGGCAGGTAACTTCATTTCTCTGGGTTTGTTCTGTTCATATGTAAAGTGAGGGTGCTAACCTGGACCTCACCGGTTGGGAGGAGTAAGCACTGTAACCCCCTCTGCGGGGTGTCACCCCAAGGGCAGAGCAGAGCCTCTGGAAGGGAGCCAGGGACTCCTACCACCACCTTGGCCTGCTGGTGCTTTGCTGCTGGTTTCCCTGCATGTTTAAAGTCCCAGGAAGGCGCTGGGCAGGGTGTGGGTGTTGTGGAGAGTTAAGGATGGTTAAGGAAGGTTAATCATTGAACCCCCAGCAAGGTGGAGGGCGTGATGCGCTGGTGCCATCTGGAGGCTGCAAGTAGCAATAACAGTTACCTGGGTTGAGAGGAGAGAGGAAGGAAAGATCCCGAAAGGGATGTAAGAGGCAAGGAGGAGACAGAAAGGCAGGGGAGCGGGGAGACAAAAGGAGAGGAGAAGGGGCCACAGGCCTTGGCAAGACAGGAGAGGCTGGAGAAGACTGGGTCCTCTCACACGTCAGGCCAGAGCAACATCCCAAGAATATTTTTCTGTGGCATCTTAGGGGCTCCCAGAGGCCATAAGGGACCCCACGGCACATGGGTCTGAGCCATGCGGCCTGAAGACCAGGATCCAGCAGGTCAAGCCGGAGTGACTCCAGGGGCACCCAAGTCCTCCGGCCCAGCCTCAGGAGCCTTGGCCTGTTGGTCCCCAGATGTCAGGGATGGGGCAGAACTGTCACCAAGATCCCTGGCAAACTTGGCCCCGGAAAGGTTGGCCACGGGCACCCCCACAGATGTGCGTGACGGCACGCATGCCACTGCACGTGTCACATAAGCAAGAGCTCCGCACACGCCATGGACACCGTGACATGCACCAGTGCTGCGCGTAGATGGCTTTGCCGGGCAGAGTGTTTGAGGGGCCCCCACCTCCCCCTCTCCTCTGCCTCCTCCCGGGGGTGGGAGGCGCAGGGTGAACTTGTTTACCACTTCTGCTCCAGGCGGTGGTGATGAGCTCAGGCTGGCTCAGTGCCCTCCACGGGCAGGGCCAGGCCTGAGTCATGGGGGTCAGATGACTGCAAAGGCTAAATGGGTCCCATCCTGCAGCCCCCAGGAGCTGCTGGACACCCCACCCTCCCCCCATGGTGGGCCTCTCTCCCAAAGCAGTCAGCACCCCCCAGGCCAAACACAGGGTGGGGAGGGCAAGGGGTTCAGGCCACCTCTGGCTCCTCCCCACCCTCCATCCCCGCCCAGCCAGGCCCACTCCCCAGAGCACCCATCCCAAGACCATTCTCTGCCCTCTGGGGCAGCCCAGTTGAGGCTGACACCCTCCCTTTTGTCACATGCAAGTCCCCAAACACATCTTGGGAATAAATGAAACATCTAGACGATGCCACTTTTCCCTGGGCCTCAGGCCACAGCGCTGTCACATGAGGAGTAGGATGGGTGCTCTCCAGGGGCACTTCCCAAGTGACCTCTGCCCTTGGCCTGCAGTGCACGTTCCTGGGGCTGCAGCGGGTCACAGCTGAGAGAAGGCCCTCGGCTCTGTGCCCCAACAGACCCGTGGGGTTCAGCATCATCTGCAGGTCAGAGACCCATGCCCTGGCTCCCTCAGATGGCGGGAGGAACCACGGGTAGCCCTGGACACCTAGCATTAATCCCTCCTTCATGATGTATTTTTGCCTTTCAAAGTCTTCTCTAGTACTGTGGGACATTTGGTTTTCACTGAACATAGACTTGTCATGGATTTAAAAGCCTCCCCCTTATTTGGAGTGCTGCCAAAGCTACAGTTTACATGGGGCTCCTTCCCCCAAAGACCCCAGTTCACAGGGGTCCACTCTACCGCTGCCCCAGAACATTTCCCCAGCGGTTCGGGTGGCCTTCCATCGCTGGCTGGGTTTGGGCCCCAGCTCCGTCCCCGCAAGGCCTGCTGGCTCCCTGGGGTCAAGATGGGAGCCCTTTGCTCTGAGCACTCCTGTTCCCCCAAGTACCCATGCTATAGCCCACAGGTCTTGGGACAGACCTGGACACACAGGCAGGCTCAGTCCTGTCACTAGACTCACTGGGTGGCCTTGCATAGGGTAATCTCCCACTCTGGGCATTCTCTGTTGCCATCTGTACAAAAATTAAAAAGACAACTTCAACGGGTCCTCTGAACTCTGAAACCCCAGGTTTACAACTCACCAACAGAGGTATCCGTTTTTGTTGCAAAACTGAAGGAGAACGGGGGAGGGAATAAGTGCCCAGGCTCCCCCCAAGCCCAGCTGGCACCGGCTCTTTCCCATTGCTCCTCTGGCAGTGCCCACTTCCTCCCGGCCTCCCCCGGCTCCCCTGATCCCCACACTCCACCCCCGGCGGCCTCCCGCTTCAAGCCCCGACAGTGCCCGGCCCCCCCTTCCGCTCCTCTGATCTCCAACCCTGGCAGCCCCTCTCCCCAGCTTGGCACGGCATCTTTCAGCCTGCTGCCTGCCAAGCCCACTCGCCGTGCCCGGGCACTGGGGTTTGGCTTTGGCCTCTCCAAGCCTTCAAGCCTCAACATCGCCCTCGCCCACCCACCCCTGGGCGCTAGAGACTCACTGACTCCTGCAGAAGTCAGCGTGGTCATCCCCCTGCCTCAGGGCCAACCTATGCCTCCAGCAGCACTGGCTGGTGGGGCCACTGTCATGCCCTCAGGTCTTCGATGAGTCTCAGGGTGATGACTCCATTTACTCTTGGGTGAGAGGACAGCTTCACTGTAGCCCCAGCGACAACAACATCAAAGAGCCTCGGTGCTTCCCCCTGCACTCCAGAGGCAGTGGGGGCTCCACACCACAGCGGGAAGCCCCCAGTGGACCCCTGGATTCCAGGGCCCTCTTGCCAGCAGGACTCGAAGGAAAGCTGACGGCTGGCCTCCGCCTGTGGGCCCAGCACACTGGCGCGCGCCCTCCTGCCCCAGAGCAACCCCGCATCCGCCCCCAGTCCGCTTCCCAGCAGGACTTTCTGCCCCACTGGACGCTGGTGACCCTTCCCTCGCTCCTAACACCCCTTTCCCCGCGGCTTTTCATGCTTCTCTTCTAGTCTTCCATTCCAAAACGGATTCATTATATAAGGCACATAAAATTTGTAGACAACAGTACAGCAAAACCAGAATGCTCCCTACTAGCCTGAGAAATAACTTATTAATGAGAAGATTCGAAACCACCTGTGTCCCTCCCTCCTACTCCACAGGTAAGTTCCCTCTGGAATTTATCAGTTATTCCCGTGAGTATTTTAAACGTTCACTACATGTGCAGGGATCCGCTTACAATATGGACATATGTCTTTCATGTTGTCAAACCTGCACCGCGGACTCACGCTGCGGCGCCCTGCGCGCTTTGCTTCTTTTGCTGAACACTTTGTGAGTTTCCCCATGCGGACACACGCACTCTAACGCACCCATTTTCCCTGCTGTGGAGTGTCCTACTGCCACAACTGACTCCTCATTCATTCTCCTGCTAATGGACATCCTGATGACTCCTTGTCTCTTATAAATTGTTTCTAATAGTGTGAGTAATACATGCACATATTCTCACTGTAAAATATTCAAATAATACAGGGTACGGAATAGATGATGGAAGTCTCTCGCACCTACTGCTCACCTCAGAAGGAACCGCTGCTCTCACCTGTGTGCATACTCGCTGCCCTTTCGTGGGCGTGAGCATGCAAGTGTCTGTTGGTACACCTCAGCATCTTTCCTAAGCTTCACTGTCCTTGATGTCCAATGCACCTCTCTCCCCTCCCTCCGATGCACCCATCCTTCAGATCTCCTCCCCGTCCCGCTCACCCCACCCACTCTCCAGAGCCCGCCTAGGTCTCAGTTTCAGCCTTTTACTCTCAATTTCCCTGGGATCTCTTGGTCTCCCCTAGTGTCACAGCCCCGCACACCGACCTCCTTAAAGCTCTATGTCCTTGCCCCTGAGCTCCAGCACTTCCTGGCATCTGTCCTTGGACAGTCACAAGCATTTCAAATCCAAACCCTCCACTGGTCCAAACTAACACCCACAGCCCCTCCCCACCGCCCAGGGCCTGCCTTTCTTGTCTTCTCCCAGTCCTCCCTCCCTCCTTCCCGCAGATCTCAGACCTGCGGACTCCCTCTGCAGTGTGCCCCAACCCTCTTCTCCCCACTTCCAGCCCGTCCTCATCGCCTCTTTGAGGAGGGGAGGGCTTAGGACCCCACGAAGGGAACAAACAGCCCACACAACTCCCTAGTCTTTAGCGACACCCCAACATCTGCTGGATAAAATCCAAACTTCCCAGAGTGACATTCAAGGCCTCCTGGGGATGGGCGGCCCCATGTCTTCCCCACCCAGTTCCCAGGCAGCCGGTGCAGGGTCTCAGCGAATGCAGCAACGCTCTGAGAACTGTCCTCTCTCAAACCTCTATGCCTTTATTTGTGCTGTCCCCGCTGCCTAGGACACCTTTCCCCATCACCACTGGTACCCACCATTCTAGATCTCCTCTGAGAACACTTCCTGGCCCACCCAGCCAAACTCCCCTCCGTGCCTCCGCCAAGCTCTGTGCAAAACTCGGCTACAACTGCTGAAGACCCCTGTCCCAGGTTGACCAGGAAACTCTGGATGTCCAAATCTGTGTTGTGAGCCCTGCAGGTACGCTGACGCCAGTTACGCTGTGTCTTGATTCGACACTAAATAAATATGGCCGCCATGATTAAAGCACTGGGGCCACTGTGCACTATGTCCGGCTGCACGCCTCTCCCCAGCCTCGTGCAAGCTTCCTGGGGTTGTGACATGTCTTATTTTTATCTGATTTCCACATGCCTGGCACTGGCATTTCAATTAGGGGTTCAAAGGATGCCTCTTTGAGGACAGGATGAGCTCCATCATCTCCCTTGGATTTCTGCTCTCATATTTCATCACCTGTGCCTCCAGTCTGCTAGCCCACAAGGCACAGCTGTGCAAATTGGGAAAAGGCAGCCCTCCCTTGGGGGATGCAGCCAAAGCCCAAAAGATTGGTTTGGTGATATGAGCAGGGGCTGGATTTCAGCCTCCACTTTCTGTCCAAGCCAGGCACTGTTGTGCAGTAATCGACCTACACAACTGTATAGGACAGCCCTGTCTGTAACGATTTACTTAACTATCAAGGTGGCACGCAGACTATTCTTTTCCTCTGCCTCTTCCTATCTTCACTCACTGCCCCCATATATACACACACTCTCCAAGTGGCATCTCCAATCCACCTCACTTAGAATCTCAGATCTTCCCATTGAACATACTTCTCCATTTTACAGATGAGTCCCAGAAAGAAGAAGGGTCTTGCCCTGTGTCGCTCAGAGCTAAAGGAGAAACGAGAAGTAGTGGAGGAGGCTGAGGGGACGTAGAGAAGAGGAGTGTGGAGACCAGGGAAGGAAAGTACCAAGACGGGAAGATATTTCCCTAAGAGGAAGTCCTCTAAGTGCCACATCTAAGTGCTGGCATCTAAGTGCTGGCATAGAGTGGGTGTGCCCTAAAACGTTGCCAACTGTTTCTACTGCAGGGGCAGAACAGGGAGCCAGTCCAGCCAGGAGTGGCCGAGCCTGGGGTCCTATCTGCAGACCTGGACTCTTCCTGGGATTCCTCAGCTCTAAATACTCAGAGGATCATTAACCTGCACACCCACAGCCATCTCTGCTTCCCTGCTTGGATGTTCACACGTGGGGCCAGAGGGGGCCTCCACATCCCCAGACTGACCCTTGCTCTCCCCAGACCACAGGCAGCGTGCCAGGCAGCCTCCCCACCCCCATAGCCGCCCTCCCCAGCTCCATGAGCTCAGGTGTCTGGACAGTGGCCTCGGGGAGAGGACGGGATTCAGTCCTGAAAGGGCAGCTCCATGCAACCCTGATGCCAAGCCCCTGCCAGCTGAGTCCCCAACCCGTGGGTGCTGTCTCCGTATGGCTGGCTCCAGAGTCTCCCCCGACATGAGAAATAAACTATTCTACAGACACTAGAGTCTGGAGACTCCACTTGGTAGACAAAGGACAGTGCATTATATTTTCAATTAGCTGTTCACTTCTTCCCCACGCTTGCTAACCAAGATGCAAGAAGAAAAGGCTAATTTTAATCATGAGCTTCTCTTCTCCACTAATGGCGTCAGGCTCTGGTGCCTTTATTGCATACGGGCTCTGCAGAGAGACTTCTGTGCCACTTTGAGGCAAGGGTCAGGACTAGAACCCACAGCCCCCAACAAGACCCAACAAGGAGTTACACAGCCTCCCTCAACCTCCGACTCAAGGTTTCTGAACCCTACCTGTAAGGTGCAGACATTGAACCTTGTTTAAGGAATAAACCCTGCCGTAGGGAGCTCCTGGTCTGTTGGAAGTCACCCAGCTCCTGTCCTCAGGAAACTCTCAACCTACTGACAGAGTGTCAGGGAATGCCTTAAATGACTTTCCTCAATCTGGGCTTTCCCATGAAGTATGGAAGAATGTTATTGCCTAATTATCTTTATTAAGAGCAATAATAATTGCTACTATTTATTAAGTACCTACAGTGTGCCAGATACTGCACAAACTTCTTTTATGCAATATCTCATTTAACCACAACAACCCTTTGAAGTGAGTACATATACTGTTACCCCTATCTTATAGATAAGGTAAGGGAAACTCAGCACAGTTAAATAACTTAAGTAACCTAAACTAGCACTGATGGTAAGTGGTAGGGCCAGAACTCAAACCCAGAGCATTATTCTTAACCACTGTGCTATGCTTTGCTTAGCAAAGGTGACAGAAGGAAAGGTACCAAGGAGAGAGACCCCCAGGCCCTGGACCCATGGGCCGGGATGCACCTTTGATGTTGGGGGGTGCCAGATAATAAGGGCAGGTGGGTGAAAATTTCTTTCTGAAACTGGGTGACACCTTCAGGCCCTTCCAGAGACACTCGGGACATACTCGAGGGGTTAGAGATGCCAAGGGCAAGGCAGGCTTGGGCCAAATCCTCTGCCATGAATTCGAGCAAATATATTTGCCCGCACAACAGGGCCAGGGCTCTGCTTGCTCCGCCTACACTGAGGGCACAGAGATCCACTAGGTGTTCTGTCTAGGACAAGTGTCTGAGTGTACCCACATTATAGATGTGGCAAAGGGGCTCCTGGATTCTTCATTTCCCCCCACCCCAGGACCCCTACAGTGGCACTTTTAACACGGTGTTAAAATTGGTACAATGCTTGTCTGTTTCTTTCGTCTCTGCTTTTAGGCAACTCTCGCTTTGAAGGTGCTCAGTAAATCCAGGGTCGATGAATGGCTGCTTGAAGGTAACTCAAAGACTTCAGGTTGAGCTGTGCTCTTCCGAAGTCTCCAGCGGTCAGTGGGAGTCCAGCCTAGCACAGGGTGCAAGGACTATCGTCCCAGTCCTGCGCTCCCGGCTACCTTATCCGCCACGCTAACTGCCACTGGGAGGCCCGCGCTGCCCGCCAAGGACACCCCCGCCCCCGGGGCTCTGGCAGCCCAGCCCCTCCTTTACTTCCTGTCCCTCTAACTAGGGGACAGGCCCGTCGGAGTCCAGGACCCAGCCCCTCGCCTCTCCTGGATCCCTCTAAGCCGGCGTTCTAGGAGGGGAGACGAAGTGGCCAGAAGCTTCCACGTGGGGGCGCTGGAAGGGCGCCGGAAAATCTGAAGAGGGGCCGCGCTGGCGTCATAGGGTGGAGGAACCCACATCGCCACCTGTCGGCTGTCCCTTGCCCCCGGGCCCCCACGAGACAGCCATGACTCTTCCCTGGAACCCTTCCCTCCTGCCTCCCCTCCCGGCGCCGCGGTTCCCGGCTCTCTGCCGTTCGCGTCCCTCAGCTGAGGTGAAAGCGCCTGGAGCGGCAGGGAGATCCGAGTTCGAATCCCAACTCTGCCACTGAACGGCTGGCGGCCCTGCCCAAAGCACGCACTCAGCCTCCCCAGGCCGGCCTGTCAAATGAGGCCCCTCCTGCCACCGACTTCGGACAGAGTGGGCGCTCAGGAAACGTCAGCTTCCTGCCCGCATCCGCCCTCCTCTCGCGTTTCCCTCTCCTCGGTTCTCCTTCAGCATTCTTTTTTTTTTCTCTCTCTCTGCTTCCTTTTAAATTCCTCCCTCCCGCGCCCTTTCTCTTCTGGGCTCCACAATCTTAGCCAAACCGCAGCCTTTAGCAATCCTGCGCGCCCACCCGGCGCCCCAGGAGCCTCGCCGCGGGCGCGACCCGCCCCGCGGCCAGACCGCCACCCGCGCCGCCCCCGGCCCGGCTCGCGGGGTGGGGTCGCCCCGGCGCTGTCCCGGCCCGCCCGGGCATCGGCCGGGTCCCCTGCCGCGCGGCGCCCAGCCCACCCGCGGGCCGCGAGCGCGGGGCGCACCGGCGGGGCCGTGCCCGGGTGGCCGAGGGCACCGGGCGGGGCGGCGGGCTCGGCCCCAGGACCGCCAGCGCCAGCCTGACCGCAGCCCGAGGGCGACGCTGCAAATAGCCGCGGTTTCCAGCCCGTGCCCTGCCTCCCTCTCGGCCTTCCGGACCTTTGGGGTTTTCTCTCCCTTCCTCCGGTCGCCTCTCCTTTGTGCCCCTTGCCCCGGGCCTCGTCCCCGCCGCGCGCCAACCACATCCTTCCCCACGCGGGAAGCTGCTGGGGAGCCGGGGCGGGAGACCGGCGCGGAGGCCCGGGTCCCGCAGGTCTGCTAAGCAAAACAATTAACTTGGGATTCATTGAGCGCGTGCTGCATGCCAGGCATTGCGTTGAGCGCTTTGCTCGCAGGAATTCCTGAAAACTTCACCACGCCGTAGGAGGGGCAGCTTCAATTTGCAGATGGAGAAACCGAGGCTCAGATAGTCCTTGAGGGCTAAGGTCACCCGTTGGCACCTGCAGAATGGAAGGCCATCTCCCCGGCCGCGGGTCCAGGCCCTGACTCTGGCTCCAGCCGGGTGGGCAAGGCCCTGTGGGAGGTGGGAAGGGGCCGGCCCGGGGTCCTGGAAGCTGGTCTGCAACTGACTCTCAGTGTCACCTACAGCAAGTCTGGCCTGCCTCCGTTTCCCCATCTGTGAAATAAAGGGGACGAAAGGAGAAACTTTGTCCTAAGGAAGAACTTGTGAACAACAGTGGAAAGCCCAAAATGGAATGTGAGGCACGGAGAGTACTGCCTCTGGGAACTTCACCTGGAGGCTGGTAACTGCCTCCCTGCAGTGTCGAGAGAGACCCACAGGGGGAGACTGGCTGTGCGGGAATTAGGCCGAGGCTGAGAATCTGCATTTTAGCAAATACAGGATTGGAACCCACCAAAGGGATTCCTGGGAGGGGACAGAGAGGGAGTTCCTTCCCCAAATGCTCCACCCACACTTGTCTTTATTTATCTCTGCCTGGGCTAGCCTGGACTCAGAGCACACGTTTATTAAGGACCTACTGTGAGCAGAGCAAGGGCTGGCTGGCACCTCTGCTCGCAGCCTCCCTTGTGCAGGACACGACCTGCACAACCTCTCACAGCAGCCAGGGAAAAGCCGCAGAAAATATAAGTGGGGGATGTTGGGGAAAGGGGCCAATTACTTCTTGCTGAAGACAGAAATAGAGACAGAGAAATTCTATGGAGGAGGTGAACATTAAGCTGGATCTTTAAGGATAAGCGGAGTCACCAGGGGGAGAGAGGGGGTCCAGGCAGAGGCAGCAGCATGGGTGCAGGAAGTCTTGGCGTGTCCTGGGAGCAGGTGGCACAGCATGTCCCAGGCAGGGAGGGTGGCGGACTGAAAAGGAAGGCACGCCCTTCCCTTGCTCCCACCTCTATGTGCGCACATGCCAAACTGCACATAGCTTATCTGCCACCCAGGGGTCTGCACAGCTGGATCATGAGCTCCTATAGGACAGGGACAGTGTCTTACTTCACCTTCTGTGGCCCCGGGCCTCAACCAGTGTCAATAATAGTAGCAATAATAATAGCCACCGGGTAGCAAATATTGACCGTCACACACTGTGCTAAGTGCCCCACCTGCATTATCTCATTTCATCCTCAGACTTTGAAAACAAGTGCTATTATTAATCCTGTTTTTCAGACAAGGGTTCTAAGGCTTAGAGGGATTAAGTGACGTGCCTAAGGTCACACAGCTACTTAGTGGTGGAGCTAGAGTTGGAATGCAGGCCTCTCTGACCGCAGGGCCCTTGTTCTAGACTGACAGTGGATAGATGCATGAATAGACAGGTGGATGGGAGAGAGGGAGGCACTAAACAGAGAAGTCCATGCCAGGGAGCTTGAAATTCATGCCAGGACAACAGGAAGACACTGGAAGGTTGTAAGCAGGAGAGACAGGTCGGGTTAGGGATTTACAAAGGGGAAAGATGGTTTAGAGCCAATGGCACTTGAGGTGGGAGGCCAGTTTTTCTGGCATATCCCATTTCCCACTTGTGAGGAGCCTCATTTCTTTAAGCACCACGTTATTTCTCGTAGGGCAGGATGTGTTTTTATGCACACAAGGGATTACTGATGGAGGGAAGTGCCGAGGAAGAGGGCCTTTGAGTAGGGAAGGGGGGACTGCAGAATACTGCTAAGCTCTGGGGAGAACCTGTCTGTGCAGGGGAGCACAGCACCAGGAAGGGAGGAGCCGCACAGCCCCGCTCCCCATTTCCAAGATGAGAAGGTCCCCTCGGGGTTTTCAGCCCGGAAGCTGCAGGCTCCAGGCCCCTCACACTGCCCCATTGTGCACCTGCCACCCGGGAACACAGCCAAGGTGAGGCAGGTGTTGCGTCAGAGTGTTAAGCCCTGGGATCGAATGTTAGGGGGCAGCATTGGAAGAGGTCCTCCCTCCTCCTGCTATCACTGGCCATTCCAACCAGGGAGAGAGTCACAGGAAATGGCCCAGGGCTCAAATAAGCTGATGGAAGGAAGCAGGATGGCCAAAAGGACCAGAGAACAGGGCGAGCTTCCCCCACCTACACTCAGGGAGCCAAAGTGCAGACAGGAGCCTGCTGGAGGCGGGTGTCTTTGGGCTGCCGGGGGCTCCCAGAGGGTTCTAGAACACAGCAGGCTCACCATGCTGGCCTGCTTCACCCTGCTTCTCCTGACGGGGCTGTCCTTGTGCGCTGCGGCAGGTGATGGTGGAAAGGAACGGGCACTCAGCACTGAAGCAGAGCCCTGGGTAACCGTGACCTTGGAGGTACCTTTGGGGAGAGGCTCTGACTTGGGCAGGGGATGATCCAAGGTGGAGGGGTGGAAGATCCCTCCATGGCTGCCAGGAGAGCAGGTTGGACACTGCAAGGCAGCTTGTCTGACGCCCCTCCGTGGGTAGTCTCAAGGCTATGAGCGCTGGTGTGGCAGCGGTGAATGCACATGGGAGCAGCTGTGTGTGTTCGTGTGTGTGTGTTTGTCTATGTGTGTACTAGTTAAGAAACACTAGGTCCAGGCCTGGCAGCTCACACCTGTAATCCTAGCACTCTGGGAGGCCTTAGACGGATGGCTCGCTCAAGGTCAGGCGTTTCGAAACCAGCCTTAGCAAGAGCGAGACCCCATCTCTACTAAAAAATAGAAACAAATTAATTGGCCAACTAAAAATATATAGAAAAAATTAGCCAGGCATGGTGGCACATGCCTGCAGTCCCAGCTACTCGGGAGGCTGAGGCAGAAGGATCGCTTGAGCCCAGGAGTTTGAGGTTGCTGTGAGCTAGGCTGATGCCACAGCACTCTAGCCGGGGCAAAAGAGTGAGACTCTGTCTAAAAAAAAAAAAGAAAGAGACACTTATTTAACTAACACATACTATGTTTCTGGCACTATCCTATATGCTTTATAAACATTAACTCATTTAATCCTCACAACAACCTCATGGGGAAGGTACCATTACTATCCTCATTTCACAGACAAGGAAATTGAAGCACAGAGAGGTCAATTAGTTTGTCCAAGGTTGCATGGCTTCAAAACCACAACTATATACCTTTGGTCTTAGTTGGGAGCTACTAGGACCAGCAGAGACCTGGCTGGGGGTGATGGAAACCACTCTGTCCCTCACAACTTGTCCCACCTTTCAGGCTCAGACGTGAATTTTTTTCTAAGCCTTCGACTAATTCAGTCACTTCCAGTCTGTCTCCCCCCACCCCCACCCCAACATCAGTGGCTTAATCAGACCTTACCAAGGTCTGATTCTATGTCCCTGCACTTCAGAGGATATTTTCTAGAATTTCCTTTCAAGGGGATCAACTTAGGGTAGGGTCACTATTTTGTCTCACGTGTAGAAACTCTTCCTTCAGGACAAAATAGTGGTTTCATTGTGGTCTCTTACTAAACTGACCTGAGAGCTGTCACTGGGGCAAGACCAGCATCTGCAATATGCCCACTGCTGCCCGGCAGTCTGAGTGGGAGAGAAAGATCCTGACCTCAGGGAGCTCCTGAGCCCACAGGGGAGAGAGGCCCATGGACCGGAGATAAACACAGATAAATAAGAGACTAGCGCCCAGGGAGGGCTTCCAGGGGCAGACAGGACGAGTCTGAGCCTGGCTCCTCCCATTCCCGGATGGTGAGGATGCTGGCGCTGGCCTTGGCTTGTGGTCCTGGGCCATGGTGAGGTCCTTGGAACCTCTTAGACATAGGGCCACAGGAGGGCCATCGCATGGGCAAGCCTGCGTGGGGGGGTCTCATTTCTGCTTTGTCTGAAGTGTGTGCAGTAAGAAGGGAGCAAGACTGGGGACCAGGGTCGAGTCTCAGCTGCTCTACTGACTCTTGCCGCTTTCTGGATGCCAGTTTCCTCACCTGCAAAATGGGGGGGAGAGGGGAGATGATCCCCAAGGCTTTTCTCCAACTTTGACATGCTCTGCAGAGGCAGTGCCAGACATCAGAGTGCCTGGCCCAGAGACAGAGAAGCCGTGCTATGTGCGGGCAGCGGGGGCTTTTATGCAGCCACTTGGGAAACATCATCATACACTTAACTAGTGCTGCTGGGCTTTCCACCCAAGGCAGCTCCTCCTGCAGTTGGGTCTAATCCTTATTCTCCTTTAATATCCCTCTGCTTCCCAAGATGCAGGGCTTGGAATCCTAGAGGAGAGGCTGGGCTAGAAGTCAGGAAGATCTTACAGACACTATGGGATGTTAAGCATTAATACAAATGAGGGCACGGAGGCAGGGAGACACCTTCCGGGATGATCTGATCACCTCCCTGGCTCTCAGGCTCCCACCTGCAGTCATCCCTGGAGCTGGGGATTTGGGGCGGATGGATACGGGCGCTTCAGGTGGGGTCACAAGCCCTCTGGCAGTAAAAGAAACATGTCTCCAAGTGTGTCTCCGCGCTGCCCTCAAAACCTGGTGTGTGGGAGAAGGGTCAGTCCTATTTAATTCATAAACAGCCATTCTCTCCAGCTTGCATTTGAAGGCTGCCTTTTAGGAAGGCAAAGTGGTTTTCACGAGCTTTTCAGAAATGGGTCCAAATCTCCAAAGAGACTTTTCAGGTTCCTGGCCAGGCTGAGCGACTCCAGCCCAAGACAGCCGCCCCCGCCACTGACGTCGGGGTGGGGGTTTCGGGGGAGACAAATTGAAAGTGACTGAATTAGTCCAAGGCTTAGAAAAAATCCGCTTCTGAGCCTGAAAGGTGGGACAAGTTGTGAGGGACAGAGCGATTTCCATTGCCCCCAACCAGGTCCCTGTTGGTCCCAGGAGCTCCAGCACTACTCTTGGGGAAATTGGGGATGAACTAAAGAGCCCCTGGTCCAAACCCAGCTGCCAGCCTCTTGGTAGGTGGCTCGCAGTACTCCAGGGCTCTGTTGCCTGTCTTTAGACCCCACCCCCTTTCCTACACCAAGACTGTCAGAGAGAGAACCCTTCATTCAGTGTCCTATGTCCCCCCCACACACGTGGGACTCCTGTGTGTGCCAGGCTCTGTGCCAGGTACTGGGGACGGAGAGATGTGAAGACAGTCTAATGAGTGTCACCTACTGTCACTCTCTTAACTAGAGAGCATCTCTCCCTCTCAACAGAGCTAGGCAGGCCCCCCTGCAGGAGTTCAGAGTGACATTTGGGAGGGAGAGAGCTTTAGCCATGGTCACAGAGGCTAATGGAGGGATGATAATCTAAATCCATAGCCCTTGGTCCAGGACGTTTGTCCCAGCGGCTCGAGGATTACAATGTCTTTGCCCAGGGTGGCAGCCTCCACCCCAGATCACATGCCATGTTCCTTCGAGGAGGCGCAGGCCATAGGGCAGGGTAACTCTGGGGCAATGGGGGAAGAGAGGAGGGCAGAGCTAGAGTGAGGGCCGGGAGGGAACGCAGTCCCACCTTGCCTCTGGGGGGCCCACCCTGAGCTCACTAGCTGCCCCCTCCTCATCTGTGTGGGAGACATTTCCCAAGATGAAACAGAACCCACACTCTGGAATCAGACTTTGAATCCTAGTCCAACCACTTCTTGTGTGACCTCGGGCAAATCCATTGACCTCCTTATATTTCAGTTTTCCTATCTGTAAAATGGGGGAATAATCACAGTCCCTACTTCTTATGGTGGTTGTGAGGATTAAATGAGGGTATGACTGTAGTGTTTCAGAGTCAAGCCTTTGGACCAGATGACCTGGGTTCAAGTTCTGGCTCCCCATTGCCCTTCCTAGCTTGGACAAATTATTTAATCTCTCTGTGACTCAGTGCTTTAATGCGTAAGATGGTGACAATAAAAGCTGTTTTTATGGGGTTTTGGTGAGGATTAAATGAGTTACTATATCAAGAGCTTGGAACAGTGTCAGGAGCATAGTAGGTGAAATGTTAGTTATTAGGCTGGGTGCGGTGGCTCACGCCTGTAATCCTAGTCCTCTGGGAGGCCAAGGCGGGAGGATGGCTCAAGGTCAGGAATTTGAGATCAGCTGAGCAAGAGTGAGACCCCATCTCTACTAAAGAAATAGAACAAAATTAATTGGCCAACTAAAAATATATAGAAAAAATTAGCCGGGCATGGTGGTGCATGCCTGTAGTCCCAGCTACTCGGGAGGCTGAGGCAGGAGGATTGCTTGAGCCCAGGAGTTTGAGGTTGCTGTGAGCTAGGCTGATGCCACAGCACTCTAGCCAGGGCAACAGAGTGAGACTCTGTCTCAAAAAAAATAAAATAAAATATTAAATTAAAAATTTTTTTAAAAAAGAAATGTTAGTTATTAGTTATTATGATGATGTGTGGTATTGCGTAAAATTTGCCAAAGTACCCAGTGCCATCGCAGAGCAAGCGTTTACTAACTGCGAGCTGTTGTCATTGAGACTGTCATTGCCCAGGCTGCCCTCCCGTCCCCTCACCAACCTCCCCCAACTCTCACTCTCTGCTCCTTCAGGAAGGCGCCCCGCCCATCACCCAGCGCCAGCTGCAGCAGGTGAAGAGGGGCAAGGCGAGCCAGTTCTTCGGGCTGATGGGGAAGCAGATGGGAGGTGAGCGACAAAGGTGGGTGGGAGCCCAGCAGGCAGTGTCCTGAGTTAAAGCCCAGGACTAGGGGTCACATACTGCAGTCCAGACATGGTTGCTCAGGTGATGGGCTGGGGCAGACAACAGTGTGACTGATCATCCAACCAGGACACTTTGAAGAGTGTTAATAGTTTATGACAGGCGACGGGTGTATATAAAGCAGGCTGTCCCCAGCACGTGGGGAGTGTGATCGCCTGAAGGGTGAGGGCGAATGCTTTGCAGCCTGGCTGGTGCCCTCAGCTTCCATTCTCTGGATGGGCCTGGGGAGGGGCAGGGAAGCTCGAGACCAGCGCCGGTGTGAGCTCAGCCACGAGCCAAGCTTTCTAGTCAATTCTTAAACCGAACCTGTGTTTTCTGAGGGCACTTTCTTTTTTTTTTTTTTGAGACAGAGTCTCGCTTTGTTGCCCAGGCTAGAGTGAGTGCCATGGCGTCAGCCTAGCTCATAGCAACCTCAAACTCCTGGCTCAAGCAATCCTCCTGCCTCAGCCTCCCGAGTAGCTGGGACTACAGGCATTCGCCACCATGCCAGGCTAATTTTTTGTATATATATTAGTTGGCCAATTAATTTCTTTCTATTTTTATAGTAGAGACGGGGTCTCGCTCTTGCTCAGGCTGGTTTCGAACTCCTGACCTCGAGCAATCCGCCCGCCTCGGCCTCCCAGAGAGCTAGGATTACAGGCGTGAGCCACCGCGCCCGGCCTTCTGAGGGCACTTTCAACTCAGGAGTCCTGTCCTGAGTGGACAAGGAGATAATTGGCAACACCCATCAGAGTTAGAAACACCCACGCCTTTTGACCCACAGTCTCACTGTGGGGCATCTCTCAAGTAGGCAGACTATTGCTGTGTGAGCCCTGAGATGTTTGCAATAGAGAACTCATTGCCCGCTTATATGTAATAGCACGAGTTTGGAAATAATATACAGACTAACAGCCGGGTGCAGTGGCTCACGCCTATAATCCTAGCACTCTGGGAGGCTGAAGCGGGAGGATCGCTCAAGGTCAGGAGTTCGAGACCAGCCTGAGCAAGAGCGAGACCCTGTCTCTACAAAAAACCAGAAAAATTAGCTGGCCATCTTGGCGTGCACCTGTAGTCCCAGCTACTCAGGAGGCTGAAGCAGGAGGATCACTTGAGCCCAGGAGTTTGAGGTTGCTGTGAGCTAGGCTAACGCCACGGCACCCTAGCCGGGGCAACAGAGTGAGACTCTGTCTCAGAAAAGAAAAAAAAAAAAAAGACTATCAATTGAGTAATGATCAAAATATATTCGGCACATCCATTACCTTTGTGGCAATTAAAAAGGATGCGACAGATCTGTGGAAAGATATGGAAATATCTCCAGGATATATGTGTAAGTGGAAAAAGCAAGTTATAGAACAATATGCATGATGGGAACCTACATGTTTTTTTTAAAAACTGCATACTTATACACATAGACATGCAAATACATAGGGAAAGTTCTAGAAGGATCAATATCAAACTGTAAGCAGTGGTTACATCTAGGACAAGAAGTGGAGATGACGTGGACAAAGTGAGGAGAGACTTTAAATTTTACTGTACAAACCTCTTCATTGCTTGATTTTTTTAAAAGCAGGCATGTATTCAAAGACTGCTTTTGTAATTAAAAAAATATGCACATAAAAATGGAGAAAACCAACTTGTGACCAAACACAAGCCTTAGTTACCTCCTCTACAAAATGAGTTTTGGACTGGGCCACTTCAAAGTTCTCTTCCAAATCCAACAACCCATGAGGAGCAGGGGATGGGGGTGTAAGAGATATATCTCTTGAGCAGCTACTGTGCTCACACAGGATTAAATCTCTGCAACGTCCTCCTCATCACCACCAGCAAAACCAAGACTCAGATAGGGTAAGTGCTTCTCCCAAGGATGCCCACCCAGCTGGCACCAGATGCCAGTGACACCAACGTCTGTGCACTTCCCAGTGCTCCACACTGCCGCCTACTGAGCACACTCCTACTGCCATATGAGGATAACGGGCAGTGACTACAGTTCCAACAGAAGACCCAGGGGGCACTGACACCCACGTAGCCACGAGCCTTTCCCACCTCACCAAGCCCCCGGGGAAGCAGTGAAGTCCTCATTCCTTCTTCCTCCTTCCCGCAGGAGCAACTCGGATCCAGCCAGGGAGAAGAGCAGGTAAACATTGCCCAGCCCTTGCCCTCAGCATGGCCCCAGGGGACAGTTGAGCTATCCTGGCCACTAACAAATCAGGGAGGTGAGAGGACATGCTCCAGTCAGGGGCATGCCAGGCTGGCTTTGCTGCGCAGAGGGTGAGGCCAGTGTGGTTTGGCCACGTTAGTCTTTCTGGTTGTTTCCTTAGAGGGGTGATCTACATATGCCTAGGCAGTGGTTGCAGGGATAGGAGGAGACAGGGATGGATCTAGTTCTGCCACAGTTTCAAAATTACCTTGGGTCTAAAGCCTGGAACTGGAAAAAATGAATCAATCACCAAAGATAAGAGCACTCAAAGCTCCAATCCCCTGTGCCCAGAAGGATCTTAGAAGTGTGAATCTGAGTAGCTGCTAGGCTGCTTAAAACCCTTCAGCAAAACAGGAAAAACAAAATCCAAAGAAAATAAACCAACCCTTGCCCACCACGCTTTCAGTGCTCTCGGGATCAAGTTCAATCCCCTAACATGACTCCCCACATCCTCTGGGGCTGCCCTTGCTGACTTGGCCCCTGCTCCATCTCCAACGCTCCCCTTCCCAGACTGCCAGCCCTATGCAGACGGAGCTTGTCTCCTTGGCATGCTGCACTGCACTGTCCTGCTGGATCACACGGCTGGTGTCCCCAAACAGGAAACCCCCTAATGAGCAGGCATTATCTGACATTGCCTCCATATCCCCAACTCCCAGCACAGTTTCTGCCTATTAAAGAAGCGCCTGCTAGGTGTTCCTGGAGAAAGAGCAGAAGGAAGAATGGAGGAGTGGGGGAAGGAGTCAGGGAATGAGCCAATCCTTGGTGTTTCCTCAACTCCAGGGATGATTAAGAAGTGACTCCATTTGCAAGGCCCGGCCCCAGCCTTCCCTGGCTCCCAAGACAGCCTCTCTCTGCTGCCTCTCACCCCCCTTCTCTCTCCAGCACCAGGGTATCAGTCAGAGCAAACGGTCCCGGGCCTCCTGGGCAGGAGAAGACCGTGCACAGCAGGTAGGCGTGGGCCTCTGATGATTACCAGGGCATCATAGGACGGTGACCAGACACTTTGTTGCCAGTCTTCGGGGTTGGGGAGCAGGCAGCTGGACAGACAGAATAGGCTCCGCACAAGCCGTCAGGCGGGGGGCAGTCCAGGTGCATGGCGGTGGTCTGTCTGATGGCCCAGGACTGAAACAGCTGTGGCCCTGCAGCTGCACCCTCCCCACACCTAATGCTCCCAGCACCCTCTGCCCCACCTATGGCCACTGAACCCACAGAGAACAATACACAGTTTTCCAGACCCTGGAACCTCCTCCCCCTTATTCCCTCACTGTCCAGAAAGTTCTAATCATTAATGTTACTTGAGCCTTTAGTCTTCAGAGAATTACTGCCCCTGACCATTGTAAGTAAGTGCAAATCACCCTGGCAGGGGTGACACCCTAAGCAGTTATCAGCTCACACCTTCTGGTGGGGGCCATACCCCCAAATGGTTCCCAGGGCCAGGCATGAAAGCAAGTAAATGAATTGGGCTGGGGAAAGGTCATAGCTCACAAGAGATACGCAGCAGGTGTCCCAGGGGGTCGAGGACACTGAGCCCCAGCCTGCCTGCCCTAGTGTGAACCTCTTCGCCCAGAGCTGCAGACCTCTGGCCCTCCCTAGCTCCCCTGAGAGAATACCTGCTCGAGCCCTTCCATTCAAAGAGCCATGGAAGTCACTCCAATACCAAATAGATTGTTCTGATAAGATGAATTTTCATCAATGTAAAAAATATATATATACCAAATAGAAACGAATGTCCCTCCATGCATGGTGTGGGCAGGAAGCTTAGAAGTTGTCATTTGTCAGAGACGGAAAGCTACTTGCCCAAAGTTACACAGTGAGCTGATAACAGAGCCAGGACTAAAAGCTGTGTCTCCTGCTTCCTAGTCCACTGCCTTTCTGTGTCCCCAGGAGGGCCTTTGGGACTTTTGGTTACCCTTCCCTTCTGCTAGAAGAGTAACAGTGGGCTGGTTCTGTCCATGCTCTGGAGGGGTTAGCGACTAATGAAAGATGTGGCAGGTGACCCTGTAATGCCATTGCCCTAGATACCTCCGACAGGAGAAACGGGGTGGGGAGAGGGAGGGCCTTCACCGGGGTGACTAGGGAAGCCTCCAAGGGTGGAGAAGGCAGACGAGACTCTCCTAACCATGTCCGTGTACCAAACTGTCCCCAGGCAGAGAGGGCGAGGACCAAGGTTCAGAGTGAGAGCCTCCACTGCATGCTTCTCGGAGGCTGCCGCCCCTCCCTACCTGGATGTCGAAGCTGACCAGCTGGCAGACCAGACCCCTTCTCCGTGTGTCTCCTGATCCCAACACTGGCATTTCACACAAAGCCCAAACTGAACTCATGGGGCTTTCTCTGGGACTCTCAGTGTCAAGCAGTGTCACACTGTGTGTGAGTGCACAGTGGTCACCCTCTTGAGCTGGAGCGCCGCTGCCCTCCTGCACTCAGAGCCCTCGTCTCACCGCGCGGTGGCAGGAGCCTCGCACACTGTGCACCGCCTGTGCCCAGCACACGGGAGGGCTCAATAAAGGAGTGACCAGTGACCGTGACCGGCTCCTTCTCCAGCGCACGGCAGGGGGCAGGAGTGGCCTCCCTGGCATTTGAGCAGGCCAAGAGGCCTTTTGCAGAATTGCCAAGAGAAATACTAAGCAGCCCTGGTCCTTGGGTGGAAAAACAGGCTTAGGACACAGGAAAGGACAGGTAGAAATGGGAAAGAAGTGGGATAGAGGCTGTGACAAGGTGGAGAGGTACTGCAGGCACCTTGGAGTGGAAGGGATTTGAAGGCAAGGGGTCTTTGTCCCCTTTGGGTTCCTGTGAGCCCCAGCCTGAAAGAAGACACCCTCTCCCTACACGGTCATGATCTCAAGGGCTTGTGTCTCCTGACTTGGAGAAGAATTGGCTCCCAGGTCATCCATAATTCATTCATATAAGGTGGCCCTTCACTAACTGCTTTGCTTTTAGGACAGTTAGCCCCATTCCCGAGTGCGGGAGAGCTCCTGAGCAGTGAAACGGCTTCCGACTGCAGGGAGCCCCGGGCTTATGGGGAGACCACTGTCCCTGCCCTGGTATTAATAGTTTACAGGCAGGTGGGACACAAAGTTTCTCAGGATACTCAGAAAGAGGCACCCCGCATCATGGGATGCTAGGGGCACCCCGGGTGGTGGGCACTGAGGTGTGAACCACAGAGGAGCTGGGGGCCGTGCAGGCCGGCGCAGCGGGAGAGGTGCGTTAGGTCACTAGGCTACAACACGTTTAGCTTCTCCCTGTCCCTCTCTCTGAAAAGAAGGAAATGGGTTAGGAGTTTTTCTGGGAGGTTAATTCTTTGCAGTGGGGGAGGGGGAGCCAGGCTATATTTAAAAGGAGGGGAAGCTGGTGTTGGCACGGAAGGCAGGACCTTCCGCTGGGTGCCAGGAAAGTTTTCAGGAGACTGCTGAGAGGCCAACTGGCGCCAGCACAGGCGGGAAGACTCCTTCCACTCGGCCTGTGGAGAAGTCTCTCTCCAAGGAGGACTGTTCATCGTGAGCCCCGGATGAACCTCAGGCCTAGACTTCATTTTCATACCTTACCGCCGTGTCCAGTGATGGATGTGGGGGTAGGAACAGGGCAAGCCTCCTCCTTGGAGTTTCACACTGCCGGATTTCCCAGTTAATGTCCTTCTCCTTCCCCCTACTCCCAACCTCCTAACCCACCAGGCCTCCTCCCCACCCAGAGGTGAGGTCCCAAGAGGTGGTTCCCTACAATAACCCAACTCAAAAGACCAGCAAAGAGGGCTGAAGACTTTATTCTTGTGTTTGAAGTTTGGAACATTTAGGAAAAAATGAAATTCACCAAATACTTTGTGACTTTCCTGTATGTGCCACACTTTACTAGGAACTTCGATGGACTGGGAATATGATTATGTGGGAATGGAATTTGCCCCCAAAGACATGATGGCCTTATAGGAGAGCCAAGACACACTCACTCGGTACAAAGCCCACATTCTGTTCTCCAATCTTATCTTTTTTCAAACCCACCACATTCACTGAAGTTTCTGGTTTCTGTATATGCCGTTCTCTTTCCATTCTGGTGGAATGGAATTTTCAGTCAATTTCTCTGGAAGATTTTCCAGCCTGGGAACCACCCAATCGCTCCCTCCTTGACATCACCAAAGTGCCTTGCACAACGTTCCTTCAGCACTTACTCTGCGCTACAGCATGGATGATGTAATGAATGGTCTATCTCCCCAGGACAGGCTTTCTCAAGAACATCTCCTTTCACTTTGTAACCTTCAGTGCCAACAATAGTGCTTTGCCACATAAGAGGTCCCTGGAGAGTGTTTAGACAAAGGATTCACATTTCCTGTCCTCAAGGAGTCTGTCTCTAGGGAACCAAACTTAATGCAAGCGAGTTAAATAATAGTGATGCTACTTACTGAACACATATCCCATAGTTCTCAAACTCAACTTGTCCACACACTGAACTTTTGATCCCCTGCCTCAAAGCTACTCCTCACTGGCTTCTGTGTCTCTACAGATGGGACCTCCCTGTGCCCTGCTGCTCAGCTGGAACCCTGGGAGTGAACCTCCACTCCTCACACTGAATACATCATCTCCTAGTTGTTGAATCTTCCGAAACCTATCCTGAATCCATCTACTTCTTGCCATCTCCACTATCACTGTAAGCACAAGCCACCCTCGTTCCTGGTCCAGAGGGCAGTTGCCTCCCGGTAGACCTTCCTGCTTTCCATCTGACTGCCAGCCACCCCCATCCTTTCTCCACCTCAGCATGACCTTTTAAAATGGGAAAATGGATCATGCCCATCCCTTACTGGCCACAGTTCAACGGTGTCGTAGGATAAACATGATATTCCTACAGAGGGCTCCAAGGCCTTGTGCTCTCTGGTTCCTTCCCCTCCCAATCGTCACACTCAGCAGGCTGGCTCTCACACACAGCAAATGATGGCTTGCCTTAGGGTCTGGCCACTGCCCTGTCCCTCTACTCCTCCCCAGGCTAACTCAGCTTTCAGCTCGCAGGATAAAGGCCTTTTTTAGACTTACTAGTCCCCATGCTCAACTAATTCCCTATTATGCTTCCATAACACCCCATCCTTCTCCTCTGTCACACTGATCACAATTAGAAATGATGCAGATTTAGCATCTCCTCCAGATTGCTATTTCCACATCTTTTGTGTAACACCAAATATCCAGCTCTCAGGACCTAACGGAACTTGGATGAATATTCGTTTCCCAAATAAATGAGTGAAAATATGCCAGGCATAATGCAAGACGATTTACTGTCACAATTGTTATCCCCATTCTGCAGATGAGGATAAACCACCTACTTGACGTCACACAAGAAATGGCAGAGCCAGGATTTAATCCCAGGTGATGCCACATATACCAACTCCTACACTTGGCCTATGCCAAGTCTTAGGCAGAATTACAGGCCTATTTGGGTAGGAAAGAAACATTTCTAAGTCTGACCCCAAATACCAGTCCCTCAAGAGGCTCTTTCTAGATCCAATCATTTTAGGAAATGTTATATCCTGTCTTTCTCTGGAAAACCTGGATGCCTGTTGGCCTACTGAAGGTTTTGAGAAGACCTGTAGTCAAGCACCAACCACACTGGTTTTAACTTTAGCTTAGTGTTTTCCAAATTTATTTGACACAGAATCCTTCTTGCCCATACTTTTGTATTTAATGGAACACACTTTCAGGAATGTTGAAGTAGAGGCTTTCCTAGCAAACACAGGAAAGGGGCTAACAGAGACTAATCCAGGTGCAAGTCCAGGCTGTGTGTAAAGGAATTATGACAGCTATGTAGGTCAAGTTACAGAAAGACTTGAAAGCCAGGATAAATGTGAATTGATCCAATGAGCAATGGAAAGCCACATGGATTCTAGAGCAGGGAACTGGTGAGCCATATCTTGATAGTAGAAGGATTTTCTTCACTTTTCCTGATCCACTTAAGGAAGTGGCTAAGAATTTTAAGGTAAGGAAGGGGCCTCAGAAGAAATTTGACTGGCAGCTGATATGCTGAATGACCAAACGGGCTGAATTGACTCCAAGGGTGCCACTTTTGCAGAATATGAACAGTGCCCCTGGAATTGCACAAGGTGGGTGGCCCTCCTCTCGCTTCCAATGACAAATGAGCAGTTAATGGAACCCAGGAGACCAAACTTAATTCCAGCCCTTCAGTTTCAAAAGTCCCTTCGTTCACTTACCCCTTGCTGTGTATCGGCCATCCCAAAACATGACTTAGAACATTTCTCACCATTCTCTGGGTTGGTATGACTCAGCAGGATGTTTCTTTAGCTTCATGCAGTGTTGGCAGGGGTCATTCATGAGGCTTCCTTCATTCAGGAGTTTGGTTGGGGTTGAACCCTTCAAGACACACAAGTCTGGGGTTTTGGCACCATCAACTAGAGCACCTTGGTTCTCCTACATACAGTCTTATCATTCAGTAATTCAGCCCAAGTTTCTGGTTTGGAAACATGTCAGCTCATGTCCAAGAGCAAAAGTGGAAGCTGCCAAAATATCACTTCCATAACATTCTGTTAGTCAACAAGTCACAAGTTTGGCCCACACTAAGGAAGAAAAACAGACCTCTTATTGGAAGGAGTAGCACACACAGACAGGAATGGGGGCAATTGCTGGTGCCCATCTTTGGAAATGATCTACCACTCCTCTAAATATGTGAGATAAGAGTGTAGGTTTCTGATAACTTTGAAATAGACTGAATATACGGTAAGCTGTTCCCAGAAACAAATACCCAATTAAGACTGGTTTCTTGGAATGAACATGACTTGTCAAGGATAAGGGTGTTTATATCTCACATGGAACATTTGGGAGGAGCCATGGAGATAACATTGCACAACAGCATGGGTTATTTTTTCCACTCTTGGGTACAAGTAAATAAACCCCCAAACCCCAAAATGGTGGCAGCATGACCTGTATCTAAAGGTATTGCTCAAGAGGTAAGAGACAAACTGATGTTTTGGCACTAGGGACATTTTTCATTACTGGCAATCCTTTGTTTCCTTCTTAGTGACATTCATTGGCATTTTGTTAAAGATACCACAAAGGAAGAAAGCTATTATACTGTCCCCATCAGCAGGAGACAGTCTGGAAGAGGTAGTCATACCAAATTTTGTGGCAGAAAGTGCTGGGGAAAAACCAGTCAAGATCCAATTCTATAATTCTATGATCCCAATGTACAGTAAAGGGTAGTTTCTAGAATTTCTAGCACACTTCATACTACTATTTTGCAAAGGAGTTTTTGTATTTTATTCTCATGACATGCAAAACCCTGTACATCTGTACATGCATGTACCTGTAAGGCCTATGAGGCAGAGGAAATAATGGTGACTGCCTCACCAAGACAAGTCTCTCCCTGTCTCATCACTTCACTTGATGGGCTAGCTATTTGAGCCTGAGCACACTAAGTAGCTGAGAGCCTGGGGTCAGAGTGAAGGCAGGCAGGACACAGGGATTCCTGTCATCTTGCTGGGGTCTTTCCTCAAACCAGGGTTTCTTAACCCCATGTCCAGGAATGGACTTCGAAAGGCACAATTTCCTGACAAGTATCTGTGCATATTTTGATAGGTGCAGCTAAAAAAAGCCCAATGTTTTAGTTAGCTTCTCAAAAGGTCAGGGGAATAAAAGGAGTTAAGGATCATGGGTGATCATGAAACTTTGCTTTGACATCATTTGATGTGTGAATTGCCTATCAAAGGCAACTGGCTTGATGCAGACAAACATCTCCATCTGAGGTTACTCCTAACCCTAACCATACAACTGCCCACAACTACAGGGACAAATCAAAGTTGATGACAAGTCAAAAACATCATCTTGTCATATAATGCATATGCCATTGTTAAAAATTACTTAATACGGGCCGGGCGCGGTGGCTCACGTCTGTAATCCTAGCTCTCTGGGAGGCCGAGGCGGGCAGATTGCTCGAGGTCAGGAGTTTGAAACCAGCCTGAGCAAGAGTGAGACCCCGTCTTTACTATAAATAGAAAGAAATTAATTGGCCAACTAATATATATAGAAAAAATGAGCCGGGCATGGTGGCGCATGCCTGTAGTCCCAGCTACTCAGGAGGCTGAGGCAGCAGGATTGCTTGAGCCCAGGAGTTTGAGGTTGCTGTGAGCTAGGCTGACACCATGGCAGTCACTCTAGCCTGGGCGACAAAGCGAGACGCTGTCTCAAAAAAAAAAAAAAATTACTTAATATGATTTCCTATTTCCCTGTAAGAAACGGGAAAACATAGAGACCTCAGATGACCAGACCTTGGGGCTGGGATGTAGAATCCCAGCAGCAAGGCTTTCATTCTGTTGCCGCTAAGGCAGCAGCAAGACCACTATAAGCCTCAAATTTCTCACCTGGAAGACAGCTGTAATACCCACCTTAACAGTGTTGTGGTGAGGACTTAAGACAACCACAGAAGGGACAGTGCTTTTTAGACAGTTTATTCCTAAATCAGAAGTGATGCCTAAATGAGGCACATCTTTTGCTTCCTAGTTCAGCTTTCTGGTCCCAACTTGCTGCTTCTAAGGTCAACTAAAATTAATTGGCTGGAAGTTTTCACCAGTTTCACTATTATCCTTGCAATGGAAACTTGAAACACAGGTGCCTGTAACAAGGAAATACAACTAGAAGGGAGAGGATGATTAATCATTAAGAAATCAGAAAAGGTTGAGAAGGCAAACAGTGGTGGTGGAGGTTCTGTACGTGGACAGACCAGAATGAGATTTCTGGCTTCATTATTTACAGTGTCACCTTGGGCCCCCAGTTTCCTTTGGCAAACCAGTGTAAACATCTACTGCACAGGGCTAATATGAGGGTCAAACAAGTCAGTATGAGGGCACTGAGCAGGTTGCAGGAGTTAGATCCAAGAGTAACTCCAGACTTCCGCTCTTCTCGTGAAGGAGCCTAAGCAGCTGAAGTCTCTTTTATGCAGGTAAAGAAAGTCAAAGGGGACAATCTCGCTCAAAGTTGCCAAGGGAAGTGAACAGTTCCCCTACTTGAAAAGGCTTAAACCAGATAAATCTTCCTTTTATTTTGAGGAAAGTGAGGTGGCCATCAGTGGAGGCTTGAGAACAGGACTGTGCACCTTTACCTCTCAGATTCCATCTGTGGTCCATATCACTTACTTCAACTTTTTCAAAATGTGAGGGACAGCAGATTTCCCTTTGATTCAAATATTCAGAAAAGGTAGATTTGGGCACACATCATTCTAAGACAAGGCAAATATGAGAAGGGTCTTTTTATAATCTTAAGCTTCTCTCCATCTCATCCCCTGCCTCAGTAAGTGACACACAAGGACTGCACCCTTGCAAAGGAGGACCCTTGGTTTGTCCATGGGAAAGGTTCCCACCACTACTGGCCACAGTGAGCAAAACCATCCCAGCACATACAATTCCCACCCTCTTCCCTTATATTGTACAAATGTAAGTGCCTAGCCTCCCTTCTCCTGCACCGGGTAAACCCTATATGAAAATGAAGCTATTTTCAGAAATAATCATTTCAGCCCGGGAGAGTCAATGATTAGAGGCAACACTGCTTAATATTGCTGCATGAGCTTAGAGAGGAAAACAGATATATCTGTTCCCACCTCCTGTAAATAGCAATTGTACCCCCACCTACCCTAACTTCCTACTAGTTCCTTTGCCCCTAAAATCAGAGGAAAATGAACTTAATGAAAAAATGGGCTAATACTGACTAGTCACTGCTATGCATACCTATTAGCTAGGACCAAAGTGAGGCAGATTAAACTTGTCCTGCCAACTAAACAAGTTTTGAGTAAGTACTCCCTCTATAGATAGTTTGCATCACAGGGGAAAAAATTCCACAACCACAAACCACATCCCTCGACAGTGTAATGCTAGGGAAAGCAAACCCCAAGTGCTTTTACTATTAGTAGCAGGTCATCTGCATCATTTTTGTACATAAATGAGAGCCCCAAGATGAAACACACTTGAGCAGAGAACATGCTTTATTGAGAAGTAGATATAGAAGAGCACATTCTACCACATGTGGGGGAGGTTTTAGCTTCTGTAAAAGGCCTTTACCCCTTAAGAAAACCCCCAGTGAAGTTCCTTTTGGATAAATTTCAACAGTGACACTGAAACTGGGGGGGGAGCTGCCACTGAACATGCTTAAAATTAGCTCCCCCCAACCCACAGTGAATATAAGTAGTGTACAGAGATGACAAGAGAAAGGCACAAATGACCAGAGTTGGGATTGTGGTGAGGGCTCCACATGAAGACAGCATGTTGTCGGAGACCAAGTTGGGAAGGGTGACAAGTGATACATCAAAAGCTGCCCCAAGATAGCAGGTTATAACAGGCTAGAGAGAAATTAGAGGGAACATCTCTTCCTTCACTTGAACACTAAAAATAAGAGACCAGAGAATATAAGGATGGTGGCAAATCCCAAAAAGGAAATGGAGTTCATTGAGGGGCAGAAGCACTTTAGTCCTACGGGGAGGGTGAGGCACTGCTGAGAAGAGAAGCTAACTTGGCAGGGGTGGCCATTCTGCCTTGCTGAGTCATGGGCTGAGATACAGAAGTCATTCAATCATTTTCAACGTCTCCCAGGGCGTTTGGACAAAATCAGTGCAACTTATATGGAAGTATAAGTGTACTCTATCAGACTGGACAGGGGGGAAGGCTTTTGCAGTGTAATTAACCAGGTAATGTGTAGCATGAAAGGGAGAACTGGAAATTATTTTGGCACCTATGAATGTAAAAAGGGCCAGGAATAAAGAGAGAAGAAAACATTTACTTCTGGGCACTTTCTGGTGAGGCATAAAGTATCCATTCCCTTTCACCAAGACACTGCCCACAGGTGAACACAGACCAAAATATAGAACCACCAACTCTCACAACTTCTTCTCTCCATCCCATTCAGGTGGATTATGTGCTGTTACCAACACTAATCCCTGGGCAACTTATTCAAAAGTATTTAGCTCTGGTCAGCCTGATACTGATCAAAAACAGGTCTTCCAATAAAAATGGAGGGAAGAATTTAAAGCAAGATGAAATCACCCCCCTTTCCCAGTACACACATGCTCATAGGTGCTACCTCTTCCCTGCCCCTCCACAGAACACACATGTAAGGAGGAATTGGAAAAGTCCTGAAGGTGGCAGCCATATCTGGAGGTCTGGCGACCGGGTGGCAAGAAGCACTAGTACCAAGTTTAGAGGACACAACACAACCTCATGGGGCGAAAGAACATGAGGAGAGAACCAGTGACTGGACAGGTACAGTACCATAACAGAACTCCTTGGGTCAGTGCTGAGAGATCTGCACTCAAGTCTAACGCAGATCCCATCCAGGCAACCTCACTGAGGCCGAAACAACAGTTCCTCAGAACCAGCGTCTGCAGTGTACACGAAGGTCAGAGCCAGGACAGTCCTGAGGGGGATGGCCTTCCCAAAGGATACTGTACTTGCCAATCACAAGAGCAACAGAAATGACAGACAGATCCCTAGGGTACGGATTCCTACTGCTGGGGTTCGCTGGCTCAGAATGACAGGTCACTTTAAGTGCCCTTGGGAGGGGTCCATTTTAAGCAGCTTGGATCCATAGTTTTATTGGAGTTGGACCTTTTGGCCTCTTTGGCTATCCACTCATCAATCAGGTCCTGGGGGAGAACAATGAGAAAAATTATTATACGCATTCAACTAAAATGCCTTTACATACATTCCAAAATGACAATTAGCCACGCAGGACTTATCGAAGATTTAACAATATATTAAGGTATAAAAATAGTATCTTTTGACTTACAAACTACCACCTAATCTATTTCTTCCTACTTTGATCTCAGAACTGAAAATCATTCTTCACCAACCTTTATTATATGTATGAGTCAATTAAAAAAATTAGAAGTGAGCATGAGTTAAGGTGGTACCTGTTAAAGGAATTTCAAACCACTTCCACAAGCCCTGGAGTTTGTGAAGATCCCCCCCTACTGATGGACAATTTCCTCCAATCTAAGAAATTCATCAAATGATAGAAATGCTATGCAACACAAAGCTGCTTAACTGGAGCTGCTTAACTTGTGTCACCCAAATTGAGACAAAAGCTTCTGATAAGGATAAGGTAACACAGGCATCATTGGAAATGAGACCCAGTGACATGGTACATGTAGCCAAACTCCTGAGAAGGAAGGTTACCTTTTGAGTGTTAAGGCCCCCACTTCGCTCTACTAAGCCTTAAAGGACATCCAGCAATGAGCAAGCAACTGATAAAAACCTTACCTGTCTCTTTAAAACTAGGTGTTTTCCCTTCCAATACTTGAGCATCTGAAGGGCTTGCAGAGTACTGACAATGTCCACGGGATTCACAGCCGTCTCCTGGCTGATTTCTGAAACAGAAGAGCTACTGAGAGAACCCGCCAAAATGCAGGTTTTCATTCCCCCAACTAAAGCCTTTCCCTTAGAGGAAATTCGAATGGACTCCAAATGGTTGGAATCTTCTGTACTCAACCCAACCTGTTCAGAAAAAGTTTACAAAGCAATCATTTGACCAGCCCATATAAATACAGAAAAGGGATATTATAGCAAGAAGCTACTCTTGGCCCCTTAGAAATCAGGGCCAAATGTAGACAAAACTAAATCCTTCTACCTTGCATAAATAGGCATGAATGTCTTTCTTAGAAGCTCCTGCATGTGCCAAAAGACTTAAAGAAGTTTTTCCTTACCTTTTGTAAGAATTAAAGTGTTAGCAACTCCAGACTTGAGAAAACAATTCATAAGCACTCCCAGAGGCCAAATACTCTGGAATCCTGGGCATATTTAGTGAGAGTCTGTGCAGTGGTCCACATGCAGTGGGCTTTCTGCTCTCATATTAAGATGAAATACAGAATGGGCTACCCTTTACAGGTTAGAAAGCATCAACAGAGGTCAAGTGGCAAAGTTAGAATACACACTGGTGTTAACAACTTGGGTAAAAACCATTTCAAAAAGTCAAAAACCAACCTTTGATAGAAATCTCTTTGCCTTGGAAATTATGAAGGTAACGGAGAAGCACTTCTTTCCAGTAACTACGATAGCTTATGAGCCCCAGATCTGAAAGTGGACGTTCTGGGGAGCCAACTTTTTCTTCTACTTTGGAAAGCAAATAACCTGCCAGGGAACAATACACAGAATTTTTCTAGCAACACTGTATAGCATGCCCAATAGCAAAGAACAGTGTGCCAACAAGGAAGAAAGTTTAAATAGTACAGTCCTCTCCACAGTATCAATTAGGGTTTAGAATGGAATGCTATGTGGCTGTTCAGTATAGTACGCTGCCTTTATATAAACCAAATGGGAAGTATTTGTATTTACTTATGCAACAGTTCCCCCTTGTCCCCGGGGGATACATTCTAAGTCCTCCAGTGGAGGCCTGAAACTGCAGATAGTACCAAATCCTGTACATACTATATTTTTTCTTATATAAACATACCTAAGGATAAAGTTTAATGTATAAATTAGGCACAGTAAAAGATTAACAACAATAAAACAGAACAATTATAACAACATATTATAACAACAGTTATGTGAATGTGATCTCTCAAATATTTTACTATGCTCACCTATTTTCAGACCATGGTAGATAGTAACTAAAACTCAAAAGTGAATGGCAGATGAGGGGGGACTACTGTAATAGGCACTAAAGACACTCTCGGAGGCTTCACTAGAAACTTTCATGACAATGGTTCTCTGTGCACGTGTGTTGAAAACAGGAGAGATGGGAAACAGAAATGTGAAGCCATTACGTTACATGGTTTTTTATGTTTCAAATCTTTGAACTTTAAGAACAGATTATCTCAGTACCACCTATGAGGTAGTGGGGGGTGTAAAAAACCCAAATGATGAAGCATCTAGTTTTAACATCTAAACATCTAACATCCTATTTATAAAAAATATACAAAACAACACTATGCGGGTACAATCAGCAAAATTCATAATCTGAGAAACTTTACTGTCAGTTACAATTGGAACTCCTTGCTCTATTCTATTCCTGGTTTATCACTGCTGCCCTTGTCTAAAAACAAAAAACAAATAACAACCACCCCCAAACAAACCCAAAGAACAAAATCATAAAACCAGGGAAATTTGAATACTATGATTTATAATATTAAAGATTTTTGGCTCTTTGTTTTGTTTTAAAGGTATACTAGGCCTTATTTTTTGAGACAGAGTCTCACTTTGTTGCCCAGGCTAGAGTGAGTGCTGTGGCATCAGCCTAGCTCACAGCAACCTCAAACTCCTGGGCTCAAGCGATCCTACTCTACTGCCTCAGCCTCCTGAGTAGCTGGGACTACAGGCATGCGCCACCATACCCAGCTAATTTTTTTCTATATATATTAGTTGGTCAATTAATTTCTTTCTATTTTTAGTAGAGACGGGGGTCTCGATCTTGCTCATGCTGGTTTTGAACTCCTGACCTTGAGCAATCCGCCTGCCTCGGCCTCCCAGAGAGCTAGGATTATAGGCGTGAGCCACCCCGCCCAGCCAGGCCTTATTTTTTAGAGATACCAAAATAATGGAGGGTGGGAATATAGGAAAAACAAGATTGGCCAAAAAATAATTACTGAAGCTGGGTGATGGGTCCAGGGGGTTTTATTATACTCTTATTTTACCATTGTATATGTTTGCAAATTTCCATAAACTCAGGTTTATAAAAAAAGGTATTACTATTTAGTGATATACAGTCCCCCCTTAAAAGTAGATCATGTCACTTCATGACTTATTTCTTCCCAGGTGACTTAATGAAAGATGGCTTGTAAGCCAAATTCAAAAATTTCTAACTTTGACTAAAATATGTCCTGTCCTATGACAGCAGATGTGAATAAGATACAGTAGAGTCTCATTATTCACAGCAGTGTGTTCTATAGTCACCAAGACCACTGAATTAGCGAACACTGAACCATTGCTCCTGAGGGAAATAGAGTTAGGTTCCTGCAAGCCTCTAGTCACATATTCATCAATAATCAACATATAACCTTATTTTACATGTTTCTGTTTAATAACACCTTATTGAATATATTTTTGATATATGATTAATATTGAACTCACAGGCAACAGCACTATTAACTCCTCCCTGAAGAAAGCTATCTAAACCACTGTAAGGTACACCAGTGTTCCTGTACTTAGAACACTAGACAGCACGTCACCACTGTGCTCAGGTGCCATTCAAAATCATCAAAGGAAAGCACAAAAATGTAAAAAGCATGGCACTAACAGATTGAAAACGAAACTTGTTTACAGTATATGAGAGCTGCTAAAACTTCAAAGGCAGCTGGGAATGCTCTGCACGTATCTGCAAATGACCACAAAAATGCCAAGTTTGATTTTGGGGTTACAAATAAATTTTAGTGAGTAGGCAAATTCGTAGACACAGAATCCACAATTAATGAGGACAGAGTATATTACTTAAAGGGTCTATTGGGTATATGGATTTACCTCTAGACAAGTCCCTATAAAAGTGAAATCCCTAACCTCAAGGAACAGATTTTAAGCCTTATGCATGTATGTGCTCTGTTTAAACCTTTGTATCTCCTACCAATTAAGTACCACCTCAGGGTCCTGTATTGATTGAGTGCTCAGTGCGTATTAGGCAGTATTATTATGTTCAGATTTTCCCTGCTTGTTTATTCATGTACTAAATAATCAGTGTACTTCCACCAAATGCCAAGAATTGTAGAGACCATAAGACAAAAAGACAACAATATTCACATGGTCCCCTGCCTTGTGCAGCTAATGACTTAGCAGTGTCACTTACTGAAATCAATGAGCATCTTGCCATAGCCCTGTCTCATATACTGAGGCATGGTAAGGATACAGGATACATTGTAGTTGAGGAATGAATTCTTTTCCTAAAATCAAGAGCAGACATTTGCAGGTTAGGAGGGTTTGCAACCAAAGCTTTCAGCACTCCCACAGATACAAAATAAGGCTGCTTGCAAAATATCCTGCTAACCAGTCCTGGGGAGTGGCTGTTAGGCTCACAGCTGATAAATCCACACCCTTTATGATGACTAAAGCCATTAATCTCAGGGTTTCCCTAGCTGAGACCTCCAGCTGCAGGGGCGCCACCTCTGGATACTTTACAGCCACAGAGTAAAGCAAGAAGGTTAAGACTGCTGAGTCAGTCTAGAGCAGCCCACTTTAAAAGCAATTTTTCAAAAGCAAGCTGCCTACTGGAAGAGAAGGGAAGGAAACAAAACATTTAAGTCCTCATTCTGGAAGGAGATTAAAAACAACCAAATCACATACTATATGATTCCATTTATAGGAAATGTCCAGAATAGACAAATGTATAGAGACAGAAGGGCTGAGTGGTTGAGTGTAAACGGGGAGTGATTACTGATGTGTATGGGGTTTCTTTTCAGGATAATGACGATTGTGGTGCTTGCACAGCTCTGTGAATATATTAAAAACCACTGAATTGTACACGTTAAGTGGGTGGCTTGTATAGTATTTGAATAATATTTCAATGAAGTTATTATACTAAAAATTCATAATCAAAATTTGGCCTTGGGTCTTTAAAAGACACAGTGACATTATCACTGAAGGGATTGTGCTAAAAGGAGCCTGACTCTCTAGCCAAAAGGAATACATTCTTGATTTTAAGCTAATAACACAGAAGCAAGCAAAGCTAGGAGAGTTACCTAGACTACAAGATGTGGGCTCGTGGGTTACTAGGGAGAGCCCTGGCCAGTACTTAATAGGCAGCTCTAGCACATGAGTCCAGAAATGAATAAACCAGAAGCTTTTAATAAAGAATTGTACATTTTCATTAAACAATCTTTGAGTTTGCCTTTTTTAAAAGGGAAAGGTTGGCATCACTGCCCACAGTACTGCCTCTTCCTGTCAGTGATCTGAGCCCCACATGCCAACATTGATCATCCAGCTCTGGCCATTAGCCTCTGAATCTCCAGATCCTGCTGACCTTGGAAAAATATCCAATCAGATGACAGCCAGTGTTGTCCGCTTCTGTCATAACATAGAACAGGAAGGGTTCCACATCATAATATAATGTCTTGTGGTCCAGAAAAAGCTTGGCCAATAGGCATAGGTTTTGGCAATAGATCTGGAAGCAGAGAAACAGTTCAAACTTATCAGATAAAGGCCTAAAATTAATGATTATACCATTATTGTTAATGAAACAGATTGTATATTTTGGCAATAGAAGAATTCTACCTCTTTTACAAGGTGTGATGGAAAAAAACCACACTCCTCCTGAAACCTGTAAATATATCTTACCACCCCTTTCTTAAGTCACCACTTTTTACCTTGTTTTTCTTGCCATCCACTTCAAACACAGAGATGGAGCCTTTGCGATATATCTCATCACCAGGTGGGTGTTTCCACACACACTTGGCCTGCAAGAGAATGAAATTTTCATCAGAGAATCAAAGCCTCCCAACAAGACTGCTCTTCAAAGGGAAAAGGAATTACAGATCAAATTTGGTTAACTGAGCTGCACAACAGTTGGACGCACTTGAGAACATACAGCACAACAGAGATTTTTCAGTAAAACAAATACAGGTTTCCAAAGTGACTGCAATATATTTAGGGCATTTTTATAGCAGTTCAGCACAAGTTTTCTACACTCCATCCATTCTGGCATTGTTTTAGCCCAGAAGATTAAAATCATCCGCTAAGACAGATAAAATGCCTCATGCCAACAGGAAATTCTTAAGCAGCTTATTTCCAGCAGCTTAGAGTTGCTAAGTACTTTACCTTTATCACCTTTATCAGTAACTTCTCATTACCACCTAACCATTATGGTCTTCTTTTGTTCAGATTAGAAAGTCTGACCCACAATGATAAAAATTATGCACTACTCCTCCCCCCTCCCCCACCCCATAAATGTGATCTGTGTTATATAATGAATAAAAGAAAGTCTTTCTGTGGCTTTAAAAAAAAAGTCATGGCAGCATGGCTGAGCAGGAAGCTGGGAGCACTTGGCCACAAGGTGGCACAAGGAACTCCCCTCTTGCCTCACCCTCAATTGCTAATTGTTTTAATGCAGTCAGCCAATCATTGCTATAAATGTGTGAATTATTAAAAGGTTTCATGTAAATATATTTTAAAGGTATATATATATATACACAGCACTTCCTATTAAGTAATTTTATTGTGACTCTTTTCTGTCAACTCAAGAACTGTGTTCTAATTTTGTCATGTGTAAATCCAAATAATTATTAACTGGAATTGCTCCAAGAAAGCTCCACCTAGCTCTCCTCTCCAGCCACCTAAGACGCCAAAAAGGACCGAAAGCCAAGGGGAAGAAGGTGTTCGTTCCCAGCACCTGCCTTTGTAAAGGAGCAGGAGGCCAAGAAGGTGGTGAATCCCATTTGAGAAAAGGCCTAAGAACTCTGGCATTAGATGAGACATCCAGCCCAAAAGGGACTTCACCCGCTTTGCCAAATGGCCCTGCTACATCCGGTTGTAGCAGCAAAGAGCTATTCTCTATAAGCAGCTGAAAGTGCCTCCTGTGATTAAGCAGTTTACCCAGGCCTTGGACTGCCAAACAGCTTCTCAACTTCTTATGCTGGCCCACAAGTACAGACCACAGACAAAGTAAGAGAAGAAGCAATGCTGTTGGCCCAGGCTGGGAAGAAAGCTATAGGCAAAATGGATGTCCCCACTGAGATCACCTGTCCAAGTGAGCAGGGGATAACACTGGCACCACCTTGGTGGAGAACAAGAGGGTTCAGCTGGTGGCGATCACACATGATTTGGATCCTATCAGGATGAATGTCTTCCTGCCTGTCCCGTGTTGGAAGATGGGGGGTCCCTTACTGCATTATCAAGGGGAACAAAAGACTGGGGCGTCTACTCCACAGGAAGACATGCACAACTGTCACTTTCACACAGGTTCAATCAGAAGACAAAGGAGCTCTGGTAGAAACTACCAGGACCAATTACAATAAGAGATATGATGAAATCTGCTACCACTGGGGAAGCAATGTTCTGGGTCTGAAATCTGTGGCTCACATTATCAAGCTGGAAAAGGCAAAGGCTAAAAGAACTTGCCACTTAACTGGGTTAAATGTACACTGCTGAATTTTCTATACATAAAAATACATAAAATACATTTCTATACATAAAATTTCTAGACATACATTTCTATACATAAAAATTCTCCTTAAAAAAAAAAAAAAGCAAGCTCCACCCATAGTTTGTTCCTATCTCTAGCCCTGTACTCATGCTGTCTCTTTCCAACAATAACCAAACTAATGCAACAATTATTTGTTTAGAAATAGAAGCCAAGCCAAAGAAAGATCATTTCAGCAATTACACCTGAAGCAATGAGAATCAGAACAGGCATACATTAAAACACGTTTGCAGTTCCTGAAATCTGATTTTTATATCATGTAATACAGGAGGTCCTCAAATATTCAGAATGTTTATTTGATCCTCAGATTTATCTAGATCCTTTGTTTTCTCCCTCTACTAGTATTTCTTGCCCTTTTGGCTCTTCCATAGGTGTCACTAAATAACCAGAAACAAAAAGGAAGGCATAAATGGTAAGTAGTTCCTATCAATACAAATACCAGTTTTACTTTCACATAGCAAAATCTTATTTTAGTTTATCTCCATGGACTACCATGTGTGTCAAGTATCCAGTCCCTCTGACATCATTATTCCTCGTGCCCTGGTGTCTCCACCAGTCCTCGCCCACCACTTGCCATTATTCCATCCCTATTTAAGTCAGGTGTGTTGGAGTCTAGAGGGATTAAGTCAAAGTAGTTCTGGCCCACAAAGCTTTAGATAATGTACTTCAGAGTTGGGAACATATAAAAAGAGTACCACCAAACTGGGGAAAAGAATATGACAGAAATCACAGGATACCTGGGTTGACAGTGGAAATCCTGGGAAATAAAAATGAAAATGAAGAAGAGACACTCTAAAAGGCCTTAGAGCCAAAATTATGTTCTGACTATAGAAATGACATAGTCTGAAAAGCTAATCTCATCTTTCTCCATTCCCCTATTCCCCATCCTTGCTCCATGGCAGAAACTCCCTTTAAGACAAGACTTTTTATTCCACAACACAAGGGAAAGAAAATGGCTTAAAGCTGCAAAAAATCTAGTAAACATCTGTCACCAATTAAAATCATATTCAAGTCTATATTCTTATTTTAACAGAAAAAAGAATGTTTAGAAAGCAGAAGGCACTAAACGACTTGAGGGTAAGGCACTAAAGGACCCATTCTATTACATTCACAATCTGTCATAGGCTGATCTTTCTTAACCAAGTATTCATTCAACACTCACTGGGCATCTACTGTCCATGCCAGTAGCTAGGGACACACAAAGGGGAGCCACGCTGTCCCTGCCCTATCTAATGAAGTCGATGTATTTTCATCTAGTTTGGGACACACAAAAACTGTGGACAGAGGTAATTCATATTCTAAGAAAGAGAAAAGAGTAGGGGCCTGAGCATGGTGGTACATGCCTGTAGTCCTAGCTGCTTGAGAGGCTGAGGCAAGAGGATTGCTTGAGCCCAAGAGTGTGAGGTTGAAGTGAGCTGTGACGATGCTACTGTACTCTAGCTGGGGTGACTGTCTCAAAAAAAAAAAAAAGACAGGGAAATGCATATCAAGATCTTTTTAAAGGCCTTCAGCTGCTTTGGGTGCCACCCAGCAACACCATGCCATAGGCCAGGCATCCTCAAACTACGGCCCGCGGGCCACATGCGGGCCGCCTACCATATTTATCCGGCCCTCCAGGTGTTTCTGCTGCCACTGCCTGTCCTGCTTAGCAGCCAACTCATCCTGGGCCCACAGTGTACACTCTCCAATGCTTTGAGGGACAGTGAACTGGCCCTGTTTAAAAAATTTGAGGACCCCTGCCACAGGCTGTATACTCCGTCTCTGAAATGCGGCCATTTCCTATACCTTCATCCCAGTGCTGTGGACCACTCAGAGTTACCTGAATAGATGTCATCTCCAGGGCAAAATCTAGAAATCTTATCACCATCATGGTCAAGGCACAGAAACCCAAGACAACTTACCATGTGTCGGCGGAGTATCGTTTGGCTCTTCATATATTTTAGACAGAATTCACACATGTAGAGACGTCCCAGCCGTGCATATTCTTCAGGATAGGGAGAATGGTACCAAGTATCAAGCTCATAGCGACCAAAAGCAATTGTTTTAATCATGTTGCTCCCCTCTGTGATTTGGCCTTGCAATCTTAACTTCTCCTATTGCCAAGAAGAAATCAAAAGTCAAAGGAGGATTAGAAGTTAACAAACATGTTTGTTTTTAAAAGCCCGTAGTAAGCTTGTGTACATGCTACCATGCTAGGTTATAAAAAAATCAGAGGATTTGGCTTCTACCCATGAGAACTTACATTACTAAAGAGAGCTATAGGGGCACCAAAAACTCAAGCGGATTTCTATAAGCAGGCTTACAACCAAGCAGAATTCTAGAAAACTTACTCTGCTCCCTACCACATTCTGGCCCTCATCAGAACGAGTCCCTGATAATACTTTAGCCTCAACCAAAGTGAATTATAAAGGTAACCCACCATAGATACAAACTCCTTACTCCTTAGAAAATATTATAAAACTAAACAGAAAAGGTGATTTAGAATGTGCCTTACTTATCTGCAGGAGCTTTTATAAAGCTATGTCAATCTCTGTGACATATATTCACAATGACCACTTGGAAAAATAAATACTGGACCCTCTAAAAAACATTTTTGAAATGTGGATGATGATTTAATTCTGGAATCTTAACTCTTGAAAGTAGTTATTTTTGGATATCCATCTCCATTCAGTGGCTCTGAGACAGCTGCAGAAGTGATTTGTAAGCATAACCAGGTGGGAAAATGTGAACGGCTAGCCTGGGAAATGCTCTATTCCAGAACGGGACAGAGAAAACCAGGAGCAGCAAGAACCTGTTGGAGCCAAGGGCAGCTACCAAACCCTGCCTCCTAAAAGTTTTCAAGAAGTCTAGTAGTTGATATAATTTTTTTAAAAGGAGCAGGGAGAGACAATGGAGGTAAGAGTCACTTTACAAACTGAGTTTCCCTGAACACAGTTAATCTCTTAAATCAGAGGTAAACTCAATCACTGGAACTTTCTACAAGGAAAGTTGTTAAAAAATTCTGCCTAGGCCGGGCACGGTGGCTCATGCCTGTAATCCTAGCACTCTGGGAGGCCGAGGCGGGCGGATTGCTCGAGGTCAGGAGTTCGAAACCAGCCTGAGCAAGAGTGAGACCCTCTCTCTACTATAAATAGAAAGAAATTAACTGACCAACTAATATATATATATATAAAAATAGCCAGGCATGGTGGCGCATGCTTGTAGTCTCAGCTACTCGAGAGGCTGAGGCAGGAGGATCACTTGAGCCCAGGAGTTTGAAGTTGCTGTTAGCTAGGCTGACGCCATGGCACTCACTCTAGCCTGGGCAACAAAGTGAGACTGTCTCAAAAAAAAACGCCTAGGGCGTCAAAACTAAGTGTCAACTACTTGTAAATAAAAATAAGGAAGAGGCCAGACAAGGTGGCTCACACCTGTAATCCTAGCACTCTGGGAGGCCAAGGCAGGAGGATTGCTTGAGCTCTGGAGTTTGAGACCAGCCTGAGCAAGAGCAAGACCCCGTCTCTACCATAAACAGAAAGAAATTAGCCCAACAACTAAAAATAGAAAAAAATTAGCCAGGCATGGTAGCACGTGCCTGTAGTCCCAGCTACCTGGGAGGCTGAGGCAGGAGGATCACTTGAGCCCAGGAGTTGAGGTTGCTGTGAGCTAGGCTGATGCCGCAGCACTCTAGCCCAGGCAACAGAGTGAGGAATCAGGAAAGAAATTCATCTTAACATATAAAACTTGGTTGTGTCAAAGATTAATTATCAAATAACAGACAACAACCAGCCTTTTCCATTACTTCCCTTCACTGTTATTTTCATTCTTTTACAGAGGAAACCCTGCAAAAGGGGAGCTGTTTCTGTTGGGATTAGGAAGACAACAGAGATGGGTCTCTCCCAGGGTAGATTCTCAGAATTGCAAATTGGCCAACTGACACAAAGGGGCACCTGCTGTTTTATCAGCCTCACTACCCCCAGCCAAACAGGTACTTCCAGAAGCTGAGGTAGAAAAAAGGGAAAAATTCTAATAAGAGGAAGAAGGGAGGAGGGGTAACTAGTTTTAACTACAAATGGAAGGGCAGTCTCCAAATAGGGACAGCTGGGGGAAGGAGAAAGCGATTCAAGCAGCAAGGTACATTTAATTCCCATCAAATTGATTGCTAATCATTTTTCTTGGCAGTTCTAAAAGCTTTTCACAAGTGGACCTCAGCCTGGAAGTTTTAATACTCACCAAATCCTCGGAAGCCCGGGCTTGTGCTCTTCGGAAAAGATCCAAGTCATACTCGCTTGTCAGGTTTTCCAAAAGAGGTTCCCGAGTGTTCCCATAAGTCTGTCTGTGTTCCTAGGAAAATAACCAGAGCATGATACCCTCTGCTTCTAAGAACTTAATCCATTTCATTTAAATTGATGCAAACCACAAGCATGAGCTGTTTATTTAGTGCCTGCATATTAGTGCTAGGGATTGAATACAAAAATACTATTTATCAGGTCAATGCCGGGAGACATCCTCCACCTACCCTCATGAATCTGGAGACGAAATGCTCCCACACCTCTGAAAAGGAAAAGGAGTTTCATTCTTCTATCTCTAAATGGGCACCCTCAAGGATCAGAAATCTCTGCCTCCATTTCTTCATGTAAAAACGTGCAAGACTATACAAATAAATAAAGTACAACAAATCCAGAGGCACCACAAATTCCTAGAATCCTGAGATCTGGAAGGAAGCTTGGTGGATACTTCCTGATCTAAAAGCAAAATAAACAAAAAACAATTCTAACTTGGAAGGAAAATGTGAAGGAAGGGAGGGGCAGGGCAACTGGATGAAGAAGTCCTTTATAAATTCTTTTACTTGAATCACTGCAACCATTATTACACTATGCGCCAAAAGCCCACTGCTCACACTTTAAAGCTCCAGCCTAGGTACACAGGAAAAAATGGCTGGACTCTTTAAAATTAAATATCAAACAAGAATAAAAGAGGGAAAGTCACGGAAAATCCAAAGCATGAAAATAATCCAGGTTTTAAATTGTTTTCAAATCTTACCATGGCAGTTACAAGCATCCTTTCCCAAGAAAGAAATTCCACAAGGGAAACTTCCCTTTTAAACCTCTGAAGCTAGCCCTTCCCACTCAGCTCTAGGCTCCACCTCCCAGCCAAAGAATAGGAGATAATAGTGGTTAGGTGGAGCGGATGGCTCACCCCAGGAAAAACATTCTAGGTTTCACACACACATTAGCACATGAAGAAACCATTCACCAGTACCTATAACCTTCTGGTTAATCTGGTTCCATCTGCTGCATATCTTTTTGAATTTTGACTCTATCATCTAAGATTCAGGTTCTAAGTATTAGTTATTTCTTCTAGTTTCACAAATGCTGAAAAAAAAGTCTAAAAAAATCCTATCTAGCATTTTTATCAGGAAGCTTGGGTCCAAATAACCTATCCCAAATTACTGAAAAGCAGACGTTTGTAAGGTTAAAAATTTCAGGTGCTTTTACTTCAGACACTCTTTCTACCTGTATGATTTGGGGCAAGTTGCCTCTCTAAGCCTCCTGTATATACCATCCATCAAATAGGGTTGTTATGAAGATTAAAAGAGAATCATAACCACAGCACCCAGCACATAATCACTCAATAAGTGGTATTATTTTATTATTACACCTCTACCCAACTTGCAGGTAAGTACACTGCATGAGATTGGGGCAAGCATACAACCTGGTACCCCACAGCCCACTACTAGAGCTCTTCCTCTGCAAACCCAACAGTCTGGTGTAGGTGTCTAGCTACAAATTCACCCCACAATCCATCTCACATTGGCCTATATCCATTTATTCATATCATTTTCAATATCATTTTGACAGTGATGACTGTCAAAAAAGTAAATACTGTCATCCTTTGGTATCCATGGGGGGTTAGTTCCAGGACTCCCACTCAGATACCAAAATCCACGGATGCTCAAATCCCTTAGATAAAATGGTGTAGTGTTTGCATATAACCTATGCACATCCTCCTGTATACTTTCAATCATCTCTAGATCACTTACAATACCTAATAAAACATAAATGCTATGTAAATAGTTGTTATACTGCATTGTTTAGGGAATAATGACAAGGAAAAAAGTCTGTACTTGTTCAGGATGCATGCAACCATCCATTTTTTCTTTCAAATATTTTCCAATCCGTGATTGGCTGAATCCACAGAAATAAAACCTATGGATACGAGGAGCTGACTGTACTTAGTTTGGCATATTTTTGGCTTAGTGAAGTCAAGCTTTGACTGTCTAAGTATTCACAAACCATATATTTAATAATCTATTCTAATGACTAAATAAGAAAGCATTACAATTCTATGAAATAATAAAAATGCACATCATAAAACGACTGAAAGAACAAACATCAAAATGTTAAATAGTGGTTTGTATCTCGGAAGGTAAATTTTTTATTGGAATTTCTCTTCTCTATATTTTTGGTATTTTCAGTAGTAAGCATGTATTAATACACTTATACCCAAAGTGCTTTATATAGTAAGTGCCTAATTATGTAAAATAAGGTAAAAAGCTAGGGTGTAACCCAAAATGCTAGCTGTGGCTATTTTATAGTAGGATTAATGTTTTCTTTTGCATATTTTTCTTCATTGTTCTATATTCTTTATAGAAGTGTCCATTACTTTTAAAGTTAGAAAAAAAAGTTAAAGTGCTATTAAAAGATCTAGTATACTGTGTGTCACCCAATTAATACCTTTTATCATGGAGGAAATTTGTTTTTCCATTAAAAGAAGTACGTGACTACTAAACTTGAATATCTTTCCTTATAAGACATTTCCAATGTCATGATATTTGTTCTAGTAGGTAAATTAACTCTTTAAAATTATAGTGGTGTTTACAAATAACTAGAGGATCAAATTGTTAAAAATCTAAATTCTAACTGTATTTCATTTTCCCGAGACCTCCTGTTTCCACTGTCATCAGCCCAGTTCTAGGGAATTAAGTTCTTTTTAAGTGCCAGAAGAATCACTTGGTATTTATGTGTAAAAAATACCAAATGGTGAAGCTGAAAGGCAGAAACTTAGAAAGCAAAAAGAATCAAATGTGATAGCAGAAGTTTATGCTAATTATTTAATTTTTCCTCACCATATATTTCTCTTTCTGTTCTTTGCTCAGACCAGAATTTCTTTTCTTCCTGAGTTCGGCCACCTTTTCCTTATATCGCAACTGCCTCTCTGTTGGTGCCTAAAAGAAAAAGGAGAAAACTGAGAAGCTAGCTAGAAACCTCATTACCAAGTTAAGCTTCAAAATGAAAGATCCACATTAAAAAAAAAAAAAAAAAAAAGGAAGAAAGAAAAAGAAAAAAAGGAAAGTACCAAATTTTTAAAAAGAAAAAAAATGCCAGAAATGTTACAATCAACTTTGAATAATATGGCCATTTTTAAATTCCAAATTAGGTTCCTTCATCACCCAAACTATTATACTTATTGCCAGTTAAATATAGGTTCGGGAATGCAAACTTATTTTAATATTATCATAAATTAAGGATAGAAGTCTGCACCAAAGCAACAGACTAAAATAAAGATCATTTCAACTCAATAAACATTTATTGATTGCTTACTATTTTCCAATGAATGCTTACTGATCTGATCAACAGTGATACCAAAATGACTATTTAAATATAACAGAAAAACTGAGTAAGAATAGAACTTAAGATGGACAATGAAGAAAAGTACAGCTTACCACTTATGGAATACTTTTTACCTACCAAGCACTGGGCACAGGTACTTTATATACATAATTTAGCTGACTCCCCTGCCAGGTAGGCATAATTCACCCTTTTATTAACAAAGAAATAATGTTTAGGAAAGTTAGCTGGCCTGCCCAGGACAACCCAGCCGGAGAAACAGAATCTAGTACTCAAATCCAGATCTGTTTGGCTCCAAAGCCAAGCCTCTTCCTCATCACCATACTTACTCAGTTAGCCACTGATAATCTAACTGCAGTAACAGGCACCAAGATGATGAACTATGTATAATTTGTGACAAAGGCTAACATTTGAGAGCCGTACAATGGGAATACATGAGAAAGAAATTCATTAGTGGTGGGAGAGGATTTGGGAAGAATTCCTACAACAGCTGCACAAGGCCTTGAAGGATAAATGCAATCTCTTCTTGGTACAAGTATAGAGTTCCAGGCAGGAAAACAGAAAAAGTAAAGACCAAAGGCATTTAGGGAGAACAAGGAACTAAGTGCAATCAACGTGGCGTGAATGTTCAGAGAAGTGGGAGAAGGATTAGGACAGAGCCAAGGAGCCAAGATGCTTCCTGGAAATCAGGGAAGAGAGAAGCAGAAGAAAAATGATATGGTCACCAAGTGTTAAATGCTGAAGAAAAGTTATTGGCGACCTTAGAAACATGCCAACAGAGTGAAGAGGTTTGAAGGCCAAGTACAATAGGTTAAAAAAATGATGCAAAATAAGGAACTGAAACAGCAAGAGTAATCTTTCCAATAATTAGAATTATTGTTTACTATCATTACTATTATTATATAGATAGCATGTTTATTAATGAGGGAGAAGTATTCATCTTATGAAAATTTAATATTTGGAAAACAAACATAATTCTGAGTTTTTGAGACCAGTTATTTAGACACACTATAGGAATAAGAGGCTTGGATACTCCGAAACACAATAGGGGCAAAGAAGATCCAAGTCATGGATCTCAAACTGTGAATGGCCAGAGCTTTAACAAGGCCCGTACCTGGTGCCTGGTTGCATGCCTGTTGTTGTCATCTTGCCTGTGGGACAGCATCCTTTCTTCTATCTGCTTATCCCGGCTCTGTGCTCTCACCTGCAACCATCAACATCATCAATAAATCCACCTGCTTCTAAGACTATGTTTACTTAAAGCACAAGAACACAATGATCATCCCTTGAATTTATGTTGTAGTTTTACTTGCAAAGGGTCTTCACACTTATTATCACAAGCTCTATAAGAAAGATAAAGCAAGCTTCACTTTCTGCCTTCTCAGCCATTAACTGACAATCAAAGTGGGATCACAGCTAAACAGTGGTAAAGCTAAGATTTTAATTCAGTCTGACGACTCTGAGCCTGTACTCTTTCCACTGTACAACGAATAAGAAACAGTGTGAGGAAGTGCAAGAATAGAGTAAGGAAGTACAAAGAAAACATCAGAAAACCTGGGGTCAAGTCTATAGAGAAACTTAACTCTATAGTTACACGATCATATCAGCTTTCAATAGTTTCTTTTTCATCATCTGGGAATTGAGAACTAATATCCAAACACCTATCCAACTTCACCATTAAAACTAAGAATGGTCAAAACAGAACTGGCATTCCCTCACAAATCTGCTCCACCTCAAATCTTCCCGATATAAAAAACCGGCAATACTGTCTAAATAGCTGATCAGGTCAAAAACCTGAATGTCATCCTTGGTTCTTCCCTTTTCTCACACTTTACATTAAACCCATCAGAAAGGCTAACGGGTTGCTCCCCTCTAAAATATATCCTGAATCTGATCCATTCTTAGCATCGCCACTGATACATACATAGTCCAGGCCACCATCTACTGCCTGAATTTCTCCAGTCTTCCAATCACCTTCCCTGTGTCAACTCTTGGTCCCACACTCCATTCGCCACATGTTAGCAAGCCATATTTCACAAAAAAGTGTTAAAGTGTTTATGAAATCATATCATGTCTCTGCTTAAAGCCCTCCAAATGCCTCCAATGACCATCAGAAGAAAACACACTTTGGTGCCAAGGCCTACACGGCCCTTCATGATCTGGATCCTGCTTCCTCATTTCCCATCATGCTGCAGCTCAGCCTACTCTTAGTCTTCATCTTCCAATCCCAAGAGCTTACTCTCATCCATGTCCCAGAGCAAATGCAAACTCCTCAGGAAGGTCTTCCTTGACCACCCTAGCAAAAGCAGTCCTATAAGTTCCACCCCCAAAACAGTCACTCTCTGTTTTTAGTCTCTTTGTTCCTCATAGTATTTATTACTACATGAAATTTTCTTTACTTATTAATTTATAAGTTTATGTTACCCCCTCCCATGAGAATGTAAGCTCCCTGAATGTATTTTATCTTATTCACTGAATCCTCAAATATCTGTAAGAGTGTTTAGCACATGTGGCCACAGAAACTTATGACTGAATAAAAATGGTAAAATCACTGAGCACAGATGTGTCCTGGGAAACTCAAGAGCAATCATGTGTATGCAGGTTCTTTAAAAACACTAGCGCTTTTAATAAATGTGAGGAATTAATCTATTTGGGATTGTAAATGTAATTAATTAAAGATATATCTTTCAGAAATTCTCCTGCACTTTCAAGCATGTGTTCCAGTAGTAAAGATGGATTATACTAAGCCTAATTCCTGTTACAGAGAAGACAGAACAAAAGAAGAAAAATTCGGGATGGAAATGTTTCTTTTTACAGAATTTTCTTCCCCAAACTGAAATTTTTCTTTTCCTAAAGTAAATTGCTTAAGGTAACATGTTCATACTGCTACAAGCCAATAATCTTAAAATTGTATCTTAGGAATATTTTTTTTAAGAGGCAAGGTCTTGCTATGTTGCCCAGGCTGACCTAGAACTCCTGGGCTCAAGTGATCTTCGCACCTCAGTCTCCTGAGTAGCTGGACTACAGGCATGCACCACCATGCCCCGCAGGGAGATTTTAATGTAAAACCATCCATAGTACCAGACTGTTATATTTAAAGACAAGTGGTAGAGGACAACGCTCAAAAAGCAGAGATAAGTTATTTTCAGAGAAAGAAGTACCTAAGGCCTTGTCAGTTTCTGATGCAGATGTGGGCAGAGCTGTTACTGTTTTGATCTGGCCTCAGACTGATGGGAAGACTTACCACTTACACAGAGCAAAAAAACTGCTTGCTTATAAAAAGATTTGGAACAAAAAAATATATAAAAGAGTAAAGCCATCGACCTAAAATCCATATGAGCATTCAAGGTATACTACTCTGCCAAAAGACTATACACAAACTTTCAGCCCTGTGGTCTAGTTGTAAATAAGAGAACAAATTCCTGAATCAAGGAGAATTAATGTTAGTGAGGGAATCTAATTTTTCTAAGAATAAAACTGGCTCAGACAGTGACCCTGGCCTCATTAACAAATTAATATAGAAGTTTGAGGTTAAAAAGAAAAAAAAAAGGAAAAAAATTAAATTTTTAAAAGAAAAAAATTAAAAAACAACAACAAACAAATTAACAACAACAAAACAACAATAATACCTTGGTCTAACCAGCTTGGATAACCTGTCCAGTTACTACCCAAGGTATCCATTTAATTAATATTTTCAACTCTTGCTTTCCCATAATTAGTTCTTTGGTTCCATCCTTCATAGCAGGTAACCCATGCAGAAACATACAAAATAAGATCTGAGCCTCCACTTGTAAATATATTATCCCCAAATCCCAAAGGTTGTTTAGGAGGTATATTTTTCAAGAATTTAAAAGCACAATTAGCCAAGAGTAAGCATAACAGAGAGTAACAAAAAGGAAAAGTATGATGTAGAAATGACAGAGAAAGAAGAAAAGAATTATGACAAAATTTTAAAAAGCAAAATGGATTCATAGATTTGTAAGACAACTTAATGCATAAATACTGACATAACATATTTATGCAAATTATTCCTTAGTGGAAGAGGTTCCTAACAGTCTTTGAAGTCAATTTTTTTTTTTTTCAGACAGTCTCTCGCTCTTGCCTGGGCTAGAGTGCAATGGTGTCATCATAGCTTCCTGCAACCTCAAATTCCTGGGCTTAAGCAATCCTCTTGCCTCAGCCTCCCAAGTACTTGGGACTATAGGCATAGGCCAGCACACCCAGCTAATTTTTTCTGTTTTTAGTAGAAACCAGGTCTTGATCTTACTCAGGCTGGTCTCGAGCTCCTGACCTCAAGCCATCCTCCTCCCTCAGCCTTCCGGAGTGCTAGATCACAGGCGTGAGCCACTGTGCCCAGCCTGAAGTCAATTTTTAATAGAAATTATCAATGCATTGATGGTTGATATTCTAAATATTTTGCAGATAATCTCCTTGTTAATTTCTTTCAAAGCACTCATTACATGTTATAATTCTTTTATGTGTCTATTTAACTAGTTTCTAAAAAAAAAAAAAAAAACCTAACCAATTGTTTTTTATGTTTCTCCCACTAAAATGTAAGAACAAGGACCTTGCCCGTGTTGTTCACCACTGTATCCCCAGTGTTTAACAAAGTGCCTGGCAAACGGTAAGCATTCAATAAGTACATGTTGAATAAAAATGAGAATACAATTACCTTGCATTCGTCAGCTGAGAGGTTATGATAGAGTGGGCATCCTGAGATGGAGAAATGTCTCTCATGTTTTCCTGTAAGATGTCCTGTTAAAGGAGGAAAAACTTAATCTCGAGAAAGAAGACAAGCACAGAAAGTGGTATTTTTCTCTACAACAAACCTGGTTTTTACCTTATCGTTTTTATCAAATATATGTCTGATCAGACTGAATCCACCAAAGGTAAGTGCTGTTAGGGTTATAGCTCACACGTATCATAAATTCTTTTCTTCCACAGGATGGATCTGGCAATCTTTGAACATACTTATATATAAACTATAGTCAATATAAACTATAGTTCCCTTGATTCCGGTATTTATCAAACCCCAAAATGCATAAAGTTGTACATTTGAAATACACATAGTTATAAGCATTAACACTTTCTTTTAGTGGAATGTATATTTATATTTATTTATTCATTTATTCATTTATTTTAGAGACAGAGTCTCATTCTGTCATCCAGGCTAAAGTGCAGTGGCAAGATCATAGCTCACTGTAACCTCGAACTTCTGAGCTCACTTAAGTACTTTTGGTGAAATTTAACTCTCCTAGGCTAAATTAATTAATCAAGTCATACATATAAGTGTACTTTTCTTTCTACTATGTAATGTTATCTAATCTGAATTTAACTCCTTTCAATAATCAAAAGAAGGCCGGGCGCTGTGGCTCACGCCTGTAATCCTAGCTCTTGGGAGGCCGAGGCGGGCGGATTGCTCAAGGTCAGGAGTTCAAAACCAGCCTGAGCGAGACCCCGTCTCTACTATAAATAGAAACAAATTAATTGGCCAACTGATATATATATATAAAATTAGCCGGGCATGGTGGCACATGCCTGTAGTCCCAGCTACCCGGGAGGCTGAGGCAGAAGGATCACTCGAGCTCAGGAGTTTGAGGTTGCTGTGAGCTAGGCTGACGCCACGGCACTCACTCTAGCCGGGGCAACAAAGCGAGACTATGTCTCAAAAAAAAAAAAAAAAAAAATCAAAAGAAACTTATAAAAAATGGAGAAAGAAATGGCCCTTTCCATTACACAAGTGAACATATTTTGATAATTTTGAAACAGATTAAATGTTTACTTTTGGGGAGAGAGGACTAGTTTTGTTTAAAGATTTAGGCTTCTTCTAAAATCAAACTTTTAAACAGGCAGTTAACACAAGGTCATAAGAGGGTTAACCATCAAGAATAACAATACAAGGCCAGTGTGGTGGCTCATGCCTGTAATCCTAGCACTCTGGGAGGCTGAGGCAGGAGGACTGCTCGAGGTCAGGAGTTCGAACCAGCCTGAGCAAGAGCAAGACCCTGTCTCTACTAAAAATAGGAAGAAATTAATTGGCCAACTAATATATAGAAAAAATTAGCCAGGCATGGTGGCACATGCCTGTAGTCCCAGCTACTCGGGAGGCTGAGGCAGAAGGATTGCTTGAGCCCAGGAGTTTGAGGTTGCTGTGAGCTAGGCTGATGCCACAGCACTCACTCTAGCCTGGGCAACAAAGCCAGACTCTGTCTTAAAAAAAAAAAAAAAAAAAAGAATATTTTGGAAACTCAGATTAACACTTTTCAAGCTTCTAATACATCAAAATGAAAGTCAAAGTAAACTTTCCTCTGATGCTACATATTTATATTTACCCCATGGTCAACTCCACATTAAGGAGCTAAGTCCTGGGCATAATTAATACAATCAGGCCCCCATTCTGACCTTATCTTCTCCTCTCTATTCCAGTCACTGCCCCAGGCATATTGGCTCCTCAGTGTTCCTCAAACTGGTTAAGCATTCTCCTGCCCCAGAGCCTTTGCACTTGCTGTTCCCTCTAGCCATAATGCTTACTCTCAAACACTCAAATGGCAAGTCTCTGCTCAAATGTCACTATATCAGAGTAGTTTTCCCTAGCCAACTACATAGATGTTACCTGTACAACCACATATATGTGTATACAACCAACTACATATGTATGTACGTGTATACACACACATAATCTCCTACTGTTCAGCACTCCTTGCTTTATTTTCCTTCATAGCACTTATCTCCAGTTGATGTATTATGTATCTACCTGGCATTTGCCTTCTTCAGCTAGACTATAAGCTCCACGAGGGCAGGGACTTTGATATGTTCATAGCTACATCCCCAGAACTTAAAACAGTGTCCAGGCCAAGCACAGTGGCTCATGCCTGTAATAGCACGCTCCGAGGCTGACGCGGGAGGACTACCTGACATCAAGTGCTCGAGACCACCCCAAGCAAGAGCGAGATCCCATTGCTACCAAAAATAGAAAAAAATTAGCTGGGTGTGATGGCGCACACCTATAGTCCCAACTACTTGGGAGGGGCTGAGGCAGGAGGATCACTTGAGACCAGCTTGCAGTGAGCTACGATAACACCACCGCACTCTACTCAGGGTGACAAAGTGAGACTGCTTCAAAAAAAAAACAAAAACAAAAACCAGTGTCCAGCACATGGCAAATATTCAATGAATATTTGCTGAATGATTAAACATAGCACATAAAAGTTAACAATTTAGCAATGCATGGTTTGTGACTAGCAGAAGCTGAGGAAAGTACCTGTCCTTGCTGTGTGGGAAGTAGATCCGCTCAACCTCTTAAAGCATATTAGCCATCATCTCTTATACTAGTGTAAAACATTGTCTACTCTTAGTTTTTCATTATTTATCCCAATGAAATTGATGCAGGCCTGAAATAATTATCTTCTTTGAGTGATGACTAGTACGGAGTTCAGGAGTTTGCTCTACTTATGTACTTTGATGGACTGAAATTATCTGATAAACTGCTGCTAAAACTAAGAAAGGATCCAAATTAACAACATACTACAGAAAATGTACTACTGGCCTGCAGAGCAGCAACTTACTCTGTTCTACCTTTTTCTGAACTTGATGGCCACATGCAAAGGCTGAATTTGAGATGCAGACCCAGCAATGAAAGGTCCCTTATCTTCCAATCAGCACCTTCTGACTGTAGACAAATGTTTAAGCCCAACATTTGTACCTCAGCTCACCAAAGGAGCACAAATAAGGTTCCACTCATTACAAGAATCCTACAGTAATTCTGTAAGGGGTAAAAGTCATAAGAAAACAATGAGATATTTATTTATCTCAGAAGAAATATTTTATCTTGTTTATAACAGGTACACAAAGCCACAAGACTAAAACTACTGAAGTTTCAGAAGGCCAGGGTCTCATGTGTACTTTATTAGTTTCACAGCCTCTTGGTAAGAAATCTGTTTTCTCATTTCCTTAACAGCAATGGCCATGCAACCACTATTCTGCATTAGCTTACCCTCCACTGGTCCTCACTGAGCAAGAACTATGTGCCATACAATGACATTTGGAGATAATGGTCGTCTTTTTTGTTTTTGCTACAAAAAGGAGAGAATTTTTGACCGGGAAAAGCTCTCGATAAACTAAATGGTTCATCATAGTTAATCTCCTTGCAACCAGATCTATTAATATTACTATGGATGATAAACCAAAAATAGAAATGCTTTTAATCAAGCAGGCACCTCATTGTTACTGAGCACATGACAAACTTAAGAGACCAGATCATGAAAGAACATAAAACATTTTGGGATGATCCTATTTCCAGAGGGAGAGAGAACCACAGAACAAAGGGAGTCATGAAGCTGGGCACACTAACCTAGAGAGTTACAGCCTGGTGTAGGACACTTCATATTGAAATTGTAGCTTTCATGGAAGCGACGGCGCTTAGGGCGATGAGAAAGATCGCTGCCTGAGTCCTTGAGGGACATGTCCTTGGCAATGCTCTCATCATGAGATACGTTGGGGCTGGAGATGTCTATGTCAGACTCAGATGAAGGTGCATTTCCAGTTGGAGTTCGAGGTGGTGACTCATCATGATCAGCTGTGTTTTTAGTTTCTAAAGCAAAAGCAATTGGTAGAACTTATGAATGGGGGTCATTTACATAAAAGTTACTATTCAAAAGTTTATGGGCTTTCCAGATCCTCTATGATTTAACCAGTAACTTTTAGCTATTTATCTACTATAACGCTAAATGGAAATAAAAAAAATGGAGACCCTAAAACCATTCCTTTCATGTAACTTGAAATTCTGATTAAAATTAAATTTGGGGTTTACCTAATATATAGCACTTATTTCACCTGAGCTCATCACAGGTAATCAAAACTGATGGAAATAAATTCTAATATCATTACCATTCCACTTCCCTTCCAGGAGATACAGGACAGAAGATAAATGAAAATGTTTATATTTCTGATGACACTGAAGAGGCTTGGTGTGAGAAAGTGATTGGACTTAGACTCTTGAGTTAGCTTGTTGGTAGTCTAACAATCCAATCTTGAAATTCCAGACTCTAAATCAGGGGTTGCCAACCAAATGCCTACAGGGGCTAGGCAAGGCCAAATAGGCAGCTCATTGTCCATCTAAAGGGGACAACTACTATTCAGCTCTAGCCAATTATTACTATGGGTGAATGGCCACCCAATGTTCCCAGATCTTTCCATTGTTTAAAATAAACTATTAATCCTGGTTTTTATACGAAATCTCTGTATTTTCAAATATTGGCAACAAATTGAAAAAATTTTAAACACTGTGCAAGCAAACCAACCAACCATGGGGACAGCCTAGAAGCAGCTCAGCAGTCTGTAACCTCTGCTCTAAGGCCCCTGATTTGAGCTGGTAAATCACAATCTCAAAAGTTTAACATGCCCCATCACTGAAGGTCACTCCCACTCAGAAATCCAGAGATAAATGGACTAATAAGCATTGCCACAAGAAAATCTAGTTCAAGCTATCTGTGGTTGAGAAGGTCCCAGTCTCTATTTCCTCTTATAGGTCCTATTATATGCCAACTACTTAGGACCTCAAGAATACTCTAGCACCAAACTGTCCTCAGCAAGACATAAGAAAGGAACTAGGCAAACAGCATACATCTAGCCTAAGTATTAGGTTTCTATCTGCAGTGGCCTCAAGTCTTCCTTAAAAAGAAATTAACCAGATCCTCTGTAATGGGTCCAAGACATACTATATCCACTCACCTCTATCTGAAAAGTCAACCACTTGCTCAGTTTCCGAGCCAGATGAACGAGTCTGCCGAAGGGGGTATTTTTTCGGTGTCACTGGGGTAGGTTGCTGCTGACTACGGGTCACTCTTCTGGTAGAATAAGCAGGCTCCTCAGTGCCAAAAGATTGCAAATTTCGAACAGGGCTAGAATCTGATTCCAATTTTAAAAAATAATAAAGAAAAAAAGAAGGAAATGTTTTATGTCTCATCCATATAATTTATTAGAATGTAGCTCTTCCTCCTTTCACAAATCCAACAAATCCTTAAAATATCTATTTTACTGAACAGAATATAAGCAAAAGAGCCTAGCTCAGGTATAGAGATGCAACATAGTATAGTACTAATAGCTTAGGTTCTGGAGTCAAGACTGAACTTGATTTGATTCCACTCCACCATACCAAATAGTTGTGGCATCTTGGGCAAGTTATTTTCTCCAAGTCTGTTTTCTGACCTATAAAAAAGGAAAAATACTAGTAGCACATTCCTCATAAGTTTGTGGTGAGTAATAGGTATGCATGTAAAGCACTTACCATGACCCCTAGCACATAGCACTTTATAAATACTAGCTATATCCTCTCTCTTTCTTCCCTTACTCTAACCTACCATAAAACAGATATTCTACTACTAAATGTACAGAGTGTCCCAAAAGTCTCCATAAAAAGGAAAAATTTTGTAATGAATATTTTGTAAATAAAGGTACATTTACCCATTTTCCCTACGTATGGCACCTTTGGGCACACCCTGTATAGCATTATACAACTATTTCGTTTCTTAAGGGGCCTATTTTTTTCTTTCCAATTACCCTCTCTGATACTCTAAAGCAAAATCATAATAGATTCATAAAGGCAAAGACAGAATACAGCTTTTTTTTAAGTTCTTCAGATGGCAAAACCTACTCTGAGGCACTCAGCAGCCCTTTCCTATCTCCAACCTGATGATACTTAAAGGAAATAAAAGAAATTCAAAGCTTAAAGCATATTTTTGGATATATACACTTTAGTTTTAACTGACACATAACTACATATTTATGCGGTACAGAGTGATGTTCTCATACATGTATATATTGTGTAATTATTAAATCAAGGTAATTACAGTATCCATCAACTCAAACACTTGTCATTTCTTTGTGGTGAAAACATTCAAAATCCTCTCTGAAGTATTTTGTAAACAACAAAAAATCCTAAGATAACATGTAAATCTTACAGGTTCTCCAAAGAAGAAAACTGAAATTCTTAAACTTTTAGGTGAGAAAAGTTAGCACACAGCAAGATTCATAATTTGTACACCTCCAGAGGGGCAGTCTATGCTGTCTACATTTCGCTCTACAGAGGGCTACCTTACATAGATGATACTGTGAATGGTGCCCCCAGGGGTTGTGCAACTCTGTGGCTATAAAGTATAATAAATGGAAAGAGCCCCAGAGCTCATGCATCTCCTACCTATTTTGAATATTTACAACTTTCGGATGTCCAGAGTATGGCCAGTTATGCTTTCTAAGCACATTATGCCCCTTCCTTTATGTATGCTGTTCCCTCTATCTAAAATAAAATGTTCTCATCTTATAACTTGCAAATTACTATTAGATTCTTTAAGACTTCATTCTGGGAGAGTTGCCCTAAGTTGGCTGCCCCACCTTTGGGCTTCCACAGTACTCTATGCAAGCTTCTCCCACAGTCCTTGCCACACTGTATTTCCATTACCAATTTACATAACTATATCTCACATTAAACTGTAAGATTCTTGAAGGCAGGAACTATGATTTTTCTATCATGGTTCCCAGGACATAGCATTTTTTTTTTTTTTTTTTTTTTTTTTTTTTTTTGAGACAGAGTCTCGCTTTGTTGCCCAGGCTAGAGTGAGTGCCATGGCGTCAGCCTAGCTCACAGCAACCTCAAACTCCTGGGCTCGAGTGATCCTTCTGCCTCAGCCTCCCGGGTAGCTGGGACTACAGGCATGCGCCACCATGCCCGGCTAATTTTTTATATATATATCAGTTGGCCAATTAATTTCTTTCTATTTATAGTAGAGACGGGGTCTCGCTCTTGCTCAGGCTGGTTTTGAACTCCTGACCTTGAGCAATCCGCCCGCCTCGGCCTCCCAAGAGCTAGGATTACAGGCGTGAGCCACAGCGCCCGGCCATTTTTTTTTTTTTTTTTTTTTTTTAATAACAGTAGCCATTTATCAATAATCCCATTGTGGTAAAAACATGAAGACTGAAACAATAGCTATACTTTGGCTGAAATCTTAAATTCAAAAATAAAGTTAGGAACAGTTGTTAAGGAGAATATTCTCTTGCTTGAAAACTGACATTTTTCTCCCATTCTGCAACATGCTCTTATAGCAGTCACCAAATCAACACTATTTAAGTGCCAAAACATAAAATTTTTCCCCTCAATCTATTATCACCTATTGATCATCAGCTTTGTTTATTAAATGTAATCTCCTTTCCTCTCCAGGGAATCCCAGAGCAGAGCCAGGAGAGATCAAGGATACCCTCCTCCAAAGCTAAGCCCAGATGGCTAAATGCACTTGAGAAGCTTCAAACTACCCTCCAAACCCCAGAATCTCAATTTTTTACTAGCAAAGCAAAATTCTGGGTATCTACACATTGATATTTGGATACAACTATTTATATCTATCACACGTGTATTGGATTATATTCCAGAATTAAACATGGTTTTAGAAGTACTGAGTCTCCTCCAATAACAAGTTCTAGAGACTACAGGTACTCCTTGACTTACATGGGATTATGTCTTGATATATCCACTGTAAGTTGAAAATATCATATGTTGAAAATGCATTTAATACACCTAACCGACTGAACATCATAGCTTAGCCTAGCCTACCTTAAACATGTTCACAACACTTGCGTTAGAGTACAGCTGGGCAAAATTATCTAACACAGAGCCTATTTTGTAATAAAGTGTTGGCTTCCCCCATGTAATTTATTAAACACAGTACACTGTAGAATATTGGTTGTTTAACCTCACGATCATGTGGCTGGCTGAAATGTGGCTCATTGCTGCTGGTCAGCAACACAAGAGAATATTGTGCGGCTTATCACCAGCCCAGGAAAAGACCAAAATTCAAAGTATAGTTTCTACTGAATGCATACTGCTTTAGCACTATGGTAAAGTTGTTAAGTTGAACAATCCTAAGTCAGCTCCTGTCTGTACTTCAAGCCCCTAAGCCTAAACCATTCTAACAGAAAGTGAAGAGATTATCCCATTTTACTGATGGGAACACAGTGAGCTGAAAGATAAAAAAATCAAATGACTCAAGACATACATGTGTCTCACATCCATTATAGCAGCCATAGTTCCTTTAGGCCTAAGCACTATTAAACATCTAATACTTCTGCATTGCTCTGCATTTTACCAGCCATCAGGTGTACTACATCAAGCCAAGGCACCAGTTTCCACATTAACCAGCACAACATGATCTCTAGTCAGTCAGCTGTGAGCAGTGGTCAGGAAGAATGAAGACTTTTACCTTGAGAACTCTGGCTTAGCCTGGCTGAGGAGCGGGTGACTCGAGCAGATCTTCGGGATGTGCCATCGCTCTCTGAACTGTCTGTGTGCTCGAGATCTGTAGAGAAATCGGAATCTTCGGTTCCATCTGAACTACTGCCTGCATTCCTCTGTAATACCATAGATCCAGACATTAGCATGGAAGGGCATGTACTCTGTGGGTTTGCATTAACACACTGGAAACAAAATAAACTGTGATGATGGGACCACCAAGTTCAAACCTAAGAAAGGATTCCACAAGAATTCCCCCCCCCCCAGAGCCAACTTCCCTTTATTTAGGACACTTAAATGGAACAACCTACAAATAAGGCAACTTTGTTAAATAAATGAAGAAAATTCTTACTGTATTATGTGAACCAAGTTCACTTATGGATTATTACCACAAACTGGAAATAAAAGTACCCAACTAAAAATTATCTGGGTGACATAATTATGCCAAAAAATTAATAAATAAATAAAAGCCCAAGATAGCAAGAAAAATGTTAGTGATAGGCCCCATTTAACTTTAGGGAAGCTTTTGTTTAAATTTCCATGAGTAGCTATCACATCTTTAAAAAACATGCACTATTTCAAAATATCATGGTCCACAACTCCGATCCCAAAAGAATGTAAGCAGAAAAAGATAAAAATCTTTTTCTTATACCATCTATCTGAAGTTTCTCCACATGAATGCCCAAAGTGCTAAAAAAGGAAGCCTGCACATCAAGACTGATGGGTATCTAAAAACAATTTCCTTCAAAATCACCTTTTAAATTAATAATTTATTATTTATCAATTATTAGCCTCCTGAGGAATGATTAGTCATAAAGGGACTCTTATCAATTGAGCCTTAACACTATACCCTTTACTAGGCCAGAAAGGGAAGAGTATTTGCTAAACAATACAAAGCTTCAAACTACCGATCCTTTATTAAAAACCCTAGGGCCAGTCATGTTTGGAATTCATAATTTTTTCAGATTTTTAGTAAGGGAATACTTTGCATATATCCTGCAAATAACAACCCATAATCAAGCACAGTGATATTTCTACAGGAAGATATAATGAGACATACAAAAACCGTAAGTAGGACATTTAAAAACAGGTTTGCCACCAAACAAGTTACTAAAAAACACATTTTTGATAACTCTTTGAATTTGGGAAATGGAGAAAGGGGACGGCGGACCTATTCGAGGTACCAATATTATTTTTGCATTTTCTGATCTTAACATAAATACTAACTACCAACTTATGTCATTTTAGGAGACATTAAAAAGCATACATTTTTAACTTGGAAAGCCTCTGTGAATAGAAAAGTTTCTACAGAAATAATCAAGAATACCACCACACAGATTTCCAAATATCTCAAAGGTAACCTGCCCAAAAATGAGCAGAGGCCCGAGTCACAGAAAATCGCCAGGATGAAGGGGGAATCTTAAAGATCACCACTACAGTCCAATTACCCAGATATTTGAATCCTTGACCTGTGACCATCCCTTTCTGGCTTGAATCTGGGACTCAGCTCTTCTCTTCCTCAATCTACCTCCTATATTACTCCAAAGCAGATTTAATTGCTCTCTCATCTCCCTCCTATAACACTTCGTATATGCCTCTGAGTAAAGAATTTACTAAATCCTTCTACAGTTGTTTATACGTGTTTTCCCCTATCAGACTGTGAAACCCTTAAGCCAGGGATCATGTCTAATTACTGGATCCCCAGCAATCACCACGTACCAAGTAGTCAAAAAGCATCTGTTTAATTGATTTAGATTTGTTCCGGAGTTCTGGCTCTGCCATGGCCTAATAGAGTGGCTTGGGGCCACTAATGAGTCCTTCATTTGCATAGTTGTAAAAAATAGAGACGGAGGCATTCCTAAGTGATCTCATAAATCCCCTAATTCTGGAAAGTTTTTGATTTCTACGAACTGCATTTTCTAAGTGCTGCTAAACTAAGCAAATAAGGCAAAGATTACGGCTTGGATGCAAAAGGCCTGAGTGGGATCCCTCGGGAGTGGGCGCTGGCTTTCCAGCCCCCCCCCCATCCCAGTCTTCCCTTCTGCTTTGTTGGGTCCCCCACCTGGAAAGGAAGGGGGTCTCCAAAATTCCACCTATGCACCTATCAGCATCCCCGCCCGGAAAGGCGGGGATTAGTGCCGTCCAATCGAGGTCCAGCTAAACCGCGCCCCTGTGGGACAGACTGCCTAGCCCGGCCAATCAAGAGAGGAGGGATCGTTCTCTCCAGCCAGTTGCAGAGTGCTAGGGCCAGGCCCAGACACCGCCCCCACACGCGGGGAGGTGACCGTTGAGCCTAAATAGGCGGTGTCACCAGCCAATCAATACGCTTCTAGACGCTTCAGCGACCAATTAGCAGTTAGAACGCCTCCGATCCAGGCAAGCAGAGGGCGGGAATAGTTGCGAGCATAGGCCGCGGCCAGGGTCGGGCCCACATTTTTCTGTTGGGTATGTATATAGAACAGAGGGTGGCTAAGCTAGGTTCGGGGGAGCGGGAAGTTGGAACCCAACCGCTGTGAGGCGTGGCCAACTGCGTCACGCTGCCCAATCGACTGTCCTTAGAAACCCCGCCATCCCTCCTTTCCCGTTTCTCACCTTCCTTCGCGGCATTGCCGGCGGCTGCGGCCCGACGGTTCCGATTCGGGCAGCGGCGGCAGCAGCTGCAGGAACGGTGGCTCCGGCGGGCTCCGTGGCGGCCTCTGTAGCAGTCCCAATCCCGCGGACGATCCCAAGTGCCTCCTGCCTCACAGCGTCTAGAGCGTTCTGCGCAGGCGCCGCGGGCTGAGGCGCTTTTTCCTTCACTTCCGGCTGGGTCTCGCGTCACATGACGTTACGGGCCGGAGAGGGTGCTGGGAGAGGTTCGCTCCTTTTGGTGAAGTGAGTGGGCACCATTTTGGAGTTGGGCAGAAAAATGACTCCAATAGTGGGAACCGGGGCCTGCCATTTTTAGTTAGGTGAGTGACACCCTTGGTGAGCGTGGGTAGCCATTCTTGTTTGGGGCAGAAGTAAACGCTTCTCTTCTTTATCTTGGGCAAAATTTCCCTTCCTGGTCGTTTCCTGGAGTGGATGAAGGAAATCCCCAGAATCCATCAGGTTGCTGAAATTTAACCCCTCCGTTGCCTTATTGACTGAAAGACGTTTCCGTTTATCATGTAAGCTTAAGGTTGGGAAGGGATATTTTGCACAAGAAACTTTTTTAAGAGCCATCTTTTGTCTCAAAGGAGTGGGAATGGGAGCTTGAAAAAGGAACGAAAGGGTAGTGTCCGTCCCCAGGAAGTTTCCTATTAGAGGAGACGTTGTCCTTGCCTTTAGCGAACAGCAAGTAAGTCAGTCGTTCAGGTCGCGGGAGGAGGGAAAATCATTTTCCAGAAGCTGTAGCTCCAAAGAATTCCCAATTTAGCTCTGTGGTGAGCGCCCACTTCCTTTCCCCACTGTGTTTGGGTTTGAGATCGCTGGGTGGCCGGGGGGAGGGGTGAAAAATGTGACTTTGGATGTGGGGATGCTGTTCCAGAGAACCCCATTTAGCCCACATGACCTCCAGATGTATGAGTCAAGAGTTAGGGGAGAGAGGAAAAGAAAGGAATATTTTTAATGAAGCTGGTGCCCATAAAAGAATGAATATTTAAATAATAATGCGAAAGCCTAGGAAGGATAAGTTGGTGCAAGATTCATAAATAAAGGCTGGAAAATGGAGACCAGGGCGTTGAGAATTTAACCCCCCTGGAGGAAAAGTCTTGAGAGGACCAAGTATTGGTCTAGAGCCTGGGTGGAATCCAGGATAGCTCAGTCATTAAGTTGGGATCCTGGACCCCAGTTTCAACCTGTGGCCCATTAAGATGGAGATTTCCCCCAAGGAGCAAGGCTAACGAGCAAAGCAGCAGAAGGTAAACATCTGATTGATGTGCTAAACAGAACTGGGAAGAGTTAAAGTTCCCAGCACTCTCCTTGGGGATATCCTGGGCCAGTGTTGATACAGACAGCTTTTAGTATTAATATTTAGCTTTTAGTGCTTAATATAAACAGCTCTGATAACCTATTAATACTTAGGTTGGACTGCACATAAGAACCTATATGACAGTGGCTCACATTTTTTCTTTATTTGTATCCCCTCAGCACTTAAGCATTTAATTTCACACTATTACTCTGTTATTTTGCACTTACTGGTATGTTCCTGAGGTCACTCTTGTTATGTTCTGCATCCCTGACTGGTGGTAAGGATCTCATATTATTGAGAGCACATCTCAGTTCTTTCATACCATCCTTTCTAATAGTGCCTAGACCTTGTTCTACCCACAGTAAATGGCTTGCTAGTCAGTAAGAATATCATTAACATTTTGTAGTCTCTGAATGTACAACACTCAGATATGGTAAACTATCCCTCCCTGGAAATTAGTATTTTAGTATAAGGTCTCATCCTGACCTAACCATCCATCATGCAAATACCAGCATTACAAATGTTCAACATTAGTTAATCTCTTACACTGGATTCTCTAACACCACAGCTGACATTAAAGAGTTTACAATTTTGTTTAGATGTGGTTCTTGTCCTTGAAAAGTGTACACTCTGGCAGAAAGATGAGAAAACTAACACCAGTAGGATAGAAATATGATCATGTTTACAGTTCTTAAGATGGGAGTAGACCAGCTAGGTATATTTAGAATGGGGAAGGAGGGAATCTTTTTGTTTTGTTTTTTTTCCCCAAAGACAGGATCTAGCCTACTATTTTGGTCAGGCTGGTCTGTAACTCCTGGGTTCAAACAATCCTTCCACCTCAGCCTGGAGTAGTTGGGACTACAGGTGTGCCACCATGCCCAGCTGGGAAGGGGGATCTTAAAAGCTTTTCCCTTTTTCATTTCTTTTTTAAACCAAATAAAATATTTTCTTTGAGGAACATTTTTATCACAACCCAGTTAGTTCTCCAAGCAGGAACTGATGTTGGTTTCAAAGCCTTTAACTGGTTGCCCCTCTGCCGATCCAATTCACATGAGCACTCTCCACAGTTCTCCCTGCCTTGACACTTTCTCATAGGCTTTCCTTCCTGTCTGGATGCATCTCCCAACCCTCTCTAAAATTTTCTTTCTTTAGAAAATCTTTCCTGTTTTATTCTTTGTAAGGTAATAGGGCATAGTAATACATTATCTTGCACTTGCTTATTTATACTTTATATTTATTACTTATTTATACTCTTCCTTATACAATTTGTTAGATGTTATGTTCTCCAGTCCTCTTCCCAACAGATGATAGGAACATAAATCATATTGGTTTTATTCATCAGCGCTACTAGTGTCCAATATGAGGCTTTGATGTCAGATCTGTATTTGAATCTCAGATCTGTCGCTTTCTACCTGCATTGCTCTTGGACAAGTTTTTAAATTTACCTAGGCCTTTGTTTTTCTCATCTGTGAAGTGGGACATTAATGGCTACCTCACAAGGTTGTTGTAAGGAACAAAGGAGATGAATGTTATAAAGCACTTCATCAGAGCTCGCAAACTTAAGTAAAAAAAAAAAAAGCACTTCAAATAATTCCTGATATGGAGTAATTGCTCAATGAATGGCTGCTGTTATTTATATTTCTAGTCACCCTAGTCATGGCTACAGCACCTAATTTTGTGAATATATCTTTACATGGTCTCAAGTTTGTTTGCTTTTGTCTGTTCAACCTCACTTTAACTGAAATGATACAGAGTGACTATCCAGGCATTACATACCAGGCATTGAGTCCCATCAAGATGGACAAAATGCCATCTTTCCCCTAAAGGAGCTTAGAATCCAGCAGGGAAGACAGGCTAGTAAGGTCATAGTTCCAAAACACTATAGAGTATTACATGGGAAAATAGAAGGAAAAGCAAGGTTCAGAAGAGGAAGTGCATGTTTCATCTGGAAGGTTTAGGAAAGGATTCATAAAAGAGGTGAAACAAGAGTGGAATTTGATAGGATGAATGTGTTTGCCAGGGGATAAGGAAAATAGGGGCTTTCCGTGCAAAGGGGACAGCATGTGCAAAAGTACAGAGGTGTGGAGCAGCATTGTTTATGGGGGTGACTGACTTGGCATGAGAAAGAAGAGATAGGAATGGTTTGGGGAACCCGTTCATGCAAAGTCTTCAATGCCCTGCTAAGGAGACTGGACTGGAAGTGGTGGGCAATTTTTAAAGGACTTTAAGCAGAGAAGTCCCAAGATCCAATTTGCATTTTAGAGATCTCTCTCTGGCAGCTGTGAGGGGGACTGACTAGAGCCTCAGGGAGACCCAAGGCAGGGAGACCAGTTAGAAGGCTGCTGAATCCTTAGCCAGAGATGAGGAGGAGCTGAAACGGGCAGTGGTAGTGTGGGCAATCTTGGGTGTGTCCTTGTGTATTTTCTTCCTTGTATTAGGAAGAAAAGTCTCTTCATCTGCATTTGTAAACTCCCTAAAAGATCCTTCAATTTCCTTTAAAATGTTTCCTTGACAGTAAAATGATAGATACCATATTTCAAATGCAAAGTATAGTTGTCTGTTGTTTGCTTCTCCTAGAGGTTGGGAGCCTTGCCTAGCTGGCCACAGTGTCTGCAGCTGCTCCCTTACTGCCTGGCACCTAAAAGGGCTCAGTAAATGGGGTGGCACATTCCTGACCCCACTGCCAATTGTTGACTCAGTGTTGGGAAAGACTTGCTTGAAACCAGTCATCCTCTCTCTCAGCCTCTTTCTGACCAGAGAGAGCCCAGGAGGGGTTAAAGACAGCCATTTCCTCTGCATGCAGTCTTGTAAGGTGGGGGAAGCATGCCTTGGCCTTTTAAAGACAATGCTAATGTAGCCAAGCCAATCTTATAACTTCTGAGTCTAAGTATTGGCGTAGTCTCTATCCCTTTGGGAGAATCTCAGAGGCTGCTGATGTGACCATAATTCATATTAAAATCTTTTCATTTACAGCCACTTTAAAAATAGAGTCAGCATAGTCACTAATGGGCCCTTCTTCCCTACTCTTGCTGGAGATGGCCTGGAGCTTTTCTTACTTTCTGGCCACTTGTTAATTTGGTTCTTGTATCACCCTTAGCCCCCATCCCCAGCCCCACCCTGGGGGAAGTTATTGGACAGATCCCAGCAGGCTCAGGCACAGCTCCCCGCCTCTGCAGCTGGGGTTATAAATAACCACCAAAGCTAAACAGTCAAATAACCACATTTTGAAGATTGCTTAAAAAATCACTCTGATCCTGATTCAATAGCAGTTCTCCTCCCACCCCTGCCCTTCATCTCCCCGCTTCCTCCACCTCTCTACCTCCCTTGCCTGATCCAGGCTCCCTAGGGAAGGCAATCAGGGCACAAAGCTGTCTTATGATGAAGACATCCTTTTCCATATTTGACGGGGCCAAAGCCCTCCAGGGCTGTAGTTATAGTTACAAGATGTTGTTATGGCAGCAGAGGCCTCAGGGCAACATATGTTCCTCACTGGTAATTGGGTTTTCCTTAACAGACTGTCTCTCCCTGGGCTCTCCATGCCCAAATTCACTTACCAAGAAGACCAGGGAATTGCCATTATGGATGGGCCTTCATTTTTTGATTCTAGCATAAATTCCTCCTTGTTTCGTGGGGTAGAATGTACCCAGTAACCATGGGTATCTTCTATAGACATGCAGTCTATAGACATTTAGACTGCAGGCATTTTCATTTATTCATTCAACAAATATTTATTGAGCATCTGATATGTGCTAGGCATTGGGCTGGAAACTGAGTGTACACTGAATAAACAGACATAGTTCTTCCTCTCTGCTAATTTAGGACAAGTGTGTATAGGAAGGGGCTAGAGGAGTATGACTTTCACCTGCCCTCAACCCCCTCCTCTTCAAAAATGATTAACCCAGTGTAAGAACACTAAATATATTTTTGAGGAAAATAAAAGGCATCCTTAATCTCACAGCTGCCCCAAAGCTACTTTTATCTTTTATATATTGCCTTCCAGTTTTCTCCACATGGATACATTTTATGTTCACTTTATTTATTTAGAGACAGAGTCTCACTCTGTTGCCCTGAGTAGAGTGCTGTGTCATCAGCCTAGCTCACAGCAACCTCAGACTTCTGCTCAAGCAATCCTCCTGCCTCAGCCTCCTGAGTAGCTGGGACTACAGGTGCATGCCATGATGCCTGGCTAATTTTACTATTTTTAGTAGAGATGGGGTCTCGCTCTTGCTCAGGCTGGTCTTGAACTCCTGAGCTCAAGTGATCCTCCTGCCTCAGCCTCCCAGAGTGCTAGGATTATAGGCATGAACCACCCGCACCCAACCCACATTTTTTAATTTTTAAAATTTTTTTGTATTTGTTTATTTTTTAGAGACAGAGTCTCACTCTTTTGCTCAGGCTGGGCTCAAGTGATCCTTCCACCTCCGCCTCCCAAGTAGCTGGAACTACAAGCACAGATGACAACACCTAGATTTTTTTTTTTGGTAGAGATGGGGTCTCACTTGTTGCCCAGGCTGGTCTCAAATTCCTGGCCTCAATCTATCCTCCTGCCTTTGCCTATGTGCACATTTTAATATAGATGCACTCATTGTTTACATGAAATTTTGTATTTTATATACTCAATATTTTCCCTGTTTCTCTATAGTCTTCATAGCTGTATTGCAAATGTGCTCTCATTCCCAGTTGTGGGTTTACTGAAACTCTTTTGTGTCAGATAATACTGCAGTGAGTGTGTGCATGTATTTATAGCTCTCTCCTGTTTTTATTTCTGCCTCTAGTATATTGCTTTATTTCTTTCCCCAAAGACTTGCACAAATATATACAGCATCACCATCAGCATGAGGGTACCACTTTAAGACATTGTTCCCAAAACTAAGTGTTGCCACTTTTTAAAATCTTGCAATTTTAATAAAAATGAAAACAGCACTTCAATGTGCTTTTGATTTAATTTCTAGTGAGGATGTACTTCAGTCTTTCATGTGTTTATTTAGTAGTTTTATTTCCTCTTCTGTGAAATCCTAGTCATTACTAATTTCTCCACTGGGTTTTCAATGATTTCCCTTTAAATTTCAAAGAAAGAGAGATAGATTGGTGCTTTATCAGTTATAGACCAGTGTTATTAGGAAGGCAGAACGGCCGGCCGGGCGCTGTGGCTCACGCCTGTAATCCTAGCTCTTGGGAGGCCGAGGCGGGCGGATTGCTCAAGGTCAGGAGTTCAAAACCAGCCTGAGCAAGAGCGAGACCCCGTCTCTACTATAAATAGAAAGAAATTAATTGGCCAACTGATATATATATATATAAAAAAATTAGCCGGGCATGGTGGCACATGCCTGTAGTCCCAGCTACTCGGGAGGCTGAGGCAGAAGGATCACTCAAGCCCAGGAGTTTGAGGTTGCTGTGAGCTAGGCTGACGCCACGGCACTCACTCTAGCCTGGACAACAAAAGTGAGACTCTGTCTCAAAAAAAAAAAAAAAAAAAGGAAGGCAGAACGTTTGCTTTGTAATTATTTCTTTAGTATTTTTTCTTCACCTCCCCCTGGCGTCCCAATTACATCTAGTAGTGAACTCTGTCAAGTACACGTGCTATTGAGAAAGAGTAAAATTGTAAACAGAATGTGGCGTAGACAAAAGCAGTGAGGAGGCAGGTTATGTCTTATCCCAGCAAGTGTTAAGGGACCACTTTAATAGCCATAATCACTCTTACCCACTATAAGAACCTTGAAAATGGTTCTATAGACACTGTTTTCCTGGTGACTGGGAGAAACCAAAATGTTTCCCAAACCAATCAACCTCAGGAGGATGAAAAATGACCCTGCATTCTGCCATCTGTAAAATGTGGCTCTTTTTGTTTGTTGGGAGATGCTTTCCCAGGAATAGGGGCCAGGAATGGGTCCCTCTGAGTCATTTACACATGCTTACCCAATCTCCCTTGTGACTAACTGTACCCAAATGTGAATCAACTAGCCAGTGTGAGGGATGCAAGCCGCAACTAGGAAAAACATTTTCTCTATTTAAGGCAAACCAGCCCGTGTGTGGTTCAGACCCACAACTTTAAACTTCTTAGTCTTGTTCTAACCAACTGAGGTTACTGACCCAATCCAATCTCAGGGATTAAGGATGATTTTCTTGCTAGTCTGGAAATTACAGGATGAAGAGTGGGCATCTGGTCATTTTATTACATACCTAGCCTTGCCAGCAGATGTCACTACACCAAACTACATTCTCCAAATATATGACTGGGAGGAAAGGAAGGGCTTCAGAGAGGCCAAGTCCAACCATTACGACCCTTCTCTCCCATGGCTTCCATTAATATCTCTGGAAAACGGTCAAGGATATGTATATATACATGGTTCCCAACAGTACTGAGGCCTAACTCAGCAGGTCAAGACCCAAGACTCTGGGCAGAGTCAGAGTTCTTATCCAGGGACCTTCTCCAGACTGGGTGGGGAGCACAGCTGCTACAGGAAGGGTGGCAGGGCAAGCAGACCATTTAAATGGGGGGTACACATGATAGAGTTATCTAGCAACAAGAGCCATAGTCTTGGAGCTGTTCCAAACATCACTGCAATGCCGATACCTTAGGCAAAGCACTCCACCCACCCTCCACCCTACTCCTCTGTCTACACTGGCAGGGGCAAGCCCTCTCCTGAGGGTTCTAGGCTGGTACTGATCTATGAATTTGGGGCCTTCCCAGTGCCAGCCAGGCATAGCCACACCTTGCCAGGGCACTGGGAAAGTTCCTGGCAGTTTAGACCATCCTTACCATTTTCCTTTAAGACAGTTATGAACAAGATAAGTAATCTGGGAAAAAGAGCCATTGTTGGTTCTTCTGTACCTATCCATGGTGGGATAAAGACCAAATTCCTTATCTGGCCTGCAGTGTCCTATGTGGTCTGTCCTCTGGCTAACTCTGCAGGCCCATCCCATTCAACTCTGCCTCATTCTCAGTGCTGCGGCCTCATTGGCATTCCTGTAATTCCTTGGGAGTGCACTGGTTCCTTCTACCTCAGGACCTTTGTACGTATTCTATTCTGCCTGGAATGTTCTTCCCCCATACTCTTCTTCACCTATTTCCACTAATCTTTCAGATATCAGCTCAAATGTTGTTTCCTCAGGAAACCCTTCCCTCAAGTCTCCGGACTAGACTAGATCAGAGCCCCCACTGCCACACTCTTACAGCACCTTGTACTTTTCTTCATAGCACTTCTCTCAGTTTGTAATTAGACATTTATGTGTGTGATATTTGGATTCTTTACCTTGTATCTTCCCAACACATACGCCAGAATGTAGGTTCCATGAGAGCAGTGTCCATTTTACTTACCATTGCATTCTCACACTTAGGAGAGTGCATGGCACTTAAGCATTCAATAACCATTGCATGTATGAATGAATGGCAAGTGGATAAATGAAGAAGCTAGAAAATATAGTGCTACTCTTATACACATTTATATACTATTTGCATATGAAATATAATGTCACTCTACCTGCTAAGGAAGAACGTGTCAGAGTCCAGAGAAAGTCATTTAAATTGATCTAACTGGAGATTGCCAGATGAAGCAAAATTAAGAAGATTGTGAAAAGATGGAGGCTGAGGTTATGATCCACATATATGAAACTATAAAGATGATAAGTGCAGATTTGTTTACAAAATCCCAAAGGTCATCACTAAGGAAAATCTTTTGAAAACTAGACTGTAGATTCCTTGGAGAAGGGACTGTGTGTTACTTATTTGTGTTATCTCCAAAACCTAGCACAATGCCTGGCACATAGTAGGGGCTCAAGAAATGTGTTTTGAACTATTTTGTTGTTAAAGTTTAGAGGGAGACTTGGGTTGAGGGATAAATAAGCTAGCATGCAATTATTCACTTGCGAAACCCCAGAGCAAAAAAAAGAAAAGCATGAATAGGGTCAAGAAGGGAGGATTCCTTTACATGTATAGACAATAGCTACACAATGGACTGTTTCAGGGACATTAGGGCCATTCAAGACCCATCCCTTGACCTTTTGAGATCATCCTCATGAAGGGCAATTACCATGCGCTCTCACAAAATGCACCTTCTTTCCATTGGTAGGGACCATAATCTAACCCATGTAAGTCATTGCTCTCACCCTCCCCCAGTGCCTCAGTGTTATCTCCTTCAAGGCCCTCCAAACTCTTGGGTACAGGCCCTGTTGGTCCCTTGGGCATATTCTACTCTGTTTCCTACCAGAGAAGGAAAATCCCAGAAGGTGCTGCCCTGCAATCAGAAGTAAAAATGGCTGCATCTCTCAGGGCAACCAGTGTCTGGGCCTGGTATTCCTGAGCCCACAGCAGGGAGGCCATTAGCCCAGTCCCAAGAATCCCTGCAACCAGCATCCCTGGCATTTAGCCTTCCATCCCTGGCACTTAACCCCCTGGCCCCGTAAGAAGGGACATTTCACATAGTTTTTCTTGGAGCCATGGAGGGTTCAAAAGAATTCTTGTACATTAAAAAAATAAATCCTCCAAAAACAGCTATTGAGCTGCTTGACCTCACTTATTTCTTCCCTCTCCCAGCAGTGTGGTGCTCAAAGAAAAGGTTGAGGATTTGGACGTGTGTCCATTAGCCTCAGGCCAGCCAGTTTCACTGTTCTCATACGAGGTAGTACCAGAGTCTCAGGCTCCAGGAGGGGTGAAGGCTGCATGCTGTCCCCAAGCTGGGTATGGAGCATAGACATCAAGGAAATAGATGCCTTGACTCTTGTCCGTGGTGTGCTGATGCTTCATGGAAACCAGCCTTGGGGCTTCCCCTTTTGGCCTTGCCACCCCTCCCCTTCCAACTGCCTATAAATCACTGAGTATTAAATACTGTCTGGAGGACTGTGCTCCCCCACCCCTTCTCTGAGGCTCCCTGCCAGGCAGAAGGCTGCAAACTAAGCAGGGAGAAAAGAGAGAATGGGCAGCAGGCAGGGGTGCCCATCATTTATCAACCAAACACAGCGGTCAGTCACTCTTCCCAACAGTATTCTGGCAGACAGGGCAGGCGACACAGCCAGTGTTTTCTGGCAAAGGAGAGCACAGTACTGCAAGAGTTCCCCTTATTTGTCTGCCCCACCCCAGAAGTGGGGAGCCAGAGTCAAGGGGTGAGTCCTTTTCTCTTTTGGTTTTTGGTGATTTCAGAATTCAGACACACTTCCGGTCCTGGACAGATTTGTACATCCTCTTCCACTCTCTTCCGCCAAGTCTCCCCCAGGTCTTCCTCTTGCAGCCTCCCTTTTGACCCCACCGAGGGCTTTCTCACTTTCCCTGGCACTCTGCTGGAGTTTCTTAGGAGTCCTGGCTCCCTTACTCTGGCAGGCTTTCTGAAAGGGCAGCCCCACCCCACCCCTCTTCCTCCTCCTTTGATCCTTCTTTGGTTTCTCTTTCAGGGAAACCCCACTCCCCATCTTCCTCTCCTCCCACAGGTAGGAAGCTTAGGGAAAGGAATGGCTTTCGTTGCAGGCTAGTCCATTGAAGACAGAGACATGATAGTAATGCTTTCACAGAGAAGCTCAACTCCCACACCAGGAGCAGCTAGAACCCGCCAGACTTACCTCCATAATTTCCTAGCAATACTACAAAAATCAAAGTTCTAGAGAGTTTAGGGCTAGGAAAGGTGAAAGAAAAGCTGGGGAATGGGCCTGACTGGTCTGGCCTGTATTTCTAACTTGTCTAGATCTGGGTCCCTCTGATCTTGTCCACTGAGCCTCCCCAGTATTGGTTATGCACTGCATCTTTGAAAGCAGTTGACCTGTCACTTCTAGCTATATAACTATCAACATGTTTCCTAACCTCTCTGAGCCTCAGTTTTCTCACCCATGAAATGGGGATAGTTATACTAATTGCATAGGGTAATCATGAGGATTAAATGAGACTGTGTGTGCAAGTTGCTTAGCCCATAGTAAGCTCCCAATAATTGGAAGCTTTCTTCTATGCTGTGTAGCAGGGGCACGTGTCCTGTAGCATCATGGTTATGTCACTTCCCTGAGCCCTGATGTTACTGTCTCCACAGGTGGCAGGCTTCTTGGGCATTGTGAGGAATATAGACCCATCACTGTTTCAGAAATCCCAGGGTTGCTAATTGAGAGAAGAATTCAGAATTGGGTGTATAGGGCCAAGAAATTGACAGGATTGGTATCTAAACCCTGACTTGACATTCTGGGCAAACACCCAGGAGGCCAGAGAACTGGATGGAGCTTTTGGGTGGGACTTCCAGGGAAGGTGCCAACTTGTGTGATATTATCAAAATGGCAAGGAAGAAGCAAGGCCAAGCTGCTTCCTACCCCAGCAGAATACAGGCTACTTTATAGACTATTAAGCCTTTGCCAAAGTTGAATGGAAGCAAGGGTCACGGAGGCCACTGGTGGAATGTACTGGAACATTCCAGGCTTTTCCACTGCACAACACAACTCCTCGAGGCATGGAGCCATCAGGGGCTTCCAAAATTGGGTTCAAGGTCCTCACCCTCCACCATGCACAGCAGGAGAAACCACCTGCTTGGAAAGGAGCACTGTTCCAAGTGCCACCAAGTTACTAAGTGGGAGAAGTGTCAATCGGCCCTTGGGGATTTTTTCATTAGATAGAGAGACTTGGCTGCCAAAGCCATTTTGTTGAGCCAGAGCCATCTTGTGGAATAGATATGTTAGGTACAGGAAATCCACAGGAGAAACCAGGAATAGACACCTAATTCAGTCAGGACTGAAGAGCTAGGCGGGCTGTAAGTGGGCTTTATTCTTTCAGTCAGATGCAGATTTACAATGACACTAATTAAACTTAGAGCCCCTTCCTTGCACAGACCCCTTCCAAGGCCCTGTACCTAATTCTATGTTTATAATTTTTTTACTCTTTTACTTAAAGAGGAACCCCAAAAATGATTGGGGAAAAATAAAAAAAGAAACATGAGATCTCACAAAACCTGGGGCCTTCCCTACTTTCAGTCTGTAGGGCTTTTATCCTCAACTTTCAGGAGTGAATCAGCAATATTAGTTTGAGAAACAGTCAAATACTTACTCAACATTGACTCAACATTGCTGGGAGCAGTGGCTTGCACTAGTTGCTGACAAGAAATACCAGAGCTAATGGGTGCCTTTGCTCAGAGTTGGGGAGAAAGGACACACATACGTAAAATGACTTGGGAGAAATTATAAAGCTACCTATAAAGCTAGTACAAAATCATAGGCTACAAACAGAACACCCAATCCCTGAAAGAATCAGTGGCTGTTGAGGTCGGTTGAGGAATGTTTGGGGGAAGTAGATCTAATTGGAAGTTAAAGCAAATGGTGGTAAAAAAGTTGGAGTTGCAGGGCAGGGGGGAAATCTCATTTATAGTAGAGACGGGGTCTGACTCTTGCTCAGGCTGGTTTTTTTTTTTTTTTTGAGACAGAGTCTCACTTTGTTGCCCAGGCTAGAGTGAGTGCGTGGCGTCAGCCTGGCTCACAGCAACCTCAATCTCCAGGGCTCAGCGATCCTACTGCCTCAGCCTCCCGAGTAGCTGGGACTACAGGCATGCGCCACCATGCCCGGCTAATTTTTTGTATATATATTTTTAGTTGGTCAATTAATTTATTTCTATTTTTGGTAGAGTCGGGGTCTCGCTCAGGCTGGTTTCAAACTCCTGACCTTGAGCAATCCGCCCGCCTCGGCCTCCCAAAGTGCTAGGATTACAGGCGTGAGCCACCACGCCTGGCCTCAGGCTGGTTTGGAACTCCTGACCTTAAGCAATCCTCCTGCCTCGGCCTCCCAGAGTGCTAGGATTACAGGCGTGAGCCACCACGCCCGGCCTCAGGCTGGTTTTGAACTCCTGACCTTGAGCAATCCTCCTGCCTGGGCCTCCCAGAGTGCTAGGATTACAGGCATGAGCCACCATGCCTGGCCACAAAAGCCCTTTATAAATAATATTTTTGGCTCTGAAAATAAGCTTTGGAGCCTATGCCCTAGGTCTAAAGAAATCAGACTATAGACCAACTTTCAAACCACTCATCCCTTCTATAACAGAATTGGGTTTTGGTGATATTTGGTTTTTTGTGTTTTTTTTTTTTTCCGAGACAGAGTCTCACTCTTTTGCCCGGGCTAGAGTGCTGTGGTGTCAGCCTAGCTTACAGCAACCTGAAACTCTTGGGCTCAAGCTATCCTCCACCTCAGCCTCCCGAGTAGCTGGGACTACAGGCATGCGCCACCATGCCTGGCTAATTTTTTTTTGTATATATATTTTTTAGCTGTCCAGCTAATTTCTTTCTATTTTCTAGTAGAGATGGGGTCTCGCTCTTGCTCAGGCTGGTCTCGAGCTTCTGAGCTCAAATGATCTGCCTGCCTCAGCCTCCCAGAGTGCTAGGATTACAGGCATGAGCCACCAAGCCAGGCCAGTTTTGATGATAATTCGATACCTGGTGTGGTGCATGGTGTGAGGGGAAGGGAGAGGGATTGGATGTGGAACCAGATGGATAATGTCAGAGCTACGGTAGTGTATTTGTCCAAGGGCAATTGTATTTTTGAGGCAGACTTGAAGAAGGAAAGTGAGAACAACAGTGCAGAAGAAAATAATCTAAAGGGGAAAACAAAATAAATAAGTTTTTTGGTTTGTACACAGCCTCCTGGGAATGTACTTAACCAATATCTACTCTCCAAAGACTTTCATCTCTTGGGGAGGGGGTACCTGGGAAAGTCAGATGTGGGGGATACAAAATGTTCCCACTAAAGCACTGCTCTAGAAACCAGCTGGTTCCCCAAGGTACCCATAATCACATGACACAGTAGAACTAGAGTATATTTTAATTCATTTTCAGTGAAACACTATCTGCATGGTGGTCACTGTGCTACGTGTTGTGGGATGATGCCTAAGTCACACATGTTCTCCTTAGTAAGCTGCTATATTCTAGTGGAGGAGGACATTTTTGAAAATGAGAAATGACAGCCAGGGTATTCCATAGTCTGAAGAGCCATATCTTCTGTCTCTCACAGTGACCCTTTAGGGGTATCATGGGGACAGATACATTTGTTTCCTGGGACATTCCCCTAAAAAGATTAGCAGAATGTCCCACACAGCACTGAGCTCTCATCCATAAACTTATCTAAATCCCTCTGTTTTGGGAAATAGCTTGCTTGATTGAGGTATAATTTACAAACCATAAAATTTACCTATTGTACATATATAATTCTCTGATTTTTAAATTAAATTTATAGAATTGCACAACCATCACCACATTCCAGTTTAGGAACATTTCCATCACCTCAAAACATTCCATCGTGCCTGTTTGCCAGGTAACCCCTGCTCCCACTCCCCAGCCCTAGGAAACTGCTTTCTGTCTCTATAAATTTGCCTTTTCTGGACATTTCTTATAAAGGAATCATATGATATGTAGTCTTTTGAGGCTGACTAGTGTAGCATATGTCATTGTTTGTTTCTTTTTATTGCTGAATAGTATTCCATCCAAATTCTTTTAGAGGTTATTTAGGCAACACTGAACAGGATGCAGAAGGCCTGTCTCTGATTTGCTGAGTGGTCTCTGGCAAGTCTTGCCCTTGTCTGGACATCTGTTTCCCGATCTGTGTAACATGAGGTGGCTGAATTATATAGAGTCTCCAATGTGTCTTCCAATTCTTTTTTTTTTTTTTTAATCTACTTTGTACTTTTCATAGAATGCTACTAGGTCCAATATTCTAGAATTTTAATGTCTCTGATCCCGCATTTACCCTTTATCTGTTTGAAAATTTCCACGATACTCTTTATTGTTAAGGTTGAGGAGTCTTCATTTTTATTTTATTTTGTGTTATTTCATTATTTATTTTTTTGAGACAGAGTCTTACTCTGTTGCCCCAAGTAGAATGCCGTGGTGTCAGCCTAGCTCATAGAAACCTCAAACGCCTGTGCTCAATCCTTCTGCCTCAGCCACCCTAGTAGCTGGGACTACAGGCATGTGCCACCACACCTTGCTAATTTTTCTATTTTTTATTTTTTTTTTTTTTTTTGAGACAGAGTCTCGCTTTGTTGCCCAGGCTAGAGTGAGTGCCATGGCGTCAGCCTAGCTCACAGCAACCTCAAACTCCTGGGCTCCAGTGATCCTTCTGCCTCAGCCTCCCGAGTAGCTGGGACTACAGGCATGCGCCACTGTGCCCGGCTAATTTTTTTTATATATATATCAGTTGGCCAATTAATTTCTTTCTATTTATAGTAGAGACGGGGTCTCGCTCTTGCTCAGGCTGGTTTCGAACTCCTGACCTTTGAGCAATCCGCCCGCCTCGGCCTCCCAAGAGCTAGGATTACAGGCGTGAGCCACAGCGCCCGGCCTAATTTTTCTATTTTTAATAGAGGTGGGGACTCACTCTTGCTCAGGCTGGTCTCAAATTCCTGAGCTCAGGTGATCCTCTTGCCTTGGCCTCCCAGAGTGCTAGGAATACAGGTGCCTGGCCCGAACTCTTCATTTTTAAAAGGCTGTGGTTTAGCAAGGAAATTAGTGCCTCACTGAGCACAGAAGGAGCATAAGGTGATGAATGTATTCCAGTCTGAATGAAGAAGGAACGAATGAGAGAATTAAGAAGACAGAATGTAGTGGGCCATAGCAAGGGACAAAATTTGTCAGGGAAAGCACTGAAGGTCAAAATCCAGGCCATCTGGTTACCCTGGGAGTAAGAGGGAAGGGATACAGGCAGATAGAGGCACCAGAGTGGGAAGAGGGGCTGAGGGATGGGACCCCCCGCCCCACTCTGTTCCCATAACCTCATTGATTCCGTCCACCCTCCTTCCCAATTCCTCTCAGCCTGCTTTGCTCCTTCAGCTCTGACCCCATTTCCTTAGGATCTTGTTCCCTGAGGAGCCAGGCCTGACATTTCAGACAGAGGCTGAGTAAAGGAGGTAGGTCGGAAAGAGACACTGTGTATCTGCGTCATCTTATTTTCTGTTTTACTATATTGGAACTTGAGGGGGGGAGGGGTGGCAAAGACTTAGAGTTTACTAGGAAGTTCAGAGATAGTCCTCCAGGCACCAAGGAATATCAAGACCTTTAGTCTCTGCTGAATAATTGCTATTGGGTATCATATTTTGTTTTTAGAGATGGGGTCTCACTCTGTCACCCAGGATGGAGTGCAGTGGTGTGATCATAACTCACTGCAGCCTTGATCTCCTGGACTTCAGCGATCCTCCTGCCTCAGTCTCCCCAGTAGCTAGGATTACCCACCTGCCACCATGGCCAGCTAATTAAAAAAAATTTTGTTTTCTTTTAGAAATGGGGACTTGATATGTTGCCCAGCCTGGTCACTGGTCTCCAACTCTCCTGGCCTCAAGTGATCCTCCCACCTTAGCCTCCTGAGTCACTGGGATTACAGGTGTGAGGCAGGTGTCATGTTTTGGAGGGTAAAAGTGGTGATTTGGAATTCCTATTCTTGTTGGTTATTGCGACATGAATGGATGCACATGGTGGCATTCACAGTGGCCTGATGGAGGGCCAGAGAGTGCCTTCAGAACTGGAAAGTTCCTCTTGGCTGTGACAACCTGAGCCTTCTCCTGAGTCAGTAGCCACCAGGATAGAGCTTCCGTGCTGATCCTCTGGTCTGCCAAAATTCCCCACAGCCTTTTGTCCTTGGCAGTCTGTCAAACTCCTGCAGCTTTTAAGACCCCAAGCTTTATAGGGACTGCTTGGGGAATGACCATACCATTGATTCACACCTGTAGGAAAAATAACTTCAATTCCTTTTTTTCTTTTTTTTTTTTTTTGAGACAGAGTCTTGCTTTGTTGCCCAGGTTAGAGTGAGTCCCATGGAGTCAGCCTAGCTCACAACAACCTCAAACTCCTGGGCTCAAACAATCCTACTGCCTCAGCCTCCCGAGTAGCTGGGACTACAGGCATGTGCCACCATGCCCAACTAATTTTTTCTATATATATTAGTATGGCCAATTAATTTCTTTCTATTTATAGTAGAGATGAGGTCTCGCTCTTGCTCAGGCTGGTTTCAAACTCCTGACCTCGAGCAGTCCGCCCGCCTCGGCCTCCCAGAATGCTAGGATTACAGGTGTGAGCCACTGCGCCCAGCCAACTTCAATTTCTTGAGTGCTCATTTATGTGACAGATGTGGCCATCCCAAGAGTGTGCTGGGATCAAAAGTCTAAGCATTTGCTGTTGGAACTCCATAAGGCAAATACGTCTCCTATAGGTGAAAAATAATTTACTAACATACTTGGTATATGTAATCCTCCACTTTTGATGTTTTTGGGTGCCTTCCTCCAACCCAGAGTCCCTGAAAGCAGGAACCAGGTCATGTTTCTCAACTGAAATAGCATCTAGCCCAGTGCTATTTCTGTATACATGCTTCAAGGCCTGCTGGGCTGTGAATTTAAGGTAGAGACCATGTCTCTGGACATTATTGTGATTCCTTAATGCCTAGCTCAGTGTCTGGCACATAATAGTCACTTCAATAAATTTGTGATGGGTGAATTCATTAATGGCAATATTGATAAGGATGACAGTGGGGACTGTGACAAAGGTTTTCTCACAAGCTGCCCTGTGATGTAAGGAATCTGCCTTAGCAGTACACAGCCTCCCCAAAGCTATGACTTCTTCATTGGAGGAAACAGGGGATGATCTCCAGATGAAGTCCTTCTCCTCCCACCATGTGCTTGCCAGGAGAAGCTATCAGTGATAGCGAAGGGAATAAGAGACAGCTGGCTGGGCATGATACCTAGTTAGGAGAAGAACGAGTTCTATGCGTGTCTGCTTCTCACTCCTCCAGCTGGGATCAACTTTACTGTCTTTTGCCAGCAACTTATCAGGAAAGACCATGACTTTATGGACTCAGAAGATCCATTTCTTCAGCTGTGTCACCTCCACTAGCTCTTTTTCTACTGTACACGTCCTAACTTTCTGGTACCTTGGCTTTGGAATAAAGTTTAAACCTTGTATCTTTGTTTGTTTGTTTAAGACAGAGTCTCACTTTGTTGCCCAGGCTAGAGTGAGTGCTGTGGCGTCAGCCTAGCTCACAGCAACCTCAATCTCCTGTGCTCAAGCAGTCCTACTGCCTCAGCCTCCCGAGTAGCTGGGACTACAGGCATGTGCCACCATGCCCGGATAATTTTTTTGTATATATATTTTTAGTTGGTTGATTAATTTCTTTCTATTTTTGGTAGAGACAGGGCCTGGCTCAGGCTGGTTTTGAACTCCGGACCTCTAGTGATCTGCCTGTCTCGGCCTCCCAGAGTGCTAGGATTATAGGCGTGAGCCACCGCGCCCCGCCTAAACCTTGTGTCTTTGGAACCACACACATTACTCTCCTTTCTCTGAGAGAAGAAAGCATATGTACAATATATCATTTTATCTTTTGAACAAGTCTGTGAGGTTGATGGAGCAGGAATGATTCTGACACAGAGGGGAAATCAGTTGCCCAAAGTGTTTTGAGAGTCTTCATCTCAGGGCTTTCCCTCTAACACACGTTATATCACTTAACCAATAAAAACCACTCATCTCCTAAGACTGAGAATTTACATGTTGAAGGGTCCTAAAATAGTGTAAGTTGTCAGGCAAGAACTCATTTCAAAAGACCAACTAGCTCATGCTTTTGCTGTCAGGCAGGGCCCATGGTCTAGAATTTGAGTGTTGGTTGAGAAAGTACTTGAGTCTGGAGTCAGAAGACCTGGGATGTAAGTCCTGGGTCCACCAATTACTAACTGGATGCTCTTGGGCAAGTCATCTAGCCTCTGTGACTTAACCTCCTGAAAAATGAGAACAGTAATATCTGCATTTTCCACCTTACATGCCTATTGTGAGAATTAAATGAAATGATGTGAGTGAAAGCAATAAAGCTTTCTAAACAAATGTTAATTTTAACATTTTGGTCAGATTTGCATCTTTAGAGATTCTCTCTTTTTTTTTTTTTGAGAAGAGTCTGGCTCTGTTGCCTAGACTAGAATGCTATGGCATCAGCCTAGCTCATGGCAACCTCTAACTCCTGGACTCAAGCAATCCTCCTGCCTCAATCTCCCCAGTAGCTGGGATTACAGGCACATGCCACCACTCCTGGCTAATTTTTCTATTTTTAGTAGAGATGGGGGTCTCACTTTTGCTCAGGCTGGTCTCGAACTCCTGAGCTTAAGGGCTCCTCTCACTTAAGCCTCCCAGCGTGCTAGGACTACAGGTGTGAGCCACTGTGCCCAGCCACTTTGGAGATTCTTTATAGAAGATATAAATAGTAATCTTTCTGTGTTCTTAAGGAAGTTTTACAAGCATAGAGATTAGGAGCTCAGCTCTGGAGTCAGGCTGCCTGAGTAACCTTGGGCATGTTACTTCTCTCTCAAGCCTCAATGAAGAGGAGATAATACCCATTTCACAAGTGTGATCTTGAATATTAAATGAGATAATGTATGCACTGTGCTTAACATGTACCTGACATGGAGAAAGTAATTCAAAGAATGTTAGTTGCTACCATTACTGATTTTATTAATGGCGATATGAAGCAATATGATGTGATAGAGATCTGAACTACGAATAAAAGGACTCACCCTTTGAACCTCAGTTTCCCTACCTGCACCACAGTAAGAATCCATGTTTTTCCTCTTTCAGATTGTCATGAGAATTTTTTTTTTTTTTTTTTTTTTTTTGAGACAGTCTCACTCTGTTGCCTGGGCTAGAGTGCTATGGAATTAGCATAGCTCATAGCAACCTCACATTCCTAGGCTCAAGCAATTCTTCTGCCTCAGCCTCCTGAGTAGCTGGGACTACAGGCATGTGCCACCATGCCCGGCTAATTTTTTCTATATATATTTAGTTGTTCAATTAATTTCTTTCTATTTTTATTAGAGATGGGGGTCTCACTCTTGCTCAGGCTGGTTTCGAACTCCTGACCTTGAGTGATCTTCCCACCTCGGCCTCCCAGAGTGCTAGGATTACAGGCATGAGCCACCATGCCTGACCATGAGGATTTTTTTAAGTATATGAAGACTGAACTAGTTGAAATTAAAGAACAATATATATGCAATATTTTTTTTCAATTAATTTGAGTTTATAAAGACTGACTTTTTCTTCATTCCTCTCTGCCTTTAATTAGGTTGTTCTCTTTGCGGAAAAGAAGTACAGCGTTTCTTTAATCAATAAAAAAATGTTCAAATGTCAGATCTTGAAGTAAATCCTTCAAACTCACAACAGTACTTTCTTTGCAAAGAAAACTTTCCTTGAGTATGTTCCATTGCCTCAATTCATTCAGTGTATGTAGGCTAATTTTAATATTCAACCAACTCTAGAATTTCTACTTTGGGTATTATCTGCTTTCAATATTTAATCCCAGAATGACCTCTCCTTGCCTTGCAGTGTGCTCCCAGATTACCTCCTTTTCTCTGATTAGCTAGTATGGCTTCAGGGAATATCTTCCTTTTAACATTAAACTGGGCAAAAACAGAAATAGTAAGATAAATCTGTAGCAAGATCAAAAATAGAATTCATAGCTAAATATAAATCTGGAGGGAATTATCTAATTATTTGGATGGCCCCTTACCGCAGGCAATCCAGGGTTGATTGACGTTTGCTTTTTCCACATATAGAACAAAATCGTTAGCAAATACCAAGAGTAATATTTTTTTTCTTTTGAAGAGTAGAAATTTTTAGTAGTACCTTAATTTCTTTCCCAAATGCCTTTCTCTATATTATGGTATGTGATTTTCACAACTACGTGCATTCTCTTTGGGGACCATCCAGTCTCATTTTGACTTGTAGGTCAGAAAGCATTGAACTGGGAAGACCAGGATTTGCTAATGGAGTCACTGTGCAAACTCGGGCAAGTTTCTCAGCCACTTTGTTCCTTCCACTCTGCTGAGCTAGACTCGAATGGACGACTCTGAAGGGAAATTCCCCGCGCCTTTTCAGAGTCCCAATTTAATTTACAGGCTAGCAGCTGTTTTGTTAAGGTTGGATCAACACCAAGTAGGGACTTGGAAACGTGGAGAAAGACAAATGTGGGTGTCACATGAGGCAAGGTAGCCATTAAGTGCACAAATATAATGCAAATTGCATGCAAATGACATGCAAACTTAGCATTAATTTGTAGGATCTTAGTTTGGAGCTTGCAAGCAGCACTGAGATCCTGTGAGGATTTAAAACTAATGTTTTTAGGTTAAACTAAATGTAATGTTTTTTGAAGTTATCCCTTTCTCCATACTGCTGAGATTCAACTTCTTGAAGTTTGACACTCCTCTCTACCCCCGTCCCCCATAATGATTTCACTAATGTTTGATTCCAACCTACAACCAGCACCGCCCCTAGTTCGGGCTGACGTCACGTGACATATTTGCATACTACCTGGGACTGGGTGTGACGCTCCCCTTTTCTGCATCTTATCATTGGTGGTGCTGGAGAACCAGCCCTCTTCCGGACGAACCAATCAGCGGCCCTTGGGACGTAGGAAAGCAGAAGGGGGCGTTATGAGGGTGGGATCTTGACTTGGATCGCTAGGCGTGCTGACCAATCATCCTCAGGGAAGGGAAGAGTAAGCCGCGGATTGGTTGGGGGGGAGGTCTGGGTCTCCGTAGGCCAATGACAGTTCTGGGCTGAGGGGCCGGTCTCCGCCCCGTAGGGCAGATAAGCAGCGGCAGCGGGGGTTGGGGGGCCGTGTGGTGCTAGCTGTGGGGCCGAGGCGGGTAGTCGGGCGGGCGATGGCGGGGGCCGCAGCAGGCGGCAGAGGCGGAGGTTCCTGGGGGCCAGGGCGCGGAGGGGCCGGGGGGCTCCGGCGGGGCTGCTCTCCTCCAGCCACCGCCGGCTCCCCCCGAGCTGGGCTGCAGCCGCTCAGGGCCACGGTCCCCTTCCAGCTGCAGCAGCCGCACCAGCGCCGGGACGGGGGTGGCCGCGCAGGTGAGCTGGGCCTGGAGCGGGTGCCGGGGGCGGAGCCGTTGGGGGAGGGGGGGCGCGTGACGGGGGGAGGGGGACTGCAAAAAGTGTGAGGGGAAAGTGGATGGGGGCGAGGGATGAGAAAGGGGTCGCTCAAAGTCTGCTAGGGCGGTGGGAGCGAGACGAGGAGCCGCGAACGTCGGGTGCACCGTCGGGACAGAGAGTGCAGGGAGTCGGGGCCCGGAGGTGAGGGGAGGGACCTGGCAGATGGAGGCTGGCTTTGGGGGCGTAACCAAAAAGTGGGCAGAGGTGTCGTGTGGGGGTGAGTGGTAGATGCAGGGGGTGGGAGCGAGGTGTGAGAAGGAGTGGCGCGTGGTGGGGGCGCCCTGCGCGGAGGGCTGGCTCTGGGAGCGAGGAGCCGGTGGGCGCTGGACGCCTGCACCGGAGGGGGAGGGGCATGGAGGAGAGCCCCGTGGAGCCATGTGTTACTTCTCCAGCTTGAGTTTGGCCCCAGCATCCCTCTCTGCAGCTCGGGAGTTCCATTCACCACTTCACGTGCGCTTCCCTTTATGCCACCTCCTGGAGCTGATTTCATCTCAGCCCGTTGGAATAAGTTAGTTTAACGGCTTTTGCCGCGGTGCAAACGCTACGTTCCCGATTCCCTACATTCTTCTCCGTGTGGCCCAGAAGTTGTATGTTCCCAGATCATTGACCTGCTTAATATGGCTGTCTCATTCCAACCATTGCGTGTGTGTATAGGACCTGGGCAGTTTGCCCCCTGCCTTTCCCTCCTCCCCCACCAAGGCTGTTTTATCCTGTGCATTGCCAGCCAACGTGGCAGTGAGGGTGAGGGCTACAATCGAGTACACTGTGGCAAACACCCCACTTTCTGAACAGCACTCGAACGGTTTTTTAATAACAGCTTGATGTGGTGGGTGTGGGGAAACCAGGGAGGAGCAAGCCTAACCTTGCTTTCACACACTCAAAGCTGTGACGGATCCCACAAATGCAAGTACTTAGGAACGGAAAAGGAACCTACTTGCATGAGGAGGCTGGCAATAAGTTGAAAGTGAGGCTTGCATTTGATTCACACCAGATGTGAAAAGATCACTGAACACTTCCACAGCCGGAGTCTCTCCCAAATGTACAAAAGTCATGGTCCCTGCCATCTTAATGGTTAGTGACATTCTCTAAACTGGAGTCCCTTGAGCTTTTGGTGATTACTAAACTTAGTTGCTGCACGTCCACCTCTTGCTGCTACAGTGCTACTATAGGTTCTTGCTTGGTAGAAATGGGATTAAGAGGGTCTCTGAGGTAGAAAACCCCCAAGTCTATCTGGACATCACTGTATATGTTAGCCTCACATCTTGGAACGCAGAAACTTGGTCAAATCTGGCAGCAAGATGGTGACCAAGTAGTCAAAGTATGTGTAGAATCTAGTGGTGTAGAATAAGACAATGCCCAAACTCATGCCTATCATGAGGTATAAAACAAACCACAAGGCTACAAACCTGTTGGTTTTGTTTGGGCTCCCTTGGAACCCAGAGAAGTTAGCAGAACAACAAGCACCAGAACCTTAGTTACTTTCAGTAGAGATCAACAGAAAGCCTGCCTGTGTAGTAGCAAGAAATTGATCAGTAGTCATTAAGAGCAATTATTTGGGGTCTACTATAGAACTAATATTAGAAGGACAAACACTGGTAGATGCTGTGGAAGTGGGGAATGTGGCCTGCTCCTTTTATAGGGCCAGAGGCCATAAGATACTGGTAAACATGTAGAAAGCTAGAGAGTTCTGTATAACTCGTCAGGTGATTTAGGGCAAGTAGGGTGGATTATTGCTTATGGAGTGGGCTGACCGATCATTTCTGCACCGATTAATATCCCAGAGGTGTTAATATGGCATTTGCCTAGGGGGTAGTGGGATTATCTGTAGTTTTTCAGGAAGGCAGGAAAGAGGAAAAGTGGAAGGAAAGTGGCCTCGGTTGTCTGAGCATGTGGCTTTCTTTGTGGTCAAACATAAGTAGAATGTATCTGGCCTTTGGTTTGGGGGCACATCAGATCTTCTACATGTTAACTTCAGCCTTCATGTGTGTTCAGATTATTTCCATTCCTTGGCCTTGGGAAGCAGCAGGGGTGGTTTTCCCTAGGACATAGGATATATGGGCTAGAGGGAAACCCCTTGCAGTCAGGAATCCTTAAGAGAATGGTGCTGGGAGCCAGAATGCCTGGGTTTTAAATCCAGGTTCTGCCATTTACACCTTTGTGTGGCTTTGAGGAAGTTACTTCTGTGCCTCAGTTTCCTCATGTGTGGATAAGAATATCTACATTATAAGAATCCAATGAGTTAATAAAGTGCTTAGAACAGTGCCTGATACATGGAAGGTGCTATAAAAGTGTTTGCTGCTGCTGCTATTATTATTCCCTCCACCTAGCTAAGGTGAGAGCACTGTTGGCCAGAGCCCATTGCCTTTTCAGGCTTCAAAGAACAAATCCAGATTGATCTGAAACCAGTACTGCAGGTTTCAGAATTTCAGGGCCTCCTCTTGCATTTTTATTCCCTCATCTTTTAAAATGAGCTTTCTAAACAGGGCTCTAAAACCCAGCTGTTTAAAAAGGCATGGGAGCTGGGACTGGGTTTCAGGAACAATTAAGTGTCGTCACTGGTTCTCTTGCCCATCTCAAAGTGATGTAACACTGAGGGCTGTGCCGTTATCTGCCCACCACACACCCTGCTATGTTCTTGACAAGATATAGTAGACCTTGTGAAAAGGGTTATGGTGTGAAGAGTGGCATCTATCTTCAGTAACCCTGCATCCATGAGGATGTCTTCATAAAGTGGGGAACAACTTCATTTTTGAGCCTGGGCTCAAGAGAGTGGAGAGAAAAATGAAGGTCAACTATAAGAAAGCTACTACTAGTGGGTAGTAGAGGCTGCTAACTTTTATGTTCTTGCAGGACCACTGATGATAGACAAAACAGGACTAGGAGGTGAATTGTTCTGGGTTCCAGTTTTACCCATCCTGTTTAGAGTCTCTGTCTCCACATCTCTAGAATGAAGATAATGTTTAATCAAGCTTTGCAAATTATTTCTCCAGTGGACCAGCCCCACAGGGGCCATCTGAGTACCAAGGAAGCCAGTGCTACCTCGGAACCTCCTCCACCCACCAGAACCTTCTTAAACCAAGGGTTAGCAATTATGGCCTATAGGCCATATCTGGCCTTCTGCCTGTTTTTGTAAATAAAGTTTTATTGGAACATAGCCACACTCTATTTCGATATTATTTATGGCTGCTTTTGTGCTGTCAGTGGCAGATTGAGTAGTTGTGATGGAGACCATGTGGCCTACGAAGCCTAAAATATATACTATATGGCACTTTGAAGTTTGCCTACCTTTGTTTTAAACAATGTGCCTGATCATTATTCCTATAGAAAGATCAGTTTTCAATGTGTGTAATATACACCTCCTCAGAAAATCCTAAGAGAGTAAAGAAAACTAACAAACCTGCATCCCCACTCATGTTTTAGGGAAAAAGAAAAGAGGTCATCTGCTTCCAGTCAGTTCGCAATCTTTGTGGAAGATCATCACGTGTGAATCCAGACTCCCCACCCCCACCATTGTCAGGTGACATGTGTTCAGTAGACATAAGCTAATTTGAATTTACATAAAAGCTTAACTGTTAGGCAAATTTGCTCCCCCTCCTTTCTTATATTCCCCCTTCCCCCAACCTAACAACCCACAAGTACAGTGAATACAGTTCAAAATCAGATAGAAATTACTTTAGGTTCATTTCCTGTTTTGAATTTTTCTCCATTACCTTTTATTTTTCTGAACAGATCTTTGAGAGCTGGCAGTAGTTATGGTTGCCCTAAAATATTGGCTTCCCCACAGGGACATAGGAAAGATAGTTTATATCAAATGTTGACAAGGTTCCCTGGATGGCTGTTTCATGAATGTAAGACGGCATTGTTATTAGCAATGCTATTGATAATTATTAAACTCACTCCCCTTGCAATGCTTTGAAAACTTAGTCCTTGGGGGATGGGTATTTAGATAGGTCTGGAACCACATAAAGGAGGTTGCATATTAGAGGCTCTGAGAGAAAGTTCTCATCAAACTATGGTCTCTGTGGCCCCTGGTGCCAGAAACAGCCTGGAGATTCCAGCTTTTCTATACCAGAGGAGCCATCTTGCTATAATGAGGCTTGGGGGTACAGTTAAAATCCTTTAAGAACTATAGTTGTCCTAAAACCTGTGAATGAGGCAACTTCTATTTGGGAAACATTAAAACACCAGGCACTTCCTAGCCCAACACTGCTAACTGTTGCTTTGACAGCTCTGCCAGCCCCAGGCACATGGTCAGCAAAATGTACTGCTGAAGCATCTGACTCTTAAATGTTATCACCAGCGATGACATCCTTGAAATTGGGGGCTAGTTGCCTAATTGCTTTATCTCTTTCGTACCCGAAGGAGTATAGGTCCCTGTATTCTTCAGTCTTTTGGCTAGCAAAGGATTATATAGTATGGGAAGATTGTCACTTATGTACCTTAGAGCTAAGAGATCTTAAACCATTCCAGGTCAGTGGAGGAGGAGTAAGAACGACAGTGGGCTGTGGTGGCAAGAGGACATCATTCTCTCTGCTTTCAAATGTAGGTCTATAGAAAATTTGAGGAAGGATTGCAGAATTTTTATAGTGATGGTGCTAATTTGGGTGTCACCAAAGTGGTTGGTGAGATTTAATAGCCAAGAGAACAGCATGCCTGCGTTTTCTGTTGAATTCCGTTTATATGGAATGACATGATAGGCACCAGGGCCTCACTACTCCTTGATCTTAATAGAACTATTAGAAATAGAGTGTCCTCCAGATTCTTACAAAACTCATGTAGAGCTTTCCTGCTGAAGGATTCAGACTTCAGGCTGTATCATATTCTGGGGCAGGTCTGGTTTTGAAATTCTTATTGACACTATCACATATATCAAATGCTATCTGCCACTAGCTCAAGTGCTCTCACTAGACCTACTTGGGCTTATTCTTACTCCAAGGGTGGTTTAGAGCCCTTTTAAGGGGCTAGAGGAGAAAACCTTGTGTTTCTTTTCCCAGTTCAGAGCGAAAGAGGATGCCAGCCAGCAAGTTGCTTTAGTGAGAGTGGACAGTCTCTTCTTGGGTTAATTAAGCTCTGCCGTCTTCTGAGATGGATGTTGCCCTTCTCTGTCACAGAAGAGGGAACAGGGAAGAGCAGAAGCAAAGAAAGGATGGACAGGAAATCTGGCCAATTTTCCCCCATGCCTAAGTTGAATCTTTCCAGAGGGCTCCTGGAATAATTTGGTTTTCAGGGTATGAATGAACAAAATATTAGCCAAATCAATTCGCAGTGTTGGGTCAAAACCAAATCTTGATCTCAGAAAGGAAAGAGTTGTGGATGCTTGAAGTTTATGATTTATCTGTGCTCCAGTTTTTCTCCAGTCGTGAAAATGGAGCTTGTGAAGGGGCCCTTGTTCTTGGGAACAGCTGTATGGTGGGAGGTTCTCGTAACAGCTGGCTGCTAACACTCAGGCTCCAGCTCACAGTCCCCACCGAACCTCTTGGTCTGGAAAACTCTTCCTGGTACTTTGCTTTCCCCTCAGGGTCACTACAAAGCTGAGTGCCCAGCTTTGCAGTCATTTTAATGCTTATCCTCAGGCTCAAATAAGCCTCACTTGACTTTTACTGTGTGGGAGCACTGTAGCCAATCAAGGGTGGCTTTAATGAACTTAAAAGAATGCTATCAAAGTATTTCATAATAGGAAAACTTCAAGTCCAGCCCCCAGGGGACCTGGAACCAAAGTCTGGGCCATGTACAGACATTTACCCTGCCCTGCTCAGGCGCACAGGTTTGTGGGTTTGCTCATGAGCCCGTGCAGCTGACCTGGGGGTCAATGGCACGCCTTCAGACCAGCCCTGGCCTCGTGTTAGCAGTTCGAGCTCCCAGCTCCCTAATAAAAGGGGTGGAGGTTGTGGGGGAAGCCTGGGAAGACTCCTCCCAGGGTTTTGGTTGCTCTGAAGCAGCTGGCCTATGATTAGGGCTTGAGGAGTTTTCTTTCAGCGGGTGCCTGAATGTGACTTCTTAGAGAATGGACAGTATTTGGTAGGGCAAAGTTGTAAATTTGGGGTGCCTCCTCTCTGACCCCTGAGCTCCCTATCCTGTGAATGGCAGGCTCCTTTGCCAGGGGAGCCATGCTTGTTAGGGGACAACCTCGTCCACCACTGGCTCTGCGCTTGCCTCCCTTATCATTTGATCCTAGATGATGACACGCAGGAGAGCACTGAGGTATCACCTCCTTAAAGGCCAAGGTAGGATTAAATGTACAACTCTAAAAGCAGATCGCTAGCACATCCATATGTGAATAAAATATAAATTGAAGCTGGAGGAGGCATAGAATGAAGGAATATTCAGTATTTGGTGAGGCTACTTAGAGAACTACTGGGATGTTTTGAGTAGACTTTTTTTTTAATCGGCCAATGTATTATTCTCCCTAAGGTTAAATTAAGTTTTTATTTCCTTTTCTCCCTTCCCTTTCAAAAGTGACATTGTTGTAGCCTTGTCTAGTCAGCTATGTTCATTAATTTTCTCAAACCTCATGAGTCCCTCCTGCCCATTTTGGAAATTGTGTGCCTGCCTTTTTAAGAGGTAGGCACCTCATGTTTCAAGTTCAAGAGCAATGGAACTCACCCTGCAGCTTGAACAGATTTGAGTGTTTTTGCAGAGGGAGGGCCAAGGCAGTTGAGGAGTGTCATGCTCAATAAACACTTGTTGGATTGAGTTGCTGGAAAGGCAGTGGAGTGGGGAGAGTGAGCCACACCTCCCCCAGGCTCACTCCTAATGGTCTTTCCCACTTCTGGTCCCCACACGCTGTTCCCCCTCAAGACAAAACCCCCCAAAGTGTTAGTATTCTCTCTTTCTTTAAATCACTGGTCTCCTATTCATCCTGGTCATTGGGCTTGAAGCCCAGCTGGTGGCAAAGACGTGGCATTTCCATGGATGTCATTGGTAGGCCTGTAGGTTCTCTTCCTAACACACTTAGAGCCAGAGGGTGAGCTTGAGTGGTTACCAGGTTGATCCATGGAAACAGCCAATGTGTAGGATTTTGTTATGATTTTGTTAAAAAGCCAGACTACCTGGCTTTAGGCTTAGAAGTGGATACGGGTGAGAGGCCAAGGAGACGGCAGTGAATGCCGGATGTCTTTTCACTCCATGTTGATTTGTACTAACTTCCTAGTAATGTTCTGCTGTATAGCAAGGGGACAAAGGAAAAAAGAAATCTGCATCAGTGACTTTTCTAGGCCAGGGAGCAGAATTATCTGTTGGCCCTAGGGTGGCTTTAGAGGTGCCATCAGGCTGGAAGTCCACTCCTCCCAAGCCAGGCACCATCCTGTGACACCAGGCACTGCTCTTTGTCCTTCTCCCCCAGCGAAATGGGGAAATGCAGGAGAGAGATGCTGATTATCATTCCCCAAGTCCTGGACATTTACCCTGTCATCCAGAGTCTGTGTTCCCTGCCCTTAAGGTTGCCAAGCACGGGGTCTGGTGGCTTAGTGAAAATGGTTTTATTAACCTGCCCGACTAGGTGTAGCTTTGAAGAGTAAAAATGTGATTGGGAGGCTAGGCAGCTTATCCTACCCCTTCTCCCTCCTCCTCTTCCCCACCCCACACTCCCTTCCCTTTAAGAGTTTTCTGTGCTCTGTGCATGTCTGATCGCCCACACAGCTTTGAGAGAACCACTGCTGATAACACGTGCGCTCCCTACCCCACAGCTGCAGGCTGGCAGAAAACTGCCACGCAGCCCCTTTTGGGGGATTGTCTTTTTTAACTCGTGCCCATCAGATATGACATATAAGCCTGGGGTGGGGTTGGAGTGGGGGTGGATGGTTTTTGGCATGGTAGAGGGGATGCACCCAGCGGGCTTTCACAATGTTCCATAGTCTGGATTTCGAGACTGGGGAGAAGAGGGCAATGTGAGCCTCGTCCATGGGGGATGCGCACAACTCAATGCTGAGAGCAGCACCTAGACTTTCCTCACTGGATCTGCAACCTGGGTAGTTATGTGTTCATAGGGGAAGACTAAAATAGCTGCTTCCATAGAAAGAGTGTGACTCCCAACGCTGGAAGGCCCCTCCAATTTATTTATTTATTTATTTATCTTTTTAGTCAGAGTCTCACTCTGTTGCCCGGGCTAGAGTGCTGTGGCTTCAGCCTAGCTCACAGCAACCTCAAACTCCTGGGCTCAAATGATCCTTCTGCCTTAGCCTCTTGAGTAGCTGGGACTACAGGCAAGCGCCACCATGCCGGGCTAATTTTTTTTTTTTTTTTGTATATATATTTTTTAGTTGTCCAGCTAATTTCTTTCTATTTTTAGTAGAGACGGGGTCTTGCTCTTGTTCTGGCTGGTTTCAAACTCCTGACCTTGAGCGATCCTCCTGCCTTGGCCTCCCAGAGTGCTAGGATTATAGGAGTGAGCCACCACGCCCAACCTAGGCCCCCAAATTTATCTATATTTTTCAGGGAAATTGAGAAAATAGATAGCTTAGTTTTGACAATGTGTTCCATTGTTTAGCTCATTGGTGCTTCTAATCAGAACTTTCAAATATTTCTCGTGCATCCTCACAACAGTCCTGCAGGTGCAGGTGGCATTTCCTTGTTTTTGCAGATAAGGAAACTGAGGCCCTGGAAGGAAGTAATTTTCCTAAGACCATGTGACTAATAAAGCCCCTTTGCTTTATTAGGCAAAGGGCTCTTCATATATATATATATATATATATATATATATATATATATATATATAATCCATTGTGGGTTTCATCCCAGGCTGACATCTGCTGCTGCCTGCCCAGCATACCTCCAGCCTTTGTTTCCCTTCTATTTATATACCTATATTCCAGGAGCAAAGACTTGTGTGTTAAATGACCAAAAGAGATTGGAAAAGGGGCTGGAAAGAAGTCTGTTTCTTCCTTTAACATCCCAAAGTGACTGTCCATACCATAGGTACTCACTTGGAAAATGATAGTTACTACATTATTTTATGTATGATATGGTGGTGACCTTGAGTATTTCCAACTGTTTTGTTTTTTTTTTCCAGCATATTATGGGGGTACAAATGTTAAGGTTACGAATGTTTCCCATGGCCCCCCTCCCCCCCTAATTTTCCAACTGGTTTAAGATATGCAATTTCCACATGGAACGAGTAGCTAACCAGGGACAGAGAGGGCACAGGAAGCAGACGGGGTGTTTCTGCCTTTATGGGGTCGTTCGTAGTCATGGTTACTGAGCTCAGGGTCATGTCAGGGAGACATGCTAAGATGGAGGAAAGGATGTCTTTCTTATGTGTGATGTGAAACCCAAAAAAACATCTGGGAATAAATGTGGGTGGTGAATTCCTATGGCAAAGAGTAGGTTCAAGTGGCATTATACCATCATGACAGTTTAGTCTTCCGTATAGGGGACCCCTGGTGTACCCCCTCCCACTTCTGGTGGAAAAGAAGCCTGAGGGGCGGGGCATGTTATCGATCTTAGCATATCTGTCTCTCTGAGCTTTAGGCTCCCTGGGAGTGGGGTATTGTGATATGTGACAGTGCTCTTCTGAGACAGGCATGTGCCAGTAAGGGGAGTAGCATGGACTTGAGCTCTGGCAGAAAGTTCTATCTAGGGACTTGGTATCGTAGAGAATTGCCTAGCTTGCCTCTTAGAGGTTATCTAATTCTCCTGGGAGGCTTATGTATAGAATTCTTTAATGTTTCAATAACCATATGTTTGTGTGAAACCTTTTTTCCCAGTTCTTCCCAACATTATAAGGTAAAATCCCATTATAACAAATACTACAAAAACACTTCTGTATAATAAAGCTTATTTCCATGGTTCATATAAATGTTTTGTTGTTGTTTTTTTGTGGGGTTTGTTGTTTAAAAAACAAAAACAAAAAGAAAAGAATAACCAACAATCTTATGTAACCACTACTTTTTCTGGTCCTTATCTGTATAATAGTTCATCTGTCGAGTAGAACACTTGAGTGTTTGCCATTTGCATTGTAGACACAAAGATGGGAACAGAACTGTGGAACCATCACCAAGTGGTAATGCCTCTTGTGCTTTCTCTTCATCTCGAACCTCCCACCCTCTTATGGTTCCTGTTCTTTTCAAACAGAACACTACACAGAACCCAACAAAGTAGTGTGTGTGTGTGTGTGTGTATCTGAGTGTAATTGTGTGTTTGAGTGTGTCTTGAGTGTGAATGTTTAGGTGTTTAGTAAGAAGTGCATGTGAAAGAAAGCAAACAGTAATGCAAATGGGCAAATATTAATAGGTAATCTGAGTATAGATTATGTAGGTGTTCTATGTGCTATTCTTTTTCTCACATCTATAAATTTGAAATTATTTCCAAATAAAATGCTTAACAAATGAATATATGCTAGACTAATTTGACATACCAGATGTTCTTTAGAATGGAGGTTTTCCTCTACATCCTCATAACATCTCTTATTCTCCCCCATTTAACAGATGGAACAACTGACATCCAGAGAAGTTAAGTGACCCATCTGAGTTCACTGAGTAGCACATTGGGGCGGAGGCAGGATTTGGGCCCAGGTATTGACCATTATAGTAGGTCACCTCTCAGGAGACTGCAGCTCATCCTTACTACTTGAGCTGGACAAAGTTGGCATCAGATTCTGAGAACTGATTGGGTGCCCGCTGCCATGTGTCCGAGCCCAGTCCATGCCCTACATTGACCCAGCAGTGGAGTCAGCAGGGTTGCAGCATTCTGCTGAAGCACACTGAGCATATTCAGGATGTCCAGGTACCGTCTAGGTAAATCTACTACTTTAAGAAGCGCTGTCTCACTTTGCACTCAGCTCTCTTGGTTTCTTTTTTTTTTTTTTTTCTTTTTTCTTATATTTTTTGAGACAGAGTCTTGCTCTGTCCCCAGGACTAAAGTGCAGTGGCATCATCATAGCTCACTGCAACCTCAAACTCCTGGGTTCAAGGGATCCTCCTCTTCAGCTTCCCAAGTAACTTAGAACTACAGGCACACACCACTACACCTGCCTAATTTTTCTATTTTTTTGTACAGACGGAGTCTTGCTCTTGCTCAAAGTGATCTTGACATCCTGGCCTCAATCCCCCTGCATCGACCTCCCAGAGTGCTAGGATTACAGGCGTGAGCCACCTTGCCCAGCCCATTTCTGGAAGGCTCTGCTATACCAGAGCCATGGAATACTATTACTTCATATGTACATAGTAGAGATCTGAGGGGAAAAGGAGTTGAGTTTGCCTTAGAAAGTGATGGCAGGTATGAGCCTAGGACAGACTGCTTTTCTCTGCAACTTGCAGTCAGTCGGATGTGCCCACCGCCTACCCACAGGAGCCTCGGGGGAAAAGGGAGGTGTTTGTATGGTTTAGCACAGCATATTGTCCCAAGTGGGTCAGGAGTTACAATTTCGTGCGCAATGGGATGGCTCACTTTTAGTCAGTGAAACCCTTCCATTAACCATAGGGCCCAAGGAGGGGTGGATCTGGTAATCATTGCTAAGCAAAGAGTTAGAGGTTCAGACTCTGATGTTTGGGCGCCAGCCCTCTCTTCTCACACCAAGCCACATGTTACACATCTGTCTGTGCTCCCTGAAGGCCCTCGAATTATTCTTGTCATTTTTGCTTACTGATATTTTCCCTCAGCTTGCAGAGTTGGGTAAGGGAATGAGCCCTACTCTACTTCTTTTTTGTTTGTTTATAGCAGCCTCTCACATCTTGACTACTACTTAACATAGAAAAAACAGTTTTTTGAAAATCTTTAGTTTTAGCATGTGTCCTTTATCTGAAACACTTACCTGTAGCCACCCTAAATTTAATTAGTGCTAACAGTGGTTAACTTGTCATCAAAAGCTTTTTTTTTCATGGGCCCAGCCAGTTTGATGAAATAGATGCATAGATGCATGAGCATTTATTATATTATTACACCAGCTTTTATATTTAGATTGTTTTTCTTTAGGCAGCTGTGCAGTTATACAGACTGATGCTTCAGGCTTTTTCCGACCCCAAAGTAAATGCCAAGTAGATGACATCCAGAATCAGGGTAAGATGGAGGAGGAAGAGAAAAGGTTGTCCCCAGATTGTTGTTGGGTTGTCTGAAGCTTAGGGGCCTGTGTTGGAGCTGCTACGCAAATGCAATGCTATCTGCTTAGAGAAGACCATGGCAGCTGAGCCTGGATTTTCCAGTCCATGGAGGCTTGGATAGGACTTATTGGCAATTAATGTCTCACAGTTTCCCTGGATCAAATTCTCCTTCTGCTTTATCAGGGATAAGCCTTTTCTTTACCTGATTTATAAAAGAAGGTAACATTACCATTAAGCAGCTCCTGATTTCAAAGCAGATCCAAAGCCCGTCGTGTACGGGGGAAGACAGTGTAACTTACCTTCCAGTGATGTGTTGCCACCCCTCTCTTCTGCCTCTTCCCCTGCCTCTAGAAGCACAGGAGCGGTGACCTGACTAGCATCCTTCTGATATGAGGCCATCAGTGGTCTCGGGCACATACTGTGGGTATGAAGGATCTTTCCAGTGTGATATGTCCAAGGCCCTTTCGGGAAGGGCCATCTAGTCTTGCTTTTCAGACTAGGTGTGCCCTGGAGGCACTGCGCAACCTTCGAGCCTCCCTGAGGAAATCTGAACAACTGGCAAGGCCAGGGCTTCAGAGCAGGGGCTGCCCTGGAATGTTGCCCAGCACACTTTGGGGTTTTTCCACAGCTAGGGCACAGCAAGGGAATTTGCCACTGATCTGAGGTCAGTCCCAGAATGTCATGGCCTAGGTAGGGATGTAGTGGATTCTTAGGTATCTCTCCTTTGAAGGTGGGGATGTAGGAGAGCTTGAGTAAGGAGGTGGAGATGATCAGAGAAGACTTTCTGCATGTGGGTCAAGATGGTTCACACAGGTTTTTAAGGATGTGGTGTTGAAGAGAGTAACCCTCCTAGGATCTTTGACCCTGAAGGCAGAGCAAACTCTGACTGTGACCTTCCTGGCCCTGAGGAACCTAACTGAAAAATTCTTCCTTGTAAGTGCCCTCCCAACCCTACCCCCTAGCCCAGAGCAGAATGGATCAGAGTCAGGGTTAAGAGCAGAGGGTCCTGACAGAGTCCAACCTAGTGAGGTGTAGCAAGTGAACAAACCTGCCCTCTGAGCTCTGATGCCTACTTGGTGGTTACTCCCAGCTTGTCCAGTCATGTGATCAGACCTTCTGCTTGTGGCTAGCCACAGGTAAATTGAGCACTATTTATATTCTACTTGGGGGAGGCGGTGGGAGAGATCACCTGGGAGCCCACAACACAGCTGTCTGATCAGCCTAGGTAAGGCAATGCCCTTTGACTTTGTGCCTTTTTTCCCCCCTCCTTAACTTATCTTGCCCCAGATAATACCATGGGCTCTGAGTTTTCAATTTAGCTGAACTGGTCAGTAGCCCTCTCTTATTTACCTTTTAATAGTTGGGGAATTCTAGACCTAAAGAAGGCCCAGACTCCTGTGGTACAATCTCCTGCCTTCAGGGTTGAATATTGAGACATCTGGGGGCTTGTAATTATCTCTTCCTAGAACTGTTCAGGGGTGGACTCTCCCTCTTTTCAATTCTAATAAGCAAGTTCTTCCTTTTATCTAGCTAGACTCTCTCCTATTCTAACTTAATCCTTTTTATTGTCCTTCATGTTTGTACCTGCACAAATGACTACTGATATATTCTAATTCATTTTACCTTCCTCCTGGGATTGAGCTACCTTCCTCGAGCCATTTTGACCTCTCTTCCCTGGGATTCCCCTCAGTCTTGCTGGTTTCTACATTCCTTTTGAAGAGCAATAATAACAAATGATCATTTGGCCAGGTATTCTGAAGTATATCCAACTCCAGTTATGTTTCTGGAATACAGGAAGCCCTTAATTCTGCCTGCAGTCTCGGTCTTGCTCCTGGGGTGACATAACACTTCTTTATTTAGTTTGATGTCTCCTTCACTTAGTATCTTGATTCTACCTTGCATTAACTTACATCTTGTGAGTTTCAATTCCTTGCCTCAGATTAAGCCTCATGCTGCTTTTAATTCTTGCCACCTTCAATTCCCCAAATTAGAAGTCAAGAGCAGTGACCCAGTTGAATTTGTCTACCACCTGCCAAGGTTGAAATGCTGAAGGGTTTAGGTCCTTGTTGAAGAGCAAATTGAATTTCTGTCTTCCCAAATGAAGCCAGTTCTTTTTTTTTTTTTTTCTTACAACTTTATTTAGGAAAATTTCAAACCTACAGAAAAGTTGGAAGCACAATGCATACTCACTTATCCTTCACCTAGACTTGTTGATATCTTTTCATCACAACTGTCTTATCTCTCTTCTCTCCTTCTGTGTATGTACATATATGTGTGTCTAGACATAGCCATATATGTGCACCCATGTGTGTTTTTTGGGTACACTATTTGACAGTAAGTTGCGAATGTCATGACACTTTTCTTCAGTGGCATCTCCTGAGAATAAGGACATCTTTCTACATAATCATAATATCATTATTACACCTATTGAAATGAACTATGATTCTGTATCATCTAACATCTAGTCCTTTTTCAAATTTCCCCTTTGATGACTCTTGTTTTTGATCCAGGACCTAGTCAAGGTTCTCATTTGATTATGTCTTTTTAAAAAGTCTCTCAATCTGGAACTACTACCCACTCCCATTTCTTTGTTTGGTTTGGTTTTTATGACTGATGCTTTGAAAAGTGGGTACCAGTTATCTTCTAGCTGTCCTACATTCTGGATTTTTCCGTTTCTTCATGGTGGCATCTAGTTTGTTTCTCTATCCCCTGCATTTCCTATGAATGGAATGTTAGATCTGAGGCTGGAACAGATTAAGGTTAAACATTTCCAACAAGAACATTTCATAGGTAAAGTTGTATACTTCATAAAATATCACTTTAGGAGGTGCACAATGCCAGAATGTACATTACTAGTCATGCTAAGTTTGATCACTTAAGGTGGTAACTGCCAGATTCCCCACTATGAAAGTATATAATTCTCTTAGTAAGTGGTTTATGGGGTGATACTTTGGTATTATGTAAACCTTCTGTTCCCTATAATCTTTGGCCCTGTGGTTTTGGCTTCTATTGATGACTCTTCCTGATTGAGATATTACTTTGGGAGTTACATGAAGCCAGTTCTGAATTAACACTAATGGATGTAAATTTTGTCATGAGCAATTCAAAAGAGGAATAACAAAAAAATTTTATTTTGGCTTTTGAAATAACTGTGGGGAAGATGACAAAATGGAGCCATCAAATTCTGCCAAAATTTATAGGTATTTAAATTGAGTATTAGTTGCTTAAACATATACAGGTGGCTTTCCATATCTGTGGGTTCCACATCCATGGATTCAACCAACTGAGGATCAAAAATATTTGGAAAAAAATATTGCATGTACAGAACTTGTACAGATTTTTTACCTTGTCATTATTCCCTAAACATAGTTTAATAACTATTTATATATCATTTACATTGTAGTAGGTATTTTAAGTAATCTAGAGATGACTTAAAGTATATAGGAGGATGTGCATAGGTTATATAAAAATATTATGGTGTTTTATATCAGGGACTTGAACATCTGTGGATTTTGGTATCCACAGGACGTCCTGGATAGAACTAATCCCCCACAGATACTGAAGGACGACCGTATATTGCCTTCTGGCAGTTTGCTTTAAGTCAGGAAGAAGGCAGGCTGGATGGAACTAAAAATAAGTCATGGTTTGTTCACAAAGCAGAAGTTATTTTTATTATTTGAAGGTTATCTGTAATCCTGTTCTTATTTCCTTTTCTTTCTTTCACTTGCTTTGCACATTCTTCACTGGAAAAGGGATCCCTCATTTTTTAATTGTCCTCCTCTTCGCTTGGCCCACCCAGCGCTCCCAGTGAGTGAAAATTAGTGTTCCTGAGACCCAGGTGTGTGACACCATCCTGGTTCCTAGCAAGGGAAAGGAATAGAACCCTTCCGACCTGTGGAGTAGTTCCTGAGGCAAGGCAGCCAGGGGGTCACCACGCAGTTGAGTCTGACCACAAAGCACATGGGTGGGACATGCACTTTCTCTAGTCTTCTCTTTAGGGAATAAAGGGCCTCAATTTGCTCTGTGACCTTGGAGAAATCAGTTCACCTCTCTACCTGGAGGTTTGTCATGGGCTTCCCCATCTTGCAAGCACCTTGCAAGCTCTGCCCCCTCTTCCATAAGAGAATTCATGAGTATGTTGCAGTACACATTCAAGACAGAAGTAGATGTACAGTCTCAATCACAGTTGTTCTCTTGTAGGATTTATTGCAGATGAACTCCCTAATCTCTGGTTCTTCCTTCACCTTACTTATCTTTAAAGGCTACTTAAAAGCTTTCTGGGCGTCACGATTTCTTTTCTACTTGATAGGAATCAGATTGCTGTGTGAGGTGAAGACAGAAAGGGTTTATGCCTATCCTTTGAGTTTATAGGCCACCCAGAAATTTATCACTCCCAAATAACCATGAGATGAAGATTCTTTTAGGGATACGGGGGGCTAGGCTATGTGCTATTTATGCTATTTTTGCAAAGGCCATGTAGATCCCAAAGGAAAGCATGTTCCAATTAGTAAATGCTAGTGTTTTGTTTTAAGAATGTTGAAATCCTACAGAACTTTTCTTCAGAGAATTCAGATAAAAGGTGAAAAGTTCACACCACTTCCTTTTCTTCTAACTGCAGCTTCTTCAGAATTGAACAAATGTCTAAGTAACTGCTGTCTATTCCTTTTATATACACACACGTACACTTAAGCATTGATCTTTTTCTCCTCGCTGATACAAGAGTTAGCATATTCCTTATTTTCCCCCCACAGTGACATCTCCAGAAAAGTCTCTCTTGGCCCATCTCTCCAGCTGCCTACAGATATGGTCTGCATGTGGGGAAGTCAGACATGCAGCCAGAAATGCTTTTGGTGGCTCTCACTTGAGCTGCACACTTAAATACAGAATCAGTAATTAATTGAGGGTTTGACTGAGAAGTTTTTCATGTGTATATAAATATCATTGTTCTTTTTTCATTTGGGGTGATCAGCCTTCTTGGTAGGGGAAACATGTTACTCTTTTTTCTTCTTTCTTTTTAATCTAGTTTCTTTAGTTTCTTCTCCTTGTTAAGGTTGAAATTAGGTATTACTTACTGCTGAAAGAAACGTTCAAAGCTCCAGATTTAATTTTCCCAGCTGGGATGGATGGGGTCTCCTTGGGCTTTCCAAGGAGGGCTTCTAACTCTTGTACAGTCATATTGGGGATTTCAGTTTCACCACAACTTCCTCCAAAACCCACACGGCCCTGAGTTAAGCAGTTAAGCAGCACTGGACCACAGGGAGCTCAGAAGACTGCCTGCACTGTTTAATCCCAACACATGTACTGAAATAGAAAAATAATCCCTGTGAAGCTGCAAGGAGGAACTTCTACTTACTGCAAATCTGTTATTGGGGAAATGTTTAGAAATTCTGAATCCGTGTTTTACTTTGTTCTTCTCCAGATTAACATTTCCCTCCAACAGAAGTGTGCATCACACAGCTAGGGGACAGGAAAAGGCATTCCTCAATATCCAAGCATGCTGCCCTGCCTCAGCCCCCTTGGTTGTCCTGGGCCTGCCTGCTTCTCCTTAAGTGAAGATCATTGTAGAGAAGTATGTATAATATGACCTCATTTTATTGAAATTGTATGTGCATACATATGTGCATGGAGAAAGAGGATAGATGTGCACAGTGGTGGTCTCTGGGCACATGCATAGTTTTTGTTTTTTAGTTTTTGCTCATCTGCATATTCTTATTTCCTCTAACATATGCACAGCTTCTGTTATAATAAGAGTTATTTTCTCTTTAAGAGGGGAGGTGAGAATACTAGTGCTAATAATGCTTCAAAGCCTGACGACATGAGAAAATGACTCATAACTTGTTTGTTGGACCAGCTAGTTATTGAGTTTTTGCCATGTGTAAGATCTCATTGGCTGTCTCTCTATTTTTCCTTTTGTAGTCCTTGAGTATTTTGGGATGACTAGGATGGGTGGAGAGAGTAGCCTTGTCTTTATTTCCCAGGCTTCTCTATCCTACATTACCCTAAAGATAGTGAAGTAGGTAGAGTAGGTGCTCAGCCAGAACCCATTGGTAAGGGGCTGGCTTCTCCTTGTAATTTGCTAAGCCCCCACCCACAGTCTATCTCTGGCTGTGCTGAGAAGAGTAGCCATCATGCCTCAATTCCTGTATCATCTGCTGCCTTCCTCCTTCCTCTGACCCCATTCCTGCGTTTCTAATAGCTGTCACCCTCCTTGAGGTACCTGTGGTGGTGGTGGAGTGCTGGTGTGGTCAACCCTGAGCTGATCTTCAGCAAGGGATATTGGGAACAGCAGAGACAAATTAGTGGTCCTGCTGAAGAGGCATTTGCTGGGGGGTAACCCCCAGGTAGCCTGGCACTTATGCATCCATTGCATCAGCCTTCCCACTTCAACTTCAGCAGCAGCAGCTTGTCTCAGCCTTCCGCGTCACACGTGTTTATCACAGAGCTGGCTCATAGTGGGCACTCACAATCTGTTTGCTGAAGGAATCAGTCTGGTCAGTCTGCTGCAGTGTGCCTGGCCCATCTCCAGCCTTGGTGTCATATCTTGTCTGCTGTCTGCGTGTCTTCTGCCCTGTCCACTATCCCCAGCAGCAGACACTTGACCGCTGGCCCTCTCCACTCATGCCCCCCTGCCCCAAAGCCATGCAAGTGGAGCAGTTGGGAGACAGGGACAAGTGGCTCTGGAAGATAGCACCTAAGGCTTCTTATCTCCGGTGTGTACTGTTTTGTTTTGTTTTTTCCATTCACCGTTGCCCAAGAACCAAAGCATCCGCCACTGCTCAGCCGCATGGTGAAATGGCCTGGCCTGGTGCCAGGGTACTTCGCCAGGTGGTTGGGCTGTGGAGGCTGGTGCATGCGATGGGCCGATAATACCCCGTGGTGCTGTAAACAGGACACTCCACCCTCCCGCAGCCACCCAGCCGGTGCCCCAGCAGCCTGCTGCTTTGTCATGGCTTGTCATGATATGGGCTTCTCTTCTCTGATAGGGAAGCCTATTGTCCTATTTCCCTCCTCTGTTTCCTAAATCTGAGAGGGGTGCTTTCCAGAAATGAAACAAACCACAAGCAGCCGTTGTGACTCCTCAGTACTTCTTTAACAATAATCACACAAGTACAAGGCAGAACTCAATACCCAGATCTTTCCAGTATGCCCATGAGAGACAAGTCCAAGAGTCCCTATCCCAACTACACTCATGGGATTTCTTAGTGGACGTTCTCATCTGAGGTCGGTCTGGCTGGGCAGCAGAATTTGAGTGCTGACCTGCTGCTGCTGCTGCCCAAGTCCACAGGCAGCGTTGCATCCCCTGCGTCATTTATTCCAGGTGGTGTCCATGGCTGGGATAGACTGTCACTAGTAAAGGAAAGGGCTTTGATACTAAAAATGTGCACCTTCCCAGGGACCTAGGAGAGTGTACACCTACGGATAATAGGGACTAGAACTTACTCTGCATGTTTTAGGGTAGTCTCCTCTTTTCGGACTCCCTCAACCCCACCTTTAATCATAAAGGGCATTGATTGGTTTGGCATACTCTTTCTAACAAAGGCCTTAAATTGTATTTGCATCTCTTTTTTTCTTTCCAGCATCACTAAGAGGTAACTTAGGCCTGGATTGTTTTCCTGTTTGCCAGAGGGAGAGCAGGCCAGCGAAGTGCGGAGTTGGCTACAGTCCCACCACAGGGAGGGCAGCTGCAATCAGACCTACCCTCCTCACAGATAACCTGGGGGCCACTGTGTGCTAGCCTGCAGCCCCGTCAGGGATGGCACAAAACATGTCAGCGTCTGATTTTGGCTTTGGTTGCATTGTGCATTTGGAGGAAATTGACGTCCTGGTTTACCCCTTAATCAGTTTTGTGTCCAAAGAAGCAGGTGCTCACCAAACCATCTGCGAGATTTATGAGATAAGTGGTAGATTTTTTTTTCCTATCAAAGTCTAATTTTAAAAAAATGCCCCCTCCCTTATTTCCTAGGTATGAGGAAGCATGGCATTTTAGTCTTCCAAAGGGGCTGGGACATGCCAAGAATTTGGAGATTTGAGAGGGGAGCAGAGCCTTGCTGAGGGCAAGGTAATTCTGTAATCCTGTGGCCAGCCAGCTGTGTCAGCACCCCGCATGAGGAGGTGGCCAGCTGTCTCTTCATTTAAGGAAAAGAAACTGAGGCAAGCCCAGCCTTTCGATTTAGATGCAGTGAGACCCTTCCAGATCTGCTGGTGGAGAGGGAGTCAGAGGCTACTGATTCTGCATTGGGGTTACTTGCTTTCTCCTCATGTCTTTCCCTTCCTTCCTTTCTTCCTTTTTTTATTTCTTTGTTGCTGTTTGTGTTATTTTTGTATATGGAGGAATGAGTCAGGACCCATGGTGTCCACAGAGTCTTAATGAATAACTTTGGTCAGAAGTGGCTGGAAAGAATGTAGAACTGACCAAAGTGGGTGGTTGGATTCTCATCCCAAATTCCAGGATTCTGGGTGCTCCCTAGTCCTATGAGTACTGGGAGCACAGTAGCACAGTACCACCTATGATTATTGCCCTCAAGATTGGATTCCTGCTATAGCTCATTGAATAGGGGAGATATTAAGGGTGATATAAAAGGGGTCAAAATTGTCCCTAGGAGATAATTTTAATAGAATCCTTTAACCCAAGTTTTGAAGAAAAACAAAAGCAAAAAAAAAATAAAGGTCATTGGAGATACTAGAGCCAGGCCTGCCATCTCCTCCTTTACTCCCCATCCCTGAAAAGGAGCTAAAAAAGCAATCCGTCCTCCAGGTGTCTAGGCAGGTGTCCCAGCAACCTCAGAGGGTGTTCCTGACGCAAGAGAGAGATGAGCCTCAGTGAATAGTTGCAAGAAGTTTGATTTAGGAGGAAGGAGGCTTAGATTTAGATCTAGGACTGCTGCTGACTTAGAGGGTGGTGGAGTCTAATCAGAGACTAAGCCTCTTTGTGCTTTAGTCTTCCTTATCAGTCTTTCAGAGCTGACAGGAGCGTAAAAGATTATACAGCACACCAAAGTGCTTTGTGCAGATGGGGCGAAACTCGAGAGTACCATATAAACACGAGATAGTACATAAGGGTCTCAGGTGGAAAAAAATCTACAGGGGATTTTTCTTTTTGCAGGGACTTCAGCTGAAGTGATGGGAGAGGTGGCCCCAAGAAATCTTTCTCCCCATCACTTAATTCTCAGGCCTGGAGTCGTAATCCTCTTCCCTCAAAACAGCCATGCAACAGCCTTTAAGATTATGACATCCTGGCCTTTATGCCAGTCGCTTGCTCATCTGCTTCCCATATGCCTCGTTGATTATCTGTCATGTAATTTTCTAAATCTACTTTCCAGAGTACCTGCCTCATCACTGGACTCAAACAGGCAGTTTTGGAGGCCCACAGGACAGCATTTTGGTGTCTGAGCTGCTGATATGGGTCAGAAGCTCCCAGAAATATCTGGATGGCCACTTTTCGATAGGAAGATGGGTGTTTGAAATGCCCATATAGGAGATAAAGTTGGGGTTTGAACCCAGCATGCCTGTCACTAACTTACTAGGGGACAAGATCACAGGAAGGGTAAAAGAGGTTGAGCCCTTGGAGGGAGGAAAACAGACAAGCAGCTATGGGATCTTCCCTCCATGTGAGTGGGTTCAGTATGGTTGCTTAAAGGAAGCCCAGAAGCCATGGTATAATTCGTTCACTTTTCTAGTGAGGGTTTTTCAATTTTACTTAAATACTCAGGTGCCTGCAGGTTGTTAGCCTGGTGCTTTAGGCAGTGTGGGGTATACAAAGAGAAATCAGGGCCAGTCCCTGGCCTCAGGCTGTTTGTTATCTAGGAGTTACAGAACCCATTTCCCACAGAAAGGGTGTTAGGGGTAAGAAATATTGGGGAAACTCGGAAAATTCTGAGACATTCCTTCCAGGGGATTCTAGGGATACAGAAAGCTTGGTGAAGTGGAGGCAGTAAGGCTGGCCTTGACAGATGGGACAGATTTCAACCCCAGGCATATGTGTAAAACCTCAGAGGAGGGCAGTCCTAGGACGTGGGTGGGAAATGATGCATGGTGTGGTTTGTCCAAGATCTAGAGACCTTGAGGAGAGTGAGGTGTAAAGGAAAGGTAAGTGGGCCCAGAACCTGAAGGCTTTGATTCCCACCTTCGAAAGATGGTTTGAAGAGGTTTAACCTAGAAATGTTAAGATCATTTAAAATGATCTGTTGTAGGTCAATATATATTGATTTGGAAAGATGTTTATGATATAAGGTGAAACATATAGCAAAACAATATGTGCAGTATGATCCCATTTTTAATTTTAAAGTGCATATACATATATAGAAGGTAAGGCCTGCAAGAATATATATCCTATAGTATATTAATAGTCATCTGTGGACATTGAGAGTTGAGGGTTTTTTTCTTTTTGTTTATATGTTTCCTGACTTTTCTATAGATATAATTTGTACTTACTATTAACTACAAATCATTTTTCACTTGTTTTAAATGAGCATACATTATGTGATGGCTGACAGCGATGACCTAGAAATATGCTGGGGATTAGATAAAAACAGAGTAAAAGTTGGTCATGCAATAATATTTGTGATATCCAAATTGGAGAGGAATCCTTCAAGTGTCCAATAATGTGGGAATGGCTAAGCTCACTATTGTGCTAGTGGAATATCATACAGTCTTCTAAAATGACAAATATGTAGATTGTTGATACTTGGAAATGGGTATATGAAATGGGTAGAACCAGGCAGAACATAATGTACATTTCACATTGGTTACAACTATGTCAAAATGTATGTAAATATTCAAATAAATTTGGAGAATGAAGATAGCATTTTTAGTCTCTTTTTATTGTCGTAAAATACAAATAAATAATGTAAATTTTACCATTTTAAACATTTTTTTTTTATTTTGATTTATTTTTTGAGACAGAGTCTTACTCTGTTGCCCAGGTTAGGGTGCCATGGCATCATCCTAGCTCACAGCAACCTCAAATTCCTGGGCTCAAGCCTCCCGAGTACCTGGAACTACAGGCATGTGCCACCATGCCCGGTTTATTTTTTCTATATATTTTTAGTTGGCCAATTAATTTCTTCCTATTTATAGTAGAGAGGATGTCCCGCTCTTGCTCAGGCTGGTTTCAAACTCCTGACCTTGAGCGATCCGCCCCGCCTCGGCCTTCCTGAGTGCTAGGATTACTGGCGTGAGCCACCGCGCCCGGCCTCATTTTAAACATTTTAAGTTTATGTTCAGTGGTATTAAGTACATTCACAATGTCGTGCAACTGTAATCACTATCCATTTCCAGAACTTTTTCATCATCTGAAATAGAAACTCTGTATCCATTAAACAACTCCCATTTCCCCCTCCTCCTAAGCCTCTGGTAACCTGTATTCTATTTTTTGTCCCTATGAATTTGCCTGTTCTAGGTACCTCATATAAGTGGAATCACACAGTATTTGTCCTTTTGTGTCTGGGTTATTTCACTTAGCATCACCTGTATTGGAGCATGTGTCAGAATTCCCTTCCTTTTTAAGACTGAATGCTATTCCATCATATGGATACACCACATTTTGTTTATCTTCATCTCCTTGGGTGCTTGGGTTGCCTCCACCTTTTTGGGTATTGCAAATGATGCTGCTATGAACGTGGGTGCACAAATGATCTGTCTCAGTCCCTGCTTTCAGTGCTTTGGGGGCATATACCTAAAGGTGGAATTGCTGGGTCATATGGTAATTCTATGTTCAACTTTTTGAGGAACTGCCAACCTTTAGTGTCTTTTTAATATAAAGTTCTTCAAGTTTATTTATACATACAGTCCCCAGTTCTTTTTGCTGTGCTTAATATCCACATGAATTACTAAGGGATTACTGCAGATGTGAAAGCATTTCGTTCTGTTTAAAGGAAAGAACCTTTATACTCTTAAGGTGGTTTGAGTGCTTTGAATGTGGCTGTGGAAAACGGGGTCAACTAAGATGATTGAAACTTCCAGATGATTCTAGAACCCTTATAATATTTTATCAACAGTTTCAACTTTTACCTTCTCCCAGAAAGCTTTAACCAGGGTAAAAATAAAATGAATGGATTTATAATTGCTTTTTTAAATTTTGGTCCCATTTAGATAGAAGTCAGAGGTAGAGAACTAAAAGACTTGGGTATTTTCTTAACCTGGATTTCTCAATCCTGGATAGTTGAAAGTAGTTACAGTAAATCGTTCTCTTGTTTCAGTCACCTAGGTTCCCTGGTCACTAACCAGCCCTGAAGGAAGTACGAAGAGGCCTTCAGTTAATGGGTTGAATTTGTGCAGTGCCTAGGAGCCCTGCAATCGTGCTGGAGGGAGGGAGGAAGAGGGGCAGGAGATAAAAGATGGAAGAAAGCGTGGTTTTTGTCCCCTTAGAGCGCCCTCTTTAATGCTGGGAAGCAGTGCTGCACTCAGGAAACTCAGTGTGGAAACCTAGGAGTTCACAGTTCATAGTCCATTAGGAACAGGAAAAGGATAGAGGACATTTATAAAGTAATCCCTAAGTCCAAAGTAGAATGGTATAAATTGTTTCCCGGGATAAAGGCTAACTGGTTAAGTCAGGAAAGCTCTTGTCAGACCTATTGTGCTTTTGCAGGCAACTCCAAATTCTTTTAGGAGGGAGATAGGTCTGAGTGAAGACATGGCAGTTAGGCTCCCTAGAAAAGAGAAGACTGGGTCCCGTCTCCTTCCTCCATGCTGATATCAGGGTGTTCGGGCTGTGCTCTCTTCCAGCCAGTGTCCCGTGTTCTGTGGCCCCAGAAAAGCCAGTGTGTAGGCCTCAGCCACCCCAGGTCCGACGTACGTTCTCCCTGGACACCATCCTCAGCTCTTACCTTCTGGGCCAGTGGCCACGAGATGCTGATGGGGCCTTCACCTGCTGTACCAATGACAAGGCCACTCAGGTAATGGAGCTCTTTCCTAGCGGGATAAGGGATAAGTAAGGGTGGGGTGAAAGGGTTGGCTGAAAGGGCGTCTGGTCTAGTTAACTCTGAATCATTGCAACGATTTGTCCTGGGTTTTGGGTACACATATCCACCATGCAGTGTTTCATCTTCTAATGTTTGCCAGCTTGTTTTTCTTGGTAAACTTATAGGAAAACAAGTTTGCATTTCTCCCAACTAGTGAAAGAGAGGAGTCAATCTGGGTCTTTCAGTCTGGCTTTGAGTATGGTGTGTGGGTAATCAGAAACTGACTTTGGAATTTATTCTAGGTTTTAAAAAATGAGACTTACCTTGCTAAAATTAAACCAAGGCCAACATTCAAATGAGTTTGTGTTCCCTAGACAACTGCAATAAGTGGCCAAAAAGTGTGCTGAGCCAGGATAGGTACCATTGGAGCCATAGGAATGGAGAGTCTTCAGTAATGGAGAGTAATTCCTTGCCAGCAGCCCAGCCTGGGATTTCAGAGAACTCATTCAAGTACTGAGGAACCTAAGTTCTTCTTCAGTATTTTTTGTTTGTTTATGGGGTTTTTGTTTTTGTTTTTGAGACAGGGTCTCACTCTGTTGCCTGGGCTAGAATGCAGTGGCATCATCATAGCTCATTGCAACCTCAAACTCCTGGGCTCAAGTAATCCTCCTGCCTCAGCTTCCCAAGTAGCTGGGACTACAGGAGTATGCCACCATGCCTGGTTAATTTTTCTATTTTTAGTAGAGATGGAGTCTTGCTCTTGTTCAGGCTAGTCTCGAACTCCTGAGCTCAAACAATCCTCCCACCTCAGCATCCCAGAGTGCTAGGATTACAGGCATGAGCCACGATGCCTGGCCTCCAATATTTGTCTTTAGGTCTGTCTTTTCATTAAAGAATATCAGGGTTGAAGTCTCTGTGGATTATCCAGTCTGCTGCTTGTCAATTTTTGGATAAGAATAGTGTTAGCCTGGGGAGAAAGTTATCTCAAATGTGAAATTTTTGTTTTGTTTAGAGACAATGTCTCACTATGTTGCCCAGGTTGGGCTGCAGGCTGCAGATCACAGCTCACTGCAACCTTGCACTCCTGGACCTAAGCAACTTCTTACCTCAGGCTCCCAAATATCTAGAACTACAGGCGTGCCACCATGCCCAGCTAGTTTTTTTAATTTTTTGTAGGGATGAGGTCTCACAATGTTGTCCAAGCTGATCCTGAACTCCTGGACTCAAGTGATCCTCCCGCCTCGGCCTCCCAAAGAACTGGGTTTATAGGCATGAGCTACTGCATTTGGCCCCTCATATGTGAAATTATATAAAAATATTTCTTAATCTGATTCAGGACTTCAGCATTCATAGTAGTTAAGTTGATAAGAGTCAAATCTCCCTTTTAATGTAGTTTAAGCCCATTCATTCTTGTTAAACTTCAAAGCAATTGAGCTGTGCCTAGATAAGTGGAAATAGGGTGGAAAGGATGCTGGGCTCAGTCAGCAGCCCTTCTTCACCTCTGTGATGTCGGGCAAGTCAGCTTTTCCTTTGCAAACTGGGTGGAGTGTGCCCGCTTTACCTACTTTGTTGGTGGCATTATGGCCAAATGACACGTGAAAGTGCTTGGTACAGCTCAGTTCACCTCCTCTTTTGAGCACATCATGTTGATTTCTTTCATTTTTTTTTTTTGTGTGTGTGAGATCCATTTTCAAATGTTGTTAGTGAATGTTTGAATGCCCAGTACTGTTCTTGGCATGTTGGAATGAAGAATAAGGAAATGAGGACAAGATTTGGCCTCTGCAATTCTGGATTGCAGTTCTGTGAAGCCCAGTGAACAGACAGCCAAGGGATGAGATGGGGCCAAATGTCTGGCAAAGTTTAGAGGAGGGGAATTCTCATGGGAATACCCCACCTTGAACCAACAGGAATTTGCTGCAGTTAAAATGATGGCGCTCTTTAGATCTATGAATAGCACGTGAAGGGAGAATACACTCCAGGTAGCAAACAGAGCAGGCCTAGTTCCTGGGAGCCTCAGGCATTGTTGTTATTTGGGAGAAGCAAATAGGATAAATTATGCTTCCTCCTCACAGGCCTGGGAGCACACACCCCATTCTCTTTTGAAGAGAGTGCTCAGTTCAAATAATGTATCTAGTCAAGGAGGACTTCCTGGAGGAGCAGGACTTGAGGTTGCTTTGAGCATGTAAGCTCATGGTTGCATCCGCTTTTGTCAGTCCATCTAGCTCCGTCTCTGTCATTTCCTGCTATCAGCCTTCTAGGAAGTCACCATCCCACTCCTCAGATAGCTTTCTCTTTGTCAACTCAAGGCGGGGTTGGCCTCAGATGTTCCCTGGCTGGGTTTAGAGGCATGGGCTCTAGGCTGTGTGTTTGTGCTGAAGCCCCAGCTGCAGGCCAGATCTTTTATATAACAAGTCTGGGCTTCTTGCCACAGCAAGACAGAGGTCAGTGATGCGCCTCTGTGGGTCTGGCAAGGCCAGGCCATACCGCTTTCCTCTTTCCCTGGGATGGGCTCCAGCCCTCGAGGAACTCTTAGCAACCTGTCAATATTATGGCTGCAGTCAGGAGGTGGGAGAATTCTGACCTACGTAGGCATCCAAACCAAAATATGCGCTCTGCACATCTTTCATTCCCGGTCCTCTGGGAATTTTCTGCTTCTAGGTTTTGGGCTCTATTCAAATTCCTGCTTGAGCCCCCGGCCTGGCACAAGCTAGCGTCTTCAACACTGCCATTGCACTGTAAGGGCCTGGGGCTCTCCTGACATCTCCCTAAGTGACTGGTGTTCCTTCCTACTGAGCACTGGGATATCACTCAGAAAGGCCTGGAGGTGAAGGCGAGGTTTTCCTGGGGAGATACGAGGGCTTGTGGAGAAGGGGAGAGGGAAGGGAAGGTGGCAGGATCTACCAAAGTCCTTGGGAGCTTTTAAGCTGTTAAAAATTGACTGATGCCAGGATCCTTCCCTAGCGGCTTTGAGCCTGAGGAGGGCTCTTCACCTCTCTCCTCACCTGTGCCCTCCTTCTCTAGCCACACTAGTGTAGTCACTTATTTTCTGCTGCAGGCACTCACGACTGGCTGCTCTCTTATCAGCCTAACCTCCAGCCCACCCAGAGCCAGCAGTCAGATTATGTGTTTGGGCCCCTCGCCAGCCCTGGCATTCCCAGGCATTTCTTGCAGTGAGGTCAGCAGCCAGTTGAGGCTAAGCAGCTCCTTCCTCTGAACCCCCAAGAGGAGGCCAGGGCCCTGCCCTTCCAAACCAGCTTCAGACCTGGGCAGCAGGCACAGAACGCTGCCGTTTAGATAGCCAGGCATGCTGTGGACTTGAGGCTTATTTATAGGGCAGAAGATGGAGCTAAAATCTCTCAGTTCTTGAATATATTCCAATATTGCCAACAATCCCGGTATTTCCTTCCTGGTTGAGTTTTAAGCCATTAGGCAGGTACAAAGGATAGTCTTGGCAATTTACAGTCTGCTATGAAGAGCTGGGTTACCAAATATTTGGGGCAAGGGAAGAAGAAAGGTGTGGATGGATCTTATTTGGGAAATTTGTTGTTTTAGGAAGGATGAGAAAGTGTGAATGTGGTAACTGGGCAAGAAATGCTTTGGAGATACTGCATGTTTTGAGCCAGGAGGAGCAAGAGGAGAGAGAGTGACCAGGTCAGTTGGTAAACCAGAGCTAGCCACCACCTGCTGTGGGCTGGCCCCTCCTAGTGGCTGGGTCCAGGCCAGGGTGGGTGATGACAGCACATGCCAGTGTCCGTGGTCACCTCTCTCCATTCTTGCTGTGCAAAGCCTTTGAATCTTCCTGTACTTTTCTGGAGAGAGAAAGTGGTCTCACTGCAGCTGGATTGACTGTTTGGGCAAAGTCCCCCTCCTTGTCTCATCCTGCCTACAGATGGGACCCTGGGTACCTGGCCTGCCCAGCCCAGCTGCCTGTTCTGCTCAGCCCAGCCCCGTTTCCTCTGCATTCTGCAGGTCAGGTGGGGAAGCTGCCACCATATAATTTTTCTTTTTTTAGCCTTGATTTACCCCTTGGGAAAAAAATAGCTTAAGTTCTTACAAACCACATTCAATGTCATGAAGGCCAAAGGCAAAGGTGAGCATACTTGTTGGTGGACTTCCCTTTCTGTGTCTTTTCTCTCCCTGTGTCACGCTGTCCTCCCCCACACGGTTTAGTCTGACGATCACAGGCCTTTAAAAAATGTTTTTCTTTGTGGGTGTAGGGGCCTGGGCACAACGCCTACTTTCCAAACTGGCAATCAGGACCAGTTGTTGGCATATGGTTTGACAACTGTACCAAATATTTGAAAATGGAGCCATGATGGAAAATCTGAGGGTTACATAGTCACCATCAGGCCAGAGGTGGTGGCCTTGGCCACCTGCAGCCAGAGTTCACAGGACTGGTCTGTGGACCCCCTCAGAGCCTTTTCCTGCCTTTTTGTTTGGCCAGAGTCCTAAGGGACTGGTTCCCTGCTGATTTCAGTTGAACACATAGTTACTGGCCATCCTCACCAGGCCAACACCATGCCACTCTACACTCTCGCTCAGGTGCAGCGGGTTATGTTCCCAGGGCCGGCCCAGCTCTGCACGTGGAGCTTACTTAGGTGCCAAGGTCACTGGGGACAGCGAGGGCCAGGACTCTTCCTGCCTGTGGTCATGGAGTGCAGGTAGAAACTTAGTTCAGCTGGGGGCCAAGAAAGAGACTCCGGTGGGGGTGGTTGTCACCTCCATCTTGCCCCTCCTCCTTAGTATATAGTAGGTGGTTCTGTGGGAGGCTGTCCTCTGCCCTATGCCCAGTTGTCCTTCCACATGTTGCTTGGGGATCTCAATCCCAGGCCAGGCTTCCTGGGTCTAGCCACGTCCAGTTTTGCATAATCCAGGCATCAGCTGCACAGCTGGCTGATAACACTTGTAGTTAGCAAGCAGCCCTGCTTGTCCCTCAGCTGCCCCCCAGGCCAGGGTGTCAACTAAGCCTGTTCCAGCGCATGCGTACCCTGGGCAAACATGGCCTTTTGGCTGCTGAACTCAAGCTTTAACCCACTTCCAAAGGGTCATCTAGAATGAATATTCACAGTGCTGCCACGCAACATAGCTTGACCCCTGTTGTGGCCAAAAGGTTAGTAGTTCTTAGAAGGGTGGCCTTCCTTACTGTGACTTTTCTGTGCTCTGAGACCTCAGTCTGGACCCCTGGTCAGACCCAGAAGAGGAAGGTCCTGTCCACCCAAGGGCACAGGGAATAGGGGGCATAGTCCCCACTCTTGATGCTCCCAGTCCAGTGGGAGGGGCTAAAGCCCACACCCGCATACACTGCTGCCTTAAGAACACTCAATGCCAGCATGCAAACTGCTTCAAGCACAGGATAACCTACCGTATTAGGTTTCTGAGGCTGCTTTAATAAATTACCTCAAACTTAGTGGCTTAAAGCAACAGAAATTTATTTTTTCACAGTTCTAGAGACAAGAAGTTCATGTTCAGTTTTTGTTTTTTTTTTTTTTTTGAGACAGAGTCTCGCTTTCTTGCCTAGGCTAGAGTGAGTGCCGTGGTGTCAGCCTAGCTCACAGCAACCTCAAACTCCTGGGCTCAAGCGATCCTGCTGCCTCAGCCTCCCAAGTAGCTGGGACTACAAGCACGAGCCACCATGCCCGGCTGATTTTTATATTATATATATTAGTTGGCCAATTAATTTCTTTCTATTTTTATGGTAGAGACGGGGTCTCGCTCAGTCTGGTTTTGAACTCCTGACCTTGAGCAACCGCCCGCCACGGCCTCCCAGAGTGCTAGGATTACAGACGTGAGCCACCGCGCCCGGCCCATGTTCAGTTTTGCTGGCTGAGATCAAGGTGTTGGCCGGGTCTTGCTCTCTCAGGAGGCTCTTGGGGAGATTCCATTCCTTGCATCTTCTGGTGGCTTCTGGCATTCCTTGGCTTGTAGCCACATCGCTCCAATCTCCGCCTCTGTGGTTATGTTGCCTTATCTTCTGTGTGTGTCCAATATCCCTCTGCCTCTCTCACATAAGGACATTTGTAATGGCATGGAGGGTGCACCTAGATAATCCAGGATAATCCTCCCATTTAAAGGTCCTTAACTTAATCATATCAGCAAAAACTTTACCAAATAAGGTAACATATATAGGTTCCTAATATCTTTGGGGGGCTATTTTTTAACCTGTCACACTTACCTTACCTCCTGCTACTCTGTTCCAGCCACGCTGGCCTCATCAATCTCTAATATGCCAAGCTCACTCCTGCCTTAGGGCCTTTGCACTTGTCATTCCCTCTGTCTGAGTATCCACATGACTCACACACTGCCCCTCCCTCATGTTGTTATTCAGGTGTTACTTTTTCACTAGGGACTTCCCTGACATTTCAAATCATGTCCTCCCTGCCTGGCATTCCTATCCCCTTTCTTTGCTGTATTTTTTTTCCTTAACACTTATCACTGTTTAAACTGTCTCCCCAGTTAGAACATGAACTCAGAGGTGACAAGGGGTTTTTGTTGTTTTGTGCACTGTTGAGTCCCCAGCACCCAGCACATGGTATGCATTCAGTAACTATTTGTGGAATGCATGAATGATGTACACCCGGAGAGCAGGCTTAGAGGTCAGGGATAAAGTAAGAAAAAGTAGATGGGGACGGGTGTGACTGAGTAGGACAGAGAGCCAAGTCTGGAGAGCTGATGGCATAAATGATCACATGGTGATCTCTATGACCAGGGGGTGGGTGTTGAGATCAAGTGATGGCCCTGGTAACACAGTTCACATGGAGCAGGCAATACTTGGTAGAAGATGTTGCTGAGCAGAGAGACGTGGGGTAAAATGGGATTGAGAGAGATCATCCTAGCCACCATGATTTCCACCACCTTCCTAAACTCCTGTACCAGCCTACGCATCTCCTTCTACCCCTCACGTATCCCAGAAGAAAGAAGGGACTTGAGTTTGCACGAGATCGTAGTAGAAGCGGTGGCAGCCTGGGTGTGGCTGCTTTTCCCTCCTTCTCCCTGCCCACCTGTGAGCAGTGTCTTCCCGGAGGGAGGGAAGTGGGCATCATGATCACCTTAGCTGTAAACATCAGTCCTCCATAGCCTCTGCACCTTTCCAGGGACAGTGGGCTTGCACCGGGCTCCGAGCTTTGACTGGCAGAGCTAGCAATCTGCAGGGTTGGCTTTGGAGCCCGCAGAGAGGAGGACCGTTTTTGTGTCCACTGGGTCGGTCGAGGAGAGATGGACTCCCTCCTCACTTTCCAGTACCTGAGGCAGCCTTTCCTGAGGCTCTGTGTGGTGACACCTGGCCTGGAGAACACAGACATTTGGGAGTAGAGCAGCTGCTTGGTTTCCGTATTCTGTCAGAGCCAGCTTCACCTTGAGGGCTCTGGGGTGCCTGGAGGATGTGCTGCCTGCCCTCTTCCTAAAGGAGGGGATGGTGGGGGAAGGGGATCTCTGGGTGCTCTCCCTTGTGCTGCTAGCATGAGGACAAGGCAGTCAGGGTGGTTGTCTCCCCCTGGCTGTGTCACACAGCCCAGTAAAGGTGCTGATCCCCGGGCAGCTGGGAGAAGGAAGAGCCAGGGAGCCCCAAGCCGCAGCGGCCCTTCTCCCCTGCAGCTGTCACACTGGGCTGTCTGCTCTCACAGCCCGCTCAGACTCCCCCGCTGGGCTCCTCTGAGCAGCTGTTGGGTGGTGAGTAGTTGGGTTTTTTCCCCTCTGTCCTCCCCCTTTTCTGTTTGCAGCAACCTCTCAGGGAGGTCAGCAGATCTCTTGGAGGAGACGGTTCCCAGGCCCTCATGTTTTTGGCAGCCTGCGCACAGAAGTTAGACAGGAACTGGTTCTACTGGAGCATTCCCCCTTGGGCCCCTCCCTTGGAATGGAAATAGGGATACTGGTGGTGGGGAGGGAATGGGCCTCTTCAGCTTTATGCTCAGAGTCACAGCTTCCTCCCTTGGTTGGGGGCCCAGGAGGTAGTTTCACAACTCCCCAGCTTCCATCCTGGGCGCTGTCTTCCGTGCAGCCCGGGAAGAGGACGGCTGACAGAGCCCTGTTCTCACGAGGGGCAGGGCCGGCCCAGGAGAGGAGGAGTGACAGGGCCAAGAGGGGTCAGAAATCTGGGCTGGGCTCAGATCTCTGGGCCCTCCTTTCTGAAAATGCCCCCTTCCTGCTTATTCAGGAATAAGCAGGGGGGCCTCCAGCACTTAACTCAGTGTGCAGGGAAAAAGCAAGAAACAAGCTTGAGGCATCACACTATAAGACCTCCTGCTTCGGTCAGGGAGATCTATGTTGACCTTTTTCCTGTTGTACCAATTAATGATTCCTTAATGCACTCTTGTCTATTAACTTGTTTTCATTGGGCTCCCGGGAGCCTGGGCCTGTGCTAGGCACAGAGGGTGAGAAAATAAAGAATGCCAGCGATTCCCTGGGCCTGTGCTATTTTGGAGCTCGTTGGGATATCGAGGGCAGTACTTGTCCCCACCACTGGGGAGCACCTGGAATAACTGGGGATATATTAGAGAATACATGTATAAAAGTCATAAAAGAGCAAAGGGAAGGTCAGCCCAATTGGATCACCAGGCCATGTTTGCTGGAGGATGCTGGAAGGAGGCAGTGCAGGTGGAGAAGCTCAAAAGAAGAAACAGGCTAGGAGCGTTCAGGAGATTGATGAGCAGATGAAAGAGAAGCCTTCAAAGGGCTACCACCTCTACCCAGGAACTGGGTTTCTGCTTGCCCAGCGCCTGCCCGAGAAGCTGCTCTGTCTCACTGTGTTTCTCTCCCGCAGACCCCCCTGTCCTGGCAAGAGCTAGAAGGTGAGCGGGCCAGCTCCTGCACACACAAGCGCTCAGCGTCCTGGGGCAGCACAGACCACCGAAAAGAGGTAGCTGCTCCCGTTCACTCCCTGGCTAGGGTAGCTGCCTCTTCTCTCTTCCCCAGCACCACGTGATATGTTTGCTCCAAAGTGAAATTACATTTCTAGCCTCACTTGCCTCGACCTATCCTTTTCCTGGTGAGCTGGCTCCTTCATAGTTGACTCCCAGCCTCCTGGTGGCCATGTCTTAGGGCCCCAGATCTTCCTGCTAAGGAGGGCTTGGCCAGCAACCGCTGGTGCCAGCAGCAAGCACAGGGCTGGAGCTGCCTTGTTCTCCCTCTACTTTGAGGTTGGATCCAGATAGGCAGTTCAGAGACTGGAGCAAGATGGGCAGTGAGTTCTTCTATTTCACTATTCATTCAGCCGCCTTCTTAAAAGAAGAGAAAAACAATTATGTGTTCCCAAACACTTTTTCCTGGCTCTCCCTCTCCCTCAGGAAGGCTAAAGTTGTTGAGGTTGAGCAGGGAGAGCCATAGGCTGGAATATTCCAGGGCTCCCAAATTAGCTGCTCCTAACATGCTGTGTCCTGAGAGGACCAGCTTGCCAAGACTCACCCTCAACCCTTTGCAAGAGGAAGTTGCTTCTGCCTCCTTGTTGCTGAGAGCAGTGAGAAAATAGGAAGTGAATGCACTGTGAGTTTAAGATGAGGGGGAAATAAAAAATATTTAAAGTTTTCAATAATCAGAGCACACAAGTTATTCACACTAAGGATGGGGGCTCGTGGTGTGAGTGACCCATAATAGCAAATCTAAACAGCACTTTCTTCTTGGCTATAGTTGTAAATCTTACGGGTAAGGGCAACAGAGCTACTCCCTGAATTCCATTTAATTTAGGCTCATATTTAAATCGCTCTGCATGCCCTAAGCACTTTCCAACCGAGGGCAAGGAGGTCCAGAATTACACATGTGATAGGGATGGATAATATTCAAAATCTTAATGATAATCTATAATTATTACAGGATATGGACATTAAGGCGAAATCTGATATTATTTCTTGAGGGCCTAGTAGTGTAGTCTACTTTAAAATGGGGGAGAATATTTCCATCCTTCCTGGTCTCAGGGCCTTTGAGATAGTTGTGAACGTACTTTGAGGAGTGAACTGCCGTTGGCACTTAGAGACATCATCTTCCGTTGCTATTAATAGAGTTGTATCCCAGGCCTTTGGAATCTGTGAAAGACAAGATGGTTTCAGTGTTGCATATTTTTAATTTTTTGGAAACTGATCCATCTAGTTCGTAAGGTATCCAACTTGTCTGAGGAGCTTATCATCACGGTTTTTAACACCACCACGCTATTTTGGGATGGAAGATTAGCTCCCATCTTCCCTTTCCATATTTCGATGGGCCTCTAGCAGGAGCCACACCTGGGAGGAGGGACACAGTGCACTTTTGCTTTGCTTCACCTCCCTCTCCTCCCCCTCTCTCCTGGCTCCTAGATCACCAAGTTGAAGCAACAACTGCAGAGGACAAAGTTGAGCCGCAGTGGGAAAGAGAAGGAGCGGGGCTCCCCTCTGCTGGGGGACCACGCCGTGCGGGGAGCACTGAGGGTATGTTTCCCTCCCACCCCCAGGGCCCTCCCCATTGTCTTCCTCCATGGCTGGCCCCTGTGTGGGCAGAGTCTTCCCGGGTCTCCCAGCTACTGAGCCCCCTACCACAATGCATAGTTTTGTGAAGCTTTAGTCTGAACTTGGACTTGCTGGGTGACATTGGAAGGGCTTCTTTGCTGTTCTAAATTTCTCTCACCTCTACCCCCACCACTGTACAATTGAGTCAATGACTCGAAAGCACATTCCAGACCTCACTAGGCTCTGACTTCCGGAGAAACGCCTCCTGAATGGACCTATTGCATGCTGTAACTGTCCCCAAACACTTTATTCATTTGGTTCTGTTGTGTAGACATGACCACTACCCCCCATCAGAACTGATGACTCGGTGGGGCCTTGTGTGATGGTGTCATTTGCCTCCTCCTCAGGCATCCCCTCCCAGCTTCCCCGCAGGGTCCCCCGTCCTGCGACTCAGCCCCTGCCTGCACAGGAGCCTGGAAGGGCTCAACCAGGAGCTGGAGGAGGTGTTTGTGAAGGAGCAGGGTGAAGAGGAGCTGCTGCGGGTGAGTGGCGGCTGCGCCCTGCGTGCAGCGAGTGTCTTGCTGAGCCTGGATGAGGGGAGCTGGGAATCCCACTCAGTGAGGCCTCATGGGCTGTGGCTATGTAAAAAGCAATATGCAAACACCAGCCTGCGAGAGCAACACGAACAGAGTTTATTAGTCTCAGACAGGCTTAGCCACAAGGCCAGCAGAGATGGGTGGGTGTCACTGGGGAAGTTTGTGAAAGAGAAGGAGCAAGGATTGGCAGAGAGGAGGGTCCCCAACTGGGGACTTCAGGCTAGGCACCATTCTTCAGCCAGACCGCTGATGCTCACTGTTCTCCACGTGCTCAGCACTGGAACCCCTCCCCCCCCCTCAGTTCCCGCCACCCCACTGCCTGTGTGACCATGTCCCTCCCTCCAGCACCACCTGGTGATGTGCCTTCATTCTTCATGCCCAGTTGCCCTGCTCAGCCTTCTCCCCGCCGCACTCCCAGGCAGAATTATGTGCCACCTTTTCTGCAGTCTTGGGCACATTTTTATACTGACACAGTACCACTGGGAAATGCCAGTTGGGCAGTAGTAATATAATTATAATGGACACACCTCTTGGTTTATGATTTACCTATTGGTTGATTGTTAATGTGGATGCATAGAGGATTTTATATACACCCAAACACATGCATGCTATTTAGTGAACTGTGGGTACAAGTACCATTGAGCGTTTAAAAAAGGAGGGGTCAGGAGACATTTCATACCTGACAGTCATCCACATGCTGGTCCTGCAGTGGCTCACAGCGCTTAGGTTTGCCCCCATCGTGTCCCCTGCACATACTATTCATCTTTGTGTTCCCAGAGCCCAGCACACAGAAGGTCCCTGCCCTCGTGAGGCTTACACTGATCGAACCATACAGATGAATATGCAGTCAGATGTGGGACTACAAGTGTTGCTAGGAAAAAGAACAAAGTGCTACAGGGAGAAACAAGAGGGAGTTTCTCCTAGATTGAAGGTTGACCAGGGAAATAAATGACCTGAGAAAATGGTGCTCTGCTGTCATTGTGTGTTGCGGATAGAAGATGAGAACAACGGCAGGGAAAGGACCCTTTGGGTCACTGCAGTACTGCAGGCCTGGGAAGACTCGGGACTGAGAGTCTTGACCCCCCTTTTCCCATCAGATCCTTGAGGTCCCTGATGGGCACCGCGCTCCTGCTCCTCCGCACAGTGGCAGCTGTGATCATCCTCTCCTCCTCCTGGAGCCTGGCAACCTTGCCAGCTCTCCCTCCATGCCCCTGGCATCCCCCCAGCCTTGTGGCCGGGCCAGCCGTGAGGAACACCGGGGTGCCGTGGAGGAGCTGGCATCCACTCCTAACGACAAAGGTAAGCTGCGAGGCCCCGGCAGCAGGGCTGACTCTGGGCTACGGGGGGTTCCACTCCCTTTTCTGCCTCTACTCAATTTCAGGCTCAGCATTATCACTCACTAAACTGACTGTATGAGTCATCTTTATTCCATAGGTTATACCAATAATACATCACATTCTGATTTGGAGTTTATAAAGTCTCCGCACCTATACTTTCCTTTCATCCTCACTGGAATCCAGAGAAGCAATCCCTCCCATCCCCATGTTTTGGCTGAAGTTCAGCAAGCTGTAGGGGACAGTCAGAGAGTCTCTGCTCAGGTGCCCACTCTACTCATTACCAGCAATAGGTTTCAAGCGGGCTGTGAGTGATATCAAATAAGAGAGCGTGGTCTCTTGCCCAGGGTCCCACAGTTTGACCAGACCCAAACCCCATCTTTTGGACTCCCAATCTCCACTTTCTCCTGTGCTCTGGCTGTTTCGTGGAGGGTGAGATGCGACTCCTGCCTCCTAATATGACCCTTATGTTACAAAGCACCGTTGCCTGCATCGCTGACTTGGTTTTCACAGCAACCCCATGGGGTAGGCTGGTCGAGGGCATGACCCAACAATACACATAGGTAAACAGAGCATAGGGTAAGAAGGGATAAATGTGAGATAAATTCAGAGAAAGTCAATATTTGCAACCTAGGCAAAGTACATTCACTGTGTGGAAAGCGAGAGGAATTTTATCCTACAAGTAGGGTTAAGTAAGGACTGCTTCTCTGAGTCGGAGAGGAGCTCCTCCTGGAAACAGGGACAGATTTTCGAGGCTGTGGATGGGAGGAAGCCATGGTGTGTTGGCAGGCAGGGGCTTGCAGCCTCGGAAGAAGGCAAAGAGAAACAGCAGTTGGGATTCCTTTAAGTCTGAGATTTGGAGTTCCAGTCCCACTCCTCCTGGGAACATAGACTTGATATGAGACCTCACTTTCCCATCAGTTTGTTTTTTTTTTCTGTTCTGTTCTAAACTTTGTATTTTTGTAAGCTGCCTCAAAGATTTTATAAGGTGGAGTTCAGACAAACAGACTGGAGTAGCATAACTTCTGCCACCTCCCTTACCGTGTGTCACTCAGCCTTGCCCCTTTCTACCCAAAGCCTGAGCCAAGGAAAGGGGAGGCCTTTCCTTCGTCTCCCCCAGACTCAGCCTTGCTCTGTTTGCAGCCTCCTCTCCAGGCCACCCGGCCTTCCTTGAAGATGGCAGCCCATCGCCAGTCCTTGCCTTTGCCGCCTCCCCCCGGCCTAATCACAGCTATGTCTTCAAACGGGAGCCCCCGGAAGGCTGTGAGAGAGTGCGTGTGTTTGAAGAGGCCACGTGAGTACATCAGGAGGACGGGGCGTGGGTGGGAGGGACGAGGGTGGAGGGTGAGCCCCACATTACCCCACCTGCCCGGCCCTTCTTCAGTCTTGGACTCTTGTCATCACAGAGGTGTTGTCAACTCTAGATTATCAGTATTGCGGTTTTTCCTTGATCAAACTTGTTGACATTACCTACTCTGAGCACTTAAATCTTTGCTTATCATTATCTCCATAGAAACCTGCTCTCTGCCCACATGCCAGCCACAAGCACAGCAGGAGCTGGAAAGGAAAGATATCTGAAACCTAAGCCCTTCGTTTCTTCTATTTTTTTTCCATCCCCAGGGAAGGTGTGAGAATTTGCTAGACCATAATCAGAGAGGGAGCGAGACATGTGGGGGGAAGGGGAGAACACACTAGGAGTTCTCGTCAGTCAGAGATTACAAGCCTTTCATCCCGCCAGAGTAGAATGAGGACCCCAAACAGCTTTCCAGTTGCTTCCAAGTCAAGTCTTCATCCTGTGGCTGCAGTGGTTCAAGTGTCTTGAACTCCCAAACAGAAATTTCTAGTGCTTGCAAGTAAGGACTAGAATATTCCCAATGATAATTATGCTGATTATCAGATTGGATAATCCAGAAGCCCTTCTTCTGTTGATTTCTTTACAATTCCCTCCCATTGGCAGAGAGACCTTTCCAGATGTGCACACTGTCCCACTGAGCAGGCACCAACGAGCCCATTTCATTTCTCCCGGCCAGCTTAATATTTGCCGGGGCAGATTCACACTGGAAGCTGTGGTTTCAGTGGCAGTCAGGAAGTTTAGTCATGGTGTGTGAGTGAAGATTTAGCTGGGACTGGGTTTCAGGCATTGAGAGCACCATTTGCATCTCCAATAAGGGAGAGGACACCCTATTGTGGTAGCCAAAGGTACACATATAACCCATAGTAGGTGTTATGGAGAAAACCATTGCCACTAGGGCTTTTGTTACTGTTATCACTGTTGCCTGGTGTCCCTCCAAGACACCTAGGTCCTCTGAGGAGCTGTGGAGGGAAGAGGCCAGATATTGTCACTTAAGCAGACTCTAGGCTCTTGTGCCCTCTCTCAATCCATGTTATAGTTGAGTAACTACAGCTTGGAAAGGCTGGTGGAAACTAGGCTGTGGTTTGTCTTGCTTCTTCCATAAACCCATAATGCCAGAAAAAGTTTTTGTGTTTGTTTGTTTTTGAGACAGAGTCTTACTCTGTTGCCCAGGCTAGAGTGAGTGCTGTGGCATCAGCCTAGCTCACAGCAACCTCAAACTCCTGGGTTCAAGCAATCCTCCTGCCTCAGCCTCCCAAGTAGCTGGAACTACAGGCATGCGCCTCCATGCCCAGCTAATTTTTTTCTATGTATTTTTAGTTATTCTGCTATTTTTTTTTCCTATTTTTAATAGAGACGGGGGTCTCACTCTTGCTCAGGCTGGTCTCGAACTCCTGACCTCGAGTGATCCTCCCGCCTCGGCCTCCCAGAGTGCTAGGATTATAGGTGCCTGGCCCCAGAAGAGGTCTTAATGGCATCTCATCTTGCCTCCTGCCTCTGCGTTAACCTTTGAAGAGAGGTGACAATCCATCATTATTTTCTAAGATATCCTGGGATTGAAATTCTACAGCTTATTGGGGTCTCTTCATTTTATCAACTTTCCTATTGGGAAGTTATTGTGTTTAGCCCTTCTTTTGCCACATTTTCCTCTTCCTAGCTGTTGTCCCCTCAAAAGTAGCCTGGATTTTCCAGGCAGGGAATCAAGCTGTTTGGGGTCCTGCTAGTTAAGTTGCCTTTATGTTAGATGTTGCTTGGTTTCCTTTTGGTTACCTTCCTCACATGTACAAGCACACACCCAGAACATTCCTTCTCCAGCCATTCCCCAGCCCTGGCCCCCATAAAGTGGGATTCTTTTAAACCCTTCTCCGTTAAGGGCAAGGCTCCACCTTGCCACTGTGGAGCCTCAGGCCTTCCCAAACACGCGCAGCATATGGACCTGTGACTTCCCTCCCCCGATTTTTACTCTGGGCCAGATCTCTGCTCTTCTTCCTGGGCCTTGGAATTATTAGAATTCTAGAATTAAAATGGCAACCAATTGTGTCAGTCTGCACATTAAGTGTATTTTTCTGAGTATATATATTATACTTTAATAAAAAGGAAAAAAGAAAAAGGTGATTGATGGGAACCACTAATGACAGAGCTTCATCACTCCCCACATCTTTGTTTTCTTACCTAGAATCTTAAAACCATGAGGTTCTCTGAACACCGCCAGACACTCTACTTTTTTTATCATAAGGATTCCTTACCTAGAGACCCTATGACCTAACCTCCTTTTATCCTTCCACTTTTCCTAAATGATCAGAAGAGAAGGGATGATTCTTCCCACATTAAAAGTGAGACAGATATGGCCAAGGCCACATGGTGAATTAGAACCTGGATCTTTTGATAGACTGCCTTTCTCACAGTGGTGCTATTCTCCCCCCCCCCCCCCCCCCCCCGGCCAAAGTTTTGAAAATCATGCTTTTCAAATGTGCTTAAGAGTTAGATTCTTTAGGTCCACAGACTTCAACAGGGGACATTTTTTCCACAAGGGAATATTTAGCAATATCAAGAGACATTTTTTAGTTGCTCTATTGCTTAGAGGCCAGAGATACTGTTAAATGATGCACAGGACAGCACCCCCATCCCTACCCTGCAACAAAGAATTATCTAGCTCAAAATGTCAATAGTGCTAAGGCTGAGAAACACTGCTTTAGGCTATACAGAGTCTTCGAAAGTCACTTTTCCTTGATCTCTGCTCTCAGGCAAGTGGTCTGTCCCCAAAATAGTAATACTATTCACTGATGATATCTTTCAAATGAAAAGATCCTTGGTCTCCTAGAATCACATTGTCAGGAAATTCTCCTTCCTGTCTAGCTTCAATCCCCCCTATTTCTAGCTGAAGTGTATTTCCTGTGGTTTAGCCATATTTTTTAAAAAATGGAGAGCTGAGGGGCCTAGAGAATATAGCCTTTTAGTTTTTGGTCAAGTTACTGCCCTGTTTGAACAGATATCCAGCACCCCCGCTCCCCTGATGCCATGACATCTCCTACCCTCTCTCACTGGCTGTTTCTCTGTGTGTGTACGTGTGTGTCTGTGTGTCTCTCTCCATTCTCCAGGTCCCCAGGTCCTGACCTGGCCTTCCTGACTTCCTGTCCTGACAAGAACAAAGTCCATTTCAACCCGACTGGCTCAGCCTTCTGCCCCGTCAGCTTGATGAAGCCCCTTTTCCCCAGCATGGGCTTCATCTTCCGAAACTGCCCCTCAAGCCCAGGCTCTCCCCTTCCTCCCGCCAGCCCCAGGCCACCACCTCGGAAGGATCCAGAGGCCTCCAAGACCTCCCCGCTGCCATTCGAGCCGTGGCAGCGCACCCCACCATCAGAAGAGCCCGTGCTCTTCCAGAGCTCCCTGGTGGTCTGAGGGTACCACCCTCCACACTTAACCATGGAGACCAGTGCCTTGGTGGCAGGCCCCTCCCTAGCTCCCCTGCGATGGGAGATAGAGGAGCCCTTCCCTCTCGGCCTTTGAGCACTTTCAGTTATTGTGTCAAAGCCCCAGGTCCTCTTTTTGATGGGCACCAGCCCCTCGGAATGTGAGGGGACCTGCCTTCTCCACTAGCAGCCGGGCAGCTCACAACTCACACCTGTGTACCTGCCGCTTCCTCACGTGGTGGAAAACTCACCCCCAGAAGGTCCTGAGTCTCCCACCCCTGGGTGTGAATCCAAATGACTATATAGGAGACCCTTGTTTTTGTCACGGAGCAAGCTGTCCGTGACCAAAGGAGAGGAGATGCCACAGATTTCCTTCCCTCTCCTCCTCCACAGTCACAGAAGAGGAGACCAGAAGACAGATCCCCCATCCTCTCAGCCCCATCCCCATCCCTCCCTCTCATTGGAGGAGCTGACCAAAGCAGCCCTGAAGGGCCATCACACTTGACCAATTCAGCTGCTGGCAGAGGAGGGAACCAAGCATTTTCCCAAGTGGCATTTTCATCTCGCTTTCACCCTGACTAAAGATTGTCTTAAGCAGCAGCCCAGCCTGCCCAGCCCCAGGTGGGTAGTGAGGGGAAGAGCTGGCATTCCTCCAGGTGGCAAATGACACCTCTACACCCCCCACCTGCCCCAGGGCTAGGCTGGATTAGAAAAATGCCTATTTTTCTTGTATCGATGTAGAAACTCTATTTTCTCCCAAAGACACTATTTTTGCAGCAGTTTGAAGTTTGTATATTTTCCGTACTGCAGAGCTTACACAAATTGAAGAATGTTAATGTTCGAGTTTTCTTATCTTGTGTTTAGAGGTTGTTTTTTGCAGATCTTGGTGTTAATAGACCAAATAAATAAGTATTCCCAGCAGTGTGAGGTTCTGTTAAATATCTGGGGTAGGAGGAGTGGGGTGGAGATTTGAGGGTATTATATTGATCACTTTATCCTTGTCTTCAAGAGATGGAGCCTTTAGTTAGCATATCTGGTTGTTATATGGATGGACACAGTTCCTGTCCTCTGGACACCATGCTTGAACACTTACATAGGCTTATAAACAGCAGACTCATGAAAAGGCTGTCCAGAATGAAGAGTGTGGTGTGTCCTGGAGGTAGGATGAGGGAGCCACTGGGGAAGTTACCCATTCTTGTGAGTCTGGAAAAGCTCCCTGGGGAGAGTGGATTTCATCTTATTTATTTATATACTTTTGAGACAGGGTCTTACTCTTTTGCCCAGGCTGGAGTGCAGTGGTCCCATCATAGCTCAATGTAACCTCAAACTTCTGTCTCAGCTCAAGTGATCCTCCTGCCTCAACCTCCTGAGTAGCTGGGACTATAGGCATGGACCATGACTCCCCACTAATTTTTAAATTTTTTGTAGAGACAGTTTTGCTATGTTTTCCAGGCCTGTCTTGAACACCTGGCCTTAAAGGAGCCTCTGGGTTGGCCTCCCAAAGTGCTGGGATTATAGGCATGCTCTACAATGCCTGGCCCAGAGTGGATTTCAGAGAGGAAAACAGGGTGACCAAAGGGAGACAGTTTGACATGGTGGGTGTTCCTTGCTCTGGCAAGGAGAATAAAATCAGCGAATAACATTCAGATTGAACCTCTTTGCACAGTTTTAGGGACGCTTTGGCTCGTTTTGGGTACTCTTCCCATCTCAGAGAGTACCCACAACAGAGGGTGCAGCCTTGGAGGGTACAAAGAAACTGTCCTTGTCCTTTTCCAGCCTCTCAGCTTTATAGTGCTATACCTGTAAGAGCTTTGGGGAAAATGGGAAAAAAACATCCCAACATTCTATTCTGATAGTGCTTTGGAATTTCCAAAGCATTTTCACATTATCCTCATTGTATGAGTGAGAAGTTGGCTACCCTAAGGACAATAATAAGTGCAACTGTATCTAGCTCATAAGACCTCACCACAAACACTGAAAACAGGCTATCCTAACCAACTATTCATTAGTTTGTTAAACACCAGATAGTGCATTAAGTGCTTTACATAAAATGTCATTGAAATATGACGGTCACCCGATGAGAGAAATGTGGTAAGTCCCACTGTATAATGAGGGAAGGACAAAAACGTTGAATAACTTTCCCCAAAAGACATACAAAGTCGGGGAGCCAGGATTGGAAACCTGATCATTTGAATCCAACACCCATGTTTCTGACCACAGTCTCTTGCTTCTTATTGTATTCTCATTAATTTCACAGGAGGAAATCTGACTCAGGGGACAAGGGAATTGTTTGAGGTCTCAGCTGGTGAAGAGACAAAGCTGGGACTGGAACCCAGGTCTCTCACCCCAGCTGCTGTTTGGTGCCCTAGCATAATGGGCTGATTCAGTACAGTAAGCTACTGGGCAAGAGAGCAAATGTGTGGGGATCCCCTTCCCCACTAATATAAAGGAGACAGTGGGCTGGGGACGGACCCTATCTTCTATCCCTTATCTCTCCCCCTGAAAGATGTCTGGCTTGCCCCCAAAGCCTTAGTGAGTCAGGCCCGGAGTGATGGGTGTGGTGCTGCCCAGAGTTTCCTTCCTTTGCCTGAGGCTGTGCCAAAGCAGCAGGCTACTGTAAGAAATCCTCTACTAAGACAGCAGCCCAGAGCCCACCAGGCAGCCTGAGATTTGGGCCAATTAAGTGTGGGGCTGAGGATGGTAGTGGAAAGACCCGGGGCCAGTCTTGCACCAGCAATTTGTGCTAGCAGGTGGAAACCCAACACTTGGATGAATCCAGTGAGGAGCTCATTAACGAGAATGATTCCAAAGAGCAGCCGAAGGCTTGCTCCCATTGTCCATGAGTTGTAAGACCTTGAAGAAAATGCACTTCAATAAATTTCCATTTCCACCTCCAGGATGTGAGGAAATAAGATCAGAGTTGAGAAAGAGTAATGACTAATAATATAATACCTTAAACTTGCACAGCACACTTTACAGTTTACAAAACACTTTTGCAAACCTCAGCTCATTTGCTCCTCAAAACAGTCAAGAGGCGACAAAGTGGCTATTACTAATTATTCCTACTTTAGAGACTGAGAAAACTGTGGCTCAGAACGTAGGTGACACGGGAAGGTTACCCTAGTGCCTTTAAGTGACCTAGCAGAGGCTTACTGTGCTGCTCACCCCACTGAAAGCCTAGTGATGCGCCCACGGAGGAGGACCGCTGTCAAAGTCAGGCCTCCAACGCTCTTCTCTTAGAGCAAGTAGAGTCGCTGACGCCGGGAAGCCTCTAGAGGGCGCCAAGGCTGCAGCGAGAGTTTATCGGCGTTAGGACCCAGCAGAAGCCTGGCCGCCTGCCGGGAAAAAGACTATTTGATTTGCTTTGCCTGTCGCACCGCCTCCTTCCCCGCCCACCTGCCTATCTTCGCACAGCGCAGCCAACTGGTGACCTCCACATTCTTAGACGTCATCACTTTACGCCCGGACATCTCCTAGGCCACACATCGAGCTCCGGGTCGCAGTTGTCCTCGGAGTTGCCTGACTGGAAAATCTCGACAGCAAGAAAGTAGCCTTAAGACAGCTGGCTCCTCTGACCCCCAAGGATGGAACCAAGGTCGCAACGTGGGTTTTCTTTCCTAGAAGGGTTTCTGGGTTCTGAGGAGTTTCCCCCTCGGCAGCCCTGAGCTGGCAGTTGTGGCAGTGAACTGCTGGGCTTTGCTGAGCGGCGGTCGCAGGCAGCTCCTATGAGGCCCCTGCCGCCGGTCGGCGATGTCCGGCTGGAGCTGTCTCCTCCGCCGCTGCCGCTGCCGCTGCCGGCTGTGAGCGGGTCTCCAGTCAGCTCGTCCGGTCGTCTCATGGCCTCTAGCAGCTCCCTGGTGCCCGACCGGCTGCGCCTGCCACTCTGCTTCCTGGGAGTCTTTGTCTGCTATTTCTACTATGGGATTCTGCAGGAAAAGATGTGAGCAATTCCCCCTCCCCGCCCCCCAATCCAGTCCTCTATCCCCATCCTGTGGTACATTTCTTGGGCCTTCTGCCCCTGGACCTGGGCTTTCCTTTTGTCCTCCCGCCTGGCTCTCTTGCCCTCCCAGCAACCTGCTACCTTTGCCCAGAATTCCAAAATGCCAGAGTTGGTCTCTGGATTCTCGGAACTTGATTATTTTACTTCCTTTAGCTGGGTTTTTATTGTTGTTGTTTTGTCCTATTGGTTGTAAGAGCCTGAATTTTACAGGTTGAGACTTCTACCACCAAACAGCCCTAAGTTGGCTCCTGTTTGGAAGTTCCAGATGCTTGCAGACAGCCTCTTCTTTCGCCCTCAGCCTCGCTGCTGTAACCCAAATACCTTCTTCTCCTCCTGCCTGGGGTACCTCATTTCACCAACTACTTTTTTATGTTTCCTCTGGCACCATCCTTTATGGATATTCTCTTCCTAGGCTGTGGGATTAGTAGGCTGGGATGTCTAGTTTCTAGATCCAATAAAATCAGCCCCTCTTTTAGATGAGCCTAACCTAACGGTCCTTACAAACTCTCCCTACATCCAAAGAGGCAAGATAATTTCCAAGCTTTCAGTGGCTGTGGACATACTAGATAACAGTGAGTGAAATATACTAATTTCTCTTCTCTGTTTCTCATGCATTTCATTCTTAGAACAAGAGGAAAATATGGAGAGGGAGCCAAGCAGGAGACTTTCACCTTTGCCTTAACTTTGGTCTTCATCCAATGTGTGATCAATGCTGTGTTTGCCAAGATCTGTGAGTACCTAGATACTAACTTGTTGTATATAAAACCCCTCTGTATCCTGGGTGTTAGTCATTGATTAAAGCTTAAGTTCTAACTTACAGTTTCCACCCCTTTTAGTACTCACACAGCCTCTCTGTGCAGTCTATAAAACTAATGACTTTGAAATGGGGCAAAGTAATATTTCTTTAAATTATACCAACTTCTGAATCAGAAATGTGCAGAGAATGGGTCTTTGTGTTCCAAATCCCTATTGAGAATACTTAAAACGTTTTTTTCTTTCCCTTTGACGTTCCTTTATGTGTCAGCTTCAAGCATGCTTTGAGCTTTCTCTCTTTGTTCCCTGGGCACTAGCAGCAGGGCTAACTTGTCCCTTGAACTGATTGAGACCCCACCTCCACCCTGCATGTGGTCTTGTGTTAGGCTTAGGGGCAATTGGAGAGTTGAATAATTTTCAGAGATTTCCCATCTAAGAAGACAGAAATAGCTTGTGTCTTATTTGATAGACAAGTTCCTTTCATGTGGCCTCATCTTGGCTTTGTGGTCCATCCTAGCCCCACCAGGTTTCTCTTGTATGTTTTTTTGTCTTCTCCCAGTGATCCAGTTTTTTGACACTGCCAGGGTGGATCGTACTCGGAGCTGGCTCTATGCTGCCTGTTCTGTCTCTTATCTGGGTGCCATGGTCTCCAGCAACTCAGCACTACAGTTTGTCAACTACCCAACTCAGGTGAAACCTTAGGGTGGGATGAGGGTTGGCTCAGAAATTATTTGAAAAGGACTAAGGGTTTTTTCCTCAGGTCTGTGACTCCCAGGAGAGTGTGTTTGAGAAATTCAGAGTGTTTAGAACCATAGACCTGGGGTTTAGTGGTGGTGGGTTGGCCCATGATAGGGTGCTTTCTGAGGCTGAGGTCCCTGGTGCAGACCCTACTCATCTTAATTGACACAGTAGTTTGCATTGTACCTGGCACATCACAGATGTTCAGAAATATTTGCCAAATTTAATTTCAGGTCCTTGGTAAATCCTGCAAGCCAATCCCAGGTAAGTAAAGAAGATGGTCTTCCTCTTCTGTCCTCACTTTTCCTGTGGTAAGCACTCTCTTCTGCTAGAGCTTTATGTCCCTCTGGGCTTCATCATCCCATCATAGCTATCTCCAGGGACTTTTATTTCAGCCCTTGCCCATGTCTGTCCCGTCATCTTTGTCACTTCCTGTGGTGTGCATAGGCTGGTAATCCTTAATGGAAGTTAGAGGCTGACCTAGTCTGTGTCACATGGTCAGTCATTTCAGTGTCCCATGTGTTTACAATGTCATTAGACACCCTAAATCCCTCTTATCCTTCCCCACTGTTCCCCTCCCTTACTTACCCTGTTCCTTCCTGGACCTTTCACCTTTGTCCTCTACCTTTCCCTGTCTTACACTCTGTGCAACTCCATTACTCAGTCATTTTTATCTAGTTGCTAGCCTGGCACCCTCCTCTTGTCCTCTATAGGCCTTTCTTCTCAGACATTCTTTTCTCCCTGTGTCTTTCCTTGGCTCCTGGGAGAAGGGTATTGGAGTCATCAGTGCCTGTGGGTACCTGAATTTTCTACTTTGTTTTTTCCCTCTAGTCATGCTCCTTGGTGTGACCCTCTTGAGGAAGAAATACCCACTGGCCAAATACTTGTGTGTGTTGCTAATTGTGGCTGGAGTGGCCCTTTTCATGTACAAACCCAAGAAAGTAGTTGGGATGGAAGAACGCACAGTCGGCTATGGAGAGCTGCTCCTGGTATGCGATCCTGTTGGGGAAGGCAGCCTTTTCCAATAAACTTAGCCAAAGGACAGTCCACCTAGGCAGGCAGAAGCCTAGTTATATGTCTCGAGGGAGGTTGTGGTACTCCTTGCCCCCCATTTTTGGTCTTTGCTGCAGGGCCCCTGGCTCTGCTGAGGCCATAGTGGGAAACCCGAAATATTTTAACTACAGCTTAGCTCTCTTTTTGAGGAAGAAATAACACTGAGGCCTGTGTCTAAATCTTGGTGTGAGGTCAGAGATCTGAGAGCCAAGAGGGAAGCGTAGTGTGTCTCTCACTGTGGCTTCCCAAGAAATCTGGAAGCCAGAGTTAAAAATAATACAGGAGTAGCTATTGCTTATGTCTTAGGCACTGTTCTAAGTGTTTTACATATTATTTGACTAATTTGTACAACCATAATCCTATAACATGGGTAGTATTATCTCTATTTCACAGATGATGAACCTGAGACACAGAGAAGTTAAATGACTTGCCCGTGGTCACATGGCCATTTAAGTGGCAGTCTGAATTCCAATCCAGACAGTCTGACCACAGAATCCAATTTCCAGAGTACTATACTCCAAGCTAGGAAGCTAATATTCTGGGACTAGCCTTCCCCTCGCCAGCTTTAATGGCAGAATGTGTATGGCTCACCACACCCTGTTTTGGGTCCTTGCACATCAGCTTCAAGGCATTATGTTGGGAAACAGTAGGCTTTCTGTTCTACTCTGATTACAGAATCATTATGTGGCTCAGTTAGCCTATCAGTCCAGTGCCTGGGGAGGGGGAAGGGAGCTAGCATGGTCTCTCCCCACCAAATGACTCTATCTTAAGGCAACAGCTTTCTGAGGAGCCTGAGAGTGAGGCTCCCTGTGTTCTGGGTTAGGAAGGGTCCCTGTTGGTTGGCTACCTCACAGCAGGCCACTTCCATTCTTTCCCAGCTGTTGTCTCTGACCCTGGATGGACTAACAGGTGTTTCCCAGGACCACATGCGGGCTCATTACCAAACAGGCTCCAACCATATGATGCTGAACATCAACCTTTGGTCAACGTTGCTGCTTGGAGCCGGTAAGGAGCAGTTCTGCTGTTCTTTCCATGTGTCACCAGAGGGCAAACTGCATTTTATTTAGTTAGTTGATTTATTTAGTTTATCATTTAGTTGATCCCTGTATTGGCCAGTTGTCCTTGTGTCCAAGCCCCTGTGAAACCTTCCTGGAAAAACTTGCACCAGCAGGATGTGCTTGCTACTTGCTACTAACACAGTGAGGGTAGACCTGTGTCAGTTGTCAGGGCAAGATGCACAGTTGTAAAACACATGGGGGACCTGGGAACTTTCCCTCTCATGAGGGAAATGAGACACAGGCATAGTGCTCACTCACAGGAAAGAGACTTACTTCCTACACTGAATACAGCTCAAACATAAATGCATTTGTTTTGAAATCAGCACTTCATAACTTTTCAAATCTGGGCACAGGTAGAAAGTGTTTTTTGTACAGCACACTGGGGTTAACGGAAGAGCTGCACCTCCACGACATCTGAGGATCTCTGCTTTTGGTCCATTTGGTAGAAGTAACTCCTTAACTTTCAAGCCTTTCTCCCATAATTGAGTCTTTAGTTAGTTTCTCTACTCAGAGAAAAATGAGAAGGATGCATGATTAGACAATACAAACCCACTTCATATATTTTCCCACACTCTATCCCCACCCTCCTTCACAGTACG